>NC_044385.1:70055138-70668166 GCF_006542625.1 Nomascus leucogenys
TTCTTTAAATCTTTATTATAATGTTGAACTGAGCTGATTTCCTGGGAGTCCCTTCCAAGGATATTTTAAGAAAACCACAGACAACCAAAAGTTGGCAGAAACTGACACATGCAGGAAATTGTGGATTCCGTAATTCTAGAGGTGCTGTAATTCTGTAAATTCTGCTGCTGTTACAAAACCCAAGCTTTGTGTTCATTTGTTTTTAATTAGTCTCTGTTTTGTTTCTGTCACACATATTCTGCCTCCCCAATGGTGCTTTGCCCTGCTAATTTAACTATGCGAACACTCATTTTACAGATTAATACCAACTGTGAAAATGTCTTTCTTTTAAACAAAAATAGTTCACTGTCCTCTCTTCCCCACCACATCCCAATTGTAAAAGTAGTGTGTGTGCTTATGGAGAAAAAATAGGCAATACAAAAATGTATAAAGAAAAAGATTGGCCAGGTGCGGTGGCTCATGCCTGTAATCCTAGCACTTTGGGAGGCCAAAGAGAGTGGACTGCCTGAGCTCAGGAGTTCGAGACCAGCGTGGGCAATATGGCAAAACCCTGTCTCTACTAAAAACATAAAAAATTAGCCAGGTGTGATGGTGGGCGCCTGCAATCTCAGCTACTTGGGAGGCTGGGGCAGGAGAATCGCTTGAACCTGGGAGGCGGAGGTTGCAGTGAGCTGAGATCGTGCCGCTGCACTGCAGCCTAAGCAACACAGCGAAACTCTGTTTCCAAAAAAAAAAAAAAATGCAGTAGTATTACCTCTCAGGGACCAACTACGATTACTATTTTGGTGTACACCCTTCCAGACATTTTCTTTGCATGTATTTATTCTTCTTAAAAGTCATTCAGGTTGGCCAGGCATGGTGGCTCACGCCTGTAATCCCAGCACTTTGGGAGGCCGAGGCAGGCGGATCACTTGAGGTCAGGAGTTCGAGAACAGCCTGGCCAACATGGTGAAACCCCTGTCTCTACGAAAAATACAAAAAATTAGCTGGGCTTGGTGGCATGTGCCTGTAATCCCAGCTACTGGGGAGGCTGAGGCAGGAGAATCGCTTGAACCCGAGAGGCAGAGGTTGCAGTGAGCCAAGATCAAGCCATTGCACTTTAGCCTGGGGGACAGCAAGACTCTATCTCAAAAAAAAAAAAAAAAAATCAAGTCAAGATTCAGCCATTTTTTTAATGTTACCATTTTAGAAACAAACAGTTAAACACTTTCACAAAAAGGCTCAAATGTGTTTCTTTTCCTTTCCTACACCTTCTTTCCAAGATATGCTCTTTGCTCAGCAATCCTTTAAAACGGGATTTTCACTGGTCATCGTTGAAACTTCTTTTTATATTTCCCCACTTTTAACACTTCTAATAATTAATACTTTTAATGGCCCTTTAAAAACTTAATCTCGCCTTGTGCTGATGCTGACGTGTTCTGGAGTCACAAGCCCTGCCCTTGGCCTCTGGCCATTCTGTGGGCACTTTGCATTACTTAACCTCTACCCGCAAAACGAGGTCCGGTGCTAACCTTGGATTTGGTACTGCATTCCCTGATAGAGCAGAAAAGATTCTTGATTTCAATAAGTAACCAGAGTGTTCATTGGAGTGACCATCTACATGCTGCCTCTGCAGAAGCTTGGCCCAGAGGTGGTGAATTATTTGAATTCATGTTTTATGTCCATTGCTACAGGCAAATTTTGGAAAGTCTGTTTTATTTTGCTTTGAAGAATCTATAAACAATCCTTAACAATTAATGCAAATGATAGCTAAAATTCCAATAGAATTTCCTACTTCTGCAGTTCAGTATGTGCACTAGTTTACCCAGGAAGGTATCATTATTAATAAAAAGTATAACAGTGTTTATAATTTTGCCAATTTCCTAGTTGTGTAGAGGGATATGGGTTCCCAAAGTAAAAGAGCTTCAATCCCAGCCCATCTCATTCTGCAAATCTGAGACAGAATTCTAGTGCCACTCTTAAAATGAAAGCTAGAGAACTGATGGAAGAAAGGAAGGAAGGGGAGGGAGAGAACACGAGGTGGGATTAATTATCTATAGGAGTTCTTTGTACAATATACACACTATATTGTAAATTATGAAAGTTCTAAGTACAATTCATGTGCAAGTCTTTTCTAAGAAAACAATGAGATAATAAAATGGGACACATAAGACAAGCTGTATCTTGGAAACTCTATACATGGTATAACAATATGCCCTGAAAAGTTTTGGTAAGTGCTAAATTGCAAAAGAAGAATCAAAGAATGGGTATATTGTCTCTAGCATTAATCAATGAAGAGAGAGTCATGTTTAACAAATTAGAGAATTTTAGCACTAGAAAGGTGAACTAATTGCACAGGAGCACTTACCTTGATTCTTTTGTGTGCTAAGTGCTATAGATGTATTTGCATAGGACCACCTTGGGCTGAAAAGTGACCTTGGGCAGGAGGAGGTACTGAAGTCTTTATTCAGAGATGCCAAGTTTATAGCATTAAATCTGAAAAATGAGGTGAAAGCAGAAACAGAAACTCTGGAACTGAGAGGATGAGGCCAGGGGTCCAGAACCAAGTTTGTGAGAGTTGAGTGGACACAGAATGTGCCTCATATGTGATACCTGGCTTAGATAAAGTCCAAAGAGATGGAGGCTCTCCACTTTTATTTCCTTTGACTGCATCCTCAGAAACCAGTCTTGAATATTATACAACCATATTTGACCAGAATGATTAAAAATGAAAATAAGTATCAAAACATTTTTAAATGTAACTACTTTGGTGGCAGTTCTACTAAAATAAAGTACGCTGTTCCTCTAACTTAATATTCACAAATCAGAATCATCAGAATAAATATTAATATTTAATGGAAAGATAGGCAAGCATGGAAAAGTAAAAGTATTATGAGATTTACCATCAGATTGAGCTGGATTTGAATCATGGGTCTATCACAAGTGAACTTGGGTAAACTTTGTAACCTTGATATCCTCATCTGAAAATAGGGATTATTTAATACCTATCTCTTAGGACTTTCTATGAAGATGAAATGAGACAATGTGAAGCATCCCCTTCTTCCCTAACATTGACATACCTCTCATTAACTGATTTTGGATATAACCACTTTCACTGATCCCCAAGGGATACCAGGGGTATGTACAGTTTACCTTCCTCCTCTACCAAATAGACCATGGAGGTCACCAGTGTGGTTCCTCTGTGCTTCTTCAAGATGTCAGCTGGCTCTTCTTGTTTCTCTCAGTGTGACTGACTGTAGATTCTTATCTGCTCAAAAGAGAACTCCATTACATAGACTCGGGAACATCTATGTTTCATTATGAATTCTCTCTTTACTAACTTCCCGTATCTAGGCTGCATTCTAAATAAATAAAGTACTACTGGAACTCTGTTTTTCAGACACATTGATATCAGCCCAGCAGAAAATATGTACATCTGCCCTTACTCCTTCCAGCTCAACTCCCCAGCCCACATGTCACACCACATTCTCATGCTTGTAAATCAGTTTCCTATGATGTTAGTTAAAATGATTCCGTTGCTCAGGGCTAGACCACTCCTCAACTTTTATTTTTATTTTATTTTATTTATTTATTTTTTATTTATTTGAGACAGAGTCTCACTCTATTGCCCAGGCTAGAGTGCAGTGGCACAATTTCAGCTCACTGCAACCTCCACTGCCTGGGTTCAAGCGATTCTCCTGCCTCAGCCTCCCCAGTAGCTGGGATTACAGGTGCATGCCACCATGCCCGGCTAATTTTTGTATTTTTAGTAGAGACAGGGTTTCACCATGTTGGCCAGGCTGGTCTCGAACTCCTGACCTCAGGTGATCCTCCCACCTCAGCCTCCCAAAGTGCTGGGATTACAGGTGTGAGCCACTGTGCCTGGCCCACTCCTCAACTTTTAAAACTGCAAAACTGTGGACCGAGCCCCAGACCATAAAGGTCCTCTCATTAAGGAGATGCCTCTTTCGTATGACCCAGCCGGAAACATTTGGTGAGTTTCTTTCATATTATAAAAATCACAAGTTTTTGAAATAAATGAATTCAAGTTCTTCCCATATCTAAAACATTCTATGAGTCAAATTTTCACATTTAGAGATTCAGTCTGTATATTTATATTTCTTAATCTGTGGCATGAGGGATTTAATCAAAGTATAAAGAGTTTCCTGGCAATGAAACTGATTGTACCCACCATCAGTTAATAAGAAAGAAGATGGAATTGTCTTCTCTGAAGATCTTTATAGTTTTTTTTCAAAGTATTTATGCACAGTCCTTCCTAAAGCCAGACACTCAAGATCAATCAAGTACTCTTCTCGTCAAAAGATTCTCTGGTGCTATAGAAACTCTAGATTGTGGTTTTATTCTGACAAAATTTTGGTAGTTTTGTTCTGTGACAATTATAGGAGAAAAAAAATGAAAGGGTAAAGAAATGAAAATTGGCTTTTAGCAGCTGTTTTAGTGAGACAATCTACATTTTAGATTCCAGAATGGAGATACTAGTCCATCAGAGGAGAAACAAGATTTTGTTCTTATTGCAGTAAAAGATCTTGTGTTAATGTTAAAGATATTGTGTTTATTGTGGAGAAAGATATATATATATATCTTTTACCCTGACTTTGGTGAAGGGGTCATGAAGTAATCTGTTCTTGGACCAGAAGACTGTTGGAGTTCAAGGAAATCATTAAAGTTTTGCTAACAACCATGCTTAATTATTTGAATGTGTATGTGTTTTGTTTGTCTAGTCTTGTCATTAATACAATTAACTAGAATCCTGTTTGATTCTTGAAATTGAAATGTCAATTGTGACTTTGTCTTACTTTTCTCTAAAACCATTTTCACTCTCTTTATAGATATCATTTTTGCACATGCTTACCTATTACTATATAAAAATAAAATAACTGCTTTAAACATTTTAGTGAATATCCTATCAAGGCTCTCTTTTGAGCATCGTAACAAATATGAAAGAAATACGTGCTATGCATACACAGAACCACACTCCACAATTAAACCCTCACAGTGACATTCCTTAAGGAGGCAGTGTTAGCCTGGAGGAACCGTTTTATAAAATCCTTCTGATGACTGCATCACTTTCAAAGCCAATGAAATTGATTTGTAAACTCTAGAACTAGATTAAGATGAGGAGTATAAGGGAAAATGTTTCCAAATTCAACTCTTGCTTTGAATTTTCTTTTAAATTTATTTTCCAGAGTTTCTTTTTTCCCTAGCCATAATAAAGCAGTCTTTATTCCATAAGAAAGCAGTATTATGATACTGCTTTATTTTAGACCATTGATTTACTTTTGCGAAATGAAGATAAATAATGCACATATCTTCACGTCAGAAAACTTAAGTTCACACCATGGGTCTCCTTCCTACTGTCGTACTTTGAGTAAATTATTTTGCCAACTTCTGTCCCAACTTTTTCATCTCCAAATTAGAGATAATGATTATGCTTATCCCACAAAGTTATTATGAGAATTAAATTAAAATGTTTGCATAAAAATTTTGAAAAATCTGAGGCATTGTGCAAATGCTAACATATTTGGGGGTATTACTATAGTTGTTACTATTTTAAATATTAATATTTTCAAAGCTAAATAATGGTATCATAGTGGAACTACTTGGCATAGTTTACTGAGCACAGCAAACAGTCCACTTGCAAATTGAGTTGTTCTTCATCTCAGGCCTATATCAATGTTTCCCCCATCTAGGACTCAGTGTAATTTAAAGCATGTAATAAGATGTTCAATACATTTTTTGGTCTCATCTGCCCCATGCCTCTTTCTTCTTTCCAATTTCATTTTTTTCAATCCTCTTGTATCTTTCTTTTCTTCTTGTTTTAAATCATGTAGGTTATCATTTTTCACAATAAGCAAATATCTTAAGAACTATGAAAAATGCCCATAGCACTTTCCATCTAAAAAATGCATAAGCCTTTTATAAACACATTAGTGATCATCACAAAATATTGTCTACCTTGAATGTTTTCTCATCTTTTTATCATGCATGTCTGCCTAGTTTAAAATCACAGGGCAGGAACTCTGTCTAATTCTCTTTGTAAATCAGAGAGAGAGTGTTGTTGTTCAATAAATGCCAAGAAGCAACAGCATCCATATGAGGTGAATAGGTGGAAATTATTATTTCTGTCTATAGCAAGGTGAAAATAAAATGAGTGCTTTACAATTTTCAAAGCATTCTCATATCGATTATCTCATTTGTACATCACACCGACACTGGGAGAAAGCCAGATGGGGCAGTTTTATTATTATCCTCTTTCTGTCCTTGTATGATAGTGGAAAGTGAGACTAAGAAGTTAAGTGCCTTGTCCACGTCATCAGGGAAATCCCAGCCTACAGGATCTCTACCCTGTTCTTCTGGTTTTAAGTTGGTACAAATATTTGTGCATTCTTATGGAGTGCATGTGATATTTTGTTACATGTAATGATTAAGTCAGGGTATTCCGGGTATCCATTACCTTGAGTATTTGTCATTTCTATGTGTTGGGGACAGTTCAAGTCCTCTTTTCTAGCTATTTTGAAATATATAATACATTGTCATTAACTATAGTCACCCCATTCTGCTTTTGAATATTAAAACTTAGCCCTTCTACCTAACTATATGTTCATACGCATTAACGAGCCTCTTGTTATCCCTCTCCCACCCACTCAGCCTTCCCAGATTCTGCTGTCATTCTACTCTCTACGTCCTTATAATTAACTTTTTTAGTTCCCGCATATGAGTGAGAACATGCAGCATCTGTCTTTCCGTTCATGTTCTTATTTCACTTACCATAATGACCTCTAGTTCCATCCATGTAGCTGCATATGACAGGATTTCATTCTCACAATTTCGTTATCCATTCGTCTGCTGATGGACACTTAGGTTGATTCCATACCTTTGCTATTGTAAGTAGTACTGCAATAAACATGGGAGTGCAGATATCCAACTTTTTATCCTTTGAGTAAATACCCAAGAGTGGGATTGCTGAATCATATGGTAATTTCCCTGCTTTTCTCAACTAATGCTGCGGGAACTTCATAGTGATATGGGTCTTGATAGGTCTTAAACATGTCAAGAAGTATATCTATTTTGTTACCTTTGTGAGAAAGCATTTAACTCTGACCCTGGCCCACAGCTAGTGCTTAGCAAATAGTTGTTTAATTAAAATAAGTAAATAACTAAATAATGTTGTAGACATCAAGTCAGCAGAACTCATGAACTAATTATTGAATCCATGGCAAGGCCTGACATCCTCGCCATCTTGGCTGCTGCTCAGCCCACAAAAACCATTACATATTGTTAGTTTTCTGTTTCATTTAGTGAAACTTGTAATGCCAATTTTCAATACTACTTTCCAGTCATACAATTCTCCCAACTGCTGCTACTTCTATTCAGTAGCTCAGGTACATAGGCACTTCTTTAATAAACTTAATTATATCATGCAAAATGCAATCAATGGAAGAGCTTTAAAAAGTTTAAGCTTAACCTTTCATTTCATTAAGAAAATGTGTGATTTATTTAAACCTTGTGAGTTGTCAAGAAAGCCCCAGAAGCCAGACATTGATATCAGGACACATGTGACTTACAATTGAGAGTCTGCTATTCATGTCCTCTGTTTGTGCGAATGGCATATAAGAGTTCCAAGACATTTGTGTGTTATGTTGAGCTTTGAAGAATGTTGAGCACACAAGCTGGATTTTATAATAAGAGAGTTGAAGAATCATAGAAAATAAAAGAAAGGTAAGAGAATGGCTGTGCATTTCTTAGTGGCTATTTTCTTTAAATGTGGCTGGAGACAGTCAGTAACATTAGCCATGCTAGATTTCGGCTGAAGGAAATGCTCAGATGTTAGTTGCTAGGAATGCCCTACAACCCTTGATTGTGCCCAAATCAAATAACAACGCACATATATGATATATGCACTAGCTTAGAGACCATATCAGCCTCCTTAACATCCTTTCTATATATACTGTAAGTTTGCAGATGCATTTTGGTCTTTCGTTAGCATTTTAGCCAAGTAACTTTTCAAAATGGTTCATCAAGGAAGCTGGTGGTTGAACTTAGTATATCTTATTTCTCAGAATCATAATCAACTCAAGAGACCACCAATCCTTTTTCACCCACACAGTCTTTCTTTAACACACATATTGTCCTATTACAGCTAACGTCATATCTTTAGTTCAGTCATTCATTTTTCAGAAAAACTGACAAAACATCAATTAAATTATTTTCTCTTAGAAGAAAAGCTTAAAGTGAAGATCTTATGATAATATATTCTCATAACATTTTGAATAATTATAGAATATACGATCCTGGATTCATTAATGCATTCAGTGTCAACATGTGGTCATTCAGTTTTATTATCCCTTTAATAAAGCCATCTAAGATTTGTAAATACTTTGCCAACTTCTCATATTAAGTCAAAGGCATGAGGGACATGCAGAGAAAGTTCACAGGAGAAAGTGAGTCCCAGCTCTTTTTATACACATATTGACACTAGGTAAATTTAAAAACGAAATTACCTAAATATCTAAATAATATATTTTACTTGTTTAAAGTACAACAGAATTTGAGAGGCCAAGGCAGGCAGACCACTTGAGGTCAGGAGTTCGAGATTAGTCTGGCCAACATGGCGAAACCCCATCTCTACTAGAAATACAAACATTAGCCGGGCATGGTAGTGCACGCCTGTAATCCCAGCTACTAGGGAGTCTGAGGCAGGAGAATTGCTTGAACCCAGGGGGCGGAGGTTTCAGTGAACCAAGATCACACCACTGCACCTCTGCCTGGGTGACAGAGCAAGACTCCATCTCAAAAAACTTTTTTTAAATAAATAAATAAATAAAATACTTATTGGGTGTTATTCAAGTGTGTGTATGTGGTGGTAGTGGGGGGTCATTTTTATTAATAGGAGTGAGAAAATGAATGGCTTAGAAATAATACAATGTCTTGTCCTTTGGTGTTCTGTTAATTCTACCAGTATATTTCACCATAGTTAATATTCTGCACCATGTTGTTTTTGTTAAATTTTAAATGTGCTGATAGATGCTTATTAAAGTAATTCTGTTGTTATTTCTCTTAAAACAATCTCTTAAAATAATTATCCACAACTACTTTTTTGTTGTTGCAAGTCTAGATTTTCATATATGAAGTCGCTTAAGGACTCACCTATGCTCTACGTTAATTTTTAATCAAGTATCGAATATCTCCCACATTTCAGGCATTGTGATAAAATACACCAATCACTTCCTGTAGGGCATGGAGTATTATTCTCATTTTTTATAGATGAGAAAACTCTGCTTCAAAAAGGTTAAATAAGTTCCTAAGGTAGGAAAACTAATAAATGCTAGAACCTGTCTAGGAATCCAAATCTGTCTTTCTCCAAGGCCTATGCTCTTTTCAGTATAGCATGTGGCCTCTCAAAATTTAAAACTATCAAGGTTTATACAAATATATGTACTTTCACACACATATACACCCAGGCAGAGTAGGATTCTTTTCTTTTGAAAAATAGCCTTGACAACCAAAACATAATTGCATTGGAAAGACATGAGTTTTGATGGTGAACTTATGACATTTTGGTATATACCTGCCTTGGTTTTAACCTTTACAAAATCTCAATTAGCATTGGGTCAACCTTGATGAATCATCCTTGCTCTTAGTAAAGTAAATATGATTTGTGAAAGAGACAGTTTCCCATTTTCTGCACCTCTAAAGAGTTGTGTCATCAGGTATAAAAGCTAACAATAGATTTAATAAGCTGTTTATTTTTATAATGAGAGAAACCCTTATTATTCACTAGGAATAGACTGAATTGGAGGATACTATAATAGATGTCAGAAATAACAATTGAAATTCTGAATGCATTAGAACCACAGCATGTTGCAGACCAATTAAAATTGACAACCAAGTGAAGCAAATACACATGGATAAATATAGAAAATTCAAGTTGCTGTTAGGGTGGTTTTTTTCCACTTTTCTCTTTACCACTTGATATTTTTCTTTCTTCTTGATATTTCAGTTCATTTTGTTAATCTTTTCCTGCTTGGCTTCTGAATTTTAATTAAATTGAAAGCTGACAGATAATCAAACTTTAATGCATTGTAGAATACCTTAGCACTTTGATGTATTTGGTGCCCTGATGTTGGTAAACTATCACTAACTAGAAATACCAGCATTTGTAGACAATATATAATTTTCATAATCTTAAAGATGGCAAAAACAGATACTGTGCTAAACATTTCAGCCATGTGTTCACTTTTCTGTATTAAATTTAGTATTGGCAGCTGAGTAGGAGATTATAGGGTACAGCTGCTTTAACCTTCAACAGTAAATGATGCTTGTTGAATTGTCTCCATGTGCCTCTAAAATCCAGGAAGCTTAAAAATATAGGCTTGATGCTAACAATGAGAAAACACAGTAAATTAACATCACTTAGGTTGGAGGAGAGTTGGGACTAAATATATTGCTAATGAAGATTATGGAATTAATTTTTCTGAAGTTCTTGAAGAATGTTTTGTATAGGGCATGCAAAAAATTGATTAAATTTGATATAACAACATAAAAAATAAATACCTGGCAGGGTGGTACAGGGCATGGTGGTGCACGCTTGTAATCCCAGCACTTTGGAAGGCTGAGGTGGGCAGATTGCTTGAGCAGCCTGGGCAACATGGCAAAACCCCACCTCTACAAAAAAATACAAAACATTATCTGAGTGTGGTGGCATGCACCTGTAGTCCCAGCTACCTGGGAGGCTAAAGTTGGAGAATCCCCTGAGCTGGGAAGTCAAGTTGTGATTGCACCACTGCACTCCAGCCCAGGTGACAGAGTGAAAGCCTGTCTCAAAACAAAACAAACAAACAAAACCCAAACCAGATACCATTTATTGAGTACCACTTACTATATATCATGCGTTGTACTGGATGCTATACATTATCTAATTTTATTTTTGTAATACCCTATGGAGTAGGCATTATTATCACAAGTATACACATGATAAAACTGATGCTCAGAAAAGTTAATTACCATACCCAGGGTTACATGATTAGAGCTGAGACTGGAACGCCAAAGCCCATACCTGTGTCCCTTCTAATTTCAGTGACCTACCAACATCTACTGTATATTAGTTCTCATGTCAAAAGACACAATAAAGTATTTGTTCATAAATGTATTATAATGTTTAAAAAATAATATTAGCGAACAGCTAGGTGTAATCCCAATATAATTTCATTTAAACACAAATGCATTTCTGGCCTGAAGTTGATTTTTAACTTCCATCTTTTTTGAGGAAATGGCATCTGCAATGTGTATGGGGGTTAGTGGGGGAGGAGAAAAACAGCAGTTCCAGGAACACTGAAAGAAAAGGATCAAGTTAAATGCTTTCTACTCTCAGACAAGATTAATAACCCTTAAAATACTTTTCTTATTTAATAAATTGTGACAGAATCACTCAGTGTGGGCTCAGAAAAGGACAAAATGATTGGGCTCCTTACAAGTAATGCTTTTTAAAAATCGAAGTAAGATTTATACTAATCTGAAAACAAATATATTTCGGGGTAAGGGGAATCATTCCTCACTGAATTAATTTGTAAAAAGTAGCAAACACTGCCATCTACTGGGCTTTAATTTTCTCTTTGTTACAGATTTTGCAGATGATCATAGCTATTACGTATATTGAATACGTAAGAAAAGACATCCGTTACTTGTTATGAATATTTCAAGCTACCTAAAAATAATTGAGTGGCTGTGTTTATTTCTTTATGAATACATTCTAAGTCATTTTATTATTGGTGTTAACAGAAATATTCAGGAAAAACAAAATAATTATCTCATTATTTTGCAAAACCTTTTGAGGAAGAATATTGCAAATGTTATCTCAATATTTTGCAAAACCTTTTGAGGAAGAAAGTTAAACTCCCCTGCAGAGACGCATCACCAAGTAAAACTTGAGAGAAACTGTCACAGGTTTGTGAAATGATGCACTTTCTCTGCTCAGCTGACAACTCTTCTTCCCAAGCTGTCTGATCTGTCCCAGAGGCTAACATATTTCCCTCTTTACACAAAAGAGGAGGAAAAGAGAACCACTTTTCCTAGTGAGGAGGCTGTGCCCTATGTAGTGTGTACAAATGATCATTCTATCCTTCCAGCATGGTGGAAAAGAGGGGGCTGGGTGTGCTGTACCCAATCCTCTCTGAAGGAGAACTCTGCCCTGGCTCATCTGACTCAGTCTTTGTCAATTCACTCAGGAAGATGGTTTGTGATTCACCCTCTGGTAATGCCTCAGCACAGTGTTTGTGTTCCTTGGAAGATCTGCATCAGTTTCACCTGGGGAGCTTGTTGAAGCTGCATGTTCCTGGCCTGAACCCAAGACATGCTGAATCATAAACCTCTGGTCTGGCACCCAGGAATCTGCATCAAACAGGCTATTCTTTTTTATTATTATTACTTTAAGTTCTGGGATACGTGTGCAGAATGTGCAGGTTTGTTACACAGGTATACATGTGCCATGGTGGTTTGCTTCATCCATCAACCCATCATCTAGGTTTTAAGCCCTGCAGGCATTAGATATTTGTCCTAATGCTCTCCCTCCCCTTGCCCCCCATCCCCCAACAGGCCCTGGTATGTGATGTTCCCCTCCCTGTGTCTATGTATTCTCATTCAAACAGGCTATTCTTATGCATTTTGGAGGCTGATAACCACTGATCAGAATCTTGGGATCCTTACTCTTGTAGCCTTTGTGGTACCTAAGACCAAACTGCCAGTGGGAGGGCTTACCATGCTTCGTCCCAGGCCTTTCCTGCAAGGACTGTTCTAGAGCCATGTAGCCCTGCACATCAGCACCAGCTGTGGCACTTTGAAAAGTTCTGCTTCCTGGGTCCCATCTCAGTGATTCTGATTCACTGAGTACCTCCTCAGGCTGCACCAATATACATCCAGGCTTGGTAAGCCGCCGCTCTAGGGAAACTCCAGGATTACCCCTGCAAAGACAGTCCCCAGAAGACTGTGAAGCAGGCAGAACATGTTTGCTGTCTCCCACTGTCTTCTGCATATGCCCTCCCCTTCCTCTTGATACTCCACCTCCTGCTGTGGGCACCTCCTCTCTCTTTCACTACCAATTCTCTGATTCCTTTCATTTATCCCATTTTTGATAAGGGTGGTTGATGGTAGCTAACCTCTCTCAAAACATTAGCTTTTAATGAACTTAGGTGCCCACAGGGTGGTCTATAAAATCTGGAAATATGAAATGTTGATTGTCATATATTGTAATGTAGCATCCAAACCAACTATGTCTTCAGACTTAGTGCTTCTTCTTTATTTATTTTTTATTTTTTGAGATGGAGTCTTGCTTTGTCACCCAGGCTGGAGTGCAGTGGTGCAATCTCAGCTCACTGCAACCTCCGCTCCCCAGGTTCAAGCAATTCTCCTACCTCAGCCTCCCAAGTAGCTGGGACTACAAGCATGCACCACCATGCCCAGCTATTTTTTTTTTTTTTTTTTTTGTATTTTTAGTAGAGATGGGGTTTCCCCATGTTGGCCAGGCTGGTCCCAAATTCCTGACCTCAAGTGATCTGCCCGCCTTGGCCTCCCAAAGTGCTGGGATTACAGGCATGGGCCACCACACCTGGCCAACTGCTCCTTCTTTAGATAGAATGTCATTGTGTTAGCCTGGTAAAGGCTGCCAGGTTGTCATGAGGGGGAGTGTGTGTGGTTTGACCAGAATGTACTGTGAACAGAGCCTTGCTTCTGGAGACCTTTGTGGAAGTTGACTCATGTTAGGTATCACCTATTTTGGAGATGGTGGACACCACAAAGACAGTAAGATGTCAGCAAACCAGAGCTGTCTCTGACTTCCCTACCTGACAACAGTGACACCAAGTAAAGACATTCATCTCCAGGACCAAGAACACCCTTCTGTCACTTATCTCTAGCCAATCTGGCCATCAAACCCAGCTCACATCTAAGGCCACTGTGGAGCCCTCCTAGGCCAGGCCTGTTCATAGTGATCTCTTCTTTTCCAAAACCACAGCAGGGATACTTTGATCCACCAAATGACAACTAGTTACAGACTGTTTCAAAATATTCTTTAAGTTATGTTAAAGAAGAAGGTGTAAAGCAGGATGGTTTGAAAGACAAAATTTGGGATGACATGTAACGTAAGTATTATTCACTTTACCATTATCCTTCCAACTCATTGGAAAGATGCTCCTTGGAAGCAGGGACTATGTCTTGTCTTTTTTACATCTTGGATGGTATCTCACACAGAGCAAGTGCTCGATAATATTAGTTCATTTGATACAGCTTTTTCTCTCGCATCTCTCCTCAGGAACGAGGCATGAATAGCAATTTACTGGAGTGCTCAAAAGTGCTTTTAATGTAGGACTTGTTGAATATTCTCCGGATTGACAACTACAAAGCCGCCAAGTAGGAAATGTCTCAGGTAAGAGACCCTCTGGAGTCTCAGATTCAGACCCTTCCCAGATGAAGCCCTTCTTTGGTTGGTGATCTTAGACGCCTACCTCTTTTGTTTAGTTCTATCAAACTCTTATTGGTTCACTATGCCTTTTTCCTGTATATAGATCTTCCCCTTAGGCAATTCTGTTATTCTCTAAGAATAATGTTTGTCCTGTTCCCCAGTCTCCCACAGCCATAGACATATCCTCTTCTAACTTACTGATGGTTTCTCTGTTCCGGTTACATTAGAAATATAACTTTGTAAAATGCTGCTGTGCAAGCTTCTAAGCAAGTTTGATTTAATTGGTTTAGAGAGGGGGCCAAGAATTTGATGTTTTTAAAATTCTCTTGGGTAATTCTAACATGCAGTCAGAATTGAGAACACTCCATTTTCTGTTTTTATTTTCTGTTTTATATTGTGCTCAGCTAAGAAGTTCCTATTTTGTCTTCCTCCTCAAATTTAGGCCAGAACCCTAGCTTACAGTTTAACTGTTAAAAATTAATATTTGCAAGTATAGACATTTACCTAAAAAGCCGACAGTGATATAGACTATGTAAAATAAAACCAAATAAAATTATATAAACATAATATATAATAGAAGAGTGTTATACTCTGCTCTACTTCTGTTACCTTGTGGAGATAACTAGAATCCTCAATTATTTTAAAGGTTTTAAGGCTAGAGATTCCCCAAATGGGTTTAAGAACTGCTTAGTTAATATATGAATTATAAATTGGTATGAAACTGAAAGATCTGGTGAAACAAGATCTTGAGAATCTCTACCAATGTTCACTCTCCCCAAGCATTTCTGCCAATTTCAAATGCTGGAGAAATCAAGGAGTCAAGAATGTGATTTTCTTCAAGGAAAGGATTGCCTTGAATAGAATTTAGCACACATGATTCCCACTCAAATGTGCTGCCCAATAGAAGATGCTGCCAATGATTAAATCAAACAGGGTTTGCTGCCCACTCTGTACCATTTCCAGGATTTTTGATGTTAATTACTATTGAGTACAATGGCATGGGATATTTCTCAGCCCATCACTATGTTTTGTATAGCACATAAAGTGTCTGGGGTATATGTGAATGGCTAATAAATATATGTGTGTAATAGGTTTAGCCAAAATAAAATGATTCACATTAGGACAGAATGCCCTCCTCCATCCATTTGAAATTGTTTTATTTAATTGTATTCTACACTATTGAATCCCTAATATTTCTGTCAGCAATCAATGGAAATGATGATGGCATAAAATCTATGCGCCTAACATCTAATTTATCAGGAAAAATTAGTGGGTTTAAATACATAATTAGTTATAAAATGAGGTTTTGAACACATTTACAGAAAGAGAGTTTTTATCTGCCAGTTCACTGAAAAGGCCTTTATAAGTGTTTAGGGAACTTTGAGGACAATTGTAAAAGAACTTGTAACCAATTGGAGGATGAGCCTTGGAAGAGGAGCATAAACTGTTGGCCCAAAATTGTTATGAAACCATTTCATCTTCCCAAAAACATATTTTGTGTGAGTTCCGAACAGCCATTTCTCTATTTCTATTCCTCCTCCCTTGCTTTTTTTTCTCATCGGAGAATGTTAACAGAGTTTGCTAGGTCTAGGTTTTGTTACTTTTGTAAAGATACATAGATGAGTAATTGAAAAATCAAAAAGATTTGACAAATCAGAAAGCCAGAGTGAGAGACAGAATACACAAATGTGTGATTCTTGAGAGACCCCCAACCATGCTGCCTTCTCTTTAATTTGCAGACCTGTTATGTAGGTGCATTTTCTTTGTTCTCTTTTACCCTGTCAACTAAGCAGGTTAAAGTTGACCTAGCAGCATTTAATAGCTCTTTAGAGATGAAGCAGAATACAGTGACACAGCAGAATCACTACTTTTAAGCATGAAGTTTTGTTCTTTTAGAACAGTTATTAAGATTGGGTAAATGCCCAGGTAAGATTTTTTTCCCAGAACAGAATAAAGGACTTTCTTTCCTATCTTGAAAATTAACGGAGAATATCAACAAAATAGAAAATTGTCAAAACATGGTGGTCCCCTGCTGCCACAGCAAGGACAAGGTAAAACTAGGAAGTAGATGGCAAACAGAAGCCTGCTTTGTAACAGTGAGCGACTAGCAGTGACTCAAGGGTTTTGAGCAACTGATCATTTGACAAGAAAAGGAACGGGACACTGCAAGGGGGGGGAGGGAAATACATCTGTCTCTATTTTGCTCTGCTAAAGAAAATTCTGTTTTTTAACCCTTGAATAAAAACCAGAAGATACTTTTTGTTGTTTGTTTTTGTTTTTTTGTTTTTTTTTTGAGATGGAGTCTCACGCTGTCACCCAGGCTAGAGTATAGTGGCACGATCTCGGTTCACTGCAACCTCCGCCTCCTGGGTTCAATCGATCCTCCCATCTCAGCCTCCCCAGTAGCTGGGATTAAAGGTGCCCACCACCACCCCCGGCTGATTTTTGTATTTTTAGTAGAGATGGGGTTTCACCATGTTGGTCAGGCTGGTCTCCAACTCCTGACCCCAAGTGATCCACCCGCCTCAGCCTCTCAAAGTACTGGGATTATAGACGTGAGCCACCACACCCAGCCTAGATAATCTTTATTGAATATCATAATTTATAAGGTTATAAGCTGGTTAGAAATCATGCCATCATCCCCTTGTAGGATAATGGCAATTGACTTCTTTTCCTCTGCAACTATTTCAAAGAAGTCCAGGGAAATGTATTGCAATGGAAAAAACCTTATTGGCCTACATTAATAGATGATTAGGGCCATGTGTTATATGATTCCAGGGGACAACATTCATGCAGGTGACTTACTATTTTTGCATAGCAGGTAGGACTCTCAAACCATGAACATAACTGTGCAAGACATACCCATTTGTTTTCTATAACCGAACTTAATTTCTGACTCTAGGATTCCCATAATCCATTTTTGGAGGAAAATTTATCCTCTGCCTTTCTTGGAAGCCTCCTCCAGCCCCAAATGTGCCGTTGTTCTGGGATTTTGCACACCACCAAGTGGATACTGGGAGGAGCCAGGTTTGAGCCATCTCCAGAGGCTGCCTGTTAAAGTGAATGACCCCCAGCAAGCAGAAAGAGACTGTGGGTCATCACGAGAGGACAGAAGCTGACGAGGCTGAAAAGAGGTCATTTGGAAAGTGTCTGATAGAGAATGGTGCAGATTAGAATTCCTTGGTGGGGAGGCATTTAAATAATCTGCAAATACAACCCAACAGAGACTACATTTTAATGACCATTGAGACAGAACCACAAACAGCAAAAGCTAAGTAAAGAGGCCTTTTCTCTTGCTTTTAGCCCTCCTCGTCCCCACTGGAGGGGAGGAGGGGATGTGGTATTGGGAGCTGGAGTTTAGAAGAAGACAGCAGTAGAAACAGCCTGCACTTCCTACTCCTGGTACCCAAACAAAGACAGAAGTCAGGCTTCAGTTAAGAGGAGAGAAGCTTTAGTTTAAATTAAAAAAATAAAGTAGGACTTATGTGTACCTAAAGATAAGACTGTAGCTGTGGTTGAAAATTACCAGAAATGCTATGGAATCTCTCTGAGATGTTGCCAAGTGGTAGGCAGGATACACCTAGCAGGGCATGGGTGAAGACAGTGGTTTGCTAATTGTATCCTAAAGAGAATGTGCTTACGTGCTTTGTCCCTTCCAGTCTGGCTGCCCTCTGACGCCTCCCTGTCCTCCTTCCTCCCCAGTCACAACCATTACCTGAAGCCATTCTGCACTAGGCTCCTGCTGCCTCCCTGGAGGCTGCATTTGACTCTTCCCTACTCCCAGGCCTCCCTTTCTGGGGAAACCACTCTCTCCCTCCTACTTTTTTCAAATTCCACTTGTTCCTGCAAATATTTTCTCCCTTATATATCCTCTGTAAACAGTGTAAGTTCTTCTATGGGCTTACATTTTATTTTTAGAAACAAAAGCCAGAAGGGGCAAAGGCTACTTTACTTTCTACACCTGAAGTAGTGGCTATTGGCATGAATATGGAAAGGGCAAAGGACAAATTAAAATGGTGAGAAAAAGTATAAATTATATGTCAAAGCCATATGCAGTTCTACTTTGATTTCTAATGGAACTTAGTCATTCTTGAGCTGATTGGGTTTTGCTGTTGGACACAGAAGATGAATGTAACTTAAATGAATCACAGCATATTTTATACAGCATATGCTTGCCTTCTTCCTTGTGCTTTATGTGGGCTGTGTAAGAGGGGAAGCAGAGAACTTACCATATTTATAATTAAATAATTAACCTAATAGCTCTTACACATCTGCCTTCCATGCTCAACTGGAAGCTCCATGACTGCCGAAACTATGTCTCTCTTTTCACTGTGGATCCGAATTTCTTCTCCATAGGTATATTCTTGTTATATGAATGAGTGAATCTGTCAAAGTGTCAGATATGTCGGGAGGTGGCAGCCAGGACCAGGCTACTATTCAGCCTCTTTGTGTGAAGAGCAGGGGATTTGGGAGGGGTGAGTAGACCTGGACTAAGTCGTCTCCTGAGATCCCTTACAACCCACCCAACTGTCTGGGGGCTTTCTGATTCAGGGTCAGTCTGGTCTTACATATGACCTGCCATAGCTTTGAGGGGTATAAGATATATTATGATAGGTTTTGTTCAAGCACTTGTCAAAACAAAAAATTACCAGGCTATTTCTTTTTACTTTGAAGAGGCATGATAAAATGTCATCAACCCATTAGTAGCATTTATACATAAAAACAATAAAACATCTCAACTTAGTGTTTGGCTTTAAAAGAAAAATTTTAAAAATTAAATTGCCACTTCTTCATATTTATTTAGCATATTCACAGACTAAAAAAGAAATAATTGCAAGTCTCTTAAAGGCCTTATGGCTTACTCCAAAGTCAGTAGTTTCCAACTTAACTTGGACTAATGGGTTGGTCAGCTGAGGATTGCTTTGGAAAGGGACTTACTTTAATGATTACAGGGAACACTGATTCTTAAAGACTTCATGTTCTGAAAAGCATTATAATGATGGAATGATTATAAACAATAATATTCATAGGACACTTTATAAAGAAGCCTGCCATAGTTATGATTTCATGTCTAAACCAACCCAGGGAGTAGCACATGAACCAATGGTGTGGATCCTCAGAGACATGTTTCCCTGCTTCCCCACTCCCACCCAGTCTCTGAGTCTCCATACAGCTCGGACTCAAAGATTCTCTTTTATTCCTTCTCCATGATAGTTAGACCCCCGTGCTCAGTTCCATGGTTGTTCCAGCATGCAATGGCTATGGTTTGAACTATCCCTGCCTTTCCTTTCTATTTCTTCCATATCCTGCCCATTGTCTCAAAGATAGCTCATCTTGTTCACTCCTTGAAAATTTGTGAAACGTATTTGGTATTTCATTATATTCACTCTTTCAGTGTTGCTGAACTTTTTCATCTGCTTCAGGTATTAGTGGCACAACTGGGTGTGAGATGAAGGAAGGAGGGGACCATTCCTTGCACATTATGTTGCAGAGATTCCCTTAGTAGATGTATACTTGTTGAATAAATGGTCCAGAATCATACCAATTGGAATACTTTCTTAAATCAAGTTACATGTTTGTATGGTGCCCTAGAAAATGTCTAGCACTTCTTAGGTATTCAATAAATATTAATACTGCACTTGTAACCTGAGATGTTGAATTTGGTTTTAAAATAAGCCAACAAAGTAAGAAAGCTACTTCCCAGGTATGTTACCTTTTATAACTTCTATGTTTACAACTCTACTACCATATTGAGAGAATAACTGTTTAACATGATGACCCTGTGGTAAAAATCCATACTCATTAAAAAAGAAAAGTTTGAGTTTCAAGTCAGTTACAAGTAAAATCAAATAAAGGAACAAAGGAAGGAAAGCAGGAGGGAGGGAAGGAGAGAGGGAGGGAGAAAAGAAGAAAAAAAGAAAAATTAAAATGCATCTGACATATTGAATGTATTAATTCAATTGCCAACCAATCTTTTGCAGTGCCTCCTAATCCTGGACAACAGAACGTTGCTGGACAACCATGGCAAAGCTGAGCTCAGTGGACTCACCATGGATTTACTCTGATCTGCATTACTTAGATCATTAATGTCAATCCCTTTTTTCACAGTAGCTTTATGTATGTTCACATCATTTCATTCTCAATTGCACTAGCTCTATGCTGTTACCCTCAGCTGTTATCCTTACCTTCTATCTAAACAAGAGCTCCTTTTATTTCCTTCCTTCTCACTTTAAAATTTTCTTTTTCCTTTTATCATTCTCTTATTTTTCTCATCCTGTCTCAGGAATGCTCTTTCTTCCCAAGGCTATGCCTTTCTCTCTGCATGGATCCTGTCCCCTCCTGGCTTTCCAGGATATCTGCATGAATTACCTTCTATTCCCTTGCAACTTCAGTGTCACCCTTTTCATGAGCTCTGCAACGGTCCTATTGCTCAAGCTCTAGAAAATCCCTTTCTTTTAAATTATTGTATTTCCAGCCTTTCATTTACTATCTCATTTCTCAAAAGCGCAATAAACATGTTATTTCCCTTTTTCTACTCTTTTGAATTGAGGCATATCATCCTTCTAGTTCTCACACCTAAGGTCTCAAATTCCACCTGTAAGGGGGTGACCTTGCACTTAGGTTCTAGGCTAAATCTAGTCACAGGAAAGCAACTAGTGCAGTTAGATTCACAGTTTAGAGTGTCTGTGGAAATGCTCCACCTTGGGATGAGATTCTGCCTGTATTACTGTTACTTGAGCATACCAATGCCACCTGGATATTCACCTGCTTCAGCTTCTGCCTGTTGACCTCTTGCACGCTCCCTTCTCCCCTTCTCATATATGGAAGAATTAACCTCAAAATGCTAACTTCATTATTGATAAAGCCAATTGGGGAACATGTCTTTAGATGTTTGGTCAAAAGCCTTGCTGAGTTGAATTTTCTCCTACAACAGCAGCCCAGAATGCACTCTCTCTGCCCTTGGTTTGCAGGCTGGCTTATGGAGAGTCAGGGGTTAAGTGTTCTTCCAACTTTGCAAAAGATAAATCAGTCATCTACTAGGAAAAGAGGAAAATCAGAGATAAGCTGAAAGCATTCCTCTCATAATTTTCCATTCCTGGGGAGTAGATTCTACATTTTCTTCCCTGAATGGAAACATGAGTCATGAGGAATAAATGCTCCCTGCTATCAGTCCTCTCTCTCCCTTCTAGGACTTCTCCTGGTTCCTGTTCTGCCGCCAGAAAGCTTGTCTAATCTTGGCTACCCTGATCCAGCCTCCACCAGCTCCGATGCTGCTGGTACACACTTGCTCCTTAACCACACATACTGTGGTTTCTGCTTTAACAATCAACCATAGGATTTTAATTACCCAATCTAGCCACACGTTCTCAGTCGTTTTCTTTTCTAACTTCTCAGCTCTAAAATTTTGAATACATCCTATTTGATTGTGGACAAAGAGGCAACGATCATGGGGTAATGCACTATGTTTTTGTACACTGTTTCTTTTGTAAATACCGTTGTTTCTGGCAGGCGTGGTGGCTCACACCTATAATCCTAGCACTTTGGAAGGCTGAGGCAGGCGGATTGCCTGAGGTCAGGAGTTCGAGATCAGCCTGACTAACATGGTGAAACCTCATCTCTACTAAAAATACAAAAATTAGCCGGGTGTGGTGGCACATGCCTGTAATCCCAGCTACTGAGGAGTCTAAGGAAGGAGAATCTCTTGAACCCGGCAGAAGGAGGTTGCAGTGAGCCAAGATTGTGCCACTGCACTCCAGCCTGGGTGAGAGAGCAAGACTCTGTCTCAGAAAAATTAAATAAATAAATAAATAAATGCCATTGTTTCTAATTTTTTTTTAAAAAAGCAGTTTCCTTAACATTCGAGTATGCTCTATTCTAAGGCTTTTCTATCAGCATTCATGTAAAAAATACTTTCTACTGATGTAGAAGAGGGGTAAGAACTTTGGAGTGAAAACAGATTAAATCTTGGGTTTGAATTCCAATTCTGACACTTACTAGTTAAATGACTTTATTTAATTTCTCATCACTTTAGTAATTTCATTTCTAAACTGGTGATTAACAGTGGCTAATGTGTATTAAATACATAATGCTAATCACCGAGGGCTTTATATGCATTATCTTATTTAATCTTACAACTCCATGAAGTAATCCTATTATTATTTCCATTTTACAGATTTTAAAAATGAGATTTAATGAACAAAAGAAACTTGCCCAAAGTCACACAACCAGTAAGTGAAAGAGTTTGGAATAAAATCTAATAAAACACATATTTGAACTCAAGTTTATGTAACTCCGAAGTTAAAGCTCTTTAAAGCTGTGCTTTTCTTTTTCTATACTTAGTGTATGCAAAGATCTCCTACAGTGCCTTGTGCTGATTATGAAGTCACTAGACAATAGCGATCATTATCATCACTGTCATTATTATTATAAACAAAAGATTACATTCGAGCTTGGGCATCAGTCTTTTTGCAGTGTTTTTCAATTTGGTTTCTTATTATGGATTCACTAAAAGGAGTCAATTTCTCTTTTTATATGGACACTTTGAAGTAGAATTGAAGAGAACAATTATTAGATAAATTGACATGGTTTCATTCATGTATTAGAAGGAAACATTGACATATTTCTTATTAAGCTAAGTATGAGAAAAACTTTCATAACTATGACACAAAATACAAAAATAATAAAACAACTGATCAGTTCAACTACATAAAAATAAAACAACTTTTGCATGGCAAAAGTAATATAAAAAAAGTAAAAAGATAAATGACAAGCTGGGGAAAATAATTGCTACTTCTGTCACAAACGAAAGATTATTCTGGCATGAAGACAGCCACATTGACGTACAGGATAGAATAGAATGCCAAGAAACAAGCTCTCACATAGATGGTCAAAAGATTTTTGACAAGGGGACCAAGACCATACAATGAGGAAGAAACAGCCTTCCACAGATGGTGCTGGGAAAACTGGGTATCTACTTGCAAAAGAATGAAGTTGGCCCCTGCTTTTATACCACATACAAAAATCAACTCAAAATGTATCAAAGATTGGGTTGGGCATGGTGACTCACACCTGTAACTCTAGTATTTTGGGAGGCCAAGGTGGGTGGATCACCTGAAGTCAGGAGTTCTAGAGCAGCCTGGCCAACATGGTGAAACCCTGTCTCCACTAAAAATATAAAAATTAGCCAGGCGTGATGGCACATGCCTGTAATCCCAGTTACTTGCGAGGCTGAGGCAGGAGAATCGCTTGAACCCAGGAGGCAGAGGTTGCAGTGAGCCGAGATTGTGCCACTGCACTCCAGCCTGGGTGATAGAGCCGGACTCTGTCTCAAAAAAAAAAAAAAAAAGGATCAAAAATCTAAACATAAGAGCTAAAACAATAAAATTACTAGAAGAAAAAACATAGTGGAAAGCTTCATGACATTGGATTTAGTAAAGATTTCTTAGATATGATGTAAAATCACAGGCAACGAAAAATAGATAAATTGTTGGACTACATCAAAATGTCAAAATTCTGTGCACCAAAGGACATAGCAAACAATGTAAAAAGGCAGCTAACCTTTTTCCTTCATTTCACCCTTGGTGAATGTGACAATTATGTGTCTTGGAGTTGCTCTTCTCGAGGAGTATCTTTGTGGCGTTCTCTGTATTTCCTGAATTTGAATGTTGGCCTGCCTTGCTTGATTGTGGAAGTTCTCCTGGATAACATCCTGCAGAGTGTTTTCCAGCTTGGTTCCATTCTTCCCGTCACTTTCAGGTACACCAATCAGATGTAGATTTGGTCTTTTCACATAGTCCCATATTTCTTGGAGGCTTTGTTTGTTTCTTTTTATTCTTTTTTCTCTAAACTTCTCTTCTCACTTCATTTCATTCATTTGATCTTCCATCACTGATACCCCTTCTTCCAGTTCATTGAATCGGCTACTGAGGCTTGTGCATTCGTCACATAGTTCTCGTGCCGTGGTTTTCAGCTCCATGAGGTCTTTTAAGGACTTCCCTGCATTGGTTATTTTAGTTAGCCATTCATCTAATTGTGATTGGTGCACTGCACCCACTGTCCTGCACCCACTGTCTGACACTCCCCAGTGAGATGAGCAGGTACTGGAGAGGATGTGGAGAAATAGGAACACTTTTACACTGTTGGTGGGACTGTAAACTAGTTCAACCATTGTGGAAGTCAGTGTGGTGATTCCTCAGGGATCTAGAACTAGAAATACCATTTGACCCAGCCATCCCATTACTGGGTATATACCCAAAGGATTATAAAACATGCTGCTATAAAGACACATGCACTCGTATGTTTATTGCGGCACTATTCACAATAGCAAAGACTTGGAACCAACCGAAATGTCCAACAATAATAGACTGGATTAAGAAAATGTGGCACATATACACCATGGAATACTATGCAGCCATAAAAAATGATGAGTTCATGTCCTTTGTAGGGACATGGATGAAGCTGGAAACCATCATTCTCAGCAAACTATCGCAAGGACAAAAAACCAAACACCACATGTTCTCACTCATAGGTGGGAATTGAACAACGAGAACATGTGGACACAGGAAGGGGAACATCACACACCGGGGACTGTTGTGGGGTGGGGGGAGGAGGGAGGGATAGCATTAGGAGAAATACCTAATGTAAATGACGAGTTAATGGGTGCAGCACACCAACATGGCACATGTATACATGTGTAACAAACCTGCACATTGTGCACATGTACCCTAAAACTTAAAGTATAATAAAAAAAATACTTAGCAGAAAAAGAAATGCTCATGGCCTTTAAACATATGAAAGATGTTGAACTTCACTTATTAGAGAAATGCATATTAAAATATATTTGTATAATAGTTCTCTGACCTGTTATATAGGAAAAATCCAAAAGCTTGATAATGTACAGTGATGGTAAGGCTTTCAAGAAGCAAATAGTCTCATACATTGTTGGTGTGAATATAAAAATGGTAGGTATAACACCAGGGTACGGAATTCAGTAATATCTAGCAAAATTATGTGTTTTGCTTTATGTATGTTTTCAGCCAGCAATTCCACTTCTAGGAGTCTATTCCAAAGATATACTGGCTAAAATAGAAAATGATGTTTTCATGAGGGAGCATAGATTGCAGTACTATTTGTAACAACAAAAGATTACAAACAACCCAAATATTCATTAAAAGTTGAATAATCTATGGACATCCATTAGAATGAAAAGTGCTGTAATTATGAAAAAGAAATTAGGAAGACCTCTATGTATCACTGTGGAGATATGTCCAGTATATTTAGTAAAAAGAAGCAACAAAGCCAACAAAGTTTAAAGAGCCTATACTATGCTACTTTTTGTCTCAAAAGGGATAAATACAGTACTTTTTTATATTTAAAAAGAAACAATGAAATGATGAATCAAAAAAATAAAAATTGTATGCCATAGAGGGATAAGGAAAATAAGAAGAGAGCAGAAATGGAATCCAGACCTCCCTAAAGTTACCTTATTTTATAATTTTAATTTGGAAACATGAAAATATCTCACATAATTAAAAAATAAGATGAAATAAAGATTTTAAAATGTGATTTCTACAAATATAAAAAAGAGAAACAAAATACATATTTTGTCTGTTCATTGCTAGTAGAATATCATAAGGACAAAAAGAACCAAAAAAACCTAAAGTTTTTTTTATTGTCAATAAAATTGTTATTGTTATTTTGAAACAATAAATATTTGTATTAATGTGATTTAGGAACTAAAATTTTCAGCACAGGAGAAAAATCTGCATCTATAAAATCAAAGGTGTTAAGGAAAACTCTATGTAATCTTTGACTTGAAAAAATAGTATAAACTGATGGGTTTTTAAAAATCAGCCCAAACTATTGTCAAAAATACAGTAGAAACTGATGATTTCCTTATAAGTCCAAAAATATTGATATTTTCTACCTCTACCCACAGAAAAGTCTGAGGAATAGTGACAACCTAGTTTTGATGAACACCCTTAATGCTGAGCTTGTGGTCTCTAAATACTATTTCCTAATTTAAAAAAACACAGAAGCTCCATGGTAAAGTAGCAGGTTTCAGGTCTAAGGCAGGGAATATAGATGGTAAGTATGAGACAACTTGACACTCCTTAAGCAAGTAAGTTACAAAAAACTTTGGGTTTTGCCGAAAGGACATTAAAGGTAACTTGAGAAGCTCTCACTGGTCAAAGATAGGGCTATTTGAACATCAATAATAATACTGTCACTGATTACAACATCAAATATATAAAAATCTACCAGTTAATTATAATGCTTTGAAAAGGGAATCTGGCTGATTACCTTTGAATGTGGCTAGAACACTGGCTTCCTATTCTAAAAATTGAAAATTAAAATGAAAGAACCGAGTATCAATCCTGCCTCTCTTCTATGAACCATGTTTCCAGTTAATCAAAGAGCTGATGAAGCAGAATTTTTCTTCATGTAAGAATCACAGCAAATAAATCAGTTTCTCATCTCTAAAATGAGAATATTTGTGATCTACTTTATAGTGTTGCTGTGGCTCACAGTAAAGGTCCAGTACAAATTAGCTTTTATAATTACACATTTTGAAGGGTATGCTTTCTTTTAAAAAATGCTATAGAGAAAACACACAAGCTATTGAGAATATTCTTGAAAAGTATTTTTCTATTTAGAACAATGTTTGATTTCAACTTATAATAGTGCTATCCTAAACGAAATTTTATTCTCAAATGTGTTATTCCATATGCTATTCCATAAGGTCCAGGATAAGCCAGTAAGAAAAATGTGTTTTAGGATTTTTTTCTTTATCCTTGAACTTTGGGAGTTTGGGAGTTTGATTATGAAATTCCTTGAGGTAGTCTTCTTTGGGTTAAATCTGCTCACTGCTCAATATCCTTCTTGGACTTGAGTATTGATATCTTTCTGTAGGGTTTTTTTTTAAATTTTTATTTTCTGAGACAGAGTTTTGTTCTTGTTGTCCAGGCTGGAGTGCAGTGGTGCAATCTTGGCTCACTGCAACCTCCACCTCCCAAGTTTAAGTGGTTCTCCTGCCTCAGCCTCCCGAGTAGCTGGGATTACAGGCATCTGCCACAATGTCTAGGTAATTTTTGTATTTTTAGTAGAGATGGGGTTTCAACATGTTGGCCAGGCTGGTCTTGAACTCCTGACCTCAAGTGATCCACGTGGCTCAGCCTTCCAAAGTGCTGGAATTATAGGCGTAAGCCACCACGTCTGGCCCTTTCTCTAGATTTGATAAGTTCTCTGGTCTTATCCCTTTGAGTAAACTTTCTACCCCATCTCTTAACCTTCTTTTTAAGGCCAGTAACTCTTAGATTTGCCCTTTTGAGGCTATTTTCTAGATCTTTTAAGTGTTCTTCATTCTTTCTTATTCTTTTTTCTTTTGTCTCCTCTGACTGTATTTTCAAATAGCTTGTCTTCAAGCTCACGAATTCTTTCTTCTGCCTAAATTCTGATATTAAGAGGCTCTGATGCATTCTTCAGTGTGTCACTTGCATTTTTCAACTCTAGAATTTCTTCTTGATTCTTTTAAATAATGTCAATCTCCTTGTTAAGTTCATCTGATAGAATTCTGAAGTCCCTCTCTGTGTTATCTTGAATATCTCATAAATTTCCTCAACACAGCTATTTTGAATTATCTGTCTGAAAGGACACATATCTCTGTTTCTCCAGGATTGGTCCCTGGTGCCTTATTTAGTTTCTTTGGTGAGCTCATGTTTTCCTGGATGGTCTTGATGCTCGTAGATGTTCGTCAGTGTCTGGTCACTGAAGAGTTAGGCATTTATTGTTGTCTTTGCAGTCTGGGCTGGTTTGTGCCCCTTCTTCTTGGGAAGGCTTTCCAGGTGTTGGAAGGAACTTGAGCCCCAAGCCCAATAATGCTGTGGTTCTTGCAGACTCATAGAGATACTGCCTTGGCAGTCTTGCATAAGATCTGGAAGAATTTTCTGGATTACCAAGCAGAGACTCTTTTCTTTTCCCTGACTTTCCCGCAAATGGAGTCTCTCTCTGTCTGCTGAGTCCCCTGAAACTGGGGGTGAGGAACACAGGCTACCACCACTGGGATTGCACCGATTCAGACTGGAAAACAGCACAGCACTGGGTTTCACCCAAGGTCCCCTGTAATCACTACCTCGCTACCGCCTATGATCACTCAAGGCCCTAGGGCTCTATGATTAGTAGGCGGCAAAGCCAGCCAAGTTTGTGTCCCTTCTTTAAGGGTGGCAAGTTCCCCCAGGCCCTAGTTGGGTCCAAAGATGCTGTCTGGGAGCCAGGGATTAGAGTCAAAAACCTTAGAAATTTACCTGATGTTCTATTCTACTGTGGCTAAGCTGACACTCAAACCACAATACAAAGCCTTTCCCACTCTTCTCTCTCCTTTTCACAGAGAGAGGAGCCTCTCCCTGTGGCTGCCACCACCACCAGCCCATGGTGGAGTTCTGCCAGGGTACTGCTAATGTTCACTTAGAGCCTAAGGGCTCTTCAGTCAGCTTGTGATGAATGCTTCCAGGCCTGGGACTCACCCTTCAGGGTGGCGGGCTCCCCTTCTTTTACAAGGCAGGTCCAGAAATGGCCATCCAAGAGCCTAGGCCTGGAATCGGGGACCCCAAGAGTCTGCTGGTGCTCTACTCCCCAGTGGCCAAGCTGGTGCCTAAAGTGCAAGACAAAGTCCCCTTTACTTCTCTCTCTGCTTTTCTCAAACAGAAGGAGTCTTTTGCTGTAGTCACCACAGCTGAGAATGTGCTAAATCACACCTAAAGCCAACACATCTCAGAGCCCAAGGCCCATTGTGTACTACCTGGATATTGCTGTTTGTTATCCAGGGCCTAAGGACTCCTTAGTCAGCAGGTGATGAATCCTGCCAGGACTGGGTCCTTCCCTTCAAGGCAGCAGGTTTCATTCTAGCCCAGGGTGTGTCTAGAAATGTAATCCACTAGCTAGGGCCTGGAAAGAGGGGCCTCATGACTCTGCCTGATGCCCTGTCTCACTGTGGCTGGGCTGGTATCCAAGATGCAAGACAAAGTCATCTTTACTCTTTGTTCTCCTTTCCTCAAGCAGAAGGAAGGACTCACTTTCATCTCTGTGAGCTGCACTGCCTGGGGTTGAGGCAGGAGTGGTGCAAGTACTCCCTTGGCCTCGCTGTCTGGTATTGCTCTAGGCCATTTACCCCACAAGTTCCCAGGATCTAAGCCCAGCCCAGCACTAGGAGTTGCCTAGGAATTGCAATCCTTGTGCCCTAGATTTCTTTTCAAGTTTACCTAGGACATCAGAGCACTTATGGCCCACAGTGGCAAGGCCTTCAGAGAAACTCAAGTGTCCATCACTGGGATGGGTGATTCCCCTCTGGCTAGGTCTGCTCTGAAAGCCTCTTCCATGCGTGGGCGCTAGCTGAGCCCAGCACAGCTTTGTTCTCTACTCCCAGGGCAGCACTGAGTTCAGTGTAAAGTCCCCCAGTTTTCCCTCCCCCAAGTGCACAGATTCTCTCTCTGAGCCCCCAGTCACTGCTGGGGTATGGAGGAGTTGTAGTTTTGGCTCTTCGAGACTGTCTCTTTTAGCCTGTTTCAGAAATATGGAGTTGAAACTAGGTACTGTGATTGCTCACCTGATTTGGGTTCTTGTGATGATGGTGCTCTTGTGTGTAGTTAGAATTTGATGTTCCTGCTTGGGGAATGAGTGGTGCAGGCTTCTATTGGGTCATCTTGCTTTGCCCTCCAAAAAATGTATTAAATGACAATAAATAATGATTTCATGTTTTAGCAAGGAGTTTTAACCCTTTCTCATGGCAACAGAATCTCTCAGATTGGAGGACTGAGTTCAATATGAATGAACGATATGCTATGACTACCATGAAAAGCACATGTAAACTGAGGTTGCATTAGTAGAAACCTGAGTCCCAAATATGGGATGAAATAGACCTCTTCTATAAGCAACTAATAAGACTATATCTTCAGTATCTTTTTGTCTTCTTCAACTTTCATAGGACAATGTGAAGGAAGAGTATATCCAAAGGGATGTGACTAGCATGGTGAAAAGACTCGCACTTATGCCACGTAAGTTGTGATAGAAACGGAAGCCCTACCTTTCACTACATATAGAAATGAACTCAAGATGGATTAAAAACTTAAATGTAAGACCTCAAACTATAAAATCCTAGAACAAAACCTAAAAAATACTTTTGTGGACATCAGCCTAGGCAAAGAGTTTATGACTAAGTCCTCAAAAGCAATTGTAACAAAAACAAAAATTGATAATTTGGACTTAATTAAACTAAAGACCTTCTGCACAGCAAAAGAACTATCAACAGAGTAAACAAACAATCTACAGAATGGGAGAAAATATTTGCAAACTATGCAGCTGACAAAGGTCTAATATTCAGAATCTATAAGGAACTTAAACAAATCAACAAGAAAAAATCAAATAACCCCATTAAAAAGTGGGCAAAGGACATGAACAGATGCTTCTTGAAAGAAGATATACAAGTGGCCAACAAACATATGAAAAAATGGTCAGCATTACTAATCATCAGAGAAATGCAAATCAAAACCACAATGAGATACCATCTCATACCAGTCAGAATGGCTATTGTTAAAAAGTCGAAAACAACAGATGCTGGTGAGGCTGCAGAGAAAAGAGAATGCTTATACATTGTTGGTGGGTATGTAAATTAGTTCAGCCACCATGGAAAGCAATTTGAAGGTTTCTCAAAAAACTAAAAATAGAATTACCATTCAACCCAGCAGTCCCATTACTGGTTATATACTCAAAGGAAAATAAATTGTTCTACTAAAAAGACACTTGCACGGGTATGTACTTTAATTAAAGCACTATTCGCAATAGCAAAGACATGCAATCAACCTAGGTGCCTATAAATGGTGGAATGGATAAATAAAATATGGTACATATACACCATGGAATACTATGTATCCATAAGAAAGAATGAAATCATGTCCTTTGCAGCAACATGGATGCATCTGGAGGCCACCATTCTAAGTGAATTAATGCAGAAAAAGAAAACCAAAATTTGCGTGTTGTCACTTATAACTGGGAGCTAAATGCTGGGTACACACAGACATAAAGATAGTACTGGGGACTCTAAAAGGAGGGGGAAGGGCAAGGGCTGAAAAATGGGGAGCTAAATGCTGGGTACACACAGACATAAAGATAGTACTGGGGACTCTAAAAGGAGGGGGTAGGGCAAGGGCTGAAAAATGGGGAGCTAAATGCTGGGTACACACAGACATAAAGATAGATACTGGGGACTCTAAAAGGAGGGTTTAGGCCAGGGATGGTGGCTCACACCTATAATCCCAGTATTTTGGGAGGCCAACTTGGGTGGATCACCTGAGGTCAGGAGTTCAAGACCAGCCTGGCCAACATGGCAAAACCCTGTCTCTACTAAAAATATAAATATTAGCTGGGTGTGGTGGTATGCGCTTGTAGACCCAGCTACTTGGGAGGCTGAGGCAGGAGAATCGCTTGAACTCGGGAGGTGGAGGTTGCAGTGAGCTGAGATCACACCATTGCACTCCAGCCTGGGCGACAGAGTGAGACTCCGTCTCAAAAAAAAAAAAAAAAAAAGAGAGAGGGGGTAGGGCAAGGGCCAAAAAACTCCCTGTTGGGTATATCTTCACTATCTGGGTCATGGGATCAGTAGAAGTGGAACCTCAGCATCATGCAATATACCCTGTAACAAACATGCACATGTAGCCCCTAAATCTAAAATGAAAATAAACATTTTTAGAAAAGAAGAACTGGAAGTATTTAGCTCAGAGAAAACAGTACTTGGTCTGGACATGGGCTAAATATTCCCAGCAATTTGAAACACAACTTATAGTCACTCTTTAAAAAAACACAAGTAGAATATATTGTCTGTAATGCTTTGTAATCTACTTTTTGTCTTAACCCTTGCAATGAATTTATACTCTTGGAAATATGCACATTATTAAGTTCTTTTTCCCCCCATTATTTAGTAAAGTATATTTAGCCATTCATTTTGTCTTCATTCTACTCTAGTGCTCACCATATTAAATAGTGCTATATTGTTAATTCAGATTCAAAGAATGCATACAATTTCAGGGACACTGTATTTTTGAACATATTTACCTAAATTGTGATGTATTCACAATCACAATAGTTAATATCATAAAACACACACTATCTCTTTGATATATGGGATATTAAATCATGTTACTGTGGTCGTTTATTTATTAGCTACCCAGTGCTTTTCCATTTTGCTATGTACATTATTTCTCAAATATCCCTGGTTAAAGCAGCCATAATTGTGCTAAACTGTATTTGATAATTAAAGCATCTGGGAAACATCCTAATGAAAGCTCAAAACTCCCTTTGTACTAGAAAATTAGCACTCTCTAAGGCCTAATAAGCATGGTTAAGAATACCTGTGATGCCAAAACTCTGGAAAGTACTCAAAACCCCTGTGCCATCAACTAATAGGATATGGTAACTTTAGAGAAAAAAAGTAAAGACTACTTGAAAGTGATCAAAATAGAGGTTATTTTCAGCAGTGCAAAAAATAATTTAATAGACACAGAAAGCTGGTTTTCTGAAAATGACTTTGCTGTAGGTGTAATTAGGAAAGATATAAAGCATATCATTGGAAAAAACTATACTAGAATTATAGTTAAATTTCATAATCATGCATAATCATATAGAAACAATAAAACAAAGTTAAATTGCCCAAAATCATCTTAAATATTTATTACATTTATGACTAATTTATAATACTGTATTCAGAGAACTGTTATGATTTCCATTTTTAATAAGAATTTTCCTTTCTATTCCCAGACAGTCCCACTTGGTTAGCTATACTTTCATGAAGCTTATTACAGCGTTTTCTTTTAAAGATGGAACATTTTACATAATTTTTCAATATATCAAACTCTTTTAAAGCATGGTTCAAAGTATTCATAATGAAATGACACAAAAGCATATTTCTTGTGATTTGTTAAGCACATTTACTTTCATTAGAGCTACCTAAAAGTATCATTACATTTTCCAGAAAAGCATTTTTAAAAAAAGCTTTGGTATTTATAAATGTTCATATATTTTGGTGTAAAATTATAAAAGTAGATTTTGGAAATAGTCCAGGAAAAACTAATTTTCATGTTCTTTTATAAATCATAAATGAATTATCTTTTATTTGGTACCATCTTATGTCAATCAAATGCTAGACTGTCTATAATGAAGCCCAAGACTCAAAAGCTTAAAATGATTTTAACCTATTCTAAACAAAAGGCTTACATAAGTTCTCCAAGTTGTAAACCTCTGTCTCTATAAATTTGATTCAGAAATCATGATACAGATTTTTCAGTACAGTCGATCCTCGAATAACACAGGTTTGGACTGCGTGGGTTGTGTGGGTCCACTTACATGGGATTCTTTTTCATCCAAATGCAGATGAAAAATACAGTATTCTAGGGATGCAAACCCATATATATGGACGGCTGACTTTTGCTATACGGAAGTTCTGCAGGGCCGACTGTGGGCTTGAGCGTGCTCAGATTTTGTTACAGTTGTTTATATTGAGGGATGGCTGTACTTCTAAACTGTGGCATTGCAGAGAAATTGAGACATGTTTAATGAAGTTCAGCTTTATTGTAGCTGTAACCATTGAAATTTGTCCTAGGCTGGGCGCGGTGGCTCACGCTTGTAATCCCAGCACTTTGGGAGGCCGAGGCGGGCGGATCACGAGGTCAGGAGATCGAGACCGCAGTGAAACCTCGTCTCTACTAAAAAATACAAAAAAATTAGCCGGGCGTGGTGGCGGGCACCTGTAGTCCCAGCTACTTGGAGAGGCTGAGGCAGGAGAATGGCGTGAACCCGGGAGGCGGAGCTTGCAGTGAGCCGAGATTGCGCCACTGCACACTCCAGCCTGGGCGACAGAGCGAGACTTCGTCTCAAGAAAAAAAAAAAAAAAGAAAGAAATTTGTCCTGATGATGGAGTTGGAGTTGACTCCTGGATGCAGGAGAGAGAACTCCCAGGCAGAGGGAATAGTATGTTAAAGCACATGCTTAGAGAAGAGTTAGAATTTTGTTTTGGCTGAATTGCAGATTTTATCTGTTAGGTAGAATGGGAAAAAATGAGGTTGGATAAGCAGGTTGGGGACAGATTTTAAAGTGTTTACTGTTTACTCATGGCAAGGATTTTGTGCCCATGGAAAGGCTTTTTTTTCTTCTTACTTTTTAGAAGAGGCATTACATGCTCAATTTTTACTCAAAGAAGGTAACTCAAGCAATGGTACTGACAGTGAAGATTAGAGGTAGGAAAGACTGAAGATAGGATATTGGGAGATTTTGATGAGACTTATTATCTTATTCATTAATTTATTCAACATACATCAGAACACGCATTATGTGTCAGGTGTCTGCTAGCTGGTGGAGATTACAACGGAGAACAAAATAGGAATGTTTCGAGTCTAATGAATGAGAATGTCCATGAGAACTTATACTTGCTTTGCAGCCACATCAAATGCCAAGTCTTCCTTTAAGCAACATCCTTCCCCAGTTGGGATTAATTTCTCCTTATTTTGTGTTTCCAAAATAAAATAAGGGCTTGGTTTATGCTTCTGTTACAGGATGTTTTACATCATATTTGAGCCTATTTTATAGTCAGATACATACACATACACACACACATGTGTCTTTCTTGTCAACTAAATTGATCTCCTGGGTAAAAAGAATCATATTTATTCTTGCTGTTACCTAACACAGAGAAGGTATAACATGAAAATTGGTTAGAATTCTTTGCCATCAGTTTCCTGTTTTGGGCTCTCACACTGGTCAGTGTGAGATAAATTTAATTTAAAGAACTAAATAAATAAATTTAGTTCTTTAAAAGTTGATATTCAAGTTTTGTTCCTATTACTATGCCCCACTTCCATAAGTGTATGACATTTTGCAGCAGTTTTAAATTATTTGTATATAAGCTACAAATTTTGAGGACTAGCATCATTAATTTACAAGTTTACAAGTGTTTTGAGGTCCAAGGCAAAAAAGGTTATATTGACTTTAGCCTAAGCTAAAATCATTTTTACAACACTAACAATTACTTTTGATAAATTGTTACTAATCTTATATTTTAAGTTTTGATATAGTAAAAATATTACAAATATATCATGTTATTGTTGACAATAAATACTGTTAAAGTTACTATAAATTTTCTCTAACTATGATGACAAATGCTGTGGCTGATATTTTGCAATGTCATGTCCTATAGATCCATACTCCTTTCTAATTTTCGGAGTTAATTGCTCTTTGTCTGCATCACACTATTATGCTAGTGTTTTTTGAGCTGTAGATGTGATAATGAATGGCTAAAAGGGAGAATTGCTCATTTTATTTTTATTTTTATTTTTTTGAGATGGAGTCTTGCTCTGTCACCCAGGCTGGAGTACAGTGGTGCGATCTCGGCTCACTGCAACCTCCGTCTCCCGGGCTCATGTGATTCTCCTGCCTCAGCCTCCTGAGTAGCTGAGACTACAGGCGTGTGCCACCACACCCAGCTAATTTTTGTATTTTTAGTAGAGATGGGGTTTCAACATGTTGGCCAGGCTCTTCTCGAACTTCAAACCTCAAGTGATCTGCCTGCCTTGACCTCCCAAAGTGCTGGGATTACAGGTGTGAGCCAACATGCCAAGCCAGCTTATTTTAAAAGATGAGCAAGAATGGTTTGAGAGAACCAAGACGATTATAGAAGGACATAGGATCTGTACAGACATAAGTTGCTCCTGTCCATGTCCCTGACTTTGTCATCCAGTCAGAATGAGAACAACCAAAATATTTTCCCCAAATATCACTCATTTGGTCTGGTTGCATGAGACTTCTAATAAATCTGTCTAAAAAATTGTGTGACCTCAACATAGTTGAAAAATGTTCTAAACTTTTAAATTGGGGTTTCAGAATCTAGATTTATTTATTAATTTTTTTTAAGACAGAGTCTCACTCTGTTGCCCAGGCTGGAGTGCAGTGGTGTGATCTCAGCTCACTGCAGCCTCCGCTTCCTGGCTGCAAGTGATTCTTCTGCCTCAGCCTCCCCAGTAGCTGGGATTACAGGGACGCATCACCATGCCCAGCTAATTTTTGTATTTTTAGTAGAGACAGGGTTTCACCATGTTGGCCAGGCTGGTCTTGAACTCCTAACCTCAGGTGATCCATCTGCCTCAGCCTCCCAAAGTGCTGGGATTACAGGAGTGAGCCACCGCGCCCAGCCTGGCTTGCTTTTCTATTTAAAGCAAATAAATCATGTCAAAATTACATTGAATGGGACAGTGATTAGATTTCTTTCCTTTGGCCGCTGCTGGGAGTGGAACTGATCTTGGGTAAGGGAGGAGGGAGGAACAGGGAGTAGAACAATAGTCATCCCTTGAAAATAGAGATTTCAATGTGCGATTAATCTTGTAAGGCGACTTAGTTTGGGGATTCCCAGAAGCACATTCTGAGATGAAGATTCTTGAGTGAGTGATTTATTATTGAAGACTTCCCCAGAGAAATTGGTAAGGGAAGTAAGACTGGTAAGGAGAAAAGAAGCCGAGCAAGGCTGCAATATCAAGGAAAGTCCCTTTAAGAGTAGCAAACATCCCGGAGAAAGTCTTAGGTAAGAGTTTTTGGAGGCAAAAGCATGACTCAATTGGGAGAGGGCTGCTCAAAAAGGATTTTTTAAAAATCTGAGAGGATTTGGGCAAAGCAGTGACTGTGTCTGTTACACAATGTTTCAGAAAGTTTTTCTTTTCGAGGCATGTCAAAGTAAAGAGATGATAGATTCTTGCATAAGCCGGTTCTAAATGAAGAGATTATTTTCAATGACTGAGATCTAAGTTGAGGCCACTGGACTAAGCTTTGGAGTTACCACAAAAAATGAGAATTGGAGCTTGAAGATGATGCAACTTATGGCTGTGTAGGGACTGAAAGAGCTAAGGTCTGAATGAGGAAGCTGCATTTTTTATTAAAAGAGATGAAGGAAACATGAGAGAATTACACTGGTTATTAGGAAACTGTGCATGAGTAAATTACAGTGACAGATTAATTGAGACTGAAAGGCTTAGAAGATAAATAATCTAAATTAGTGGAAGGTTAGAATAAGGATGGATCTTTTTCTGAATTGAATGTTTTATATGTTTTATTCGTATGAACCACAAATTAAAATTAAAATACTATCAACATTATTTAACTGCCCAGCAAAGTCAATATTATATCTAAGTGAAGAAAGTATTCTCAGAGAGGTTTCATTTTAAAGAATGACATTTGAGAGTGGCTAGACAGTCTCTGTGGAAAAGGTGGAAGGGAAAATCATATGCTGTTTTTTGCCAAGTAGGTGTGTAGGTCATGCACAGGGATCCAGACATCTGGCTGAGATCCTTGTGCATGAGTTAGTTAATACTAGGTCACTGAAGACAAAACAACTAATGCAAATTGTAGGCTTGCTATATTTTTTTCAGTGTCATATACACAAAGAAGCACTATGGATTCTGGGAGAAACAGTCTCAAAAGCATCTCAAGGAAGCCTCTCCAATACAAGCATCAGGATTACATATGTCTATTTCATGTAAAATTATGTTAGGGAGATAGCAATAGCAGATGAAGTAGGCAATGTGTCTTGACTTATTTATTTTGGACAAAAAATATTTAAAAATTCATCTTAGACTGGCAGTATATTGTCAATGCCTCTAAACTACTTTGTGCTATGTGAGTGAGTAATGCTGGCAAATATCTGTAATTTAAGTGTTTTATTCCCATTTTGACATGATTTTTACACCAGAGAGCTTTGTGGGTAAAAAGCCTTTTAAAACTATTTCCCACATGAACTCTAATTTTCTTTTGGAATACATCATCTCATTAATTAAGAGGTTGAAGTCTCATTACTTCATGTCTGTCTTCACTGGATTATGTAAACAGCAACCCTGTCATTACCAAATCATATGCTATTTTTATTTTTCTAAAGATCTAGAGCTCACAGCCATTATTTAAATAGAACATTACAGAAAAGAAAAAGCAATTTGGAGAGGCCTATTCTTAGCTATGTATTGAATAGATCTATTTTTCTATTAGTATCTGTTTCAATTTATTTTTCTTGGTTTTGGTCATAGTTCAGTAATATTCAAGAGAAAGTATTATGTGGTAGCTAATGTGATATAGAAGACCCATTCCTTACATTGCCATATTTATCAGCCAAAAAAAAAACTGCTTCCCTTAGAAATATATTATAAATTAAAATAACAGATAACATGGGCGGTTTTTGACAGGCATATATTTTAGCTTCTGATCATTAGCTTTAGTAATCATTAGCCTAGTTAATGAAAAATAAAATATTTATAATATTAAAAATATGAGAAGCTAAACTATGAGCAACTAACAAATCAAAACCATGTTCTTCTGAATTCCTGACTCCCCCCTAAATAGTTCCAAATCACTATAGTATTCACACAGCCCTATAATAACATTTATGGATAAACAGTGAATTCCATGTTCAATGTCAAATAACATAGAAATTTAGAGTTTTAATTGCAATGTCCTATGTAAACTTTAAAAGGTTCCAAAGCAATTTTCATAAATGGGATTCCATTTTCCACAGCCAAAATACTATACTGACACTGACCCTCATGTACTGTTACCTATGCATTTGTGTGCCATTTATTTTTAATTACAAAATTTCTCCCCTTGATTAAATTTATTGTATGCTTTGCAATATATCAAAATGATAGATTAAATGTATAAATAAATTATTATTTATAATACAATTGAAGCTTGCCCTTGGAATGATTTTCTTATAGTTCCATGTAGCTAAAATAGGGCTTTGATTTCAACCTTGCCCCTGATGAGCTGTGTGATGAAATCTTAGGCAAGTTACTAAGCCTCAGTTTCCCCATCTGCAAATCAGGGAAAATAATATATGCATTAGACTATTATTTTGAGAGTTAAATGAAATCATGTATACAAATTGTCAAATAGGGCAAAGCATACCTGATCAGTACCTTATCATTGTTTAGTGTTGTTATTTCGTATCTACAGTGTTTTTGGAAAATAGCATGATTAATCAATTGACTGGAAGAGACACAGTCTAACAGACAATACATAGACCATTTATATTGGCCATGAAAGTGTCCATAATGGCTGACTTAACTGGCTTTAATGTGTAAAATCTGGTGACTCCCATGGTTTTTAAGATATGGCTTGAAGTAGATATCAATTTCTTTACACTGGTCAACTATAATTTGTCCATAGATTGCACATGTAGTAAGTAATATTTGAGATATTAACTGTGGGTTTTTTTTCCCTCCCTCTGCTTCCTTGCATTTGTTACCTTTTACTGATCATTTAGGTAACAGTGCCTCGCAGGCCCGGATCAGGACAGATACTACTGAGAATTCAGAAGTAATTTGTTTGCTTTGAGTTTCATATGAGGCTTTTTAAAAAGTCCACAGTAGAAACAGTATTCTTGAAATCATAGCTTTCCTTTGCAGAAGACCCAGTATTTTGAGAGTTGACATTTTGCTGAGCCATTAAAAGCACTGAGAAACTTGAAAGAATCCATTTATACTGAAATCAAGGAGTGGGGAAGAATGCATGGATAACAGGTCTCAAAGAGATAAAATTTGACCAGCATACAGACAGAAAAAGAAATAGGCCTAGAAGAGGTCTTGTGATTGGACAATGAAGCTGACCGCATTGACTAAACAATTGCAGGTACAGCACAGACTCACAATGATCCTAAACACCAGGAAGAATGGATTAGATCTCTGCAGAGGCCAGTGAGATCAGAAAATGACATTTGGTGCAGAGCAGTGCCCCTGATGACACAACAAGTCCACCAGGAACTTAGAACACTTCCATGGAGAAAAAAAATGAATAAGAGGAGGATTTTGAACTGAATATTTACCTCAAAGAGACTGAGCTTTAAAACAGAAGCATGTGTGTGAAATGCCACTAAGCACAAGAGCTCATATTCTAAGCTAGGTTCAATTATACAGAACTAAAATTAAAAATAACTTCAATTTTCTAATTTTAGAGTTTATGATTGTGTTGAAATATCATATCCACTAAATCATCAGGCTTCGGATACCTCAAATTTTAGTTCTTAATTAATCTGAAAGTCTCTATTACCTGAAATTGTTTCAAAGATAAGAAAGAACAGAGATATAGACCAATGGAACAGAACAGAGCCCTCAGAAATAATGCCGCATATCTACAACTATCTGATCTTTGACAAACCTGACAAAAACAAGAAATGGGGAAAGGATTCCCTATTTAATAAATGGTGCTGGGAAAACTGGGTAGCCATATGTAGAAAGCTGAAACTGGATCCCTTCCTTACACCTTGTACAAAAATTAATTCAAGATGGATTAAAGACTTAAATGTTAGACCTAAAACCATAAAAACCCCAGAAGAAAACCTAGGCAATACCATGCAGGACACAGGCATGGGCAAGGACTTCATGTCTACAACACCAAAAGCAATGGCAACAAAAGCCAAAATTCACAAATGGGATCTAATTAAACTAAAGAGCTTCTGCACAGCAAAAGAAACTACCATCAGAGTGAACAGGCAACCTACAGAATGGGAGGAAATTTTTGCAATCTACTCATGTGACAAAGGGCTAATATCCAGAATCTACAATGAACTCCAACAAATTTATAAGAAAAAAACAAACAACCCCATCAAAAAGTGGGCGAAGGATATGAACAGACACTTCTCAAAAGAAGACATTTATGCAGCCAAAAGACACATGAATAAATGCTTATCATCACTGGCCATCAGAGAAACACAAATCAAAACCACAATGAGATACCATCTTGCACCAGTTAGAATGGTGATCATTAAAAAGTCAGGAAACAACAGGTGCTGGAAAGGATGTGGAGAAATAGGAACACTTTTACACTGTTGATAGGACTGTAAACTAGTTCAACCATTGTGGAAGTCAGTGAAGTCAGTGTGGTGATTCCTCAGGGATCTAAAACTAGAAATACCATTTGACCCAGCCATGCAATTACTGGGTATACACCCAAAGGATTATAAAACATGCTGCCATAAAGACACATGCACACGTATGTTTATGGCGGCACTATTCACAATAGCAAAGACTTGGAACCAACCCAAATGTCCAACAATGACAGACTGGATTAAGAAAATGTGGCACATATACACCATGGAATACTATGCAGCCATAAAAAATGATGAGTTCATGTCCTTTGTAGGGACATGGATGAAGCTGGAAACCATCATTCTCAGCAAACTAATGCAAGGACAAAAAACCAAACACCGCATGTTCTCACTCATAGGTGGGAACTGAACAATGAGAACACATGGACACAGGAAGGGGAACATCACACACCGGGGCCTGTTGTGGGGTGGGGGGAGTGGGGAGGGATAGCATTAGGAGATATACCTAATACTAAATGATGAGTTAATGGGTGCAGCACACCAACATGGCACATGTATACATATGTAACAAACCTGCACGTTGTGCACATGTACCCTAAAAATTAAAGTATAATAAAAAAAAGAACAAGGAAAAAAGTTTCTTTTTCAAGTAATTTTTGACTGTCATAAAATGTAAAATAGGTATATCTATTATTAAGGATATTTTAGAAAACTACGTTAAAACTTACTTTTACAAATAGAGCACATTATCTTAAGCAGATTACACCTCTTTTCTTCATATCTGAATTCAAAAACAAACTTTTGAATCTATAACTCAAGATGTTATCATTTACAAATATTTTGAATCCTGATATAAACTTTAAAAGTTTAGAAAACTAGAATTTTTTATAAGCGATAACTAAACTTAGAAAGTATAATAACTTTTTAATATGCAAGTTACATTAAAATATATTTATATAATCAGCATTTGGTTCTGGCTTGTCTTCAGCTGAGTATAGTGTGTACTCCCCACAATCTGTAGGTTTCACCATTTTCACTGTAGCTGTGTTTCTGAGTCATGGACCAAAGCTGATTGTGTTACAGGATAAGCTGTTTGAAGTGTTAGCCACAGTAAGCCATGCTAAGCCATAATAAAACTATTACTGTTAGACATAATAAGATTACTAATATCAGGTTTTATATCAGCTCCACTTACTGAATTTTAGGCACATAGAAAGGTAAGGAGAAAATGGATTTTAAATAATTTTTGATGCTGTTTGAAATTATTTAATCCTACAAATGAATATTTTAAAACCATATCTTCCTATTTGTTTTTGTTTCTAAGTATTTGACTCAATGGAACCATGAAAAAGGGGGAGCACTTTTATCTTGAAAGGGACAAGTTAACATTTGATATATTGACATTTTGCCTTTCAATGAGAAAAAATATGTTAGTCTATAGCGAGTAATACTCTTAAGAGTTACATGATGTTATAACTTTAATTTAGTCACAGAATATGAATAATTTATAGAAAGAAAAGTGAACAAAGTATTTTATTCATTGTATCACTAAAATATCTTATTTTATAACAAAGAAAAATGATTGTTAACTTCTGGATAAAAGATAAAATGGAGTAAAATATTTGAAGCATTGAACATACAAAAACATTATTATAAATATCAATATTTATGGGCTACTGTGAAGGCAGTTGCAAAAAACAAGTTCCAATAAAAAGTTTGAAACAGACAAACATTTTAAAATAACAACAATTAAAATCATTGAAAATTCAAGTGTTTTTTCCCTTCTAAATTTTTACTTTATAGGGTAGTGAATGCAACATAAACAGGTATTCATGAGTATAATACATTTTACACACTCCAAATAGTCACAGAGACTCTTGCATTATTTTCCCGTAGACATTCCTATTGTCAGTCTACGGCTATCAGGTGTAGGGTTAGAAGGCATTTTAACAAATGGATGACTGATTTAAAAAAAAAATCGAAGACATCTGTCATTAAGACAGGCCTCTAATAGTGGATGCTTGTTATTAAGAATCCAAAAGATTTTCTTAATGTTCTGTCCCGTAATTTTTGTTGTCATGGTCTGTGTTCCACATTGCCCTATGGCAATGTTACTCTTGCATTCCAATGCATTTTCTTAATTTGGCTGCAGTTTTTTCCAGTTGTTGAATGTTCCATTGCCATTGTCGTCTATTTGACTGAAGCTTGTTCACCTGACAATGCAAACGCTTAAGAATTGCATCATATCTCTTATGTTGTACCTATCAAAAGAAGAGCACACATCAACAGAGCTTGTGAAGTATAAATAGTAAACAGCCATAAATAATATTTTGACTACTCTAAAGAGGAAAGCACTTAATTAGAAACTATCCACTATAAATAATTATGATAAAAATAAACAGTAATTGTATAACTGTTTATTCAACACTTATTACATGTTAGATACTGTGCTGAGAGCTTTCTGCATATAATTAAATTCTTATAACACCTTATGATATGGGTATTATTATCCTCATTTTTGTGTGAAGAAACCAAAGATAAAAGAGTTCAAGTAATTTGACTGAAGTTTCATAGCTAGCAAGTGATGGAGTTTGGGAGTTGAGCAGAAGTGAAGTATCCATAATGGAATACCTTCTTGTTAAGAGAGTTACCAGTGTTAAACTAAATTTGCCCTGGGGGACTCTACTTTGAGTCCCTATGTAAGGAACTACAATCTAACAGTATTTAAACTAACTGAAAGCCTAACTAGGAGTATATTTTTGTAACAACAGCTGAGACTCAGTTGACCACAGCAGCCAGCTTTGGTCAATCACAGGTGGTCCGCTGACTACACCATATTCAAATAAAGCAGACATTGAGCTGTAACCAGTTAAGTTCTTTCTGCACCTCATTTCCATTTTCTGTCCATAAATGTTGCCTGCCCACTTTGTGAAGTGGAGCTCTCTGAACCTCTGCTGGTTCTGAGGGCTGCTGCTTCTCTCATCATTCTTCTATTAAGCTCTGTTAAAATTAATTTTATTAAATTTAAATTTGTCTAAAGTTTTAAATTTATCAAATTTAATTTGTCTAAAGTTTTTCTTTTAACATCAGTTAAGAAAAATGGTTCCATTTCCCATTTCCTGTATCCAGTGATTCACTGAAACACAGATCATTCGGTCTAAAAGATCCAGGAGATCATGTAGTCCATTTCCCCGCTATTAAATAAACCATCTTTTATGCTGAGCCAGACGAGGATACACTGGAAGGCAATGCAGCACAGTGGAAAGTGCTTCATTGATCTTGGTGTCGGGCCACAAGAACACCCAATCTTTTTAAAAAATAGCTTTATGGAAATATAATTCACATACCATATAATCCATCCTTTAAAGTGTACAACTCAATGGCTTTTAGTATATTCACAGAGTTGTACAACTGTTACCAACCACAGGTTCTTAGGCTCTCATTTAATAGAAATTGACACGAGGCTGAGCAAGTTTCCCAAACAAGGCTTTTACTGGGGGCTTATGTTTGAACACAATGGAGACAGTGCAGGAGCAAGAGTTAGCTGGCTGGCTTTCCGAGGGCAGGTCTTTGTGGTGTTTTTAGGAAAGGTGACAGGAATGTGCATGAGGTATGGGAGTGTCATTACATGCGCCGGGTGGAGCGCAGGGTGTTCAGGCACAATGAGAAATCATGCTAGTGCATACATTGCATGATCAAAATATGATGGATAAGCTCTTCCCTGGGTGAGAATTTCAGTATTATAATGAGGCATAGGGTAAAGATCAGCCATTCTTCTGGTCTTGTGCACATGCCTGCAATAAGGTTAACTCCCTTGAGTAAGATTTAAATTCCATTCCTACTCTGTTTCACAACTATCACCACAATCAATTTTAACACATTTTCATCACCTGGTACCCATTACAGTCATTCCCCATTCCCCTGTCCCCACACTTAACCCTCAGCAACCATGAATCTAGTTTCTCCTTATATACATTTGCCTATTCTGGACATTTTATATAAATGGAATTGTACAATAGGTGGTGTTTTGTGACTGGCTTCTTTCACTTAGCATAATGTTTTTAAAGGATCTATGGCATAGCATGTAACAGAACTTAGTTACTTTGTATTGCCAAATAGTAGCACATTATATGATACACCACATTTTATTTATCCAGTTCATGAGTTGATGAACATTTGAGTTGGTTCCACTTTCTGACTATTATAAATAATACTGCCATGAACATTTGTGTGCAAGATTTTGTGTGAATATGTGTTTTCACTTCTCAGATATACAGTGAGGAGTAGAATTACCGGGTCATATGGTAACTCCATGTTTAACCGTTTCAGGAACTGCTAAGCTGTTTTTCAAAATAACTGTATAATTTTACATTCCAGTGTAATTTTACACACCAGTAATGTGTGAGGGTTCCAATTTCTTCACATCCTTGAAAATACTTATTATCTATGTTTTTGGTCATGGCCATTGTTAAAAGAAAAACTTCAGCCAAATTAAATTTAAGAGTTTAATTGAGCAATGAATAATTCGCAAATTGGGCAGCCCCCAGAATCAGAGCAGATTCAGAGACTCCAGGGGTGCCTCGCGGTCAGAAGAAATTTATAGACAAAAAAAGTAAATTTTGAGGTATAGGAATTGGAAGTGAGGTCAGAAACAACAGGACTGGTTACATCTCTGTGTGTGCCTTATTTGAACACAGTTTGAACACTCAGCAGTCTATGAGTGGTTGAAGTATGGCCACTGGGATTGTCCAACACTCAGCTGTTGTTACAGACACATACTCCTAAGTTAGGTTTTCCACCTTGTCTACCTATTAAGTTAGGTTGCAGTTCATCCACTAGGACTCAAATATAGATGTACAGAGTTCTTCCCAGGCCACTTTTTGTTTGCTTTAACACTATGCTTGTGGAAGTGAAGTGGTCTCTCATTACAGTAAAACACCTACTTTTAAATGGACTGATAAAATGATAGAAAAATAGGGCTGGACAAGTTATCTATTCACAGGTAGTATGTGTAGTATTCCATTATATAAATATACCACAATTTATTTTTATTTTTATTTTTTATTACACTTTAAGTTTTAGAGTACATGTGCACAACGTGCAGGTTTGTTACACATGTATCCATGTGCCATGTTGGTTTGCTGCACCCACTAACTCTTCATTTAACATTAGGTATATCTCCTAATGTTATCCCTCCCCACTACCCCCACCCCACAACAGGCCCCGGTGTGTGATGTTCCCCTTCCTGTGTCCATGTGTTCTCATTGTTCAATTCCCACCTATGAGTGAGAACATGCAGTGTTTGGTTTTTTGTCCCTGCAATAGTTTGCTGAGAATCATGGTTTCCAGCTTCATCCATGTCCCTACAAAGGACATGAACTCATCATTTTTTATGGCTGCATAGTATTCCATGGTGTATATGTGCCACATTTTCTTAATCCAGTCTATCATTGTTGGGCATTTGGGTTGGTTCCAAGTCTTTGCTATTGTGAATAGTGCCACAATAAACATACGTGTGCATGTGTCTTTATGGCAGCATGTTTTATAATCCTTTGGGTATATACCCAGTAATGGGATTGCTGGGTCAAATGGTATTTCTAGTTCTAGATCCCTGAGGAATCGCCACACTGACTTCCACAATGGTCAAACTAGTTTACAGTCCCACCAACAGTGTAAAAGTGTTCCTATTTCTCCACATCCTCTCTAGCACCTGTTCATCTCACTGGGGAGTGTTGGACAGTGGGTGCAGGACAGTGGGTGCAGTGCACCAATCACAATTTATTTTTCCGTTATCCTTTCTAGGGATATTTGTGATGTTTCTATTTAGGGGCTTTTGTCAATAAAGCTACTATAAGAATTCATATACAAGTTTTACAAGTTTTTTAAGGCTTTTTTTTTTTCATTTTTCTTGAGTAAACACATAGGTGGAGAATTGTTTGGACATACAGCAGGTATATGCTAACTTTTTAGGAAACTCTCAAACTGTTTTTCCAAAGCAGTTGCACTATTTTATAATCTCCCCAGCAGTGCATGATCTTGACAGTTGTTTCATATCCTAAGCAACATTTGGTATTAATATTCATTGAAACTTTAATCAGTCTAGGGGTAAAAAGGTGTGAATAGTATCTCATCTCATTGTGGTTTTGATTTATGTTTCCTTGGTGTTAAGGGTGTTATACATCTTTTCACGTGTTTATTGGTCATACTATGTCTTCTTTTAAGTTCTGTTCAAATCTTTAGCCCATTTTTAAAAAAATGACTGTATGACTTTGTCATTGGCTGATAGGAATTCTTTCTTTATACATCCTGGATACAAGTCCTTTGTGCATATACATGTGCTGCAAATATTTTCACTTTTGTGATTTTGTCTTTTCATTTTCTTTTGTTGTTGTTGTTGAAGCGGGGAGGTCTCACTTTGTTGCCCAGGCTGTACTGCAGTGGCATGATCACAGATCACTACAGCCTTGACCTCCTGGACTCAAGTGATCCTCCCACCTCAGCCTCCTGAGTAGCTGAGACCACAGGTGTGTGCCATCACACCTGACTAATTTTTTTAGTTGTACAGACAAGATCTTACTGTATTATCCAGGCTGGTCTTCAACTCCTGGGCTCAAGACATGCTCCTGCCTTGGCCTCCCAAAGTGCTGGGATTATGGGCATGAGCCACTGTGCCTAGCCCTTTTCATTTCCTTAATGGTGTCTTTCAAAGAGTAGAAGTTTCAAAGTTTGAGGTCTAACATATCAATATTTTTCACTTACGGTTAGCGAAGTTTGTGTACCAAGAAATCTTTGCTAACCCAACATAATGAAGCTATCCTCCTATAGTTTCTTCTGGAAACTTTAGAGTTTTAACTTTCACATTTAGATCTATGATCCATTTCAGATGAATTTTTGTGTTTATTGTGAGGTGGAGATACAGGTTCATTGTTTCCTCACCGATAGCCAGTTGTTTCAGCACCATTTGTTGATAAGACTTTCCTTTCTTCATTGAATTGCCTTGAAAACTTTGTCAAATTGACAAAATATGATTAATTTCTGAACTCTATTCTGTTCCATTGGTCTATTTATTCTTTTACCAATACTACAGTTACTTGATAAGTATAGCTTTATAATAAATCTTAATATCAGGTAGATTAGGTCCTACAAATTTATTCTTCTTTTATAAGGTTGTTTTGGCTACTAGATCCTTTGCATTTTCACATAAATTTTAAAATTAGCTTGTCAATTCCTGGAAAAAATACTTAGTGGGATTTTTATAGAACAATGTTGAACCTATACATCATTTGAGGGGAAAGTTGACACTAATAATATTGTGTTTTCTAAACTATGAACATAGGATATCATTCCATTTATTTAGTATCTTTAATTTCTCAGGAACTTTTATTGTAGTTTTGCACATTTTTTCACAAAATTCATTAGCAAGTATTTAATGTATTTAGTGTTAATGAATAAAGTTTTGTTTTATTCATTTTACTTCCTCATTGTTTATTGCTACTACATAGAAACTACATAAACATGTAACTGATTTTTGTATTTTGACCTTTCATCCTATGAGGTTTCTAAATTCACTTACTGGTTCTATTAGTTTTTTCTATTTCTTAAGATTTTCTACATAAACAATTATGCTATCTGTGAATAATGACAGTTTTATTTTTTTCTTTCCAATCTTTATGCCTTATATTTATTTTTTTCTTATAACATTGATTAGGACCTCCAGAATAATGATGCATAAAGGAGGTGATATCAGACATCTCTGCCTTGTTCCTAATCTTAGGGGAGAAAGCATTCAACATTTCACCAGTAAGTATGATATGTTGTTAGCTATAAGGTTGTTTTTTTATAATAAATTCCCTTTATCAAGTTGATGAAGTTTCCTTCTATTCTTAATTTGCTGAGAGATGTTACCCTCAGAAAATTTGCTACTCTCAGAAAATTTGTTGAGAGTGTTGAATTTTGTCTAATGCTGTTTCTGAAACTATTAAGTTGGTTATATCTTTTTTACTTCTGTCATTTTGGCACTATAGTAAATTACATCATTTGATTTTTGAAAGTTGAATCAGCCTTGTATTCTTAGGATAATCCCGCTTGGTTATAATGTATTAGACTTTTGGTATATTGCTAAATTTAATTTGCAAGTATTTTGTTAGAGACTTGCATCTATACTCATGAGGGACATTGGTCTGTAATTTCTTTTCTGATAGGATTCCTATCAATTTTTTTTTCTTTTTGTATCAGGGTTATGTTCACCTCCTAAAATGAGTTGGGAGGAGTTTCATATTCTTTTTTCTGAAATAGTCTGTTTAGATTGGGCATTGTTTTTTCCTTAAATATACGATTAGAATTCACTAATGAAAATGTGTCAGTTGGAGCCTTATTTATGGGAAGAGTTTTTAAATATGAATTCAATTTCATTGATTCCTACCTCACACCATTCATAAAGCTTAATTTGAAATGGATCATAAGGCTAAACATGAATGCAATTTCTTCTTATGTTATAGTATGTTTTTTTTTTCAAGGAATTTGTCTGTTTGTCAAATTGGCAAAAAGTTGTTCATAATAGGCCTTCATCACCCTTTTAAGTCTACAGAACCTGTAGTAATGTCCCTATTAATCTCTCTCTTTTCTTGATCAGTATTGCTATGGGTTTCTCAATTTTATTACTCTTTTCAACTTTTGACTTTGTTGATTTTTTTCTTGTTTTTCTATTTTCTATTTCATTGATTTCTGTTATTTACCATTTAATTCCTTCTATTTACTCTTTGCTGAATTTATTTTTCTAGTCTGTGATGGTGGAAGCTTAGATAGTTGATTTCAAATCTTTTTCTCTTTTCTATTATAGGCATTAAAAACTTAATTTTCCTGTAAACACTGCTTTAGCTTCACCCCATAATTTTCCATATGTTGTGTTTTCATTATCCTTCAATTTCAAATATATTCTATTTTTTCTCGTGATTTCTTCTTTGACTCATGGGTTATTTAGAAGTATGGTCAATTTCCAAAAGCTTATGTATTTTCTAGCTATCTCAGTGTTACTGATTTCTAATGGAATTCTGCTGTGATAATAGAATTTCAACTTTGAAATGTGTAATCTAGTATATTGTGTGTCTTGGTGAATGTTTCATGTACACTTAAAGTATAATCAGTAGTTGTTATGTGGAGTGCTTTATAAATATTAATTAGGTTACGTTGATGGATAAGTTCTTCAAATCTTTTATATGTTTCCTGATATTCTGTATTGTTCTATCAATTACTCAAAAAAGTTAAGATATCTGATATGACTATAGATCTGTCTCTTTTTTTCTTTGGTTCTGTTTGTTTTTGCTCATGTATTTTGAAGCTCCGTTATTATGTAAATGTACATGTAGAATTGTTATTCCTTCTTGGTGAATTGACTGACACTGTTTAACTTGGTTAGCCGTTCTTATCTTGAAATCTACTTGATATTAACACAGCTACACCAGCTCTTTAAAGATTGGTGTATTCATCGTTTATCTTTTTCCTTTTTTTAACTTTCAAACTATGTGTGGCTTTATATTAAAAGCGCATCTCTTCTGAAGAGGTTATGCTTGCCACTTGATTTATTTTATTCAGTCTAATAATTTTTTCCCTTTTAATTGGAATGCTTAGTTCATTTACATTTAATGTAACTAATGATATTTTGGGGTTAAAGTCTACCATCATAATGTTTGTCTTCTATTAGTCCCTTTTGTCCTTTTACTTTCTTCTTCATTTTCTGTCTTCTTTTGGATTAATTGAGTATTTTTTGTTGTTCCACTTTATTTCTTCCTTTGTCTTTCTAGCTATGCCTATACCTTTATGTATTTTTTTAAGTTGCTCTAGGAATTTTAATATATTCTCTTAACTTATCACAATCTGTCTTCAATTAACATATCAGTACATGTAAAAATATAAGAACCTTACAACAAAAAGCTATTCTTGATATATATCTTACTCTACATGTTATAAAACCCAAAATCCATTATTGTTTCGATTTTAAAGTGTCAAATGACTTTTGAATCACTCAAAAAAAGATTCATCTCTTTATCTACATATTTTCCATTTCTAGTCCTTCCCAGTATCGTTTCCTTTCAGCTTTAAAAACTTCCTTTAGGCTGAGCATAGTGGCTCATGCCTGTAATCCCAGCACTTGGGGAGGCTGAGGCGGGTAGACCACCTGAAGTCAGGAGTGTGAGACCAGACTGGCCAGCATGGCAAAACCCCATCTCTACTAAAAATACAAAAAATTAGCAGGGCATGGTAGTGCATGCCTGTAGTCCCAGATACTGGAGAGGCTGAGGCAGGAGAATCGCTGGAGCCCGGGAGGCAGAGGCTGCAGTGAGCTAGACTGTGCCACTGCACTCCAGTCTGGGCAAGAGCAAGACTCAATCTCTAAAAACAAAACAAAACAAAACAAAACTTTCTTTAGCATTTTTTGTAGTGCAAGTCTACTGGAAACAAAGTCCACCAACTGTTGTTTATCAATACATTTTAAAAATTCAACTTATTTTTTCAGTTCTCAGATTTCCATTTGGTTGTTTTATGTGATTAAAATCCTCTCTCTTTACCCACAATATCAATCATTATATGCTTCTTTTAATTATAAAATGAAAAGGATGTTTGTATATCCACTATAAACATCCTGTAGAATGTTTAACATACTTATTATAGTTTTCTAGTCCTTGTCTAACAACTTCTGAGTCAACTGTTGCTATTTTTATTGGTTGATTCTACTCTTAGCTATGGATAATATTTTTCTTTTTTCTTTTTTTTTCTGAGACAGAGTTTCACTATTGTCGCCCAGGCTGGAGTGCAATGGCACGATCTCAGCTCACTGCAACCTCTGCCTCCCAGGTTCAAGCAATTCTCCAGCCTCAGCCTCCTGAGTAGCTGGGATTACAGGCACCCGCCACCACGCCCAGCTAATTTTTGTATTTTTAGTAAGACGGGGTTCCAACACGTTGGCCAGGCTGGTCTCAAACTCCTGACCTTCAGTGATCCGCCCTCCTTGGACTCCCAAAGTGCTGGGATTACAGGCATGAGCCACCGTGCCCGGCCAATATTTTTCTTTTTCCTCTCATTGAGTAATGTTTCATTACTAACCATTGTGCATATGCTGAAAATTCTGAATTTTATTACTTTCCTCTGAAAAGTGTTTTCTTCTAATAGTCAGTTAAATTACTGGTGGATCATCTTGAACTTGTGAGACTTTGTTTTATACTTTAAGTTAGAGTACATCTATTTCAATTTTGTCCTTAGATCTAGGTCTTGCCCTTAGTCCAGCTTTGTTTTAGTTCTTAGTTACAGATGTGGTCTTCACTCCTCAAGTTTGGCAGTTGTGGGAATTGGGCAGTTGCTATAGTGGGCAGATGCTGAAATCTCTACTCAGCTTATAAGCATTCTAATTGTTTCCCAGCTGTGCTCCTTGGAATTTTATCCCTCGTGTGTGTAGTTTAAGTTACAGCCAAGTTTTTGAGGGGAGCTAATATGCAAATTTGGGGCTTCCAATAAGGAAAAATTCAACATTTACTCAACCAACCTCATGAAGGAGTAAGAATCCATAAAACAGTATAAAATTATTTCAGCTATAAGATATTATTACTATTAGTTGTGTTCATAGTTATTGAGAGAAAGTATTACGTAACAGAAAGAGCACAGATTTTATCTCATGACCCAGTAATTCTACTTCTTGGTGCAAAGGGTTTGTTTATTATGTTTGCTACATTACTTTTAATAATGAAAAAACTGGAAACCACTTAAATGTTCACCAGTTGTAGCATGGCTAAATAAATTAAGGTATGGCCAATGGGATATTTTGCAGCAGTTAAAAATAATTAGGTAGGCCAATTTGCACCAATATGAAAAATCTATGAGACAGATTGTTGAATAAGTAAATCAGTTGCAAAATGATACATATACTACATTTACATAATATTCTTCCATCCACAGGGGTTTGTGTTTGTGTGTACCATTAATAAGAGGTTTGTGTGTACCATTAATAAGAGGTGAGAGTAATGAGAGAGAACAACATGCTAGAAGGTGGTATAAAAGGAACTACAGCCTTTCTTCTAACATGTTAATCTTTTTTAAGGAGAATGTATTCCTAAAAACAAAAACCATATTTAAAAAAGAAGTGGGAAAATAGAGTCCAACAGGTTTGGATTCATATCCTACTCAGTCATTTATCATTAGCTATATAGCATTGTGCAAGTTATTTAAATTTTCTAAAATTTTGTAAGACATGTTATTATGGGGAATTTAAATAGGATAGCTTATATAAAGTGCTCCAAAAATACCAGGCATTCAATAAATAATAATAGATTTAATAACATTGGACATTTCTTCTTATACTTTCTATAAAAGAGAATAATTAGTTACTATATTATCTTTGCATCTACCTGAATAATTCTTACTTTGCCTTCAGATCAGCTTTTTTCCCTTTGCTTCTCTGGGTTTTTCTTTTCCCTTTGTTGAGACAGGGTCTTGCTCTGTTGCCTAGGCTGGAGTGTAGTGACACGATCTCCACTCATTGCAACCTCTTCCTCCCAGTCTCAAGCAATCCTCCCACCTCAGCCTCCTGAGTAGCTGGAAATATAGGCACACACCACCATGTCCAGCTAATTTTTGTATTTTTAGTACAGACAGTGTTTTGCCATGTTGTCCAGGCTGGTCTCAAACTCTTGGGCTCAAGTGATCCACCCACCTTGGCCTCCCAAAGTGCTGGGATTACAGGTATGAGCCACCATGCCCAGGCTCTGGGTTTTTCTCATAGGACTGGCTTTCTAGTTGTGTAATCATTGCTGTTGCTGACCTCAATAAATGAATGCATTTGTTAATTATATAGCTGTGTATACATCATACTAAATTAAATATGCTTTGTTCATCACCCTTAGCAACTCTTAAAGTGTACACAATTTTCCCCTATTCTTTTAAATTTTAAACTCATGCTGTACAAAATTTAGGCAAGAGTAAGCCATCAGTGCTTTACACAATGTCTGTTATCCCAAAGCATTGCTTGCAGCATTCATCATTTGCTAAAAACTTCTCAACTGCTCCAGTATCCTTTGTCTGAAAACTCTTGGATTTGGAAATAACACTTTTTTTTTTTTTACCTTGAACTAGAAACCACTGATTGTTGCTTAATGTGTTATATTTGAAGCTTTGTGTTTGCATGCCTTGTATTTTGCTTCCCCAATTTTTTGTCAATGACTCATAGCTTATCTTTTTTCTCCACACTATCTTTAGTTCCTTTCTTCCAAAATATATGAAGACAGACAATAGATATTGTGGGGGGGGTAAGACATTTTGGGAATAAATATTTGAAAAGGCTTTTTTCATTCAGATATGGCCTAAAAATACTGAAAGCATTTATTTGACAAGAAAACATTGATATTCAAAAAACCATTTTTTATTTTTATGAACCAAAAAAATGTAAAAGCAAGATTAATATGAGAAATAAAATATGTAAAGCACAATATTTAAAAGAATTAGAACAAAATAATGCTGTAGTCCAGGCAAAAGATGATTCTTGAACTATAACAAGGCCATGGCTAAAGATATTCAGAAGGGATAGAAAAGAGACTCCAAAAAAGAAGTAATAAAAATCTTTTGGTATTTGAATTCATCTTCTTTAAAAACTGGTTGTTTTGAGAAGAAGGTTACTCATATTAATGATCAATTCTCATCATGGAATAAATAAAATTATTGACAAAAACGTAACATTTTAAGACAATGGTCTGACTATATTGGTCCTTCAGCTTCATAATTTGTTGTGGAGAATCTTTAAGTTCTTAACTTTTCATTTTTTTAACTGAATTGAGGACAACTTTTAAATGAATTAGAGGTAATAGAATTAAAATGAAAAAGTTCAAAAGAATCTTAACAGAGGAGTCCCTATTATGAAAACTTAAAAAGTTTATTAAATTTCATGACAAGAAGTTTTATGATGGAAACATCAAAAAAATGGAAGTCTTAACCTCAGTAACATTTCCACTAAATCTAACATTAGTGACAACTTACATCATCCTTTACCAATTTATACTACTGCTGGCAAGATGAAGTAGATATACTTCAGTTACCTATTCTTCCTGATAAGTAGAACTAAAAGCTCTGGACATTTTTTATAAAACAAACATCAGAAGCTCATGAAAGTTAGAGAGAAGAAGGCAAACTGTCTAGGGAACCTCAAGACCCAAGTACTGTCATGGTTTTTCTTCTTTCCTCATATATCCCAGAGAGGATTCTGGAGAAGATAGCAATCTGGAAATGCCAAGAAGTACAGACAAAAAGCCCTAAGTAAAATTTGTTATATCTGGCCAAAAGATAAGGAAAATAGCAGCTTAGTGAGACAGAAAACTTGTAGGCAGTAACTGTTTTACTGAAATCAAATACCACAGAAAAAACTATAGCCCCTCCAACACTCATGCCAGCAAGGGCTGGGTGGAAAGCCTAAACTTCTACCATGGCAAGGCTGTAATGAAGTGCCTAATCCCTCTGCTGATGCACTCTCAGGGAAAGCTAACTAAGGAGCCAGGAGTTTTAACTGTGGAGCCAGGAGTTTCAATCCTCTCTAAGCAGCAAGAAACCATACACTGTGGTGTTGCTGGAGCCCATTTGAGGATCCTGGACTTCTCCGCCCATCAAGGTGTAATATTCCTCTCCTCCCTGATGTAACATCAAAGGAGGTCTGGTAGAGAGTCAGGACTTTCACCAGTACTCAGTAGTAACCAGGCCATGTCCTCACAGTATCACTGGAGGCCATGTTAGGAGTAGTAGCAAGGATTCCTTTTCCCTCCAACCCAGAATGATATCACAGCAGAGGCCTACAGAGTAGCCTTTCCCCCTTCCATGGGAAACAATGGAGTCAGTGGAGACTGGTAGGAGAATCTAGACCCCAACGGCCACCTGGAAATAGTGAAGATCTAGAATCTTAAAGCATAATACCCAACATGTCCACATTTCAATAAAAAATGTCTCATAACACCAAAAAATAAGATCTCAAACTGAGCAAGAAATCACAATCAACATGCACCACACGAACATAACACAGAAGTTAAAATTATCTGACAAGCATTTTAAAGCCTCTGTCATAAAAATGCTTCAATAAACAATTACAAACATGCGTGGAAAAAATGTAAAAAATAGAAAGTCTGAGCAAAGGAATATAAGATATAAGAAAGACTCAAATGGAAATTTAAGAACTAAAAGGTACAATAACCAAAGTGAAGAGTTCAGTGGAATTCAAGAGTGGGTGGGAGAACAGATAAACTAATCAGTTAACTGAAAAATAGAAAGCTAAAGTTACTCAATCTGAACAAAAGGGAGAAAATAGATTGCAAATAGAAATAAATAGAACTTCAGGGGCTTGTGAGACTGTAACAAAAGATGTCATATCTTTTGTTATGGAAGGAGAGGAGAAAGAAGGCACAGATTTAAAAAAGAAAGTATTCAAGTAACTGATGGCTGAAAAATCCTAAATTTGACAAAAGATATAAAACTACAGAATTGAGAAGCTGAGAGAACCCAAAAAGGATATATGCAACGAAATCCATGCAAAAGCATGTCATAGTAAAACTTCTGAAAACAGAAAAATGTTTTTTCCCCAATCCCACTCACTCTGCAGACAGAAAATCTTGAAGACACCAAGAAAGAAATACCTTACATATATAGGAAAACCAATTTGAATTACAGCAGATTTCACACTAGAAATCACAGAGGCCAAAATGAAGTGACATAACATTTTTCAACTGTGGAAAGAACTGTCAACCCAGAATTCTATATCCAGCAAAAATAGCCTTTAGGAATGAAGGAGAAATCAAGACATTCTCACATGAAAAAAATAAAAGAATGTGTTACCACCAGACCTACCCTAAAAAAATGATTTTAGGAGTTGTACATAAAAAAGGAAATGATATAAGAAGAAATCATAGAATGTCAGGAAGAAAGAACATAATAAAGCAAAACTATGAGTAAATACAATAGACAGATAAAGGTCACAGCTAAAAAGTACAAAATTCTTTGTGAGGTCATGAAAATTTCTAAATTTAACTTTGGTGAAGGTTGCACATATCTGACTAAGAAGTCTCTGAATTATATGCTTTAAATGGTAAATTGGACACAGATCTGTGCCTGCCAGCACTCTGCTCCTGAGCCAACACTACCACCAGTGAGACCAAACACACAGCCATCAGCAGGGACCCCCTGTCTCCCCTAGCTACACTGTCTCTGCCACTGTAGTGAATGCCTGCAGGGAGGCAAGCACCCCAGGATTCATGAGCACTCTGCCGCGGCTGATGAGTGTGCGCCCCACTGCACTGCCACTACTGCTGCTGCTGGCACGCACAAACAAGAATGGATCCTGCTGTCACTGCACTACTGAACACTTTGGCTGACACAACCCATCTGAGTATAGTGACCAGCAGTCTAGGAGCACCTTGGCACCCCCAGCACAGTGGATTCCTAACCTCGAGGGGCCAGAGAACAAAACTGGGGCCTGATACAAGTCCCCTAGAGTTAGAGCACACAGTCCAGGAGTTGGGAACAGAGCATTGGCCCTTAAAATCTTCTAGAAATGAAGCTAGTCAGATGAATCCACCTAATATAACAATCAAACCCTCAAGATCATCAAATAGGATAAAAGAAAAAAAAATCCAAAGGTCAGCAGCTCAAAGATTGAAGGAGTGTAAGCCCATAAAGATGAGGAAGAACCAGCACAAAAACCCTGATAACCCCAAAAGCCAAAGTGCCTTCTTTCTTCCAAATGACCACATTACCTCTCCAGCAATGATTCTGAACTGGGCTGAAATGGCTTAAATGACAGAAATAGAATTCAGAATATGGGAAGGCAGGTCATTAAGCTACAGAAGTATGTTAAAACCCAGTCCAAGGAAGCCAAGAATCATGATAAAACAATGCAGGAGCTGACAGACAAAATAGCCAGTATAGAAAAGAACCGAAGTGACCTGATAGAGCTGAAAAACACACTACAAGAATTTCATAATGCTATCACAAATATTAATAGCAGAATAGACCAAGCAGAGGAAAGAATCTCAGAAATTGAAGACTGGCTTTCTAAAATAAGACAGTCAGACAAGAATAAAGAAAAAAGAGAATGAAAAGGAATGAACAAAACCTCTGAGAAATATTGAATTATGTAAAGAGATCAAGTCTATGACTCATTGGAGTCCTTAAAAGAGATGGGGAGAATGGAAACTTGGAAAACATATTTCAGGATATTATCTATGAGAACTTCCCAACCTAGCTAGAGAGGCCAACATTCAAATTCAGGAAGTGCAGAGAACCCCAGTAAGACGCTTCACAAGAATATCATCCCCAAGATGCATAATTTTCAGATTCTCCAAGGTTGAAATGAAAGGAAAAAATGTTAAAGGCAGCTAAAGAGAAAGGTCAGATCACCTACAAAGGGATACCCATCAGACTAACAGTGGACCTCTCAGCAGAAACCCTACAAGCAAAAGAGACTGGGGACCAATATTCAAAATTTTTACAGAAAAGAAATTCCAACCCAGAATTGCATATCCAGCCAAACTAAGCTTTATAAGTGAAGAAGAAATAAGATCCTTTTCAGATAAGCAAATGCTGAGGGAGTTCATTACCACAAGACCTGCCTTATAGGAACTCCTGAAGAAAGTACTAAATATGGAAAGGAAACACCAGAGTCAGCCACCACAAAAACACACTGAAGTACACAGACTAGTTACACTATAAGGCAACCACATAAACAAGTCTGCAAAATAACCAGTTACCATCATGATGACAGGATCAAATCTACACATATCAATACTAACCTTGAATGTAAATGGGCTAAATGCCCCAGTTAAAAGGGACAGAGTGGCAAGCTGGATAAAGAACTAAGACCCATTGGTATGCTATCTTCAAGAGACCCATCTCACATGCAATGACACACATAGGCTCAAAATAAAGGGACAGAGGAAAATCCACCAAGCAAATGGAAAAACAGAAAAAAAAATCAGGAGTTGCAATCCTAGTTTCACACAAAACAGACTTTAAACCAGCAAAGATTTAAAAAGAAAAAGAAGGGCATTACATAATGGTAAAAGATTCAATTCAACAATAAGACCTAACTATCCTAAATATATATGCACCCAACACAGGAGCACCCAGATTCATAAAGTAAGTTCTTAGAGACCTTCAAAGAGACTTAGACTCCCACACAATAATGGTGGGAGATTCTAACACCCCACTGACAATGTTAGACAGATCATCAAGAGAGAAAATTAATAAAGATATTCAGGACCTGAACTCAACACTGGATCAAAAGAATCTGACAGACATCTACAGAACTCTCCATTCCAAAACAGCAGAATATACATTATTCTCATCGCCACATGGCACATATTCTAAAACCAATCACATAATCAGAAACAAAACACTCCTCAGCAAATGTGAAATAACTGAACTCATAACAATCTCTTGGACCACAGCACAATAAAATTAGAAATCAAGACTAAGAAATTCACCCAAAACCATACAATTACATGGAAACTGAAAATCGAATAACCTGCTCCTGAACGATTTTTGAGTAAATTATGAAATTAAGGCAGAAATCAAGAAGTTATTTGAAACTAATGAGAAAAAAGATACCAGAATCTCTGGGACACAGCTAAGGGCAGTGTTAAGTGGGAAATTTATAGCACTAAATGCCCACATCAAATAGTTAGAAAGATCTCAATTTAACAACCTAACATCATGACTAAAAGAACTAGAGAACCAAAAGCAAACCAAGCCCAAAGCTAGTAGAAGACAATAATCAAAATCAGAGTTGAAGGAGACTGAGACCAAAAAAACCCTTCAAAAAGATCAGTGAATCTAGGAGCTGGTTTTTTGAAAAAATTAATAAAACAGATAAACTGCTAGCTAGACTAATAAAGAAGAAAATAGAGAAGATCAAAACAAATCTAATCAGAAATGAGAAGGGGGATATTACCACTGACCCCACAGAAATACAAATAACCATCAGAGAATATTATGAACACCCCTACACACATAAGCTAGGAAATCTAGAAGAAATGGATAAATTCCTGGACACATACACCCTCCCAAGACTGAACCAGGAAGAAATCGAATCCCTGAACAGACCAGTAACAAGCTCTGGAATTAATTCAGTAATAAACAGCCTACCAACTGAAAAAAGCCCAGTACCAGATGGGTTCACAGCTGAATTCTACCAGATGTACAAAGAAGAGCTGGTACCATTCCTGCCAAAACTATTCCCAAAATTTGAGGAGGAGGGCCTCCTCTCTAAATCATTCTATGAGGCCAGAATCATCCTGATACCAAAACATGAAAGAGACATAACAAAAAGGAAACTTAAGGCCAATATCCTTGATGAACATCAATACAAAAAAAATACTGTTAAACTGAATCCAGAAGCACATCAAAAAGCTTATCCATCACCACCAAGTAAGCTTTATACCTGGGAAGCAAGTTTGGTTCAACATATGCAAATCAATAAATATTATTCATAATATGAACAGAACTGAAGACAAACACAACATGAATTATCTCAATAGATGCAGAAAAGACTGTCGATACAATTTAACAACGATTCATGTTAAAAACTCTCAATAAACTAGGTACTGAAGGAACATACCTGAAAATAATAAGAGCCATCTATGACAAACCCACAGCCAACATCATACTCAATGGGCAAAACCCAGAGGCATTCCTCTTGAAAACCAGCAAAAGACAAGGATCCCCTCTCTCACTACTCTTACTTGACATAGGCAAGAGAAAGAAATAAAACATATACAAATAAGAAGAGAGGAAGTCAAACTAGCCCTGTTTGCAGATGACATGATGCTATATCTAGAAAACCCAACAGTCCTGGCTCAAAAGCTTCTTAAGCTGATAAACAACTTCAGCAAAGTCTTAGGATACAAAATCAATATGCAAAAATCACTAGCACCCCTATATAACACCAATCGAGCTGAGAGCCAAATCCCATTCACAGTTGCCACACACACACACACACACACACCCCTAGGAATACAGCTAACCAGGGAGGTAAAAGATCTCTACAAGTAGAACTATAAAATACTGCTCAAATAAATCAGAGATGACATAAACAAATGGAAAAACATTCCATGCTCATGGATAGGAAGAATCAATATCATTAAAATGGCCAAACTATCCAAAGCAATGTATAGATTTGATGCTATTCCTATTAAACTACCAATGACATTCTTCACATAGCTAGAAAAAACTATAAAACTATTTTTAAATTCCTATGGAACCAAAAGGGAGTCCAAATAGCCAAGGCAATTCTAAGCCAAAAGAACAAAGCTGGAGGCATCATGCTACCCAACTTCAAACTATAATACAGGACTACAGTAACCAAAACAGCATGGTACTGGTACAAAAACAGACACATAGACCAATGGAACAGAATAGATAACCCAGAAATAAGACCATGCATCTACAACTATCTGATCTTTGACAAAGCTGACAAAAACAAGCACTGAAGAAGACTCCCTGTTCAACAAATGGTGCTGGGATTACTGGCTAGCCATGTGCAGAAGATTGAAACTGTACCCCTCCCTTACACCATATATAAAAATTAACTCAAGATGGGCTAAAGACTTAAATATGAAACCCAAACTATAAAAAATCCTGGAGGACAACCTAGGCAATACCATTCTGGACATAGGAATGGGCAAATATTTCATGATGAAGATGCCAAAAGCAATTGCAACAAAAGCAAAAGTTGACAAATGGGATCTAATTAAACTAAAGAGCTTCTGCATGCCAAAACAAACTATTAACAGAGTAAACAGAAAACCTACACAATGAGAGAAAATTTTTGCAAACTATGCATCTGGCAAAGGTCTAATATCTAGCAATTATAAGAAGCTTAAACAAATTTACAAGAAAAAAACAACCCCACTAAAGAGTGGGCAAAGGAAATAAACAGACACTTTTCAAAAGAAGACATACATTTGGCCAACAATTATATAAAAAAAGTTCAGCATCATGAATCATTAGGGAAATGTAAATCAAAACCACAATGAGATACCATCATCATTATCATTAAAAAAAAAACAAAAAACAAAAAACAAAACAAAACAAAACACATACTGACAAGGTTGCAGAGAAAAAGAACACTTATACACTGTTGGTGGGAGTGTAAATTAGTTCAACCATTGTGGAAGACAGTGTGGCAGTTCCTCAGACTTAAAAACAGAATCCCATTTGACCCAGCAATCCCATTACTGATTATATACCCAAAGGAATATAAATCATTCCATCATAAAGACACATACACATGTAAGTGCATTGCAGCAATATTCACAATAGCAAAGACATGGAATCAAGCTAAATGCCCAACAATGGTAGTCTGGATAAAGAAAATGTGGTACATACACACCATGAAATACCATGCAGTCATAAAGAGGAATGAGATTATGTCCTTTGCAGGAACATGAATGGAGCTGGAGGCCACTATCCTAAGTGAATTAATGCAGGAACAGAAAACCAAATACTGGATGTTCTCACTTATAAGTGGGAGCTAAATGATGAGAACACATGGACACATAGAGGGAAACAACACACACTGGAGCCTATCAGAAACAACACACACTGGAGGGTGAGAGGAGGGAAAGGATCAGGAAAAATAACTAATGGGAACTAGGCTTAATACCTGGGTATTGAAATAATCTGTACAACAAACTATGACAGAAATTTACCTATATAACAAACCTGCACACGTACCCCCAAACTTAAAAGTTAAATTAAGGCCGGGCGTGGTGGCTCACGCCTGTAATCCCAACACTTTGAGAGGCCCAGGCGGGCAGATCATGACGTCAGGAGATCGAGACCATCCTGGCTAACATGGTGAAACCCCGTCTCTACTAAAAATGCAAAAAATCAGCAGGGCGTGGTGGCGGGCGCCTGTAGTCCCAGCTACTCCGGAGGCTGAGGCAGGAGAATGGCCTGAACCCGGGAGGCGGAGCTTGCAGTCAGCCGAGATCGCGCCACTGCGCTCCAGCCTGGGCGATGGGGCGAGACTCCATCTCAAAAAAAAAAAAAAAAAAAAAAGTTAAATTAAAAAAAAAAAGAAAAATCTCTGAATAATTTGTTTTCATTTATAAAACTGTGTTGCAGGATATCTGCCAAAAATTGGTGAACAGTATGGTATGTGAATTTTATCTTAGTAAAGCTGTTTATAAAAATCAGAATAGTGGCTATTTGATAAAAAGAGTAGAAGAGAACTCTCTGGACATGCTGGGAAAGTTCTATATCTTGATCTAGGTAATACTAACATAAATATATGTACATATTAGTCTAAATAAATCAAGCTATCCATTTATAATTTGTGTACTTACTCTTATGACAATGATACCTCAATAAAATGTTACTGTAAAAAAATTACAAGGTAATTTCACATTTCTTTCCAAAGTGCTTTTAGCAATTTACACTCACAAGAATACTGTATTAAAATTCCCATGCTCAACATCTTACCAACTGTAATACTGGTATCAGACGGGCTAAACATGGAACTTTGCTGTGGTTTTAATTATCAGTCTCTTATTGTTAATTAGGATGGTCATATTTTCATTTCTGATATTCACAGTTCAGAAAAATGGTCTTTTTATACCATTTGCCCAATGTTTCACTGATTTGACATTTTCTTATCTCTTTCTTATCACATATATGTGTTATAATCTAGAATGGAGTCTTGTTCTTTCTCTTGTTATGGTGTATAATCTGGAAATTTATGGCATAGTCAAAACTAAAGATATTTAACCACAGAACTTAGAGTGTTTTTCTCTTTTAAAATAAATGCTTTTCTGACACAAATTGTTAAGTTTTTCTCCTATGTTGTATTCAATACTCAGAAGTGTGTGTGTGTGTGTGTGTGTATATGCATGCGCATGTGTGTTATTATGAGGTAGGAATCCAGTTTTATTTCAACATTTTTCTTTATTTTTCCATAGAGGTAATCTATTTTGTTTTTACCATTCATGGATGCATAATTTCTGGATTTTTTTCATTAATAACTTTTTTCTGGCCAGGCATGGTGGCTCACGCCTGTAATCCCAGCAGTTTGGGAGGCGAGACAGGTGGATCACCTGAGATCAGGAGTTTGAGACCAGCCTGGCCAGCGTGGTGAAACCCCATCTCTATTAAAAATACAAAAATTAGCTGGGCATGGTGGTACATGCCTGTAGTCCCTGTTATCTGGGAGGCTGAGACAGGAGAATTGCTGGAACCCGGGAGGCCAAGGTGGCAGTGAGCTGAGATCGCACCACTGTACTTCAGTCTGGGCGACAGAGCAAGACCCCACCTCAAAAATAAAGAAAAAAAAAATAATATTTTTTTCTACTTTTATACTGCTAATACACTGTCTATTTATTGTTTTATAATGAACCTTAATGTCTACAAGGGCAAAAAAAATCATTATTTATTTAGATTCCTAGTAAACTAAAAGGTAAAATCGTGATATTTTTTAATAGCGAATATGTAAAGATAAGGGTTTTTATCTTTAATTTCCTCAGATGCTTTGTATCGTGTCAAATTAGTCAAAAACAAGTTGAAACATGCATATTTTTATTTTCCAAATTAATGTATTCAGGTGAAAATTATTTGCCCTTAATAGCATATTATTTTACATTTCTGTTCACCATTCATCTAAACAATAATGACGATAGAAGTCCACAGGCGGCACCACAACACATTAAGAATTTACTCTGACTTTCAATTTTGCATATTTTCAGTTTGTTTTTTTAACTTGACCCTTGATAATTGCGAATATGAAGTCAGAGAGGTTTGGAAAGACAATGCTTTCCATTGTGTTTTATTCTATTTTGAGGAGACTTTGGTATCTAAGATTGGGCATCCTCTTTGACTACATAGCTGCTTTCTAGCCATTAATTGGGTATCATGTTCTTAGTGGAATGAGAAAAACCTGGAAGAACCCTCGCCCAGATTTAAATAGGAGTGAATGCTTGCATTGTTTGAACACTTTCACATATTTGAACATCTTTGAATGAGGGGGTTATCTCTAGTTATCTATTAATGAGTTGTATTTACTCAGTTTTATAGTTCTTTCTTGTTCTTCAACTGTTTTGAGTATTGAGAGTAAACTAGGGAAATATGAATATAGTGTAAGTTTTAAAAATGGTCCCATAAAATGTTGAAATCTAGATAATTAAGACTTACCTCTATTTCTTTTCTTAATTTTTCATGTGTCTTTTTTTCTTCCTCAAGAAAACAAGTTTTTTCAATGATAGATTCTTTTACAGTTATAATTTTATCCTTTAACTTTGTAATGTCTTCCTGTATGTACACAACATTTGAAATATAGAAGTCAAAAAAGGATGATCAATATAAATCCAATATTTCAGTGTTTCTATAATTTAAGAAAACTAGCCAAATCAAAATTGAGTTTTGATAAATAACATTAGAATATTACTTCTATAGGTATACAAAAATAAAGAACTGTTACTCAAAGAAACCTTACATTTGAAACAGAACTAAAAACCAAATGAAAATAAGACAAAAAGGGAAGTGGTAGTTATGGTGGCAATTGCCCAACAACAGTGTAAAAGACACTTTTTAATTCTCTAGCAAGAAATGATCAATATTTTAAGTTTGTGTCTTCTATCGTCTTCAAAGAACAGTAAGAGAAACAGTAAAATGCTTAAGGTTCAATTATTAATTTATATTGCTTGCATAACAGCATTAAGTGTATTAAATTGATTTGAATTCGTCTGGATCCACTGGCATAGAAGCTAAGGCTTCAACATTTTTGTGAATTACATTTTCTACAACAAATGGATTAATTGTTCACTGTGATTTTATTTGATCATATATTTTTATAAATCTACAGATTTGTGGATGTTTCCTTTATGCATTTGAGCATCTAGGGTTTTTGATATATAACACGTGTACTTATTCCAAGTTTTTTTCAATTATGAAAATAGTTTCTGAATGTAATAGAACAGCTATGGGCATTTTATTAACTTCACAATAAATTTATCATTTAATGTATGTACTTGCAAAAAAGGAGTAATAGAAAAAACAGTTTTACTAAGTAATTTTGCACACCTGTACTTGTGTTATTCGGTTCCCTCCTGGATTTTGAAGATCTTGCATAAGTTCTTCTTTCATTGTCTTTAATTTTTTAACAAAATCTCGTTTTTCATGGAGTTCAGTCATAAATGACCATTTGCTTTCTACTTCCTCCAAACTATTTTTATGTGCTTTTATTTTTGCATAATATGCATTATATTTTATCATGTGTTCCTCAAAATCCTCTTGGGCTGTTTCTATGTCAAATTTAAGCTTTACATTTTCTGAATGTAAGGATTTGATTTGAGTTTCCAGGCTATCACAATGAAGTTTGGTATTCTCTATGGCAGCATCTTGTTGATAAATTTGTCTTTCTGTTTCTTTAGTTTCTGCAGAGATGGCTGCTATTTGTTTTTCAAGCTCATGAAGTTCATTCTGTAATATATTTTAACATTATCATCATTAATTCAAAATATTAAACATGAGAGGAAAATCAATGTTTTAATCCATAATGAATATAGGAAAAATCACTTATAAGAATATATTTATCAGATATTTAAAAATTAATGAATACAAGGAAACATGCAATAAACCCAATTATTTTATAATTTCAGAAGGATCTCAGTTATATATTTTTTAATGTTCATCTAATTCTAAATATTAAAATCTCATTGTTTTATCTTGACTTTTATATATGTAAGATACTTCATAATAATTTTACTAATTTATTTATAGGCATCAGAAGTATACACTCAGGAAAGACAACATGATAAAAAATGATAAAGCCCTGAGTTAAGAATCAAAAGATCTAGGTTCCAGCACCCTTATTGCTGTTTACTAGTTTGTATGATCATGCATAACAAACTTAATTACCCCATTCAAACTACACTTTCTCCATTTGTAAAACGAGTATAAAGATATTTACTTTGCCTCCCTGGGACATTTTGCATTGCTAACTGCTGCCTTCTTTTTAAAGCCTAGTTTTCACACCACCAGTCTTTTCCGGTTTTCCTTAGAAATTTCTGAGAATTCCTTCTCAATCTCAACATTTCCTTCAAATATAGGTCTTCTGCAGTGTTCAGTCACATAATTTCCTCTTCTCACTCTCTATATATGCTCCTTGGGTAATTTCATCCAAATTTACATCTTCAGCTACATATCTGCTGATGATTCACAGAATATAAGTGGCTGCTGAGTTCTACACCCAGCTGCCAATAGCCACCTCAAATTCACTGTATCCAAAAATTGAATGAATCCTTTCTACAACCTCAGCCTATTACTCCTTGTATCAATTATCTGTTGCCAGAACCACAAAACCTCAGTAGCATACAACAATACATAAGTATATATTGCTGACATGACTAGGAGCAGCTGAGGTTGGCTAGGTAGTTCATAAGCCTGGGAGAAGCAAGAGCTGGCTAGGTGGTTCTGCTGATCTTGGTTGAATCTGCCCAAGTGTCTGGGGATTGGCTGATTGTAAGATCATTTAAATTGGCTTTAACTGGGCTGACAGAGGTGTCTTCGCTTTGCTTTATGTGTATCTTCTCCTCCAATGGGCCAACCCAGGCATGTCTTATGATAATAGTAGATGCAGAAGAGTGAAATTCAGTTATGGAAGAGTTTTTTAAAGCTTTTGTTTGAGTCACGTCTGATAACACCCCAGCTAGTCACATAATCAAACCCAGAATCAAGGGGTGGAAGTGTGTCCATCCATCATGGGAAAGCATTGTAATGTATGGCAAAGGGTATGGATAGACTAAGGGATGAAAAATTGGGACCAAAAATGCAAATTGTCACACTCCTATGTTCCCCAACTTAGTTAATATTACCACCTTAGCTCTTCACTTCTTTTAAATATCTGTCTAACTGTTCCTCAAGTTCTGTAGATCTTCTCACCAAAATAACTCTGTAGGCCATCCTCCATAGTCCTCTTCTTATCTACTATGGTCATTCTTTTTAAGTAAATTTGTAATGTTAGAGGGAATTGTTTTAAAAAATGCAAACTTTCTTGTATCCTTTTCCCGGCAGAGAAAAAGGAGGTAAGTTCACTGAAAAATACAATATGGCAATGAACCTCAATTTTTATCATCAGCTCTGATGTTTCAAATGCTCACTTGACATTTCTATATGTATGTTTACCAGACATCTCAACTATACATATTCAGAAAAAAAGTTTAATTTACACACCAAACATATTCCTCCCCCAGACTTTCTGATTTCAATAAACTGTACCACTTTCCACCTGGATACTCAAAAGCCTAGAAATCATTCTTGATTCCTCCCTTTCCCTTACCCCCACAACCTATTTCTCATCAAATCCTGATGGCTGGGCCTCCAAAATAAAATTCCCAATGCACTTCTGACCAGTCTTTGTAGTGTGACCTAATGTCTAACTCATCTCCCTATTTCCATTCCTCCCCACTCCCCCAACTAGTCTGTGTACATCAGGCAGAAGAATCTTTTCAAAACATAAATCATATCATGTTATTTCCCTGCTCATCATCCTCCAGTGGTTTCCTGTTGCATTAATAAAAAATTTCAAATTCCTGAAAGTGTTTTATAAGCCATATATGCCCTAGTGCCTATCTACTTTGCTATGCTTCTCATCTACTACTCTCCCTTTTTCCAGTCTCCTTTGTGTTGATTAAATATGTATAGTTCCTTCTGACCTAAGGGCATTTTTAATTGTTGTTTGATCTACTTTAAAATTCTGTACCCCTGGCTATTATCTGTTGGATCTTTGTCTTTCACAATTCAGTATTATTATTATGTCTCAGAACAGTCTTCCCTAAATCAAAATAGAAATGAACCAACCACTATTCCACTCCTCCTCTAGTTACTCTCTACACATTACCCCATTGTATTTCCTTTGTAATACATCAATCTCTGAATTATCTTTATTTTGTTAATTTATTGCTTGCTTCCCCTGACTAGAAAGTAAGCTCTGTGGCTACAGGAACCATGTCTGTCTTCATTACCACCATTTTCCCACTGCTTAAAACAGTAACTGGCACAAAGTAGGAGCTCAATAAATAAATAAATTCATTCAATAAATGAGTGAATGACTGATGCACAACCAATGGTCAGGAAAGGGACATATGCCCTGCTGGTTACATCAGGCTATCTATCAACTCTATTGATCAATATAGGAAGTATATTGACCCATACAATTTGGTTATCATCTCTTCTCTTTCTTGGACTAATGTAATTGACTGTTAATTTTTCTTATTGGCTTTAGTTTCTTTTGCCTTTAATCCATTTCTGCCCTTACATGAGAATTACATTATCTTTTTCTTCTCCCCCTCTTCTTTAATCTCCTCTGCCTCTTTTCCTCCCTCTTCCTCTTCATCCTTTTCCCCTTCTTCTCTCTCCTTTTTAAACTTACAGCTTTATTGAGGCAAAATTAATATAAATACATATTCAAACTTTACAAATTGATGAATTTTGACCTTCTTGTGCTCATAAGACCATCACCACAACTAAGATAATAAACGTAGCCATTATTCAAAAAAGTTTCCTCCTGATACTCTGTAAATTCATTCTTCCCTTTCCGTCTCTCCATTCCTAGGAAACCACTGATCTGCCTTCCTTCTCTAAAGATTAGTTTGCTCTTCACTAATTTTATATAAATAGAATCATTTAATACATAATTTTAAGTCTTCTTTCAATAAGCATAATTATTTCAAGATTCATCCATGTTGTTGTATATATCATTCTTCATTTTTATTGCTGAGTAGTATTCCGTTGTATGGATATACCATATTAGTTTATTAGTTCATCTAACTGATGGGCATTTGGGTTGTTTCCAGTTTTCCAGTGGGCATACACATTTGTTTCCCTTGGGTAAATACCTAAAAGATAAATGGCTAGATTATACAGTAGGGATAGGTTTAACTTTTCAAGAAAGTACAAACTGTTTTCCTAAGCAGTTGTGTCATTTTACAGTCCATCTAACAGGTCTGAGAGTTCCAGGCCTTCCATATCTGCATCAATATTTGTTATGGTCAGTCTTTTTAAACTTAGCCATTCTAGTGGGCTGTGTGTGTGTGTGTGTGTGTGCACACGTGTGTGTGTGTGCGCCTGTGTGTGTGTATATTATAGTGGAAATTTAAGTATACTGTTAGATGTGTTTTCAAATATTCTCTCCTAGTCTGTGACAACCTAAATGGCCAAAGGACCCTAGCAAGAATACCTTAGTTTCTTTTCATAACAGTGTATATTGAAGAGCAATTTAAAAATTTTTTGTGGATGAAATACATCAAAATTTTTATGTCATATTAAAGAAATCATTGCCAAGCCCAACATCACTAAGTTTTTCTATGTTTTCTTCTAGATATTTTGTTGTTTTAACTCTTAACATTCAGGCCTTTGATTCATTTTGAATGAATTAATTCATTAATTAATTCATTTTGTGTTAATTTTTGTATATGGTTTGAGGTGAAATTTGAGGTTCAGAATTTTTTTTGCATGAAAATATCCAATTGTTCTTCTACCATTTCATGAAAAGATTATCCTTCTCTACTGAATTGCTTTGGTACATCTTCAAAAATCAATTGATATGTGTGGGGCTATTTCTGGGCACTTTAGTTTGTTCCATGGATCTATATGTCTAGCTATATCATATTATCCTGATTACTATGCCCTGTAATAAATATTAAAATCAGGTAGTGTGGTAACATGGAAAGATATTTGGTCTTTGTTCCCAGTTATTGGTACAGAGCTCCTAAAAGTCTTGTGTATTAGTCCATTCTGTGTTGCTAAAAGAAATTCCTAAGTCTGGGTAATTTATTCAAAAAAGGTTTATTTGGCCCATGATTCTGATGGCTGGAAAGTTCAAGACTGGGCATCTACATCTAGTGAGGGCCTCAGGCTGCTTCTACTCATGGTAGAAGGTGAAGAGGAGCTGGCATTTGCAGCAGTCACATGGTAGGAAAGAAAGCAAGAGAGGGAGCCGGGAGGTGCCAGGCTCTTTTTAACAATCAGCTCTCAGGGGAACTAATAGAATGAGAACTCCCTTGCTCCCAAAGGAGGGCATTAATCTATTCATGATGGGATCTGCCTCCATGATCCAAACACCTCCCACTGAGCCCCATCTCCAACACTAGGGATTAACTTCCAACATGAGGGTTGGAGGAGACAAACATCCAAACCATAGGACCTTGGGATTTCCTAAGTGACAAGGGTGATAGGAGGATCTTTTGTTTGAATGAATTAATTCTTGGTGGGTCCCTACATAGCTTTAGGAGGGGGGCTGGCTGTCAAAAAGACCAAGGCTTGATTAGAAGACTGAAACTTTTAGCCCCATTTCCCCAGTCTTCTGGGAGGAAAGAGGGGCTGGAGATTGAGTTAATAATGTGATGAAACCTCCACAGGAAACCTTAAACTGTGCGGGGTTGAGAGAGCTTCTGCGTTGGTATGAACATATTGAGGTGCTGGAAGAGTGATGTGCCCAGAGAGGGCACAGAAGCTCCTTGCAGGTGCCCTCCCACATACCTATCCCCATGCATCATCTCTTCCATTTGGCTATTCCTGAGTTGCGTCCTTTACAATAAATGGGTAATAGGTGCTTTCCTGAGTTCTGTGAGTCATTCTAAAAATGCTCAAACCTGGTGAGGGGTGCGGGGAAAGTATGGGAGCAGGTTGTGAGAACCTCTGATTTTATAGCCAGTTGGTCAGAAGTATGGGTGGCCTGGGACTTGTGACTGGCACATGAAGCAGGGGCAGTCTTATGGGACTGAGCCCTTTAACTTGTGCTAATTCCAGGTAGATACAGTAGTCCCTCCTTATCCAAGGGGAATATGTTTCAAGACCTCCGTGGACGCCTGAAACCATGGACAGTACTGAACTCTACATACACTATGTTTTTTTTCCTATACATATATACGTATGATAAAGTTTAATATATAAATTAGGCACAATAAGAGAATAACAATAACAACAAAATAATTATAATGATATACTATAATAAAAGTTATGTGAATGTGGTCTCTCTCTCCTATCTTATTGTACTGTACTCAACATGCCCAGCTGTTTTGTATTTTTAGTAGAGACAGGATTTCACCATGTTGGCCAGGCTGGTCTCAAACTCCCGACCTCAAGTTATCCATCTGTCTCGGCCTCCCAAAGTGCTGGGATTACAGACGTGAGCCACCTTGCCCAGCCAGGAATTTATTTTTCCTTCTTTACAACTTCACAGATGGACGATTTGTCCTTACCATAGATCTTAGCAACTTCAGTGTATGATTTTTTTCTTTCCTGTAAGTTGAGAACTTTCACCTTCTCACTTAAAGTAAGTACTTTACAGCTTCTCTTTGGCATATGTGAATTGCCAGCATCACTACACTGATACTTTGGGGCCATTAAGTAAAATAAGGTTTAGTTGAACATAAGCACTGTGATACTGCCACAATCAATCTGATAACTGAGACGACTACTAAGTGACTAATGAATGGGTAGCTCATATGGCATAGATGTGCTGGACAAAAGGACGGCTCACGTCCCAGGCAGGATGGAGCAGGACAGTGCGAGATTTCATCACGCTACTCAGAATGACTTGCAATTTTAAATTTACAAATTGTTTATTTCTGTAATCTTCCATTTAATACTTTCAGAATGCAGCTCACTGTGGGTAACTGAAGCTGCAAAAAGCAAAACTGCAAATAAGGGAAAACTGTTGTAGTATCAGAACTGAAATCATTGGACACCAAGTTGGCATCCAGAGAATCAGAAAATTGGTTGTTAGTGTTAGAAAATGTCCCAAGTAGTATAAGATTTCCAACACTTTTCTTCTTCAAAATTGTTTTGGATATTCTAGGTCCTTTGCATTTCCATATGACTTTTAGAATTAGCCTATGTATTTCTCTCCCGAAAGCCTGATGAAATTTTGACTGGGACTGCGTTTCATGTATAAATAAAATTGAGAGAACTAACATATTAGCAATACCGAGTCTTCTGTTTCATAAAAATGACATACCTCTATATTTAAGTCTTCTTTAATTTTTCTCACCAATGTTTTACAGTGTTCAGCATACTGTTCTTGTTGTTCTTGTAAACCTTTTGTCAAATTTGCCCCTAAGTATTGAATAGTTTTGATGGCATTGTAAGTAGAATTGCTTTTGAAGTTTTAATTTCTGATTTTTCTCTTGCCAATGTGCAGAAATATAACATATTTTTGTATATTAATCTTGTGCTCTGCAATCTTCCTAAACTCACTTATTAGTTCTAATAGCTTTTTATAGCTTCCTTGGGATTTTCTTTAAAAAAAAAAAAAATGACAGATTATTTCTTTCTTTCTAATCTGGATGATTTTTATTTCTTTTTCTTGCATAGCTGTACTGGCCTGAACTACCAGTACCATCTTGAATAGAAGTAAGAGGAGACACCTTTTTCTTGTTCCTGATCTTAGGAGAAAAACATTCATTATTTCACCATTAAGTATGTGGCTGGTTCTAGAATTTATGTAGATGTTCTTCCTTAGACTAAGGAAGTTCCCTTTTATTTCCAATTAATTAGCTGAGAGTTTTTTTTATCATGAATGGATATTGGATTATAATAAGTGCTTTTTATGTATCTAAAATTCTTTCTAAAATATAAATTTAATATTTGCTTCTTGCTTAAAATCTGTCAAATGCTTCTCATCAACTTTAGAATAAAGTTGAAGTTTCTTATTGTGGTATATATCTTCCATGATTTTTCAAAACATACTGTAATTTACATTACCATCAAACTATTTATGGTTCTAGGAATGTACCAATGCTATTTCAGGCCTCTGCAAATGTCCTCTATGAATATCCTCAGGTTCTTTTTATTTTGAATATTATCTTCCTTACTCCCTAACCTTTAAACCTGTCCTAGACATCTAATCATTCAGATAACTCCAGCTGCCATTTAAAACTCAACTGAAACATCATTTCTTTTGTGATCACTCTTTCTCTAGTGTTAAATCTGTGTTGTGTTCATGCCTCTATCATTGACACTACTACTCTACATGTAATTATTTGTTTACTTCTTTCTTTTCCCAATAGATGGTAAGTAGCATAGGAGTGAGGACAATGTTCAGCAAAATGCTTAACACAAAGTAGGCTCTCAATATAAATGGAATAAAGTCTATGAAACTCTTTGAAGACTGAAAAGTTTCACAAAAAATTTCTTTACAAAACTATGACATTATTTTTTGAATTATATTCTACTATAGAGATGTATTCTTTTCTAGAAGTGACTAACATAATACAAATATTTATAAGAAATCCATATCACCATGATAATACAATTATTGTCATCATATATCTACTGATGCACTTAAAGCCAATGATACTTAAAGCCAATGTCAAATAGGGCCCTAACAGTACTATGTCCATCTGGTCCCCACCAAACACGTTAACTCATTAACTCATTTAATCCTCATGAAAAGCTTATGGGCATGTCCTATTGTTATCTCTGTTTTACCACTAAGGAAACAGGAGCACAACAAATTCAATCGCGGAACAGGAAGTAGTAAATTTGGCCTTTTGAACTAGGCAGTTCAGCTCCTGAGCCTACTCTTCTCATTTCTATGATATATTTAATAACAATCGTTACAGAGCACAAGGTACTGTTTTCATTTTCATTTCTTTAGTCATATTCACATAGTATAGTTATATCTAATTATGTTGCATGTGAAGACCAAGTATGGCTCCCATATTCCCTGCAGTAGGATTATAAATATATTTAAAAAGAAAAGGAACACAGAGGGAGGCTACTTGAAATGTTCACTGACAACAAGTAACTCACAATCCATAGCTTTACAAACACTGGCTTACAACTTAACATTCCTTCAATTCAGCATTTTAGGAAACACTATCAAATAAGGGAATGTAAAATAATTCTATCTAACATGTTAGGTTTTATATGCTTATCCTACAGTTGCAATGACATTGTTGAATCTTTATATGTTGAGAGTGTGAAATTTTCCATCAAACTGGAACAGCCATGTAAACCTTACTTAGGGAGAACAGAATAATTGACAAGAATAACTTTAAAAGTGACTCCCAATAATAAGTATTTTTAATAACCTCCTGGTCATTTACTTTTGAAGAAAGTAAAGACATTTAAAAGACTATATAAAGAAATTACCTTCAAATTGAACAGAACCTTTTTGTTTTTTTCTATCTCTGATGCTTGTGATTGTTGTTGCTTTGCAACTTTCTCTACAGCATCAGCTAATGAACTTGTGTCTTCATTATCTACAATTAGACAAAAGAATAAAGTATATAATAAAAATTAAAATACAGCCATTTTAAGAAAGTTATGTTTCTTTACTCAAAATCATGAAATATTTGATGCTTTTTCCTCCTAAACTAAATTTAGAATTAGTAATTTTCCCTTGCTGATATAAACAAAACCAAAAGTAAAGGCAACAATACTAGGCAATTCAAAGTTGCCTACTGCAATGTTATACCTGTTCCTTTATGTAACAGTATAAATATTTTGATTGTCCTAATTTTTTTATCCAGATCACTTGCACATATACTATAATTATAGTGCTACCATAACAACTCTATAGCAATTAGAGTTGATGCATTTTCATTATAGGTCTGTATTTTCAGGTTGGTATGCCTTTTCTAAACACTGTATATGTTTGTCCCAGCTAAATGTAACTGCTTCCATCTATTCTAATTTGCTACTAATTTTAACATAATTATCCTGCCAGACTACTTTTTTTGTTGTTGCTGATCTTTTAATTATTTATTTCTTAAGATTGTTTCATTACCTTCTTTAGGAAATCCTTGACTCTTCCTTTCTTTGTTGTCTGACATTTTCTGTGTCTGTAATCTCCTCTTTTCCCCTTTTTGATTTACCTTCTTTACTCCTACTCAATAATCTATATTGATAATCTTTCAATTTTGTTTTTTCCTGTTGTATATTGGTGATCCTGAAAGGTAAATTAATTGTCAAACATGTCACAGGGATGTCAATGACATTTTATCATTAGTGCCAAGAATTAGAATACAATGGTTAAGTGATTTTAGAATGAAAGTAGAACCGTATTTGAATTTTGCTTCTCCTGCTTTTCCGCTGTTGTGACCTTGAGTAAGTTTCTTAACTTCTTTGATCCTCAGCCCCTCATCTTTAAAACTTCATAAGGCTGTTCTAATAATTAAAGTAATATATGTAGCATGCTTAGAACAGTACCCGATATACACTGCATAATTATTTTGGGTTAGTATTAATAGTATGTAACTCCAGTACTATGATGAAATAGATTCTGAGACTATAACCAGAATCTGTGAGAAACGATATCAATAATGATTAACAATTTCTGCTATGGGTGTGGAATCCAGGAAATATAGCACTCCTGTCCAGTGCTACTCTGGACAGGGTAAGCCCTAAGCAAATTTTGATCTACTCTTTATTTAGGAGTAACGATAGGAGGAATAAGTATTTTTCTCCTTAAATCACTAAATATCTTTTCTGAAGATCAATTAACTACAAAGCATTCATGTACTAGTTACATGTGTTTAAAAAAATTTAAAGGATTGAAACCTGATATATATGCAACAAAAAAGAAAAGCAAAGTTAAATCGTTTCCTGTGTAGAGATCAAATCTATCTAGAAATATACAACTAAGCTAAAGAAATCCTGAGAGCTTACCTAGCAGATTATCATAACCATTCCTTGAAATTTATAATTCTTTCCTGTCTCTTCATGTCACTTCATTCAAATCTCACTTCCAACTTACTCCTTCATGAAGTCTTCCCTGATGCTGAGCCATTCACTCCGTTCATGTTACATCCTTTCTGCTCAACACACAGAACTGTCCCAGATTAGTGCTAATGAATCCAAATCTGATTTTCTCTCTAGCTCTTTCATTTGGGTTTCACGGTCACAGACTTCATCCTTAAATATATCTACCTTGAAAAATGCATGCCCTCTGCATTTATACTTTCAGTATATACTGTCAGTTCTCTCAATTAATTACAATGGTAAATACTTATACTTACTTTGTGCTAGTCACTGTTGTTCCAAGTGCTTTAGATTAAAAAAATTATATAGTGTTTATTCTGTGCCAGATGGTATTCTAAGAACTTTAGAAATAGTAACTCATTTAATCCTATAAGGTAGATATTATTACAATTTTCATTTTACAAAAAAGAAGTACAGGGAGGTACACAAATGGATATAAGAATTTACCCAAAGAGAGCCATTCAATGTAAGATATGTGATTTGAATTCAAGTATTTTGGCTCCAAAGTTCATGCTCTTAATGCTAGACTATGATAGACTACCAAGATTATGATTTTTTATGGGAAGAATTATGTCTTCCATATATCACTCCAGAATCAAACTAGAGTCATCCCACAGTATATGCAGGGGATTAGTTCCAAGTCACCCCCTTCCCCACTTCATATCAAAATCTGTGCATATTCAAGTCCCAAAGTCAGTGCTTCGGAGCTCACTTACACGAAAACGTCGCCCTCCTTACATGTGGGTTTCAAGTCCCGCGTATACTGTATATTTGATACTAGTTTGGTTGAAAATGCCCACGGATAAGTGGACCTGCACAGTTCAAACCCGTGTTGTTCAAGGGTCCACTATATTTTGTATTCCTATGATGCTAAAATGTCACTTTAATCAACTTACTCTTTCTATTCCCACTACTATCATCTACATTTCTTCTTCGAGAAACTATTCTGGTAAGGGGCATTTATAGAGCTGCTGCGCTCCAACAGACCTCCAGTGGCCTAATGACACAATCTGCATGCCTGAAGAGGTAATCCAATGAGTTCTTCATGCTCTTACTTAGCAGTAAATTCCTTTCTTTCCTGGTGAGTAACTTACTTTCCTGGTGAGTCCCCATTTCTCTCTCCTCCAAATTACAGTGCAATTTCCATAAGCTGCCTAAAATATTGTGGGCATAATTCCCATTAAATTCTACATCCCTATTAACTTCAGTCTTCAGAAGAAACCAGGTCATTCTTCATCATGAGAACCCATCCTTATTCAGCTTGGTAAGTCCCTCAGTGTGATGCTGCATTACCCACTCCCCAACCCTTTTCTATCCTTCCACTTTGACTTCTGAAATTCATGTGCCATCTTCAGCAAAGTCCTTTCTATTGTCAACCTTTTCAGTGAACTTCCCTTTTACCTTTTGGCTTGAACTGAAGTCCAATGATACAGCTTCCTCATCCTCAAGCCACTAAGTCTGGAGATGAAACATTTTTTTCTGTTCTCCACTCCACTGCCACCATATTTCCTTTTCTTCTCTCTAAAACCCTCTCTGGTTTCTTTGAAATTCAATAGACTATATAGGCTTTATCTTTCCTTGTTGTTATTAGCTGTCTTCCAGGTCTTGGAAGGCTCATTCCTAGATTATAGCATCTGACTTACTGTTCCTCTATCACTACTCTCTCGTATTTCTTTGGAAACTTCAATATCCACAAAAATAGTATATTTAAATCCCTGAACGCTCAGTTGTTTGATGTCTTCTTTCATCTATTCTCCCCAGCAATCCATAAGGTATAACTCTACCTTATCCATAATCTCAGATGCAAACTACTGTTTATTTTTCTAGCTCATCCCATCTAGTATTTTGACAGTATGTGCTGTTTAACCCCACAAGACTTCCAGTCCATCGACTCTTGTATCTTTACACATTCCCTCAGCCCTTCATGTATTCTTCCCTTCGTACTTGGCTTAGATTCCTTTGCATTCACCCTCATTTCCCCTACAGCTCACTCCCTGTCCTAATTCCCTGGAAGAATCTCAACCAGCTGCTTTGCTTGTACTCAAATAGCTGAATATGCTTAAAGAAAGACATACAACTATGCTGTTGACTTACTTTAAATTCAAGACCATTTATGTCAAGTGGGCCCTCGATCCTAGGCTCTTAAGATGCACCAAGTTATGTAGATGATTGTTTCACTCTTTATCCTCTGTCTTCAAACCTCCCACACCTCTTTTCCCTTCCTTTGAGTTGACAATTTACCTTCTAATTTAACTGAGATAGAAGAAAAAAATCAGAGAAGATGGTAAATTACCCATCTACCAGATTTTGTACCTGCACCTGTATACCAGCATACTGTTTTCTTGCAATAAATAAAGTGTTCTTGCTCCTATCCAAGGCCAATCCTCTACTTTTGTACTCCTTTCTCACAGACATTACTTCTTTGAATGGTCCCTCAACAGAATTTCCCCACTTACTTTGTCAAACACAGTATTCTGAACAGCCCATCATAAATCAACAACCACTACCACCACCAACCTTGCTTGACACCATAACCTCCTTCAGTATTGACCCATTTCTTTGCTCCCCTTTAAAGCCAAGATCCTTGCTCTCCACTTCCTCTCCTCTTTCTTCTTGAACCCACTAGAACCAGTCATTTATCATTGTACTTTTAAAACTTTTATCACAGTATCTATGAGCTCCACATTGCCACATTCAATGAACAAGTTCCGTCTTCATTTTACTTGACCTATTGGCATCATTTAACATATTTGATAATTACTGCCTTCTTGAAATACCATACTTCTTGGTTTCCTTTGTTGGTCCCTTCTCATCTTTTTCACTTATGTTACACCTCCTAGTGCTCGGTCCTCAGGCTTCCTTCTTTTCTCATACTTATTCTACATGTGATGCCATCTAGTTCTATGGCTTTAAAATCCACCTATAGGCTGACAATTCCCAAATTATATCTCTAACCTGAACATCCCTTTTGAGCTGTAGACTCATACTCATTGCCTACCTGATATCTCCATTTGGATTTTTAATAGGCATTTCAACTCAATATATCACAAACTGAACTTTTGATTCCTCTGTCCACTCTATTACCACCATTAAACCTGCACCTTCATAGTCTTCTCTATCTCAGTAAATTATAAGTTCATTTTTCTTGTTGTTCAGGCCAAAAACCCTGAATTCATTAGCAGGGAGGTCTCTACAAGCTTATATAGCCCAAGGCAATTCAACTAGACTTGCCCAAGGCAATAATAAAGGAGATCTTATTGTTGATGTTTCATAGGCCCTTTGAGAAATCCTTAACACTCCAAGGCTGCTGCCCCGATTGACCTACCCAAAGGATGAGCCAGAACCTTCATTCTTTTTCCATTACAAGCTGCATGCAGTTCTTTTGGCAAACCCCATTGGCTCTACCTTTACATTATACTGGAATCCAATCACTCCTTACCAATTCCAAATACTATCTTAGTAGAGAAGCCTTCCCTGATAACTCTCTTTCACCCTTGCCCTGCCTCATTTTTCTTGACAGCATCTATCACCACTGACATCTCATACACTTCTTTTCCGTATCCTTCTACTAATGTAGGCTCCATGATGGCAGACGTCTAGAAGTGCCTGGCATATAACACGTGTCTAATTATAGTCTATCTCCACTCCAGTTTGCCCTTTTCTAACAGAATAATGCTCCAAAAGCACTATTCTGATCATGTCAACATCACAGCCAATCTTTCAATTCCATTTAGATGGCATTTTCTTTAGGAGGTCTTTCTTGATCTTTCTGGGAAGACATGGTCTTTCTCTTTTTAGAAGAATTGTTTCAGTATTTCTATTATACCATTTTAGATAAAGATATAGGTCTAGAGTAAGACAGAGCTAGTTTTAAATCTAGATTGCACTACTTATTAGCTTATTAGGAAAATTATTTCCAACCTGGGCCACAGATTCCTTACTCATAAAATGGGAACAATATTAGTGCCTGCTTCATTAGGGTTATTGTGAAGACTAAATGAAATAATGCATGTAAAGCATTTAGCAAATTCCTGTCACACAATGAATACTCAACAGATTTATATTTTTATTATTTTCATTATTTTATAGTATCTTTCCCCATTAGATTGTAAGCACCAGGAAGGCAAATACAGTGTTTTATTCATTTTTGTATTCTTTAAAGTATTTGATAAAGTAACCTAAAGAATAAAGAAAACTGGATTTATACAATAAAAATAAAGTAACTAGTACTTCTTGATCTCTATTTCTATAGCAACATAAATTGAAGAACTCTTGGATAATATTTACTTAAACCAACTATTCATAAAATTCATGCTGTAAAATTGGAAAAGTTTTAGTTTTTTTTTTCCCCAGACTTCTGTTGTGCAATGAAAAGAAAAATGAAAACAAACTACTGCCATCTACCGATAATTCATTAGAATTGCATAAATTAAGGAAACAGGCTTTAGAGACAACTCTTTTCAAACACGTTTTTAAGAGAAGTTAGAACATCATCAGAGTCATCCAAAAAGAATTAATTGAATAATTAAAAATAAACTGTATGCCTATTATATACCAGTACTGCTGAATCTGCTGACACTAGGGATTACTTCCTTTTCTGGCCAGGCAATGAGATTAGAGTTCCAGGGCACTGAAAAAGAAAGAAACCAGAGGGTTTGTACTGTTCCTTACCTCCATGACCAAGATAATATAGACAATATTCATACATTATCCACACTGCTTCTAGGTTTCTACCAAAGGAGGGGCTTTGCTAAATGTATAGACAGTACTGGACTACCAAAACATCTCTTGTTTTGAAGTGTAGACATTAAGGGGTTGGTCTGCAGCTCAAATCCAAGCTTTAAAGAATGTCCAGGCAACTGTTTTGAAAAGATTTCTACCTCTGGGACAGAAGTTATATAGACCATTTGTAAAATCCAGTTACAACCTACCTGCTTGTCTCATTCAGAGAGGCAAGGGGCAAGGTCTTTTTTTTCCTCCCCCTCTAAACAAGTAAACATGATTTCCAAACCAAGAGGATCTTTATAGTGGGTTAAATGGTGCCCTCCCGCACATCCAAAGATATATCCATGTCCTAACTCCCAGAACCTGTAAATGTGACCTTATTTTGAAAAACGAGTTTTGCAGATTTAACTGGGTTAACGATCTTGAGATGAGATCATCCTGGATTTAGGGTAGGTGACTGAATATGCAAATGGACAATGACCAGACCATATGTAAAAACAGAACTCTGACCCACAACCGGCAGCAAGCAACCCAGGAGACTAACCCATTATCTACAGTAACCAGTCCAGGAAGTCTATAAATTAGACTTGTAGAAAGTCATATCATTATCTCTAATAACAATCCTAGGAGACAAACTATAACAATTGTCCCAAATGGCCAGTACTGGATTAATAACTGGCATCTTCCCTAACTTTTGTCCCCATTTCCAAGTTGAGACTAACAAGAAGAAGCCATAGAATGCTCCACTTCTAGTTAGCCTGCCTGCAGCTTCCTCATGCTGAGAGCCTCTAATCAGGGCATGCCCACTCCTCTGCCTGCCTTCGACTCTGCTAAAATGCAGGAGATCGTGGCTCCCTCCCTTACAAGGCCTGAATAAATAGCCTTTGCTTGTTCTCATTTGATTGATCTTCATTTATTTCTACACAAGAATCCTTATAAGAGAAATGTAGAGGGCTACTTGAGACTCAGACCCACACGGAATAAGACCATTTGACGATGGAGGCATGGAGCTCCAAGTCACTTAGCCCCTAGGCAAAGAACACCTGAAGTCACCAGACAACAGAAGAGGTAGGTGAACCACCAAAAGGTGCAAGGTGCTGTCAGCACCTCAGTTTCATAATCTGGCCTCCATAACTGTGAGAGAACAAGTTTTTGTTGTTTTTAGTCATCCAGTCAGTGCCAATTTGTTATGGTAGCCCTAGGAAACTAACAGAAGCTTTTAGCAAGGAAATTTGCATCTGCTACATGGCCTTTTCTGGAAAGATCCATAAACCTTAGTGTAAAAGGCTTAAAAACAACTGTTTTGTTTTTTAAAATTATACTTGTTCTCATGAGAAGATTTACATAGCATTATAAAAATGTCTGGTGAGTTCTTCAGTAGTTTCCCTTAATAGCCAGGCACTATCTCTGTCCTCAAAACACTCTAGGCAGAAAGACACACAGTCAGTTAAAATGGAGAGGCACAGTAGCTTATGTCTTAGCCTATCTACACATAACCTCCAACCAGTTAACTCACTCTATTACCTTTGTAAGTCATAAGTGACTAATTCCCATATCATGCTAGGAAACTATTACCTAGTAAATCTGCCTATTTCTGCTCCTATCAATTGACTAGTTCAATCTTATGACTTACTTGTGTTTGTTTGCAAACCTGTTTTTGCCAGTTGTGCTTGATATTGTGCTTTTGTAACTTAATATTGTATAAACCAATGAAATAGTGTGGAAATTGTTATTTCTTTAAAAATCTATGTTTAATATTTTGGAAAGACCCAACAAAAGTATATGAGATTAACTGTAAAAGATTATAAAGTATAGCGGTGGCTCATGCCTGTAATCCCAGCACTTTGGGAGGCTGAGGCACGCAGATCATGAGGTCAGGAGTTTGAGACCATCCTGGCCAACATGGTGAAACCCCATCTCTACTAAAAATACAAACATTAGCCGGGCGTGGTGGTGCACGCCTGTAATCCTAGCTACTCGGGAGGCTAAGGCAGGAGGATTGCTTGAACCCTGTGGAGGTTGCAGTGAGCCGAGATCGCACCACTGTACTACAGCCTGGCTACAGAGCGAGACTCCATCTCAAAAAAGAAAAAAAATTATAAAGTATAAATCTGCCCTCAGATTGCTTCACAGGTGCCTTTATTTTCCCCTTAAAAGTACAAAATCTTGGGAAATCTTAGCTGATGGTTTACGGGTACGGTTTATGCAAGAGATAGTATGCAGAATTCCAATCAGTAGACTACATGCAAAGAAAAGGTCTTGGACCTTCTCAATAGATTGGCAAATGAACACACAGTTGTTTTAGGTTAGAATACAGTTTAAGGTATTTGTTATACTTTTTCATGATTCTGTGGTTTAACTGACCTTTTTTCTTTTAAAAAAGCCTTTTTTAGATATAATTTACATACCACAAAGTTCATCCTTATAAAGTGTACAATTCAATATTTAACCATTTTTTCCACTTATTGCTTGGCTAGGGGCCCAAACTACATCTATGAGAGGGCTTCTTATATATGAACAAAATGTAAAGAAGCTATTAATTTTGCTTGATGAGGGATGGGGATTCAGGGAAGATGATGTTTGAACCTGAAGAGCCTTGAACAAAAAGTAGCAGTTAGGCATATAAAAAGGAGGGTATTTTGCTAAGTAGAGGAATTGCAAATGTAAAGAATGAAATCATGTGGCCTCCAAAGAACAGCTTTTAGTTGAGTGGCTTGGGAATAGGGTGTTTTTATTTTTTCAAACTTAATTATGCATCTGAATCATACATAGAGATTAAAACAAAACAAAAAAGCAAAGCAAAACATGCTTAGGCCTAACTCCTAGAGATTCTGATTCAATGTATATCTGGGGTGGAGTCTCTACGTTAATTACTTTTTTTTAAGTTGCACTTGCAGTTCTGATTTGCAGCCAAGAGTGAGAACCACTGGAGTAGGATAGAGTGAAAATGGGATGAGGAAGTGTTAGGACATGACGCTAGGACCAGATGGTGAAAGGAAATGGTATGCAAATACAATATAACAAACTCTCTCTTCCCTGATAACTTCATTCTTTTGAAATATTTTCTTTTTCATTTTTTTTACTGCCACTACTGTTGCATAAAAGAATACGAATCCCACCATTGTAAAAACAGAGATGAATGTTTAAAACCTTTGTAACTAAAAGACCTCTATTTTGCTTGAGGCATTAAGCTGGTGCAAAAGTAATTGTTCTCTTTGTCAATGGAAAAACCTCAATTACCTTTGCACCAATCTAATGATACATTAACAAACTCAGGGCAAAGTGCACCTTCTGATTGGGTGTACCATCTACCGCTCGGAGCTCTTTAACAAATGACCAAAGAAAATAAAAATTTTGACAAAACTGGTGCTAGGGCTATTGAAGGGTGGGTTTCTGTTCTGGGTTAGTGCTCCCAGTCTCTAGTCAAGCACAAGAACATGCCTACCCCAGACGGCTCTTCCAAATTCCCAGCTATTTGAGATTATGAGACAAAGGTTCTTTAGCGCCTACCAAATGAGCAACAATAAATATAAAAGGGACCTCTCCTTCCATCGTAACCAGTTCCCCACGAAGCACCATTTCTCTTACTCTTGGAAGGTAGGATATTTTTTCCCTTTACCATACACTGGCCTTCCACGTCCTAACTGCTATTTTCAAATAAATGAACGTTATATTCTTGGAGGACAGATAAGGGATGCTAAACTGCACCTTTATCATGATTTTAGGGATAAGCGCCTTTTACTTAAGTCCTGCTAGTGGCACATATTTTAAAAGGCCATAGAGGACATCCATGTTGTCAACACGAGTGAAGGCGCTCGGAAGAGTGTTGGTCCGCAAGAATCAGCACAAAGGCAATGGAGGAGAGACAGCTTGTTTCTTGAAACAAACGAACAACAAAAAAAACACTAAAAACATCTCGAGGGGGCCCCTGACTTGAGCCCTGCATGGGAAAAGCTGCCGAGAGCTAGCATGAGAAGGGACTGGCCCTGGGCTGTGGTGAGGAAACCCAGCGTCCTGACCACACTGCTGGGTCAGCGAGGCGTCCCTCAGAGACCGGAAGCGCGGACTTCAGCTCTCTCGGGAAACGGCTTCCGTTAGGAGAAGGGAGACTGCGGTTTAGTCCCGAGGTCGCTCCAGCAGCCCGGCCTCACGCGACCCACCATTCCCGCCGCCCCCTCACCGTGCCCGCCATTCCCGCCGCCGGGCTCTCTAACCGGGCCCCTAGTTCCCCGCCCCGTGCCCTCTGAAGACCTGCAGCTCCTGCTGCCCTGCGCCCGCTCCCAGGGCCCGTCGTTCCGTCGCCCTATCCCCCCTCACGGGGCCCCTAGCTGCCTCCTCGCCACCCTTTCCCGACTTGGCCTGCCCACTCCCGCCCGCTAACCCGCCTGGCTCCGGGCCGAGGGCCCTCGCGCGGCTCTGGTTCCTGTTCCTCTAACGCCGGCGGGGCTGCGGAATGTGGACTCCGCAGGCCGCCCAGACCCGGAACTGCTGAGGCAGCAGCGGGCTCGCGGCGCTTGGCTCATCCCGGGATTCCCCAGCGCTGGCGCTGGGCCCGCCGCGTTCGCACCAAGCACGCCAGGCGGCCCTGCCCGAGCTCCCTCCCGCCTCCCGGCAGCTGGCACGCGGGGCCCCGGCCGTCAGGTTTCCCCTGGGATCCCGGGACGGTATCAGGCGGGGGTATCTGTGCGGCCGCGGCGAGGTGGGTGAGGTGAGGCGGGGCGAGGTGGGCGAGGTGAGGCGAGGCGGGTGTTGTCGCGCTGGGCCGAGCTTACGACTCCAGCTGACCCGCTCGCGGCTGCCCAATTTCGTTGAGGCTCAGGACGAGGGTCGGGGCGGCAAATCGTCACAGAGGTCGCCGTAGACCGGGGTGCAACCGAAGGTGAAGAGCGGGAAGGCGAGGACCGAATCGCCTCTGGTGTGCGTTGTCCGACAGGAAGTCCCGAATGGGCTGTGAGCGGCCGATGGAGGTGCCCGGGCAGGTGCAGAGCCACAGCCTGCGCCCCGTGAGTCGAGGCGGGTAGGAGGAACAGGGACCCGGCGGCGACACATGTTGGGTGGAAATTCACAATGAACAGGGAAGGGGGACGGTCACCCACTCAAAACTGGCTAAATGAATCTCAGAGGGAGCCCCGAGCGATGGGGAGCGAAGGTTAGGGGAAGCGGCAGGAGAAAACCTTCTTGGGGCAAAGGGCGTCACCAAAGGGGGTCACCGGAGACCCGCAGGATGGGGTGGGAGGGCTGGGCTGGAGGTGAGCAAAGCTGCACGGGGAGAATGAATTAAGAAAGTTGCGAGGAAGCCTGTCTCATCCAAATCACTATAGCTTTTGCGGTCATTGCTAAGTGTGGAGCACTGCGCAAATCCTGAAGGGAACTCTATTAGCCATCTCAGCTTTTATCATCTTAAAACGCGAATTTCGCGTGCAGCTCCATTTAGCTTCGTGAACTTAAGCCCCCGGGTATGAAAGGATGAGACCTAATATGACAATCATGTCAGCACTAATGATATATCACACAGGTTGACACCCTACAATTTAAAAACAGGACTTTTCTAAACTCAACAAGTAATTCCTTACTTAAAAGTTCTGTGTAAACAAAACAGAGGAACTGTTGTGCTGCTGGAAAGATGTACCAGCATTTTCACAAAACGAATTAAAAGATGGCTTTGCTTTCACTGTCATGGTTCTCTTGTGACAAAGTAGACTGGCTTTTCTGGGAGGGGCCTAGATTTACTATTTTAGTTACATTTTAAAATCAATGTAATTACTTCTTTTTTAATCTACCACAAATTTCTGTTGTAACTATAAGAGGATTTATATAATCTTATATTCTTACACTAATTTTTATTTGCAGGTGATTTATTTGGCATAAAAGTATTCCTCCAAGGATGGCAGAAGCCGTTTTGATTGATCTTTTTGGTTTGAAATTGAACTCTCAAAAAAACTGCCATCACACATTACTGAAGACTTTGAATGCTGTCCAATACCACCATGCTGCCAAGGCCAAGTTTCTTTGTATAATGTGTTGCAGTAACATCAGCCATGAAGGGGATGGAGAACAAGATAATTGTGAATTAGAAACAAGCAATGGATTATCAGCTCTCTTGGAAGAATTTGAGATTGTTAGCTGTCCCAGCATGGCTGCCTCTTTGTATACCATTAAACAGAAAATTGATGAAAGAAATCTGAGCAGCATTAAGGTAATTGTACCCAGGCACAGGAAGACATTAATGAAAGCTTTTGTTGATCAACTCTTCACTGATGTTTACAATTTTGAATTTGAAGATTTGCAAGTGACTTTGAGGGGAGGCCTTTTTAAACAGTTTATTGAAATAAACATAATCACAGCTCAAGAACTAAGAGAAATTCAGAGTGAAATACAAACATTTTTGAGAAGTCTGCCAGCACTGAGAGGAGAATTAACTATTATCACTTCTCCTTTGATCCCAGGTATATTAACCACTGTTTTTACTTTGTACATGAAAAGCCAGTCTTTCTTCAGAGGTAGTTCACCTCTTTTTTCCTCCTTTCTTTTGTTGACTCTTGTGGGCTTATTACTCATTAGCATCAGTGGCAACACAGAGGTGTCATGTTTGGCCCTGTAGTATCAGGGGTGTCAAGCGATAACGCCTTCAAAGCCACCCCAAATAAATAAATTTGCTCAATGAAAATTTGATGTTGAGACGAATAATCTAACCCTCCTTTGCAATGAGATTTATGATACTGAAAATCTTCTATTTAGAAATCCTGAAATTTCAAATCATTGGTACCTTCATAGAAGAGTAAAATTTAAAACAATCAGTCTTCTTGGTTAACCAGTATTTTCTGTGAGCTATATGCTGTTAGCTATATGTTGTTAGATATAACAAAGCCAGATGAGACACAAGATACCTTTTGAAGAGCAACAATCTCATAGGGAGTGTAAAACAAACACAAAGCAGAATGCCATAAGAACATATGGAGGTACAAAATGCTGTAGAAATTAGAAGCCAAATAACAAGGGCAGGTAGCAGGGATCAGGGAAGGTCTAATTGAGAGACTGGTATTTTGAATAGCATCTTTTAAATCTTCACTGCTTATCTTCAACAGATATTTTCATACATGGATTTACTACAAGAACAGGTGGGATATCTTATATACCAACTCTTAGCTCATTCAATCTCTTCAGTAGTTCCAAACGGAGAGATCCCAAGATAGTGGTCCAAGAAAATCTGCGTAGATTGGCGAATGCTGCAGGATTTAATGTGGAGAAATTTTACCGAATAAAGGTAAAATTTTGCTTTATATTTTGGAAGATCTAAAGTATATTTTTTACTTTGCTAGCAACTACATGGACTTTAAGCTATTTAACTTTTGTATCTGCTTTTTTATCTAAAGTTTTAGAATAATGCTGTGGTTGTTTTTCTTAGATTTATACACCATAGCCTAAAGATCAGTTCTATTTTATACACACACACACACACACACACGTGCGTGCACGCATGCAGATATATGTATATGCACACACAGAGATATATACACATATGTATATGTACATATGTATATGTACATATGTACACACATATGTACATATACATATGTATGTATAAGTGCATATATACATATGTACATATACGTACATATATACATATATGTATGTGTACGTGCATATATATGTATATGTACATATATATATATGCACACACACAGAGTAAGTCATCCTTTAATGTTGATAGGTTTTTGGAAATTGTGACTTTAAGTGAAATGACATAATAAAACCAATTTTACCATAGGCTAATTGATATAAATAAGAGTAAGGTTTCTAAGGCATATTGTCACAAAAACATCACCAAATTTCTAAATAAAGACCAACACATTCCTAGTATTAAACATTGAAATAAATGTGAGCTAGACATATATTTACAGAAGAGTAAGGAAAACAAATAAGATAACTACCAAATTATTTCAGTTCAGGGCTTTGGGTAGCTGGAGTCTATCCTGGCAGATCAGGATGCAAGGCCACAACCCACCCTCGACAGGACGCCATTCCATTGCAGGATGCCCTTACACACACACACACACACACGTACTCATACTGGGACCATGTAGACACCCCACTTCATCTAACATGCACTTCTTTGGGATGTGGGAGGAAACTGGAGTACCCAGAGAAAACCCACGCAGACGTGAGGAGAAGGTGCAAACCTCACACAGTCAGTGACCGGGTGGGTAATCCATTTTTTTCATTAACATTATAATGAAATGATGTGGAATAAAATGACATTATTCAAGAGCCTACTGTATATTTCATCTGGAGTCCTCAGTTCTAAAAGTACAGTTAATTCTCAGAGAGTATACTATCACTGCCCTTTTTGGTTTAGAAGAAAGGGAACTGAATGGTGGTAGAGAAAGGCCATTATTTTATAAATCTACTCCAGGAGGAACTAGGGTCACAGTTGATGAGATAATGTCTTGTTCCTTACAGAATTCTAGCTTTACTTGAGTCTGGGAAAAGTAAAAATATCATTGATTTGTTAATTAACTTTCTTTTACAAGAAAAATTTTCATTTTGTAGAAAGTGCTATAAGAAATGATATACCTATCTTTATGGAAAGATGTTCATTTTCACTATATTAAATTTTATAATGTTAAACTCTGCTTTTCTTTGTATAAGCTATCAGAGATTATAATACCAAAAGCTTACATAGTTAAATTATAAGTAAATTTTGTGTTTTCCCGTATATAAAGGTGATATATTTAATGAATGCTAGTAATCTTAAACTGGTTATATAATTTTATACTACAATGAGTACCTTCAGGAAAGCTTATGGTATAAGAAATCCCACTTCCAAAACATTTTTGTTGCACATTTTTGGTATTAGACTCATCATTCCAATGACATCTGGATTATGGGAAGAAAGGAGCCTGACTCTTATGATGGAATAACCACAAATCAGAGAGGAGTCACAATAGCAGCTCTTGGTGCAGACTGTATACCGATAGTTTTTGCAGATCCAGTCAAAAAAGCATGTGGGGTTGCTCACGCTGGTAAGTATACTTAATTAAACATTTAGAATTTTACTCATTTTGTTGTGCAGGAAAAGTTGTAATTTCTTTCTGATGGACATGGCAAACAGTTAATTACATTACACTGTGGTAAGTGTAATGATGGGAGGGGCAGCATAGTTTTATTATAGGGACAGCTAAGAGGAGTATCCACATCAAATTATATGAATCATAGTAGAATTCCCAAAGGAGGTGGCACCTAGGTTGATTCCTGAGGAATTTGTTGGTTTTGGCCGGGTAACAGTGTTCCTTAGCAAGGGTGCTATTAACATTTTGGGCAAGATAATCCCACATTGCAGATTAAGTGTCTTTAGCCCCTGAAATTCTTAATGACAGTAGCACCTCTAGTTACTGTAATAACCAGAACCAACCAACCAGCCAATCAAACAACAACGAAACCCTCCAAGCTTTTCAAAACACTCCTTAGGGGAGTGGTACTGCCTCTGGTTGAGAATCCTTGAAATCCAGGCCATAGGAAATAGGAATGTTAGGCATGTTGTAGAAAAGTGTTCACCCAGATGGAGCTGCATGTGTAAAGCTAGGGAGGTAGGAAAAAGCAAGATGTTTTGAAAACTGTTTTTAGTTTACATCACTTAATGTATTTAACTGTAACTATTCTCTGAGAGCAAAGAAGTATTTTTAGAAAGTATATTGTGTTAAGGATATGGAGTTTTGTTTTCTGAAGGTATTTTAAAATAGTATTTTAGATTACCCCATAGCTGTGATTTTGTGTGAAATGAGGGATGATCTTTAAAATTTCCTTCTACTTGTAAATCTATGGCTAATTTGCTTTTTAGCTCATAAGTAAAAAAGAAAGTATCATATTTTTATTTTGACCTAGCTGAAATAATGGGATAGAATGAGTAGAAGTCAGGTTTACTACATGACATTGTCAAAAAGTTATTTAAAATTTGAGTCTTGGCTCCTGGATATAAAAAGAGGATATTATTTTTTTACTTCTTAGGTTTGAAAACATTTAGTTTAAAAATATCTAAGATCAAGCAGTCAAAATGAAGTTGTAAATGTGAATTTCAAGTCATTAATAAGTTACTTTTGAAAGAATAAAATACCTAGGAATACAGCTACCTTAACCAAGGAGGTTAAAGGTCTCTACAATGAGAATTACAAAACACTGCTGAAAGAAAGCAGAGATAACATAAACAAATGGAGAAACATTCCAGGCTCATGGATAGGAAGAATCAATATTGTTAAAATGGCCACACTGCCCAAAGCAATTTATAGATTCAATGCTACTCCTATCAAACTACCAGTGTCATTTTTCACAGATTTAGGAAAAACTATTTTAAAAATCACATGGAATCCAAAAAGAGCCCAAATAGCCAAAGCTATCCTAAACAAAAAGAATAAAGCTGGAGGAGTCATATTGCCTCCCTTCAAGCTGTATTACAAGGCTACAATTACCAAAACAGCATGGTACTGGTACCAAAACTGACATATAGGCCAATAGAACAGGATAGAGAACCTAGAAATAAAGCCACACACCTACAACCATCTGATCTTTGACAAAGTCGACAATAACAAGCAATGAGGAAAGGATTCCCTGTTTGATAAATGGTGCTGGGATAACTGGCTAGCCATATGTAGGAAACTGATACTAGATCCCTTCCTTTCATCATATACAAACACCAACTCAACATGGATTAAACACTTAAACATATAGCCTAAAACTATTAAAACCATAGGAGAAAAACCTAGGAAAGGCCATTCTGGACATAGGCATAGGCCTTGGCAAAGATTTCATGGTGAAGACTTCAAGAGCAAACAAAAACAAAAATAGACAAGTGGGACCCAATTAAACTAAGGAGCTTCTGCACAGCAAAAGAAACTATCAACAGAATAAACAGAAAACCTACAGAATTGGAGAAAATATTTGCGAACTATGCAGCTGAAAAGGTCTAATACGGAGACTCTATAAGGGACTTAAATCAACAAGCAAATAACAAACAATCCCATTAAAAAATGGGCAAAGGACATGAACAAACACTTCTCAAAAGAAGACATACACGTAGTCAATAAGCATATGAAAAAACTCTTGATATTACCAGTCATTAGAGAAATGCAAATCAAAAGTACAATGAGAAACCATTTCATACCAGTCAGAATGGCTGTTATAAAAAAAGTCAAAAAACAACAGATGTTGGTGAGATTGTGGAGAAAAGGAAATGCTTACACACTGCTAGTGGGAATGTAAATTAGTTCAGCCACTGTGGAAAGCAGTTTGGATATTTCCCAAAGAATTTAAAATTAGAACTACCATTCAACCCAGCAATCCCATTACTGGGTATATACCCAAAGAAATATAAATTATTCTGCCATAAAGACACATGCACATGTATGTTCATCACAGCACTTTTCACAATAACGAAGACATGGAATCAACTTAGATGCCCATCAGTGGTGGACTGGATAAAGAAAATATGGTACATATACATAATGGAATACTATAAAGCCATAAAAAAGAATGAAATCATATCCTTACAGCAGCGTAGATGCAGCTGGAAGCCATCCTAAGTGAATTAATGCAGGAACAGAAAATCAGATACCATATGTATCTTTTAAGTGGGAGCTACACATTGAGTACACATGGACACAAAAAAAGGAACAATGGACATGGGGGCTTACTTAAGGGTGGTGGGTGGGAGGAGGGTGACGACTGAAGAACTGTCTGTTGGGTACTATGTCCACTACTTGGGTGATGAAATCGTTTGTACACGAAACCCCAGTGACATGCAATTTACCCATGTAACAAACCTGCATATATGTACCCCCGAACCTAAAAAGTTGGAAAAATAAAAATATATTAACTTTAAAATATAATATAATTAGATACATTGTATACTTATTTTATCAGATATCAAAAAGAATAAAATTCTTCTATGGGACTAATTTAATAAAGATCTTTTAACCAGATATATATAGATAGATACACATGTGCTGTAGGAGAAAAATAGGAGGTGGATGAACTACAAGTGAGAGGATAACTAAGGAGGCTCATTGAAGAAGAGAGCTACTCTCATCTGTGGAAAAGCCCTGACAATTTCTCTCTTTAACTCAAAATGCCTATATCTAGTTGCTTCCCTTTGAACATCACTGTCTGCATCTTCCTAGGTGCCTCAAAATCATTATGTCAAAAACTCAACATTTTTTTCCCTAAAGTCTTCTCTGCCAGTTAGGTTTCCGGTTTTGATTATTGATATCCTACCCACTTACAGATAGAAACTTGATGTCTTCATTTTGTACTTCCCATAACCACATATTCAGTGGGTTACCTGTAGAGGCTGAACCTATCACCTAAGTCCTTCTTGCTTTCATCATCTCCTTTTATCTGTAAAAATTGATCCCTTCACCTGAGTGCCTACCTTTTGAAGGGTGTGAGTATGGAGTGCTTAAGGAAGGTGTAAGGGAGCTCATTACTGGCCAACCATATCAGCTGAATCAAACCCAGATATAGGGAATAAAGGAAAAATGCAATATTCTTAGCTTTCTGTCTTTGGCAACAAGAAGGTAGCAGAAGTAAAGAAGATGGTTTTATCTGAGAACACTGTAAGATGCAAGGCAGATAAGACAAAGATGGCAAGGGAACAATAGTCTGGGCAAGTGGGAAGGGAGTACAAAGAGACTCTTAATTGAAATATAATAGATATATTTTTGTAAAAAGTGAGGGAGAGATGAAACTGTAAAACATTGCTGAAGGACATTAAAGAAGAGACAAATAAATGGAGAGAAATTCTGTGTTCATGGATTAGAAGTTAGAGAAATTGAAATCAAAACCACAATGAAATATCACCCCACATCCATTAGGATGGCTAATATTTTAAAACCTCAGAAAATAAGTGTTGTTGAGGATATGGAGAAGTTGAAATCCTGGTGCACTGGTGGTGGGAATGTGAAATTGTGTAACCACTATGTAAAACAGTATGGCAATTTCTCAAAAAATTATAAATAGATTACCATGTAATCCAGAAATTCCTCTTCTGGAAGTATATCCAAAATAACTGAAATCAGGAACTCAAAGAGATATTTGCACACCAATGTTGATAACATAATTATTCGCAATAGCCAAAAGGTGAAAGCAATCTAAGGTACCTTGGTAGATGAATGGATAAGCAAAATGTGGTGTGTGCATACAATGGAATATTATTTAGCTTTAAAAAGGCAGGATATTCTGACACATACTACAATATAGATGGACCTTAAGGACATTATGCAAAGTGAAATCAGTCAGTCACAAAAAGATAAATACTGTATTGATTTCACTTATGTGATATACCCACAGTAATCAAATGTACAGGAACTGGAAGAAGAATGGTGATTGCCAGGGGCTGGTAAAAGGAAGAAACAAGGAGTTTTTATTGTTAATAGTTGTAGAGTTTCCATTTTATCAAATGAAAAAATTCTGGAGATTGGTTATACAACAATGTGAATTCAACACTACTGAACTGTATACTTAGAATAGTATTTTTTTGTGGTTATAATAGTAAATTTTGTGGTTTTTTTAACCACAGTCTTTTAAAATGTGAAAAATAGAAGACTAAGAAGCTATTATCTCAGTGGAAACTGAAAGTGTAGAGCATCTTTAAATGGAAGATGAAGAAAACTCCCATTACATGTCTCTTCTGTGTCAGGTGCTTTGTGTAGTATAGCTCATTTAAAAACCACATGATAATGTAATTTATTATTTCTGGACTTTGAAAAATATACAAACTAAATCTGCTCACTTTTAACTTAGACATAAATTCAGGTGAAATTTTGCTACGTTTTGACTTTCCTTATCTCTTTTTATTCCTATTTACCAGGTTGGAAAGGTACTTTGTTGGGTGTTGCTATGGCTACAGTGAATGCTATGATAGCAGAATATGGCTGCAGTTTGGAAGACATTGTTGTTGTACTTGGACCTTCAGTAGGACCTTGCTGTTTTACTCTTCCAAGAGAATCAGCAGAGGCATTTCATAATCTTCATCCTGCATGTGTACAACTATTTGATTCACCAAATCCCTATATTGACATCCGTAAAGCCACAAGGTATGTCAGATTTCATTCAACTGGAAGTTTGATTATTTCTGATTGCTCTAAAATGAAATTTATTTTAGAGAACAATTAGTAACTCTAAGAAGAATTTAGGTGGCAGTTATTTAAGCAGCTGACATGCACATGTACACACTCATTTTAAATATGAAATCTGTTTTCATTTGAGTTTGAATAACAGAAATTTTCCTGTCTGGTATCTTTCATCGATTTAAAAGTGAAGGAAGAAACATTTGGCATTTAATTTTAAGAGATCTACTTAAACTTCATATAGAAAAGTTGGCGTGTGCTTTACTTCACAGCCATTCGTCAGCTAAATTCTCCTAAATGTGATGAACTATCAGGAAGCTGATATTTTAAAATTATTCTTATTATCTAATTAACTAGAGGAATATGTTTTTTAGAAAATATATTGGATAATATAAATACACAGTTTTTTACTTTCAAGTTTTTTATAGTTCTTTGCGTTTTTTAATTTATGAAGTTTTGTTATTAATAACTGGTGAAAATTATTTGCCATTACTACAAAGGCAAATTAATGTGTGTTATAAATCATGTTTCTATTCCAGTCACCAAAACCTTACCCAGAGTCTGCCTCATTTAGTACAGATGTGGAAAAGTTTGAAATTGATTCTTAAATGTGACTTTTTAAATCAAGTATCACTAATTTGTAGTCATATTTCATATCATAAAGTGTTCATGGAGAAGCAAGTTTTCTGAGAAAAATCTGGCTAATAGAAGGAAAGAAGATGAAGGGCCAGATGACTAAAAAGCATACTCTCGCTGAGCCAGATGAATTTTATCTGATATCCTGGTAACTTTTATAGACATTTCTTCTTAAATATGCACTTGATTTTGATTATAAAATTCTGTACCTAGATTATGTCTATAGGACAATATCGAAGGTTGTACTGTGCATATATGAACTTAGGTGATAAATGCTGATAAAGTGTAGCATTTTTTTTCCTGACTAGTCCATGTTCTGTAAGTGAATAACAATATACATTGTTCTAGGTACATCTTTCCTGGAACTTTTTCATGCCAACGTCCATACTTTTTTCCATATTGCTTTGGCTATTGGGAAAATAAACTCTTGCTCTCTTTTGAAAAATATTTTTCCTAAGGATTCTTCTAGAACGGGGAGGAATTCTTCCACAGAATATTCAGGACCGGAACCAAGATCTCAACCTCTGTACATCTTGCCATCCTGACAAGTTTTTCTCCCATGTCCGAGATGGCCTTAATTTTGGTACACAGATTGGCTTCATATCAATTAGAGAATGAGGTACAGTAGGTTTTCTCTCCTCTCTCCATTTTTACTCTCTTTCATCCCTCTCTCCACCTCTCCCTGCCTTTCTCTTTCTTCCTCTTTTAGCCTTTTCCTCCCCTCACTTTAAAAAAACAGTTAATTATGTTAAACTTTACTCCTTTATTCCTACAGGAAGAATGACGTTTCTACTTTTTTAGTGATGTGATAGTGGTAGCAAAGTTCATTTCCAGTAACACTGTATTATGAAGAGTAGCCACTCCTTTTCCTAGTTAATGAAGAAGAATTAGGCAGGCTTATGTTAAAAGTATAAAAATAAAACAATTTAATCTTTAAAAAGGTATGTAAGTATTTCCTTTCTCTCTACTATGTACTTGATATCTGTACATTCCCTATCCTCACATCCTTATAACTTTCATGTTCTTTTTGAAAATAAATCTTTGCATAAAGATTCTAAATTCTAGAATAATAAGAAATTCTCACATACAAACTAGCTTGATTTTCAACTAGATTTCCAAATGATTATTTGCAGTTGGAGTTGGCCAAATTTTTATTTTAAAATGACAGTAAATAGTTTAGACTTTGTGGGACATACAGTATGTGTCTCAGCTACTCAGCTTCGCCATTGTAGAGGTAGAGCAACAAGAGATACTGATAACATAGAAATGAATGAATATGTCTGTGTTCCAATAAAACTTTGTTTATAAAAATCAGGTGAGGGAGCCAGGCACAGTGGCCCTGCTCCTGTAGCCCAGCTCCTCGGGAGGCTGAGGTGGGAGGACTGCTTTAGGCCGGGAGTTTGAGTACGGCATGGATAACATAAACCCTGTCTCTAAACAATGAAATAAACAGGTAAGGGGCCAGATTTGGCCTATAGGCTATAGTACGCTGACACATGATCTAAAGTCATACTGCAAGAATGAGTGTAATTTTCCTAAAATAGTATTTATTAGAGATGGTTTTGTTGGAATTATACAAAAATATTTCATGGCACTGATTTAGCACTGCCCCTATAGGATATGTGTAATTTTCCCTAAGGTTACTTCTAGCTGAATTAATATTATTTTTTACTCTTTACAATGTTTTCAGCTCTTTAACTTATAGAAAAACTTTAATAGACTTCATGATTCTTACCTTGATATTCTAATAACACCAGTAAGGGTCTCATATTTGATTTCTGTGTATTTTACAGATACTTGACTGGATTTTTGTATAACTGCTTCCTGCCTCCTTCCAAACTGACTGCAAGAGAGAAATTTGGCTGTTTGATTTACTTAAAACCAAATGGATTACAATGGATAATTCACCTTTAGGGTATATTTTTACTATTATTCAAAGCCAAATGATTTTCATTTAATTATAGTAATAACTGACAAAAATCAGTATGTTGTAGCTAATATGTGCTATGCATGAGAATTGTTCTTAAAGTTTGTTCTCCCTGTTTATTACACAGATCAGGAATAGATTTGTTCAGTTCAGTATTTATTGGATACCCTCTATTGGTCAGGCATTGTGTTAAGCATAGGTGAATCAAAATGAACACAACTTTTTCCTTTGAGTCTAATACAGTGAAGGAGATAAACACCTCTACAACGTAAATTTAATTTTAATAGCAGTAGAATAGAACATAAGGAATAGAGGTTAATTTTACCCAGAAGGCAGGATAGAGAAAATATTACAGAGAAAATCACATTATCACATGGGCTTGAAAGATGTAGAGGTTTTTGACAAATGAAGAACAGCCATAACAGGTAGAGGGAACACCATGAACTATGGCATGAAACTGAAAGTGCATAACATATTCTAGAGAGAGAAGGGTGTGGGCAAGAGTTAGGGCTGGAAAAACAGGTTGGAAACAGATAAGTAAAGGTCTCAAACACAATGTCAAAGAGCTTACAGTTTATTTTCCAGGCAATGAGTAGGCAGCCAAAAAAAAAAAGTAAGGATGTATTTTTTTTCCCATGGCATCATATTTAAGAGCATGGATTTAAATTGTGTGAGACAAAGCATACAGACTAGATAAGAGGCGGTCAAAATATTTCAAAAAGAAATAATGAAGATCCAATGAAGGAAGTGGAAATTAAAATAGAGAAGAGAGTAGATGGATTAGGGAGACATTTAAGAGATGGAATCAATAGATCCTGTTACTAGATAATGGAAGTAAGAGGTGAGGAAGAGTGGAAGAGTCATTAATAACTCTAAGATTTCTGCTTGGCTGCTTATCAAGATTGGCAACAAAGGGAGGGAGAAGGTTTGGGAAAAGAGAGAAGGATAATGAGTTTGACTTTACATAGAATGAAGGGCATCCAGATAGAAATCTTTGGTTAATAATTAGAAATATAGACCTAGAAATTAGGAGGAAACCTGAGACCAAGACAAATATTTCAAAGCTTACAATACAGAGATGATACCTGATTCTGTTGGAGCAGGTTTGATCATCTAGGCAGAAATTAGGATGAGAAAAAAGGAGATCCAAGAATACAACCTTATAGTCACAGAAGTAAGAAAAAAAAGGGTAGTTGTTTGAAGAAGCCAGGATAGGTGTGGAAAGTACTCAAAAAGAAATCTTCAGGGATAAAATAAAGTGATAATTAAAAAGAAATCAGTGGATTAAACATTGAAACTTCTATAGGTAGTGGTCATTGAGTCAGCTTTCAGTGCATTAGGAAGAAGATGCATAGGTGTCAACTCTTTTTTGACAGCATTTACTAGAGAAGAGAAAAAGCTGGGGACTGCATCTTGAAGGAAGGGACTTTTTTTGGATGAGCAGTTTTGAGTATGTTTGTCAGTTAAAGAGAGGAATTAAGTTAGTTTTCATTTGGGAAAAATTGTATATATATTTAATGTAAGTTATCACATTGCATCTTAAAAGTTTTCTTATTTAATACATATATTTCCTACATGTATATGTGGTAGCATGAGAGCAAATAACATTTGTTTGGTATTTCCAAAGGACTTTCACGTACATTACCTCATTTTACCGTTACAGCTACTCTGAAATACACAGGCATTATCCCTTTTATTCAGCTGAGAAAACTGAGCTTCATTGAGGTGGAGGTCAAAAATCACATAATTTGTGATGAAGTAAGATTTGAACATACGTTTTGTGACTCCAGTTTTCCTTTCAGATTTTAAAATTAATAAAAGGGATCTTAATTATACTTTTATTTTTAACTTTTTGTTAACATAATTTATTCATCCATTCAGTGAAAATTTTGTTGAGGTACTGGGACAGGTTAAAAAAATACAGTTGTAGCCCTCAGGATATTTAATATCCAGTGAAAAGTGACAGTCAGTAAACCAACAATTTCAATACTTTGATATATGTTGTGAGGTTGTGATAACTGATTCTTGCTTAGTTTAATTCTATATCTCCCTTAGGCCAGTGTTAAATTTAAATAAAATACCTCATTTTTTCCAATTCAGGGAAGGCACTAAACGTAATGCATAGGATAGAAATGTTGAACTCATCCAAAATATTATTTTGTTTAATGAAAATGATAAAGATTAAGGAATATTTCCATGTATTGAGAAAGGTTGATAATTTTCTAATTCTTCACTGTGCATTATTTTGTTTGAAGTTGGTAAATTTGGAGTATCCTGCAGACACATTTTGCTTTATGTACTACAACACTCTACAACCAACTAAAAATTATTTTGATTATCTGATTTTGGATTATCTCTGCCAAAGTGTGTAATGAAAAGTTGTCTCCTTGCTGTTTTACTGAATGAAAAGTGTTGATTTAGTAACTCAAAACTATCAGGTTATTAAATAATCATCTTATTGTGTCTACAAGATAGCTGTCACTCTCCCATATTCGTATGTAGGTTTCTAGGACTTTTGGGGTACAACAACAAAGATTTCTAGTAAGTTTTGTTTTTGTTTTTAATTTTATTTTAAATTTATAAATAACAATGGTACCTATTCATGGGATACATAATAATGTTTCCATTCATATAATGTACAGTGATCTGATCAAGGTAATTAGCATATCTATCATTTCAAACATTTTTCTTTGTGTTACGAACATTTAACATGTTCTTCCAGCTATTTCAAACTGTATAATATACTATTGTTAACTATAGTTATCCTACAATGGTATAGAACACTAGAACTTATTCCTCCTAAAGTTTTGTTTTTAATCTAAGCACTACTACTAACTGCATATAGGATATATTGATTGCTATTTTATTAATAAGGGGAATTAAGTTTGTAAGTCAAATAAACATTAATTAAATACCTTTTTGAAAATACTATCAAACTAAAACTTACCAGGCCATTTATCCAACTGTAATTTTAAATTGTGAAGAGTAGCACAGTGGCCAAATATGCTATACTCCAGTGCTTTATAAAACAAATCAGATGACCTTACCACTAGGAGGTGGTATTTCAACAAGTAGCTCTACTCTTACTTCTTGGTATAAAGTTGAACTAATCTTAAACTCTTTATTTTCTTGTGGAATAAAAAGGGAGGGGAGGGTCCATTTAAAGTTAGTGAATGTATTGCTCTTACTTTAGGCATAACATGGTAGTTCAAGTAGATAAAAGCATTTAGGAACCCTCACCCACTTCTGTCTCACTCCTACAGAATCTCTAGTAATTGCTTTTCTGTGAGTAGATTCTTGGGAGAAACTCAGAGAAGCTTATTCTGTGTAACATGACAAAACAGAAATAATACCCATATATTCAGCAGCTGGAAGGAAAGATAACAGTGACATATGCGTTATATGCTTTTATATCTCAAAGTGGGATTTGATGTTTATTTTTACTTGATTGTCCTAGAGTTATACTTCCAATGTATCCATCTTACTTTTTGTGTGAACTCTTAGAGAATGCTACCAATCTATGAAAGTTCAGCACTTTAAAGAAAGCATTACCCAGTTATCGTGTTATTGTGTTGGTATGCATGAGTCCTTGTGTATGTGCTAAATGGCAAACAAGAAATATGTGTGTGTTAAATATGACACATAGACTATTTGCCCTAGCTAATATAAATTAACACACGCATAACACATTGGATGCAGTGGAATAATAGATTTCTCCCTATAGATTTTTTAATAAATTATGCAGTAAAGAATGGAAAGCATGGTCCATATGCTTACTGGATGTGTTTGTGTGAACCCTGATCTAGGGCACGTGCATTTCCATTGTAGGCAGTGTTTTTAAAGTTTACTTGTCATTTCAAAGATTGTCATAAGCAATGCATTGTTCTGTGCTAGGTCATTGCTTAATGAAGAAAAAAGAAATCTGACAGTACTGCTTTTTCCAGATTAACACGTTTGGTTTGAAGTCACAGTGATTACATGTCAACTGTGTTGAGACAAACTGTTCATACTCTCCTTAGATGCGTTTTTCTAGAGAAAGAAATGCTTACATCACATTCCCCATGTCCTTTTGCTGAGCTAAGTCTCTGCTGTATTTGGAGCAGACTTTTTGTTTTATTTAATTCTCAGAAGGTTGAGGTGTCCAGTTACTAAATTTTGTTAAACAAAATTTCCAGCAGACACTGTAGCTCGAAATACCACATTCCTTTCTAACCAAAACCAAAACAAAAGACAAAAAAAGGGGAGTAAAGGGAGTACTCTCGTTTCATGAGAAACATTTGTAGAAAAGAGATTTGTTCATGGTAACAATTGGGTTTTTAATATCCTTCATTTTCTGAATTCTGGATCACACACTGCTTCAGTTTACATCTCACCATGCTTTCCTGTTCCTTACATTTTTAAAGCTCATGTTTTAAGATTGTATTTTCATTCTTTTTTTTTTTTTTTTTTTTTTTTTTTTTTTTTTTTTTTTTTTTGAGACGGAGTCTCGCTCTGTCACCCAGGCTGGAGTGCGGTGGTGCAGGCTCTCGGCTCACTGCAAGCTCCGCCTCCCGGGGTTCAAGCTCCGCCTCCTGGGGTTCAAGCTCCGCCTCCTGGGCTTCAAGCCATTCTCCTGCCTCAGCCTCCCAAGTAGCTGGGATTACAGGCGCCCGCTACCATGCCCGGCTAATTTTTTGTATTTTTAGTAGAGATGGGATTTCACCGTGTTAGCCAGGATGGTCTCGATCTCCTGACCTCATGATCCACCCGCCTCAGCCTCCCAAAGTACTGGGATTACAGGCATGAGCCACCGCGCCCAGCCAAGGTTGTATTTTCTTATCCCTCCCATCAGCCTTGTTTTCATACTTGATATTTCATATTTACAAGGTACCTTCATTCCTTTGGTTTTCTACTTTTCAATACATATCCAGATTTGGCTATAGAGTTATCTGTTTGACATATCCTGTGTCCCCTCAAATACATCCTCCAAACTTAACTCATCATCTTCTCTCCAAAAGCTGCTCCCATCCTGTCTTCTATCTCAGAGAATGAAATCATTATTCATGCAGTTGCCCAGCCAGAAACCCTAGAGTGTTTCTGAATGCCTCTCTTTCCTTCTCCCCTTCCCTTCCCACACCACTGACTGTATATCTACCATCTGTTCCCATGTCTGTTTCTCGACTTTCACAGACATTCAGGTCATCATCTCTCACCTATATCATTAGAGCAGCCTTCTGACTAGTCTTTCCTTATTGAATCCCTTCTTACAGTATCATTATTGATTGTTTTAAAATGCAAATCTGGTCATATTACATCTCTCAAAAAATTTTTATGGCTTTCCCACTGCCTCCAAGATAAAGACCTACTCACTAAAATGTATAAGTGCTGTCATCCTCTCGCCCAGGCATACTTCTTTAATTTCTACCACTCCCCATGCTGTAGCCATTCTGTACTTTTTTCATTTCCTAGAGTGTGCCATTAAGCTAGGCCAGACCAAAGAGGTTGGTTGGCATTCAAAGACTGACTAGAACTCAGATTTTTGTTTAGGATTACCTTCACTTAGGCTTTCTACTAAATTAGCAAATAGGAAGTACCAAGGACATCTACAATATAAACATTTACGTAAATGAGTACAACACTCTAGTGTCTCCCTAGTTTCTCATGGAGATATGGCCAAAATTCAGTTGTCAATGTCATATATATATAGCGAGTACCATGCCAGATTGTACATGGAATCTTGGTAGCTTTTGTTCCACTGGGCAGCGTGAGGGGCCATACTAATGCTCAAAGGTCTACCTTCTACTGTATAAAGAAAGTTTCACTATATTGAACAGCATGCACAATATTTTTTTCTGTGTTATTGGGTCGACAGCAGTTCTCACCATGATCACCATCATCTTCCACAGCTATGTTTTCTCTTGCTTCTTGGCTTTGTACACATTGCTGGCTCTTTGTACACATTGCATACACACAGCATTTGTCAATGTCTCCTCTTTTGAATAACTCTTAACCATCCTTTAAGACTCAGATCTGGGGTCATCTCTTCCAGAATGTTTTCTTCATTGTTTGCCCCATTAGCAACCATCCTGGGCATCATTTTTTATGGTCCTCAGTGAACTGATTTTTAAATGTTGGTCTGTTTAATTGTCTACTACTAAATATAGGCTCCATCAGAGTAAGGAGCATATCTTACTTATCTGCATATTTTTAGTACCTAGCAAAGATATTATCACATTATAATAATCTAATATCTATAGGATAAAAAAGGGAAAGAGGGAAGTGTATTATTCCTTTCTCACACTGCAATAAAGAACTACCTGAGGCTGGGCACGGTGGCTCATGCCTGTAATCCCAGCAATTTGGGAGGCTGAGGCAGGCGGATCACAAGGTCAAGAGATCAAGACCATCCTGGCCAACATGGAGAAACCCTGTCTCTACTAAAAATACAAAAATTAGCTGGGCATGGTGGTGTGCACCTGTAGTCCCAGCTACTTGGGAGGCTGAGGCAGGAGAATCGCTTGAACCCGGGAGGCGGAGGTTGCAGTGAGCTGAGATGGTGCCACTGCACTCCAGCCTGGGCAGCAGAGCAAGACTCCATCTCAAAAAAAAAAGAACTACCTGAGCAATTTATGAACTACTGGGTAATTTATGAAGAAAAGAAGTTCAATTGACTCACAGTTCCATAGGCTTAACGAAGCATGACTGGGAGGTCTCAGGAAACTTACAATCATGGTGGAAGGTGAAGGGGAAGCAAGCACCTTTTTTCATATGGCAGCAGGAAAGAGAGAATGGGAAGGGGGAAGTGCCCACACTTTTAAACCATCAGATCGCATGAGAACTCACAATCACCAGAACAGCAAGGGGAAAATCCACCCCCATGATCTAATCACCTCCCAACAAGCCCCTTCTCTGACATGTGGGAATTACAATTCGATATGAGATTTGGATGGGGACACAGCCAAACCATATCAGAGGGGAAAGAATCATTAACTAATCTAATACAAAGTCTGGAAGGATAAATATAATAAATCACATTTTGGAGTGTTTGTGTTTTATTGATTTTCACAAGGTTCATTTATATTTCCAGTGTTTAGTTGAATTTATTTAAATAATAATGATGTATCAAAATCCCTAAGGAAAGAATGCATATAATAGAAATCTGTTTTAAGACATTTGGCCATATTTCCTTATCCATCATTAAAATTTCCTGTTTCCAACTTGTATAGCAACATAAACTTTAAAATACTGCTTTAGGACAAAAAATGCTGGTGAGGATGTGGAGAAAGGGGCACTGTTACACACTGGTGGTGGGAATGTAAATTAATACAGCCATTATGGAAAACAGTATTGAAGTTCCTCAAAAACCTAAAATAGAACTACCATATGATCCAGCAATCCTACTATTGGGTATATATTTAAAGGAAAGGAAATAAATATGTTGAAAGGCACTCCCACGTTTTTTGCAACGCTGTTCACAATAGGCAAGATATAGAATCAACCTAAGTGTCCATCAACAGATGAATGGATAAGGAAAATGTGGCATATATACATAATAGAATACTATTCAGCTGCAAAAAAGAATTAAATCCTGTCATTTATGGCAACATGGATGAGCTTAGAGGACATTATGTTAGGTAAAATAAGCCAGGCACAGAAAAATAAATACTGCACATTCTCACTCATGTGTGAAAGCTAAAAAAAAAAAAAAAAAAAAAAAAAGATCTCATACAAGTAGAGAGTAGAGTGGAGGTTATTAAAGGCAGGGAAGGGTAGAAGGTTTGGAGGGATAGTAAGAGGTTGGATAACATAAAATTGCAGCTAGATAGGAGGTATATGAGCTAGTTTTCTACAGCGCTGTAGGGTGACTCTAACAATTTATTGTGTGTTTTCAAATAGCTTGAGAAGCAGATTTTAAACGTTTCCAACACAAAGACCTTATAAAATGTTTGAGGTATTGAATATGCTAATTACCCTGATTTGATCATTACACATTGTATACATGTATCAAAATATCATACTGTGCCTCATACAAAAGTATTATGTGTCAATTAAAAATAATAAAAGCAAAACAATTTTTAAAAGAAAAAAATACTGCTTTAGGATACATGTCTCCTGTGGGAATCATGTATGTTAAAACAATATTTATTACTAATTCTTTCCACTCCTGTAATAATATATTTTTAGTATTTATCTTATACCATACCCTGTCTATGCCTTTAGTGAAACAAATACAAACTATTTAATCAATACTCTATGACAGTTACCCAGAGAGTGAAGACCAAAATGTAGTTCTTTTCCACAAAAATTCCAACTTTTCGATAGTTTTGTTGATATTTGATAGTAAAGTAGTCAAATAGTTTTTTTTTTCTCTTTCTCTCTTTCAGTAGTCTCTATTTTTAGAGTAGTTTTCAACCTTGGCTACATAATAGAATCACCTGTTAAGCTTTAAGAACCATGATGTCTAAGCCACATGCCAGACCAATTAAATCAGAATCTGGGGTAGCACAACATCAAGGCTTTTAAAGCTTCCTGAAGGATTCTAATGTATAACCAATTTGAGGACCCCTTCTCACTAGGTACTTTTATATCTTCAATGTTTAGTTGAATTTATTAAAATAATATATATTTAAAGTACTGCAGGCTGGGTGCAGTGACTCACACCTGTAATCCCAGCACTTTGGGAGGCTGAGGTGGATGGATCACCTGAGGTCTAGAGTTCAGCACCAGTCTGGCCAACATGGCGATACCCCATCTCTACTAAAAATACAAAAATTAGCCCGGTATGGTCGCGCGCCTGTAGCACCAGTTATTCGGGAGGCTGAGGCACGAGAATCTCTTGAACCCAGGAGGCAGAGGTTGCTGTGAGCCGAGATTGCGCCACTGCACTCCAGCCTGGACGACAGAGTGAGACTCTGTCTCCAAATAATAAAATAATAATAATAAAAGTACTACAGATAAAGAATGCTTGCAGTGGAGATCTGTTTTAAAGCATTCAGCCATGTTTCTTTACCCATCTTTAGACATTTCTGTTTCACTTGTGGTAAACTTTAGAATAGTATTAAGTCTAACCTGATTTAAATTTAGAGCTTTTCACCTCCCCAGCTTAGACCAGACAAGCACTGGGGCACAAAGCATGATCTGTTCTCTGTTTTCCCAACTGTGATCATGTTTTTCACCTACTAATGCCAGGGTGTTGATAGTGAGGGAGGATGAGAAATAGGTTGGGTTAGTGGGCCACCTCTGCAACTCGCCTCCCCGCCACTACCACACACCCATTCAGACAAGGTACTCTCCAGCTGACCATTTACCACACCCATCCAGCTTTGATGGTACACTCTACACAGCCTCTTCCTATTTTACAAAGACCATTGTAGCCTAGCTATGCTCCCTTAAACCCACAGGAAACTTGACATTTTTGCCCCATCAAATTCTAGATGTGCAAATGATTCTCAATATAGCCTTGTCTCTTTGCTATCCAGGCAGCTCCAGGCACTAACTAGCCTCCTTTTTTTCAGACTGAAGCAGAGGAGAGTGAGGCAAAGGTCACAGTGTATTCAACTCCCAAACTTAGGGGACCACAGGTCGAATTTAACTTAAACTAACTGCTTTGGTTCCCTGCAGCGCCTGGCTCCAATGGAGGGAGATGGCCTCTTTTTTTTGAGGAGTAAAGGGAAATGCAAAAGACTATGATAATGCTCTTTAAAAAAATTCTCAGCCGGGCACGATGGCTCAAGCCTGTAATCCCAGCACTTTGGGAGGCCGAGGCAGGTGGATTGCCTGAACTCAGGAGTTCGAGACCAGCCTGAGCAACATGGTGAAACCTGTCTCTACTAAAATACAAACTAGCCGGGCGTGGTGACAGGCACCTGTAGTCCCAGCTACTCTGGAGGCTGGGGCAGGAGAATCACTTGAACCTGGGAGGCAGAGGTTGCAGTGAGCCGAGATCACGCCACTGCACTCCAGCCTGGGCGACAGAGCGAGACTTGTCTCCAAAAAAAAAAAAAAAAAAAAATAGTTTGATCAGTTTCCCTTCTGAAGCTTTAGTCTCTGCAAGAATATGGGGCTACCGCTCTTAGCTTTGGCCTCTTTTTAATTTAACTTTATTTTTATTTCTTATTATTTATTTATTTATTTGAGACGGAGTCTCACTCTGTCACCCAGGCTGGAGTGCAGTGGCGTGATCTCCACACACTGCAAGCTCTGCCTCCTGGGTTCGTGCCATTCTCCTGCCTCAGCCTCCCAAGTAGCTGGGACCACAGGTGCCTGCCACCACACCCGGCTAATTTTTTGTATTTTTAGTAGAGACAGGGTTTCACCGTGTTAGCCAGGATGGTCTCGATCTCCTGACCTCGTGATCCGCCCGCCTCGGCCTATCAAAGTGCTGGGATTACAGGCGTGAGCCACCACTCCTGGCCAGCTTTGGCCTCTAACAAAGACTGCACAACAGGAAAAATCTCATGTTACATTCTGTTACAGCTTTATGGGAAATCACATTTCTAGGAAGGAAGGAAAACTCAATAAAATGAGAGTCAATGAATAATTCCTTGACATGATTTCATCAGTGTAGCAAACATTGTTGCTTCTCAATCTGCTGGAATAGGAAGTACACAGAAACACCTAGAAATATTCCCTCCACAAATGTTGAGTCTGAATCTAATCAAGCTCTAGAGCTAACCACAAATTTATAAAAAATTTGGAGAAGGAAGGAGTAAGTTAAAGGATACCACAATTCAAAGTGTGGGACAATTGATCTAATTTTTGCAAATGGTCAATGGTAAGAATTGAAAGAAAGAATGAGAGGGGGACTATTAGATTAAAAGAGATTTATGAGACATGGTAATCACAAGCAATGAGTGGACCTAGTTTGGAGTTTCATTAGAATAAGCCAACTCTAAAGACAGGTGTTTTTAGATAATTGTGGAAATTTAAATGCAGGATAGGTATTAAATGATACTAAAGAATTATTGTTAATCTTGTTAGATGTTAACGACATTGAAGTTATGTTAGAAATATCCATGTCAATACATATTGAACTATGTAGGGATAAATTAATGTGTTATCTGAGAGAGGCCACTAAATGCTTTATTAATAATAAAGAAAAAAGGCATGGATGACACAAATGTGGCGAAAGTCTTTAATTGTTGAATCTGAGTGATGAGCATCTGGAGCTTCATTACACTATTTTCCATACTTTTCTGTATGTTTGTAACTTAGTCATAATTTTTTAAAAAATTAAACATAATAATATCTAAAGTAATATCTCTGTTTTTGAAAAAGTAAATATACATGTCAGTTTTCTTTGTTAAAGCAGAAGACAAACATTGTCAATCCGCTACTCTTCTATATGCATGAGTTGGAGGAGAAAACAAAAGCCGGTGACTGTTGGATTCTTATTTGAACAAAGAATATGAAGCCTAGGCAATATAGCGAGACCCCATCTCTACCAAAAAAAAAAAAAAACAAAAAAAAAACCTGGCATGGTGGCACATGCCTGTAGTCCCAGCTACTTGAGAGGTTGAGCTAGGAGGATTGCTTCAGTTCAGGAGGTCGAGGCTGTAGTGAGCCATGATTGCACCATGGCACTCCAGCCTGGGCAGCAGATTGAGATGCTGCAGCCCTCCCCTGCCCCCCAAAAAGGAGTATGGGAGTCATATGCCATATATATTAACATGGAAAACAAACAGTTCACATACAGGAGGTCCATAATTTGCAAAATATGGACAGTAATGACTTAACACTTTTCTACTAGAACTGCGAAACAACAACTATTTAAAAAAAGGTGTTTACTCTTAGACTTTCTGTTATATTAAATGGAATCTGGTTGGCATGATGATTCCTTTAATGAAAAACTACATAGTTTCCATCCACTGGCATAAGAGTGGAATAGAAATGTGTAGCTAAATAACAGTTTATGGTCCATACTTGGAATATCATAGACCATTTCGGGAAGTAACACCTGAACAAGTTCAGAGGAAAGCAATACTAATGGCGAGGGAGCCCAAAGCCATATATGATCGTGGAGGAATGGTCTTAAAGGGATTAGAAATGATTAGCATGGAGAAAATAAATCTCAGTGGCATAAGATAGCACAGTGCAGGTGTCTGACATACAAAATACCAAAGAGATTGAAAAACACAGAACCAATTAGTGGAAATTATAGGAAGGATGATTTTGGCTTTGTATGAATGTTAGGAAAGACAATTGCCAATAGGCCTTAAACCTCCCGGAGCATTTTTTCCTGGGCATACCAAGAATGCAAAGCTTTGACTTTTTTTTAATGCAACCATTTTTCAAGATTGTGTTTGCAGAAAGCAACCTTAAGGGATAAGTTTATGTCCCACTTTGGGGAAAAGAGCCACCTTACTTTTTGCTTATAATAAAAGCAGTGGATTCTCCAAGCTCAGTATTCCTAACCTAGGACACAAATCCACTATATGCATGAGATATACCTGGACCCCTCTCTGGTGCCTCATGGGACTTAGGGGGCAAGGAGAACTTACTCAAATATGATGTTCGTGCTGCTTGCTAAGCATGAATAATGAAGTCTTTTATCCCATGTCTTCCGCCAACATTTAAGAAACAGTGATAGGCTAATTTATTAACTTGTAAGTATGGTGAGATCAAGAAATCTCATACCCAACAATGGAGAACACATTAATTAGTAGATTTCCTATACAGAAGTGTTCACATGTGGATGTGTGAACTTCTTGGAGAAGATGATGTATAAACATAGCAAAAAACAAAGTTTCAGACAAGTAGTTTTTCTTAGACTTTCAATGTCATTTCAATTCCATAAATTGTATTATTCCTTTTTAGGAAACACAAATATAATTGGACTTATCTACAGAATACCAGGACTACCTAGGAAGTCTCTACATAAATATGGTCTCAATATTCATTTAAATAACCCAAATTCCATCCATTGTCTCTATGTATTTCCACTCTGATAAACCTTTAGTAGCTTTCAGATAAAGGGAAATCCAAGATTATTATGCCAAAAATGTAATTCTCTTAGACTTCATGCCAGAGTTCTTGGCATCCAAGGCAGTCAAGATTACCATATCCAAGGTATATACTACCAATATGGCTTAGTATTGTTGATCATATGACTGAGGCAGTGTTTGCGAAATTTTTCCACTGTCTAGTCTCTGCCATGATATCCCTTTTCCTTCCTTACTAGAAGTTGAGTATCTCTGACTCATCTTATTGGAAATTCACTGATATTGGTTTTATTAATATTAATAAGAAATATCTACAGTGTTGGTAAGCACACATAATATTTTTCTCCCATTGCCAAAAGCCTCTGGTAATATTTATCAGAATACTTTGAAAATGTGTATTAAAATCTAGTCTAGAATTTTGAATGAGTGGTGTAATTCAGTTTGGGATTACATACGAACTATGGCCTTCACTGAATGCAAGCAAAGCTTTAACACTAGCATCGTGGTCAAAACCTCTTTGTCCTCTTCGTTCGCAAATGCTTTGTGCATCACACAGATACATCCACTGGGTGGCAGTATGTAATCAAGAATATTTACTGTTTCTAGTTGCCTCAATCTAACGGAATTTAAAGATGTCAAACTTTTTTTTTTAATCTGGAAAATAGCCATTGTAGTGAATCTTAAGAAACAGTATTGTCTGAATGCAAGCTCCTCCCTAGAGATGATTATGGAGATTATAATAATGTTAATATTATATACTTCCTACCATTTACTCTCAATCATATTCTTTCTTCTGCCAACAATACTCTTAGTATGAGAATTGGTAATTACCTATTATCCTACCTCTTATTTCTGTAAGCTATCTCTTAGTTCTGAGGAACTTGCCTGGCAGTAGACTTTTCCCTTTCTCCATTTTGTTTCTTAAATATCATACCCTCTCTACAGTGAAATCAAGAGATAGACCTTTAAGCTTCTGTATATACCACATGTACCCCTTTAGTTCTGCACTACCTCCTGGACAAATAGAGCAGATTCTTGATATTCACATAGTCTTGCGAAGTCATATGGTTCTCTTTCATTTAAATTAATTCTGTCTGAAATGCAGAATGACACCAATTAACTTGCTCTACATAAGATTTGTCTTCAATGAAGAGAGGGAAAACCTTCCAAGAAATTAAATTGTGTATTCAGGTGGGACTACAACTATGAGAAAAACTCACAAAAATAAACATATTTTAAAAATTGAAAATAAAATACTAACTTAGTTGTGTTAGATGGTGGAATTATGAAAGCTTTTGTTTCCTTTTTCTGCATTTGTGTAGTTTTTCCTATATTTTCTTTAATGAACTATACTTTTTCAAATAAAAAATATATAACTGCTCTTTAAGCCATCTTTTATCTTTCTCCCACCTCAAAGGAAATATTCTTGTTTTTAAAATATCCTATCTAGTTTTCTGCTATCTAATTTTCCAAAAGATATTTAGTAATAGTTTGACATTTCCTTGCATCTCCAAACATGGCACTGGTTTCTGATGAGTGTGATGGGAGATTTGACTCATTTTTTAAAATAAACATTTTACAGAGAGTTGCACAGATAGTGCAGAGTTCCCATACACCCAACACTCAGTTTCATTTATTAGAAACATCTTATATTAGTTTGGTACATTTGTTGCGATTAATGACCCAATATTGATACATTATTATTAACTAAATTCCGTACTTTATTCAGATTTCCTTTGTTTTCACCTAATGTTCTTTTTCTGTTCTAGGATCCCATCCAGGATAACTTATTACAATTTATTTGTCATATCTCCTTAGATTCTTCTTGGCTATCACAGTTTCTCAGACTTTATTTTTCATGACCTTGGCAGCTTTGAGGAGCACTGGCCAGGTATTTTGTATTAACAGAATGTCCCTCAATTGGGATTTGTCTGATGTTTCTCTCATGATTAGAGTGAGGATATGGATTTGGGGGAGGAAGACCACAGAGGTAACATGCTATTCTCATTACCTCACATGGAGGGTATGTGCTACCAACCTGACTTAGCATTTGTTGATAGTTTGACTGAGGCAGTGTTTGCCAGGTTTTTCTATCACAAGGTTACTCTTTCATTGGCCTTCCCATACTACACTCTATAGCAATGTGTGCATAGCCCACACTTCAAGAGTGGAGGGTTATGTTTCACACTGTGACGGTGGAGTATCTACATCAATTATTACAAATTCTTCTATACCTGAGATTAGTCTACTCTCTCCCGTTATTCAATCATTTATTTAAGTCAGTATGAACTCATGGATATTTATTATATACTTTAGATTATAATCTAATATTATTTTATTTGTTTTTCTTAAATTGGTCATTGGTGCTTTTTCAGTTGGGTTCCTGTGTCCCTTTGACATACTCCCACTATTGTGGGGTGTGATTTTAGCACGCTGTTACTTTCTGGCACTACTAGTACTTCCGAATCATCTTATATAGTCCCTCCTTGGTCCCTAAATTGGATAATGCTTTTTAACTCTCATCATAAAGATCAATATTGAAAAGGACACACCGAGTGTCCATTGCATAAAGACCTTGTGTTAGGAATACGACTTTTTAAAAAGCCTCTTTTTGGATAGATCTTTTGCTTTAGCTGAGAAAATTAGACAAATACATATAATAGCATAATCCCATTTATTAAACATAACATTAGCCTGAAAAGAAAAAAATTCACATAGTAGTGTGTACTCACCCTTCAATCCCACCTGTGAGTATGGCCTGGATACTCATAGGAAGGGGTCAAATGTGCAGTGTAGGAGGGAGTTCTGAGGCTGGACAAAATAGGAGGAAAGTCATCTAGAAAGCTATCATTAGAAACATCTGGCTAAGGAGAAACAATGATGACATAATCAGAATAGAACTTAGAACCAGCAAGTTTCCTCCAGCTGTAAGTTCAAATTCAACTGCCAGAAGTGTACATATCACTCCTGACAGCCCCTCTGATGTTGTGACTCTTCCAGGGCTTTTGAGCTCAGCTAATAATTTTTCAAATAAAAATCCCAGTATACATATACAACAAAAAAGATATGTAAAAATGTCTTACAGTTATATTATTTGAGTTTTTGTTGAGTTTGTGATATATATAACATATTGTTATATATATATAATTTATATATAAAAAACAAAAACTCAAATAATATAACTGTAAGAAATTTTTACATATCTTTTTTTTAGATAAATAAACTGAAACCCCAATATGAAGTCAAGAATGCTAGAGCTGGACATGACCTGAGCGAGGTCTGTGACCTCCTGGGAATCACTCCACAGTTAGTGTGAAACTAGATGCCAACTATCTTGACCTTCGGATCAGAGCTTCTTTCACCACAGAGCTTTGCTTCACTGAATAATTTATTTACACATTCCACTCATCCATTTATTCTACAAAAAAAAATTTAATAGCTCCTTCATGCCTGACACTGTGCTCAAGTACAAATTTTGAGAGTTTGCACTACTGTAAAGAATTGAATAACAAAATTAGATAAACTGCCACCAGGTGGCATAAATCCTCATACTGGCAAGGATGTATGTAGGTAATTTGTAGTAACTATTCAGTTTTTCCTCTTAGATTTTTTTTTTTCCTTTTTCAAATTCAGATGGTGAGAACTGGTCTGAATGTACAATTCAGTCTTACCGTTTTCCATCAAGGTGTCACCAATCTTCCAGTCTCCCAGGCGGAAGTCTTTGAGTTATGTTTTGGTTTCATCTTCTACTTATTGAGTCACAGCTTATTCAGACTGGCTGCTTTCGTTGTCTTTAGCTCCGTTATGAAAACCTTCAATTTAGCAGTGTCAGGGAAAAAAAAACTGCCTTGTGCTGGTCTTATCCTACTGCAAGTTCACTGCTGCCTCTGCTCCTGCTGTTCCATTTCCCTGAAATTCCTTCTTCTAAACTCTTTCATCATTGACTCACCAATGTTCAACAAATATTTGAGTGGTTGTTATGGTGATGCTGATATATGAAATGCCAAACTATATACTTTCCTCCCATGCCAGGATCTGCTATGTCCCTCCCTGCCCTTCTGACAGTAGAGAAGTTCTAGTAGGTTAAATGGGTATATGATCAAATAATTGCTATATTAGGGGCATTTACCAGCCATCGTGGTGATAAAAGTATCAGCTTTGCAGAGGTGATCAAGAAATAAATTGGTCCTTGGTTTAGGTATAAAGGTAAGTCAACTAGTTTAAATGGATACAGGGTCAAATATTGTCCTACACAGTGAGATAAAATGCCTTGGCACTTCAAGTCTGACAATTTTAGACTGAAATTTTAGATGGGAAGAAGGTATGATGCATATAGGCAAGTGGCCAAAGTTGATTTTATAAAGAAAGGCTGAAACCAGATTAAAAGGGCCCTTGAAGGACATGCAAAGAAGTTAGGACTTTATCTTTTAGGCATTAGAAACCATTACAAGATTTAGAAAGGGGATGACGTGAACAGAGTTGCATTTTAGATCCTCTCTGGCTGGATGTGGCATGGATTGGAGAGAGGTTAGACCAGATATGTGCAACCAGTTGGGAAATAACCCTAGAGTCTGGGTAGGTGGGGATGTTAAGGCTTGAACCAAGTAAAATCTGTGCTGAAGGAGAGGCAGGGATGGATCTGAGACAGTCAACAGAATTTGGTGAGGAATCAGATATGGGAATAAGGAGAAAGTACTTTGTGACTGCCAGGTTCCTGGCTTAGGTCACTGAGTGAGGAGTGATGCCTTTAATTAGGCATGAAAGGATACAGGAGGCTGAGCAGCTTTTAGGGGGTGGTGGTGGTAGTGGTGGTGGTGGTGAATGTTTTGAGTTTACTTTGAGACGACTGTATGATTATTTGCACTAATCAATTTCATACATTAATATGTAGGTTAGAATGAAAGGTCTCAGTAAAGAAAACTTTCTTACTATCATTCATTCGTCAATCGATTTGTCAGCCAAAAGTGCCTCCTTTATGTCTTATAAGGAGTTAGGTGCAATGGGTATTATGAACCCTACATCCCAAATTTTCCAAAGTAGTTTTATTTTTCTACAGTTTTTTCTTTTTGACAAATGCAATTCATTCAATATTTACTTAATATGACTAAATTTTTATATCTTGTAAGACTTTTCTTATAAGTTAATGAATCACTAAAAGGTTTAAAGTATGAATCCTCCAAGTAAGGTATTTGTAGCCTAATCCAGAAGAACTCCATACTCATTAGAGCACCATTTAGTGGCAAAGTGCAATGTTGTAAGGTTTCCAGGGCATCCAGAAAGTGGCTCTCATTTTGTGTAGCAGGAATTAGGAAGGGCTGCACTGAGAAGCTAGAACTGCAGCAAGGATCTGAAGATAGAACAATAGCTGCAAAGTCAGACCGTGGGTGAAGAAAGCAGCATGAGGAAAAACATCTGGTTGGAATGACTTCAGTGTGTTCAAGGGAGATTGAGGACCTTGGCCTCTCTTGATCAGCCTTTTGGCTCAGTCACAGAGGGTGACTAAATTCGTCTGATGGGTTATATAATTCCTGTTACTGCTTTCTTATATCTGTCTTCAATTTGGGATCAACTTTGTGATGATTTGTCTCAGGTATAATGAAAATTTTTAGTTGTGTGGTTTTCAGATTCTGTTTTTTCATTCCCTTCCTGGCATTTTTCAATTTGCATCTCATTCTGATTTTCAGCTTTTCTGACCTTAGTCATAAAAGCTTTTGATGAATTTTAGTATTCCATAATCATCCTTGTTTCTCCTTTTAGTAACATCCCCATTTGCCTGTGAGGTCCACGTGTAGCCTTTTGAGGTAATACAATTGAAACTTTTATTAAAATTAACTGTGAATAATAAGATATCTTAAAATATATCCTCAAGAGCTGTAAATGAAATGAACACTTGGTACTGAAAATCTATAATGTAATAAGGATATATAATAGTGCCTCCTGCACATTTGATAAATGTAGTAGGCATTCAAGAAACATTTTGAATGGATGAATTTTACACAATAACTTAAAGAAGATTGCATCTTCTTTGTTAAAAAAGTTTGTTCTGCCAGAGCAAGAAATACAGCAGGAGGCTCAGAGCATAATCTGCCAGGCCCGGTGCTTCTGCAAATGATTTCCTCTGGTTTTGTCCTCAGTCAAGGCAAGCTCTGGCTTCCTGGTGCTCTGAGGTGAGATGAGGGTCAGGGACCTGGTGTGTCAACTCCCTTCTCTCCAAGCGGCCCTAGTTCAGGGATCTGTATGAAATGCATGAAAACATCAGTCCAAGTGGCTGACATCCACTTCAGCTATTTGTTTGCAAATAGGAGTTCTAAATGCTTTGAAAACAGTTTGTTCTTTAAAGTTGGTAAGCATTCCTTTTATAATTTGTCTACACTCTTTTTGAACAAGCTACTAATATTACTGATAAAATAAAATGAAAATTCAACTAGCCTTACTTTGATGGTTGGTCATAAGTTCAAAATAAGCAAAGTCCAAATTAATGAGATTTTATTATCTATGTATACAAGTTTACCTATATAGGCTTACATGTATGTGAATTAAGAATCATATCAATTTAGCACTGGAAGGAAACATAAAAAAAGGATTCTTTCTAAACCCTACATTTTGCAAATGAAGAGATATGTAACTAGTAAATTGTTCTTTTTCTTGCGCCCAAGAGACTAGTTCTATATTTAAACACAATCCATAAATAGCCTCCTTTACGGATATAATTTGCTGTGATTTCACAGCTCTGCTGAGCACATTACATGTTATGTAATGCTTTTACTTCTATTAGCTGTGTCTTAGCGTCTCCTATAAATCTGCAGCCTCTTTGAAGGTAGAGATTATATTTATTTTTGCATTCCCCAGAGAACCTGCCCCAGCCCTATCCCCACAGCTGATACTGGATTGAGCATCCAGCATCTGCAGGCAGCCATGAGCCTATGCTGAAATCAAGGAACCAGGCTCTGGGTTCCTGTGGGTCGCCTGTGGGCTAGGCAAATTTTCTTCTGCTTCAGAACATCTGATAGTTTCTCTGGATTGCCTTGTTTATATTTGGAGTCCTGTTGTCTCTATTCTTTACCTGATAGTTATGAAACTGTGCCCGTATGCTGAGGCCCACCCATCCCATTGTTTTCCCCATCCCAACCTCAACTGCCTTAAACTAGACTGGATTTGCCATTCCCTTATTTGGACACAAATTAGAATTGCTGCCACTTCTCCACCCTCTCACCATTGTGCCATTCACCTCTGCGTGCTGTGTGGTAAATAACCCAGGCAGCCTGCAGTGATCCCACTCTTAGAGCTAAAGCTATTGCTTGCCTTGCACTGTTACATAACATAAATGGGTGCTCAATGATTTGAAAGAATAAATTTGGACATTAATGATTCACTCAACAAATACTTATTGAATACCTAATATATACCATACCACATCACCCTATTCTCTGTGCTGGGATATAGCAGGGAATAAAACCAAGTCCCTGCCCTCATGGGATTACATTCTAGTCAGGGAGGTACACAATAAGCAAATAAACAAATAGACATATAATATAAAGTCACTGCTAAAAAAGTAAGTGCTGTCACAAAATGTAAAGTAAGGAAAGGGAATAGAAAATGACAGGAGGGAGTGCTATTTTAGATAGGATAATCAGGAAAGGCCTGGACATAGAGACATGTTGGAATCATCTGCACATAGATGGTATTTAAAGCCATAGAGTAAGTTAGATCATCTGAAGAATAATGTGGTTAGTGAAGAGATGTGTGAGGACTCAGCCTGGGGCACTCAACAGTTGGAGGTAGGGAAGATAGGAGGGGTTCAGGAAGGAAGGAAGGAAGGTTGAGGAGGAACAGCCAGAGAGGGAGAAGGGCAAGCAGGAAATAGAGTAGTGCTTTGGAAGCTGAATTGAAAAAGTATTTCAAAAAGGAGGACAATTGGCTACAACCAAGATTGACATTTGGAATGGCAAATGGAGGTAAAGGCAATAGTAGCTTCACTGAAATGGAGGGGATTCTGACAGGAATCTTCAAGACAGAACAGGAGAAGAAGAAATGGAGAGATGAATGTGCACTGTGCCTTTGAGGTACACTGCTACAAAAGGGAGAAAAAAAGAGGCAGTCTCTACAAAGAGCTGTGAGACCAAAAGAGGCTTTCGTTGTTATTAATTTATTTATTTTTTTAAGATGGGAGAAATCACAGTATTTTTATGTGCAAAAACAAAGATGCAGGAAATAGGGAAAACTGGTGATACAAAACAGAGAGGGGTTATTGTACAGGAAAGAGGCAGTGAGATTCAAAGATAGGGCATTTCGAAAGAAGGCAAACTAATAGTCAATGGTAAATTAACCATTTTGGCAAGCATACATTTCATTTTTGGTCTATTTTGCTTTCTCATCAAGTTGTGGTTAATGACATACGTGAAATTTTTATAATAAGAAGAATATGGTTGTGCAGAATTTCAGACAGTGGCTCTTCAGTGAAGTCACTGGTATTTTAATCAAAATGATTTGCAGGTTCTAATCCCAAAACAACTTGAAATTTCCAGCCCTCAGTGTATGGTAAATTATCTATCACATTACCATAATTAGACCCATATAATTAAAACAATAGCAGCTTCTTTTATGTCTCTGTGGCACTTCTGCTAATGGGGCTTTAGTTCTCTCCAGTAAAGCCTTAGAGAAACCCAAATGGGAAAAGTATGACCCTATAAACAGAAAAGACAGCCTTTACTATTTGGGTTTTTCTCTTTATAGTACCTCAATTCTGATTTCCCAGGCATAAATATAAGTAGAAACTGACCTAAAGTCCAATCTACTTTTTAGAAAAATATGTATTCCACAGGATGCAAAATTTAGATAAGATAAATAAGAAACAAGATTTTCAGAACATCAGAGCTATAAAGAAAGATCACCCTCAGTGAGTATAAAACCTTAATTAAGACAGCTATGATAGATTCCTTTCAATGTAAAACCAGTGATTTTTAAAGACATTCAAGATCACCTATTTCAACCACTTTATTTTATAGATGAATAAACTCAGTGCCCAAATGGTTAAATAATTAATACAAAGATGCTTAGGTGATTAGTGGCTATGTTGGATGGATTTTAAAATTAATTTTAAAAAACTGAAATAGTAATATTTATTGTTTCCATATACCAGGCACTGTGCTGATCACATTACAGTCATACCCTCATTTAAAATTTATAGCAACTGTATGAGGTGGATAATAGGAGATCTCTTCGCCAGCTGCCACTGAATTGACTTACTAACTTCACTTGTCTCCACTTTCTTCTTCATTAAACACACTGACTGATGCTGGTACTATGTTAAATGCTTGAGGCAGGTAAATTTATTTGAAAATTTATTTTCACTTATCCAATCTTCAGTCTGTAGTCATAATCTACGTTGGCATCAGTATCACCTGGGTACTTGTTAAAAATGCAGATTCTCAAACCCCAACCAGACTTACTGGATCAAAAACTGGGGGTGGGGTTTAACAATTTATGTTCTCCATTCAAGCGATTCTGATACATGCCAAAATAGAACACTACTTTAAAGGCTAATACAGGGGCCAAGCAGAAGCTCCTGGAGCTCCTTCCTCATGCTACCAAAAGAGTAAACCAAAAGTAATACTGCATCCTTGAAGCACCATAGAGATCATTGCCACCACTGAAAACTTAGAAGCTATGTGCCTAGAAGCTATGTTTGTTTGGAGAAGTGATTCCTTTCATATTCAGATTTAACATACAAATTTGACTGGATTTTCATGAATGGCAATGGATTATTAGAACTCAACCAGTGGTTACTTCAGTTAAGCTGCTGTTTCAGCTGTGGCCTTTTTTATTGAAACAAACTGACACCTCTCTTGGCATCTAACATGTAGTCATTAAATTAGCCCATTTTCCCACTATTCCAAAGAACAATCTTGTCTAAGGCTTATGTCAGCTCTTTCGCTCTGTGCCAAAATTAGGCCCACAAGGACCTTAACTGTCCTAACACCTCATGGAGCATCACATTAGTACACTACATCTGTGACATTTTACTGTTAAGATCTGCATAGCAGGGAGTAAGTAACAGATACGCTAGAAACCTTTAAGGCACATGCATGGCAGTAGCTGGAGGAGAAAATCCATGAACATTTAGGTGCCTACCATCTCAGCGAAGTTTCTGGAGTCAGGTTGTCTGCATCATATTGGATTATTCTGTCCAGAGGCAAACATTGTGCCCCTTTGTGCCCCTACCACTGAGAAAGAGGCACAATGTTTAGTAGGTGTCTTTGGATTTTTGAGGCAACATATACTACATTTGGTTGTTCTGCTCTGACTCATTTAGTCACTGACCAAAAATATTTCCAGCCTCGAATGGAGTCCAGAGCAAAAAGAAATCCATGGTTGGACAGACTTTAGTTATAAGAGGCTCTGGCTTTGCAATTTCAGCTTTTCTAAGATCATAGGTTCTTTTTTTTTTTTTTTTTTTTGAGACAGATTCTCACTCTGTCGCCCAGGCTGGAGTGCAGTGGCGTGATCTCGGCTCACTGCAAGCTCCGCCTCCCGGGTTCATGCCATTCTCCTGCCTCAGCCTCCTGAGTAACCACCACGCCCGGCTAATTTTTTGTATTTTTACTAGAGACGGGGTTTCACCGTGTTAGCCAGGAAGGTCTCCATCTCCTGACCTCATGATCCGCCCGCCTCGGCCTCCCAAAGTGCTGGGATTACAGGCGTGAGCCACTGCGCCCAGATGGATCCTAGGTTCTTTAAGTGTCTGTGGCAGATAAGGAATCTAAATGGAGCCTGCTCCTGCACCAAGTTCAACTAAGAGAATCACGGTGTGAGCCCGTAGGATTTTGGAGCAAGTCTATGACCTCTTTATCAAGTCACTGTTTTCCTTCTGAAAACAGTTTGTGCCTTGCTGCCAGGTCCTAATAGGAGTGAATACCTGACCATAGGTCTACAAATGACCGAAGCTTTCCAACATCAATTGATTGTTTGGATCTAGCCGATCATAAATTTAAATGTGTCTAGAGATGCACCATCAGCAAATAAAAGTGCTGTATATGACATTGGGCCTGAGCAAAACCCAAAGGCAGTGTTAAGACATTAATAGGACTTGTTTCCACTCCCTTGAGTAGAAGGCTGCTCATCACCTTTTCTCCCTCAATTTGCACACATGGGCCCATGAGAGTTCCCTATATCATACTGCCTGCACAAAAAAAAATTTGGTTCTGCCCAAAATGGCACCAGACATTCATGGGTGACATGAGAGGCAGTGGGGAAGGAAAATCTTCCTACTAGATTAAACTTAAAATGAACTTAAACTTCTCATGGTGAACTTCACCTAGAAAAAAATACTTTGCTTGAGGAAATTGCTCTCAGATTATCAATTTTAACCACTATACCATTGGAATCATAAGACATAAATAATAACACATTTATATTAGTAGGTAATCTACTGAGTTCAATGGAAAAATTGACCCAGCTTGAAAGTAAGTCCACTCTGAGAACTTATAGCATAGTAAACGGTGTACATTCTTTAATCAAACACCATCTGTTTTAATAAGCTACACCACAATTATGTTGTCTAGCAAACCACCCAAAACAGTGGTGTAGAGTAATAAGTATTGCTGGCTGATGCATCTAAAAGTCAATTGAGGTTTGGCTTACCCAGCCTGGCTTTGGGAGGGCTTGGCACCAAATGTCTCTCATCCTCCTTGGACTACTTGCTGCACAAGACATGCTCTTCTCGTGGTGAAAGGCAGCAGTTCAAGAGAGCAAGCCCAGTTATGCAAGCTCAGTTCAAGCCTCTGCTCAGGTCATGGTCACTAGCATCCTATTAGCCAAAGCAAGGCATATGGGCAAGACTAAATTCCAGGGGTTAGGGAATATACTTTTCTCATCAAAGAATATACTTTTCTCATCACAAAGGTGAATATTTGCAGAACAATTCTAATCTACCATACTACCTGAATTTAAAACTGGAATTTTTGTTTTTACAAAATATTATTCAGTATGTTGTTAAAGGGCTGCACTGGTACAAATAGTTGATTCAACACAATTTCACAAATATTCATTGACTGTTTTTTATTTGTTGGGCACTATGTTAATTATCCAAAATTTAGGGATGGATAAGACATAGTCCCTGCCTTCAAGAATCTCAGGGAAGGAACTGTAAACAAAATTTGATGTGATGAATGCAACAAAAGCCTTTACAATTCTCTGAGATTGGTGTTGTTACCATTTTACACAGAAGAAACTGATACTCAGAAAGATTAAATGATTTGTCCAATATTATACAACAGATAAAACTGAAATTCAAATTTCAGTTCAAATTTGGGAGTGGGAACTAAAACCTAAAACTCTTCCTATCATTCCACATAACCTTCCCCTGAAAGTGAGCACAGAGGTGAGCCAGTCTAATACCTCACTTGATACTGGGCTCTTGGTATCTGTAAGGTGATATAATGCCAACATCTTGGTGAATTGACCCCAGGATAACAGATGTAGAATGAATTACATAGGCTTTCCCCTGCTCTATAATTCTACTCTTCTTACTTTGGTTAGATTTACTTAGAATGCCTATCAAACTAATCTTGATAATAATATTAAGCAGTAAGTCAGATTTGCATACCTCTTTTGGGCTAAGAGAGATCTTAGATGCTGGAGGATGCTTTAGTCAGGCTGCATATTTTTAAAATATGTGTGTCACAGGCAATAACTCTTTAGTGGATAGAACTTTTGTTAATATAACCGATTTTGATGACAAAGGTATAAATTGAACAGACCATTGTGTCCTTCATTTCTGACAAGTAAAATGTCTGTGGTCAGTAATCAGGTATCCTGAGGGCTAGTGTGTAAGTATAATTATGACTTTCAGCTCTATTAGCCACTGTGAAGCTATTACTGTAATGTTTTATTTTAATATTTTCTTAATGTGTATCATAACAGTTTCAATATAAAATGGCTCTTCATATTTGTGCAGAAGAATTTTCATGAGTTTGAAGAATATTTGCCATAACCCTATTGAGACAAATTATAGGTACCATATTATTGTTTCCATGTTAAGAAAGAGAAACTGGAGAGAGAAAGAAAATATGTGCTTAACTTGGGTAAAGTACCAAGTCACTGGAAAAGTCAAAGATAGGACTGGAGTCTAGTTATTACTAGCCTGGATAGTAAACTTTTGGTTCTTGAAACAAAACTTTTAGGGAATTATTAAGGGCACAAAGACTCAACCTCTAAGGCTTAATTTTGTGTGGCTTGTCAGAAAAAGATTGAATCATCACATTTAATGCTGGGGCAAGAAACCAGGATAATTATGAATATTAGAAAGGGTTCAGAAGCTTGGTGAATCACAATATTTCTGTGCCATCATTTTATACTGAAGGATATTTATGTTCCATTTATTTTTTGCAGTGAGTTTCACGTTGGTTGTTTGGGGTTGATTTCAGTATGCTCCAGTTATGGTTAGGGTAATACTAATTGACAGTGTTTTGTTACTTGAGTTTTCCCCTTTCTTTCACAACTCCCAAGCTTGTCAGTACTTGAAGGTTGCTTCCATGGACGCTCAGTATTGAAAGTGTGTCTCAGTATTGAGAGTTTCTTTCTCAAACAATCCCAGTCAAAGCTGCGCACCTTGCTTCCCTTTCATGAGTCCTGAGCACTGGAACTGGGCTGGACTGGGCCCATTCTTCAGGTAGCTTGCAATATTAAATGTGTTAGAAAATACTTTCAATAGACCTCTACAGAATCAGGAAAATAATGACAAGAAAAATGCATACATCATTCCTAATTTTAGGTCTAGATACTCAGAGAATAACTGCCTTATTTACAGTGGGCAAATACCCTTAGAGAGCTTTAGGGGCTGTTCCCACCTGTGTGCTTCTGAGGCAGAAACAGATTCTCAGGTGTTTATCTTCTGAAAGGAAATTTGTTTACACAAAAGGGAAGTGAGGAGATGGCATGATATTTTAGAATGACTTGTCTATGGCCTGGGTGACAGAGCAAAACTCCGTCTCAAAAAAAAAAAAATGACTTGTCTATGAACCTATATGAGTAGACCACTGGCATAAGAAACTAGATCTATTGGAAATTGATATTCTTTCTTTTTAATTTTTTTGTCTTATTTCTAAAGAGACGAGTGGATGGAAAAACCTTTGGGCCCTCTTCCTTAGGATTAGAAGGTAAACATCTTCTCATCATGGGATGGATTATTTGGAAACAAGTCCATTAAAGAGAGCAATTTGAGATGGGAATACTCAACCTATTTTCATGCCAATAATGGATCCTTCCTCATGGCTGTGTTTAAAAATTTCCTCAGCCTGCTTGGAAGGGCTGGAATTTATCAATTTAAGCATTTCCATGACATCAGTTTTGTATTTCTCCGTCTGAATTTCACAAATGCTAGAAGGTATTTTTTCTGAATATTTAAAAAAGGTCAAAATAGCAAAAGTTTACAAGATCATTTTCTGTTTTTTTTTTTCCTTTTGGTGAAACGAAACTGCTTCAATAGTCAACTGCCAAATGATCTATTCTAATTAAATAATTGTTTTCTTAATTATTTCCATGGCTTGCAGGGTTATGGTTTTTTAAAAAATTAAGTCCTATGGAAAACTCATGTAACTTGCACTGAAATTTTTTGCAAATACATTCCTTTCTCCTTTAAAAATCCTTTCATGTTTCTCTCCTGTAGAGATTGAATTACTTGTATATCCTTTTTGGTTTTTTTTGTTTTAAGGCAGACTGTTCAATTTCTTTCAGTTTGTTGATTCAGTCATCACTTCTATTATAATTCAACTAAACTTATTATTATGGGTTTTTTTTACTCTTTCTTTATTTTGGGGAATTGAATCGATATGCTAATGAATTTCTTTTCTGTGAGGGAGCCTTATTGTTCCTATAATGAAGGTTCCTAATTTATTTGGACATCTCTAGATACAATTTAATTGTTTTTTTGGTGGTTGAACTTTTTTCCTTTGGATAAACACCTATTCTGTGCCTTTCCCTTTCTGTACTTTTCTTTATTCATGGTTCAGATGGTATTGCTCAACTATCTTAAGGAGAATTCAAACATTGCTCAGGTGAGATACAGGTTTTTTGGTCCCATAATAGGGAAAGCAAAAATGATTATTAGATGAAATGTATGCCAATGAAAACCAGAAGTTGAGATGGATGGAGCTGATTTTATTTCTAAGTGACTTCAGAATGCCAGTATCAGGCCTAGAACCCAACTGTATTCCCTCTGATTACAGATCTTAGATTTGTTTATTGGCTCTATTGTCCCACTGGTCCATTGGCCAGGTTTGTTTTCTTCTGAGGGAGAACAGTAGCTGGAAACAAATAGAAACTAGTTTACATCTTCCAGGAAAGATTTTGCCCTGCTAACTTTAGCTCCTTCCCCAAAGTTGTTAAAAGTCTATTGGCATGCTGAAGGAAAGGCATTCAAGTTTTTCGTCATTAATGAATTAATCAACACACATTACTACCCACTATGCCAGATACTGTGGGCATACAAAGATAAATACAAATAACACCTGTTTATTGAGCAAACCCATTTCTAGGAACTTTTTTCATATCTTCTTTCTAGTTTTCATAACCATCTTTCAAGGGAAGTATTGTTATCCTCATCCCCATTTTACAATGAGTAAACTGGTATTCAGAGAGATGAAGTGACTTGCTCAAAGTCACACAACTAGTAAATAGCTGAATTGAGATTTTTAACTCAGGTCTGATTCCGAACTCATTTTCATAGATGCTGCTCATTTACTTTTCCATTTATGAATAGAACTTGATCTCTGCCCTTAGAAGATTACATGTACACAAAAAAATCACATATTGGATGATTCCATTTATATGAAATGCCCAGAATATGCAACTCTATAAAGACAGAAAGTAGTGTAAGAGTTGCCTATGGCTGGGAGTAGGGGAGTAAGGAGTGACTGCTAATGGGTATAGGATTTCCTTTTGAGGTAGAAAAAATGTTCTAAAATTGTTTGTAATGATGGTTTTACAGTTTTGTGAATATACTAAAAATCATTCAATTGTGTAGTTTAAATGAGTGAATTCTATGGGATTATAGCTCAATAAAGCTGTGCATGTATTTTTTTCCCCCAAGGTTAACAGTGTAATGAGGAAGATAGATCTATGAACAGCTACCATTTCCAGGCAACATAAAAACAAATATGAGCAATGCACTCTGGAAACTCAGGGGAAGGTGTAGTTGTTAAGACCAGGAAACTGGGAGGTGGCTTTATGGAGCAGATGGCTTTGGAGCTGAATCTAAGAGCAAAATTAGAATGTTGGTAGGCAGAGAAGAGTGGAGGCTGAGAAGTCAGCATGGGCACAGTCACAGGTCCAGGAGAGGACTGGGTTTTTCTGTAAGAATGGCAAGTCATCCAGCTGGAAGGCGATGAAAGGTGAGTGAGGAACGCAGAGGGAAATGAGGTTGGAAAGCATCTGACTGGAGTGTCTTGAGTGCCATGCTAAGGAGCTAAACTTCATTCTATGTAATATGGGGAATCTTTTTCACAGGTGGGAGATACTGTGTTTTTAAATTTTTATTTATTTATTTATTTATTTATTTATTTATTTATTTTTAACTGAGACAGGGCCTTGTTCTGTCACCCAGGCTGGAGTGCAGTGGTGTGATCATAGCTCACTGTAGCCTTGAACTTCTGGGCTCAAAGGATTCTCCCATTTCAGCCTCCCAACTACCTGGGACTACAGGGACATGCCACCCAGCCCAGCTAATTTTTTTATTTTTTGTAGAGACAGGATCTCACTTTGTTGCCCAGGCTGGTCTCAAACTCCTAAGCACAAGTGATCCTCCTGCCTCAGCCTCTCAAATTGCAGGAATACAGGACTGAGCCACTGCCACTGGCTGAGAAAGAGTATATTTTAAAACCGGATCCGAGTTTCTGTTTTTCTACATTAGAGATCAGAGATCTGTTTTCAGCAAACCAACACCACCCATTAAATGAATGTTGCAAATTTGAGTTTTCCTAATTTTGTTTTAATGTGTTTATAGTATATATTTGTAAATTTCTTTGGGTTTCATAATTGTGTGTTTAAAAGGTAAGGAGTTTTATATATAGCTTATTCTTTTACCAAAGTAAAATAGTATGAATATAGGTTTTTTTTTTTTTAAACACTTCCCTTTAAAGTTAGTTCAAAATTTGCTTAAATGAGAAATATTTGTCTAGGAGATAGGATATTAATCAAAGTCTCTTCCAAACTTGACTTGGTGAGCCCCATTCTATAGTGGGGGCACTCTAGGTATCTTAGTCTGCAGATCTGAGAATCTGCACCAAAAAATCTCAGCACCAATGTACATAACAGTAGAGGTTTTATATAACAATTAAATAAGAATTTTATAGTTTGTTAATATAGACATAGAAGTAGGAAAATACGACCTATTAAGAAATGAAAGTTTAAATAGTTGAACCTTGTGAAGCAATCACTGGGCATGATCTTCATGTTCATGTAGGATAGAATCTTTGCTGTGAGTTTCATTTGATAAATTAAAACGTTTTTTACGTTACATAATGTTGCTCTGGTTACTGCTGTAGGTAGTATAGGGAATAATGGCCACAACAACCAGCAGCTTTTCTTCCATGTGCACTCACTTAACTTTTTTTTTTTTTTTTTAGACGGAGTCTTGCTTTGTCGCCCAGGCTGGAGTGCAGTGGTGTGATCTTGGCGCACTGCCACCTCCGTCTCTCGGGTTCAAGCGATTTTCCTGTTTCGGTATCCTGAGTAGCTGGGACTACAGGCACATGCCACCATACTCGGCTAGTTTTTGTGTTTTTAGTAGAGACGGGGTTTCACCATATTGGTCAGACTGGTCTGAACTCCTGACCTCAGGTGATCCACCAGCCTCAGCCTCCCGAAGGGCTGGGATTATAGGTGTGAGCCACTGCGCCCAGCTGATTTAACATTTTAACAGACTTATTTGACAGAAACAAACTGGAGCTGTTGGCTGACCGTTTAACCCTCTGCTCTCCCCCCTGCAAAAAAAACACAAGAGCCTCATTATATTTTAGCTAACAGGTATTGGGCAGTAGTACTTTTTTTTTTTTCATTCCTTTGTTTCAAAGAGATAACGGTTGACATATGCTTGAATACAAGCTCAGAGTTCATTTTCTGGTGAAAAAGGAATTTTGAAAAAGAAAATTAAAAAAAGCTCATACAGGTTATTTTTTTTCAATTTCCTTCTATATTTTAACTACAAACTGTAGTATCACAACAAGGGTGCAAAAAGCAGAGTTGGCATATTTGGTCAAACGAGACTTCATTTGAATTTTTAATATCTAGAAAACGATATTTTTAAAATTTCTTAAAATTTAAATTAAAATATTTTTTAAATTTGAAGTGTTATATGTCCCCTATTATTAACATTTAAATTAAAAGATTATTACAAATTCAATAAAGAAGGAGGCAAAAAAAAGTGAGGGAGAGACATTTTATAATTAGTTGTTTTTTTAAAAAATTAAGTTTGTACTCGTTCCAATTGTTTTGATATATTTGACTTTCTTTTTGTTATTCTTCACCTCCCTCATTATCTTTCCCCCTTTCTCTCCTTTATTTCTCTTCTCTATTTACCATTTTCTTTTTTATTGCCTACTCTCCACTCCCTTTTCTCCCTTCTTCTCTAACTGGACCATACCTGGGACTAAAGAACAATTTATAGAATTAATGTTTATTGAGGATGATTTAATGTAATTCATTATTCATTTAAATTGTGAGCAATTAAACTTTTAACATTTTTTTCTTTTTATGAGGATGATGGAGCTGAGTATGAGGGGTGGTAGATTCAGGTGTGAATAGTATATGCATGCACTTACTCTAATCTGCTTTATCTAAGAAAATAAAGTTTTAAGTTATTAATACTGTACCTGTACCTGCATCTTTCCTTTTTTTTTTTTTTTTTTTTTTTTTTTTGTCGCCTCCTTCCCTACTTTGGTCCTGGCATGTAGTGCTGATCTGTAGTTGAGATTATATGAACTTAGTATAAATTCTATTTGAATATTTATACTGATCAATGTCTCTAACTCCAATTTTAAAAGCAAAATTAGCATGCATGATTTGGCCTAAATCCTCCTGCCATTGGTGAAATAATCAGGAATTGAGAGAAATGTGTGTGAGCACTCCTTCCTAAGATTTCAGCAATACTGTAGAGAAGCAGAAGCTCTTCAATCTCTTAGAATGATAATAACCTTCTCTCTTAGTCCATTTTGCATTCCTATAAAGGAGTACTTCAGGTTGGGTAATATATAAAGAAAAGAGGTTTATTCAGCTCACAGTTCTGCAGGCTGTATAAGAAGGTTGCCACCAGCATCTGCTTCCGGCAAGGAACCTCAAGAAGTTCCACTTAAGGCAGAAAGTGAAGGGGAACAGGTATCACATGGCAAGAGGAGGGAAGCAAGAGAAAAGAAGAGGTGCTAGGCTCTTTTTAACAATCAGTTCTTGCACGAACTAACAGAGTGAGAACTCACTCATTACCAAGAGGCTGTCACCAAGTCATTCATAAGGGATCTGCCCCTAGGACCCAAATGCCTCCTACCAGGCACCACCTCCACCACTGGAGATCAAATTTTGACATGAGATTTGGAGGGAACAAATATTCAGGGTATATCACCTTCCTTTTCCTTCCAGTACTCACAGTTTGACTCTTCCTCTCTTTTTTATCATTTGAAACCTCAAATTGTTTTACCTGCACATTCATATTAATACTCTTGCCCATAAGGAAGTGGAATTATTATTTCTGCTTGTTGAGACTAAAGAACAGGTAGTGAAACCATTCTTGTGGTCACTGAGCAAATCAAGCCAGGAATGGCCCTAAGCTGCACTCTAGGACTTTTGACCACTAACTGTTCAAAGGAGGAAAAAGGAGTATGTGTGATTTGTCTTCTAGTGAATTCTCTGAGTGAAACATTCTAATGCTTTTGCCCATGCTCGTCACATACTTATAAGTACGAGGCTATATCTGAGACTTTTCCAGGGCATTTATTCTGGAAGAGGGAGCTAGATTTTGTTATAAAAATATAATGAAGGCCGGGTGCAATGGCTCACGCCTGTAATCACAACACTTTGGGAGGCCGAGGCAGGCGGATCACCTGAGGTCAGGAGTTTGAGACCAGCCTGACCAACATGGAGAAACCCTGTCTCTACCAAAAATACAAAATTAGCTGGGCATGGTGGTGTGTGCCTGTAGTCCCAGCTACTCGGGAGGCTGAGTCAGGAGAGTCACTTGAACCCAGGAGATAAAGGTTGCAGTGAGCCGAGATCGTGCCACTGCACTTCAGCCTGGGCAACAAGAGCAAGATGCCATCTCCAAAAATATATATATACGTATATATATAATGAAAAGCATTACAGATAGAGAACTGATTCAAAATAATCATTTTACTAATGGGTGAGTTAAAGTGATTAAAGACATTGTGAGATTGTGTATATGTTTGGAGGAATGTTCTTGAAATCTGTGAAGCTAGAAATTTTTTGTTAAGAAATTTATTTTGGAAAAGCTTATTTATGACCGTGGAAAAGTCAGAGTTCAGATAATCAGACAGCATTATTGATAGCTTTGCTTTATAAAAGTGAATGGAAGAAAGGATGTCAAGATAGTCATAGACTATCTATAGACTTCTATATGTCAAGATAGAAGAAAGAATGTCAAGGTAGCAGTCTCCCATTGAGCCATCCTCCACTTTCTGCTACAACATTGATAGAATATAATTGACTTAAAAAAAATACCAGCCACTAATAAGACAGTTTGCTAATGACATCTTGTGAGAAATTCCTCTAAAAATAAGATCAGGCCAGGCGCAGTGGCTCATGCCTGTAATCCCAGCACTTTGGGAGGCTGAAACAAGCAGATCACTTGAGGTCAGGAGTTTGAAATCAGCCTGGCCAACATGGTGAAACCCCATCTCTACTAAAATACAAAAATTAGCCCAGCGTAGTGGTGTGCACTTGGAATCCCAGCTACTTGGGAGGCTGAGGCAGGAGAATTGCTTGAACCTGGGAGGTGGAGGTTGCAGTGAGCCGAGATCACACCACTGCACTCCAGCATGGGCGACAAAGTGAGACTCCATCTCAAAAAAAAAACAAAAACAAAAAACCAAGATCTATGGCATCAAATATAGAACTCTGGTAATTGACACAACTGTGCCACATAAAATATGGTGTATTAGTCAAGGTTTCCTAGAGGGGCAGAACTAATAGAATAGAGCTGGGTGTGATGGCTCATGCCTGTAATCCCAGCACTTTGGGAGGCCAAGGCGGGTGGATGACCTGGGGTCAGGAGTTTGAGACCAGCCAGGCCAACATGGTGCCTGTCTGTAATAAATATACAAAAATTAGCTGAGTGTGGTGGTGCACACCTATAATCCCAGCTACTTGGGAGGCTGAGGCAGGAGAATAGCTTGAATTCAGGAGGTGGAGGTTGCCATGAGCCAAGATAGTGCCACTGCACTGCAGCCTGGGCAACTGAGTGAGACTCTGTAACAAAAACAAAACAAAACGAAACAAAAAACAACTAATAGGATATATATATATATATAGTAGTTTATTAAGCATGAATGCGCATGATCACAAGATCTCATGATAGGCTGTCTGCAAGCTTGAGGAACAAGGAGAGCCAGTCCAAGTCTCAAAACTGAAGAACTTGGAGTCTGATGTCTGGGGGCAGGAAGCACTCAGCATGGAAGAAAGATGTAGGTTGGGAGGCTAGGCCAGTCTCACCTTTCCATGTTTTTCTTCCTGCTTTATGTTCACTGGCAGCTGATTAGATTGTGCCCACCAGATTAAGGATGGGTCTGTCTTCCCCAGCCTGCTGATCTCCTTTGGCAACACCCTCACAGACACACCCAGGACCAATACTTTGCATCCTTCAATCTAATCAAGTTGACCCTCAGTATTAACCATCACAAATGGTGAACTTACTATTGTAAAAGAAAGTAAAAATTTATTTATCTCCCATGATCAGACTCAAAGATTCAGGGCCTATGACTAGAAAATTAAACTAGACTAGATTCAGGGCCTATGACTAGAAAATTAAAATGTTCTGATTTTCTGGTTCAACCAGAATATCCCCACACCAACTATCTTACTTAAGTAAACTGGGTGGTTTTTTGGGGATAAAAATCCGGTGGAATCTAATTTTTTAGGAAGAGTTTGTCAGTTCTAAGGACAATACTAATTATAAGTTTCTGATCCTCATCCTACTGCCCCTCCTTCAAAAGGCCTTGGTTACATTTTTTTTCTCTTCCTACCTTCTGTAAACTGACTTACTCTCATGTATGCTCAGCCTAAAACTCTAAAAAAGAGAACTCAGTTTGAGCTAGGTGCCCACCTTTGTTTCGTTTAATTAAGAGAGAAGAGGTACTGTGATGGTTAATACTGTCAACTTGACTGGATTGAAGGTGCAAAATATTGTTCCTGGGTGTGTCTGTGAGGGTATTGCCAAAAGAGATTAACATTTGAGTCAGTGAACTAGGAGAGGTAGACCCACCCTCAATCTGGGTGGGCACCATCTAATCAGCTGCCAGCGAGGCTAGTATAAAAGCAGCAGAGGAACGTGGAAAGACTAGATTGGTTTAGTCTTCTGGCCTACATCTTTCTCCTGTGCTGGATGCTGCCTGCCCTCAAACATCAGATTCCAAGTTCTTCAGCTTTGAGAATCTTGGGCCTTCCACCACAGACTGAAGGCTATGCTGTTGGCTTCCCTGTTTTTGAGATTTTGGGACTCAGACTAGGTTCCTTGCTCCTCAGCTTGCAAACGGCCTATTGTGGGACTTCGCCTTGTGATCATGTGCATCAATACTCCTTAATAAACTCATATATATGATATATATAATATATATATCCTATTAGTTCTGTCTCTCTAGAGAACCCTGACTAATACAGGTACTATGATACAATAGAGCCACAGGGGTTGAGAGTGAGAGATCAAATACAAAGAAGGGGTATGGACACTGCAGATACTCCAAAATGTGTGTACTTCAGAATGGTATTTTTTCAATATTCTACTAATTAAAGTTAGAGACAGGGTACTGGTCGTTTATAAAAAGAATCTATCTAAATTTAGAAGAGTTATAATAATTTAGGGCCTATAGGAACTGGAATTCGTGCTAGGTAAGAGCTGTGTGCTCGAGTATGTTCTGCAGCTGCAGACACAAAAGGGAACCTTAAACTGCTGATGTAAAGAGTGAATAGTCCTACTTCTGACTGTATGACTGAAAAATTTCCAGAATCGATGAAAGCCATGAATCCTCAGATTGAGGAAACACAATGGATTGCATGCTGAAAAATATACCAGACAACATTATAGCGAGACTACAGAACACGAAAGATAAAGATTTTTTAAAAGCAACTAGAGAAAAAAGTTAAAATATATAAATCAACATTAAAAAATAACTTAAAGATGTATGTGTTTGGAAATTTAACTGTGAATTCAATTTTTTAAAAAGATATGGGGAGTTTGAGACAAGCCTAGGGAACATGGTGAAACCCTGTCTTTACAAAAAATGCAAAAATTAGCTGGATGTGGTGGTATGTGCCTGTAGTCCCAGCTATTCCGGAGGCTGAGGCAGGAGGATGTCTTGAGCCCTGGAGGTTGAGGATGCAGTGAGCTGAGATCGTACTGCTGCACTCCAGCCTGAGCAACAGAGTAAGACTGTCTCAAAAAAAAAAAAAAAAAAAAAAAAAGAAAGAAAAAAAAGATATGGGGCAATCTAGGTTAGCTAATTCTTCTTAGGTGAGCTTTAGTTATTTTTGTCCTCTAAAGAATTTGTTCATCTTATCTAAGTTGAAGAATTTATTGGCATAAAGTTGCTCCTAATTTTCCTTTTAATGACTATAGAATCTGTAGTGATATTTCCTCTCTCATTCCTGATATTGGCAATTTATTTGTTTTCCCTTCTTTAGCTGAGTAGCTAGAGTTCATTAATTTTATTGACTTTTTTCCCCAAAGAACTGGGGTTTTTATTTTGTTTCATTGTTTTTTCTTTACTGCTTTTTTGTGTTCTGTTTCATTGATTTCTATTTTCATTTTAATTGTTTTTTATGCTTATTTTGGGCTTTTCTTTCTCTATTAATAGTTTCTTAAGGTGCCAACTTAAATCATTCATTTCCTTCTGCTTTCCAAATACAAGCATCTTATTCTATAAGCTCTTAAACCTCTGATGTCCCTAAAACTCCTTAGCTGGATCCAACAGATTTTAATATATTGTGTTGTTAAATCAAGTTTAGCCTAAAGCTGACTCCTTACATATTTTAAGTTCATTCTAAAGGTTTCTCTGTTCACTGCGTACTGTAACAAGTGGAGGTGTAAACAGACCGTAGCCTACACTTATGCGAATTACTGAGTTTTAGCCAATCAAACATAGCCAACTGTTTGAATCATGTTCAATAAGGCAAACACCACGCTGTAGCCCATCAGAAGTGTTTATTTTCATTCAGCTCAATTTCTAATTTCACTCATGGTTTGTTCTTTGACCTATGGGATATTTAGAAGTGTTGTCTAGTTTCCAAATATTTGGAGATTTTCTAAATGCATTTTTGTTATTGATTTTTAAATTTAATTTCACTGTGGTCAGAGAATATGTGTTATTTCAATCCTTTTAAATGTATGGTCTTGCAGGTTAAATTGTGTTCCCTCAAAATATATGTTTAAGTCCTAACCCCTCATACCTGTCAATGTGACGTTACTTGGAAATAAGGTCTTTGCGGATGCAGATGTAGTCAAGTTAAGATGAGGTCATACTGGATTAGGGTGGACCCTAATCCAATGACTGTTGTTCTTATGAGAAGAGAGAAATTTGGACACAGACACATACAGCAAGAATGCCATGTGATGGCAGAGGCAGAGATTGTAGTGACACACCTACAAAGCAAGGAACACTAAGGATTGCTGGTAACCACCAAAAGCTAGGAGAGAGGGCATGAAGCAGATTTTCCCTCAGGGCCTCCAAAAGAAACCAACCTTGCCAGTACCTTGATTTTAGACTTCTAGCCTTTAGAACTAGAAAATAACAAATTTATGTTGTTTTAAAGTCACCTAGTTTATGGTATTTTGTTATGGTGGCCCTTAGGAAATGAATATACCTGGTAAATGTTCCATGTGCATTTGTTAAAAAAAAATGTGTGCAGATGTTCCTCCTTAACTTATGATGGCGTTACGTCCCAATAGACCTATTGTGAGTTAAAAATATATTAAGTTGAAAATGCATTTAATTCACCTAACCTGTCTTAAATGCGCTCAGGACACTTACATATGACCACAGTTGGGAAAATCATCTGGCAACAGAGTATGCTGTAGAGTATTGATTGTTTATTCTTGTGATCTTGTGACTGACTGGGAGCTTTGGCTTGCTGCTGCTGCCCAGTATTGAGAAAGTATAGTACCACATATCACTAGCCTGAGAAAACATAAAAATTCAAAATTCGAAGTAGAGTTTCTACTGAATGTATATGGCTTTTGCATCATCTTAAAGTTGAAAAACTGTAACTCATACCATTGTTAAGTCAGGGACCACCTGTATTCTGTGAATATTGGATGGAGTCTTCTAAAAGATTAGTTAGGTCAGGTTTGTTGATAGTGCTGTTTGAGTCTTCTATGTATTTCATGATTTTTCATCCACTTTCAATTATTGACAGAAGGGTGTTGAAATCTTCAATTTTCACAGTGCATTTATTTATTTCTTTTTCCAGTATTATCAGTTTTTGCTTCATGTATTTTGAAGCTCTCTGATAATAGGTGCAAAAACATTTAGAATTGTCATGTCTTCTTAATGAATTGCTTCCTTTATCATTAAAAATGACCCTTTTTATTCCAGCTTATTCTTTCCTTTGAAATGCACTTTATCTGATATTAATAAAACTATTCTAGATTTCTTTTAATGAGTGTTAGCATGGAATATCTTTTTTCAGTCTTTCACTTTTAACCCATCTGCTTTTTAAATTTAAAGTGGGTTTCTTATAGATAGCATGTAGTTATTTTTTGATGTTATCCAATCTGACAAATCTCGGCTTTTTATTTGGTGTGTTTAGATCAATTACATTTAATATAATTAGTGATTGTTGAGTTTAAATCTATGCTTTTTGCCAGGTGCAGTGGCTCATGCCTATAATCTCAGCACTTTGGGAGGCTGAGGCAGGGGGATAACTTGAGGCCAGGAGTTTGAGACCAGCCTGGGCAACATAGCAAGACACCTTCTCTACAAAAATAATACAATAAATAAATAAATACCTCTATGCTTTTTCTATTTATTTTTTATTAATCATCATACTAAATTACACATTTTGGAAACTTGACAATTACTACAAGAAATTTGGAAAAAGACATGTCTTTAAGTTAATTTCTTTTTTCTTTTTTTTCTTTGTTTTTTGAGACAGGGTCTCACTCTGTCACCCAGACTGGAGTACAGTGGTGTGATCTCGGCTCACTGCAACCTCTGCCTCCCAGGCTCAAGCGATTCTCCTGCCTCAGCCTTCTGAGTAGCTGGGATTACAGGCACGCACCACTACTGCCTGGCTAATTTTTGTATTTTTAGTAGCGACAGGATTTCACCATGTTGTCCAGGCTTTTGAACTCCTGACTTCAAATGATCCATCTGCCTCGGCCTCCCAAAGTGCTGGGATTACAGGTGTGAGCCACTGTGCTCAACCTTAAATTAATTTCTTTAATATAATTTTGACGTGTATTCTTTTACCCTTTGATTCTTCAAAGGATAAACTGTTTCACAACTCATTATGGGAATAGTTAGATACATTTTTAGGATTTTTGTCAAATTTGGGAAAACCTTGATCAAATTAGTTTCACATATGATTTGTAAGATTTGGAAGAATTTTCTAAAGGACTAACCTCTAGTTCCAAACATTTCATATTGTTTTTCTTTGCTACTTGTGTATTTCCAGTGCCAAGTGCAATGTTCATATCACTATATGTCCTCTGGCCATGCATTATTTTGTCACAATTCTGAATGAATTGGTGTGGTGAGCGTTTTATGAATATTTCTCCTATACCAGTGCAGCTAGCAATAACTTAACTATACATGGAAGTGACTATGAACTACATAAAATACCCCACTAAACCCAAACTAAATGAGTCCCCAACTCAACATTCTCTTAGAAGAACTCAAAAACCTGTTATACCAAATATTTCTAGGAAAGTGTGATGGAGAGAAGTTGGAATAGTCTTAATGGTTGCATTTAAAGCATTTTACTTTTTCAAACTTTATAAAAACATATGACTTGTAAATATATTATTGAGATACTAGAAACAGCCTGTGCAAGTGAGAGACCCTAAAGGTTAAGTTTCATTAGCTTCATGGTAAATCTACTCAAGGGATGATTATTGTAAGGGCAAGTCTGAAATTCTTAGTAAGTCCTAGAAGGAACATTTAGCACAGATTATTCATACTCATGTTTAGAATGTTAGGCACTTAGAACCAGTAGTTGTCAGCTACAGGCTTAAGTACCAATTCTGGGTCAACAGGAGAAGTCACCGACTTCCTCTGTTCTTTAGTGTTTTACTCTAGACCACGGTCCCTTCTTCCCCTGCACATTCTCCCAGGAACCTCATCTGCTCTCATCTATTTAATTGCCACATTTATGCTAATAATTCCCAAATCTAGCCCAATCTCTCTCCAGAACTTTAGACATGTGTGTTCCACTGTTCATTGATATTCCTGCATCAACTAGAACCTCTTATCTTTCTTTTCAACCTGCCCTCGCCACCCGTATTGACCAAAGAAAAATCCTAAGAATTATCCATGGCTTCTTACTCTCTGACCTCACCCTACCAACTGCTGAGCACAGTGCAAGGCACATAGTAGATGTGTACTAGACTTGAGGTATTATGTTATAATGTTATAATCATATCAATAACTAAGTCCTGTTGGAGTTCATTCTAAGTATTTCTAATCCACCACTCTCCAGTCCTACTATTCTCATCCAGGCTACCATGTTGTCTCATGTGGATGGATTATTGCAATACTCTTATCTCTACCTCCTATCTTACCCCCTCCCCTAAAATTCATTGTTCACATTGAAACCTGAATGTTTTTTGAAAATGGAACTCTTACTTAGGGCACTCTTCTGATGATTATTCTTCAAAGCCTTCGTATTGTCCTGGGTATGAAGTTCTAACTTCTTTACCCCTCTTTCAAGGGCCTATACCAGGCCCAATCATACCTCTACTCTCATTTCTTACCACTTCTCTGAAATGAACTCTGTTCTGGCCACACTGAGTCTTTCAGTTCCTCAAATTGCCATGCACTCAGTTCCCAGACCCTTTCACTTCTAAATTTCAGCTGAGCACCAATCGTAATGACTCTATCACCTAAATATTTTTTCCATGCCTCTCTCCCACTCCCGCATTGCTGCCAGTCTGTTTTTCATCACTTCTTTCTCTGCAATAACCTCCCAGTTGATCTCTTCTTGATCCTAGCTTGCGCCTTTCAATTCCTTCTTCACTCTGCCAGCAGAATGACCTTTCAGAAACAAACATTTTATCTTATCTCTCCTTTCCTTAAACACATTAATGGTATGTATCCCTACAACTTTTAGGAGAAAAATAAAACGTCTTAATACATAGAGTCCTTTGTGATTTGGTTTCTGCGCATCTAGATCACTAGTTTCATCTTTTACCCCTCTCTCATACAGATCATTTCCCAAATTGAGATCCTCCAGTTTTCTAAATATCATGCACTTTCCTACCTCTGGGCTATGCCACGTACAGTTTCCTTTGCGCTTTTATAGCATCTTTATCACACATTTATCTTTCCAACTAGATCACACACTTGTAGGGTTGTTTCTTTATATATTTATGTGTTTTCTACAATAGCCATTTATTATTTTTACATTCTAACAAAATAAAATAATTGTGGGGGGTGGCTGTCCATTGAGGAAATTGGATATCCATTGAGGGAATTTAGCTGTAGAAGAGAAAAATGTGGTGAGATGAGACAGGCAACAAGATGGGTGGTGGGTCACAACACCTGTTTTCAAACATCCAAGGGCTTTCTTGGAAGGGTTTAGATGTCCATCTGGTGTAGATTTTAGGGGAACAGATTTCCTCTTAGTGTAAGAAAGTTGAACAGAGTTGTCTGAAGAGGGAATGGGCTGCTGAGTCAATAGGAGGTGAATGAATCACTTCTGGGTTTGTTTAGTGGAAGGGCTCTCCCTGATACAGGGAGATTTCTGTTGAAAGAGGGAATTCAGCCTCTTCTGGAAGGTTGGCTCAAGTGGTCTGTGAGGTCTCTTCTATCCTTTGAATTTCACCATTACAAAAATAATGTAATAGCTTTCCACCCTTATACCCTGAAAACAGATTGATTTAACACTATTTAGAGGGTTCTGGTATAGCTAGAGGAGCACAGGCCCCTCTCAGAATTCAGTGTTAGTCATATCTTTGGTAAGAACTGTTTGATAGAGCCCTTTTCCTTCTTTGTGTTGTTCATCTTTTTTTCTCATAAGTATCCCATTCCTGATGGCCAACACATGACAGAATAGTAGTAAATGAATAACTTTCTATGTGTTAGGACACAACACCTTACTCTGTCCTATATTATGTTTCTGTTTGTGCTTGAAGTATCTACCCAATTAGAATGTAAACTATGCCTTAAATTTGTATGCTCCCCCATGCAGCTTTAAATATGGAATTATGGAATTCTTACTAAAGATTATATTTATCTGTAGTAATAATTCCATATATAAATTAAACTGAATTGAATTTAGGCAACAGGAAAACAGACCCAACAACTCCACCCTGAAATATTTTAGTGATCTATCAATCAAAGGGATTAAAAGAGATTTTAAAAACCCCATGAACATGGAACCTCAGTATAATCTGGCATACACAAAAGTAGTTTCTGAAATGTGGCAAATCGCCAGTCCTGGCAAATTGGGAAGGTAGGTATGCCAATTACAGAGTGAGAAGTTGAATAGCACCATGGAGAATTTGGAGCAATAATACAGGATGAATGCCTTTGTCCTGATTTAGCATCAGGTGGTCCTCACCAGAATCTGACAGGCAGATTCCCTGGGATTCAGGGAATATTATAATCCCAGGGAATTCAGTCCATTGTTAATGTTGGTCAGGAATCATACACAGTATGAGTTAAGAAATACCAGACTTCATAAAGCAAGATGTTTCTATCTCTTTGTGGGCACCTGAAAATTGAATTGTCTGCCAACAGGAAGGAAAACAGCAACCAGATTCCTCAAGAGAAGGGTTTGGTTTCTCTTTACTTGCACACTTTTCTGTAGGTAGTAAAACTATCAGCATCAGTCCCTTGGTCTTAACTGCAAAGTATCCCAGAGTATCAACCAGGGAGCTGTTGATCTGCAAATCCTCCATCTTCTCCTAGACTTACTGCATTTGAAGGCCCCCCAAGGGGCAGCATCTTGTTTGAAGCTTAAAATAATTGCTTATCTTTATAGAGGCAGAGAGACTGAGGGAGAGAATAATGAAATAGAGACTAGTGGAAGCAGAAAAAGAAGGAAGTGTTTTGGATGGGGAAGGGAGAGAGAGCTTGAAGCTTAGGAACAAATTGACCAGTTTGGAGAGTAACCTTTTTCTCAAAAATCCAATTGAAAGTGTTCACAAGTCTGTACATCTAACCATGTTGGCTGGTTTGCAGCAGCAGAGATGATGACAAGACTGTGTGACTCCTGGATGGAGGAAAGACATTCTTGTGGTGTGTCCCAAGAGACCTTCTGCCTTCCAGCTGACAAATCGTCTGTGTTTCAAAAAATTTCTGCTTCCAATCAAGACTGAAACTGAGAAATTTTCCTGACAAGAGTGGAAGTTGTAGCATGCACAGCCTGTTAGATTTGCTTCCTTTGTTTGGCGAGAAATAAAATCACACTCCACCAACAAATTGGAATGCCTAGGATATTCTCTCTCTCTTTCTCACTCCCTCACACATACACCTGCCTCCCCTTTGCCCCACATGCATGCATGCATGTGCACACATCTACCTTACTACTTTAGAGCCAGGTCTAATAGTGATAGACATAATCTCTATCAGTCTGTCTATCTGTCTATTATTTATCTATCATCTATCTATCTATCTATCTATCTATCTATCTATCTATCCATTCCTGTCACTGTCTCTGTCTCTGTCTCTTTCCAATAGTTCCTAGATTATGGCTAAATTTCCCCCCACATTTGGTAGGACAAAGACTTTTTACCATTAAGGATTTTTTTTTTAATGTGCCTGCTACCAGTCATAAAGGAAATATCAAAAGGTCATTCCAAACAATTTTTTGGACAGAGGTTTACTGCTGAAATAGATGAAATAACTGATAATTTATCACAATAGCTAATTTGAAGGGGATAACTGGCACCTGGAAGTACAGAGTTGCTGTGTTGATAAAAACAAAAGCAGCTGCCTTACTTTGTAATTACAGCTGATGTTAGAGGTTTTTTCTATTGTGAAGTTGTTGCCAAGGCAATAGCTTGGCAATCTTCTACACAAATGCTTTTCACATTAATCTACACAGGCTTCACAGATGTTAATTTTTGTAACACACCTATGCATTCCAGAAGAGCAAAATATGTTTTTTAAAATCTGTTTTATATGGTAGGAAAAGAACATTAGAAAACAAGTTTTTCTGGCCTCCTCTCTCGCTTCCAGGACACACTCACAGTGACCATCATGGATTTTGAAATGGCCTCCAGACCTTAGCCCAGGACTGCGGGGAAAAGAGGGCAGGAAACCCAAAGGGAATCCACACGACAAACCAGATCAAAGACACGGCTAACGGTCAGAGTTGGAAGTTCTGCTGCTGAGACAAGGCGGAAGCCAGGAGGCAGAAACCCAAGAGGAACTAAAGCCAGAAGTCACAGTAGCAAAAATCAGGGCCAAAGCACAAGACAAGAATCAAAGGAGCGATCACTGTTGAGCAAAACAGTCCAGTGTCAGCATTCAGACACTGCCCTCAATGCAATTTCTGAACACTCTTGGTGCAGCAATGCTTCTTTAACCCCAACTTGAGGCAGCTCATGTAGAAAGCATCCACTATTGCTGGGCTTTGGGAGTGTGATTAATCTTGGAGGCAAGGTGCGTGGTTAAAATTTTCACCCATCTTACACTGTGAAGAGACAGAATAAAGAAAGCCCTTCATACTCGTTGGCTCTGGAGTCATAAAGCTTACCAAAGTAGTAACATTGAGGCAGGGACTGGACCAGGGTGGGTGAGTGAGGTGCTTCAAGTACAAAACTTCAGGAGGCATTTACTCTTCAGGTCATATGAATGTGGAGCCACTGAGGCTCAGAGAGGGGAGGGGCCCTTCACACCCCAGGCAGGGCAGCTCTGGACCTGACATCTGGTGCTCTGTGTTTCGTTGATGTTAGGCTATGAGTTCATTTTGAATTAGAGTCTGTGGCGCTCATGGTGTTTCTTGAAAAAGAAAAACAACATTATTAATATTTAGCTACTCCCTGGCATTTGCTAATGTAGGATGGATAAAAATAAACTCCCAAACTGGTGAAATAGAAAAATTTTGGTTAACACCAAAGTAAAGACATTTTTTTTTCATATTCTTTTGCCGGCCAGGAAGTTCTAAATACCTTCCCAAGTGTATTTGCTGCAAAAAGAACAGAGAGGAAATAAATTATTGTGTGACTCCAGCAAACACTTGCCAAATGAATAGACAATGAATTAGAATTGGCAAAAGGGAGAATGGAACTCACATGAACTCAGTCTCCTTTATTTTAGTTTCATTTAGTGGTTAAAGTCATACATTTGTTTATTTTATATACAATTTTTACACCTTTTTACAAAGGCTTTAAAAGGTATCTATATTAAGTCCCACAAACTTTTCCTCTGAAACATCATTTAAATCACTCTGGCTGACTCTGCTCTCAACCAGACAAGATGTTAAGGAAAGACAAGAACAACAACAACAAAATGGTGTGAAACTTTATCCAACCATGGCTTAAAAGGACTTATTGGTTAATTTGGATTTGGGTTGATTGTCAGGATGGCCTTGAAATTCATATTCTAAATTTAAATAGGAATTTCTTCAATTTTCCATTCAAGAAGTGATTCTCTTTCTTTTGTTCCACTAGGCTGTACAGATTGTATTCTCTGTTTCTGAGGCTGTCATCTGTTAGCAGGATTTATAGTTGCTGACAACTTGCTTTAATAATTCACAAGGAATAGAATCTATTTTGTGCTCTCCATTTTCTCAGTCAGTTCAGTGATGCAGACAGATTAAAAACATGCTTTTTGTCAGTGAAATAAATTGAGAGGACACAGAGAAACCTAGGAGGAGTAATACTGACTAAGATACCACTGCGAAATGTTTTCCCACCAGTACACAACTAGATAAAACCAGAAACAGGCCAGGCTCTGTCGTGAACCCTTGAATCTGGCAAGCCTGGTACTGAAGTTAAGCCTGCTCTCTGGGCATACCCCAAACTGTTGAGCTAATTTATATAGGCAGCTGAATGTACTGGCTTTCAAGTTTTAGGGAAGGGAAATCGTTTTAAGGACAAAATGAAATTCGAAATTCACACACAATTTATAAGCTGTGGCATTTTCTTTTTGTGAATTATGGTAGTAAAATGTGTAACTAGCACCTATTATGTATTGTTTATATAGTTATCTGATAAAGAAGATGCCTTTATTTCTGAGTAGCATCAGACAGCAGGGCAGGAAAGAGAGGGCTGCCTGGCCATAAATTCTACGCCTCCCTGGGTCATGCTGTTGCTTCATGTTTCCTTAATATTAAATGTAACAAGTTCTGCATCAGGCTCAAATCCCATCTGGCCTCAGCCCAGAAGAGGCCCGGGGCCTGTCAGGCCTTACAGTGTCCTGACTTTGTTGATAGATTCTGCTCATTGAAATTCAGCAGTGGAGGAAGAAGGTGCCTCCTCCTTGCAGCCTGTACCTCTCCCTAAGCAAACAAGACTGTGGCTCAAAGGCAATGTAGACCATGGTGTCCACAGCCAATTTCAATACTTAGCTCCTTCCTGAAGCCAATCACCAGACCCACACCACAGGGTGGACACACCCTTCTGGGTAAAGAATGTATTTATTTAGGTTCATGCAGAAGCCAAAGAAGAATGAATAGGGCAGATGAGAAAATCCTATAATGGACTTTGCAAGTGAACTGAGAGCTGTTTGGTGAATCTGGCTGACCACTTCAGCTCACCAGTATGCACACATAACGCCCTTTCAGACTTTGGCATTCCTTGAATTTTCAGTTTGATTTTGGCACTAGCTGTTTTCATAGGTATTTTTTCTTATTCTTCACATATTTCATGCTATTATGAAAAGTAAGTGTGTTTTGGCTAGACATCCTAGCAAAAAAAAAAAAAAAGATGGTTTCGAAGGTATTATCTTCAAAAGAATATTACAAATCACTATCTGGAAGTCAGCTGGCATCTGATATATCTTTATTTGTCTACATATGTAAATGTACATAGATATATAGGTGAACAGTTATGGATATAAAATATTAACCAAATTTATATGTGGTTTTCTTTAGGTAACTGCAGATAAAAACTGCAGTTCCACTTGGCTTTTATAACAAGTTGGCATCTAGTTTTTCATCTAATTGGTAAATGTACATAATTTAAAAATAGCTTAATTTTTTTTCTTAGTTTTCTTTAAAATGTGAATTGAAGTTGGAGTAAAATATCACTGGAGGCCCAGACGTTTCCTGAAGTTTAATAGAGTAACCCTTTGGTGCTTGGAGCCATAACTTTACCATCTGAACTGCTCCAGAAATTCCAGTCACCAAACTCTGATATTTTTTTCACTCCTTCATCACATTTTAAACTTGTAGTGGGCCTAAAAGTGTTTCCAGTTCTCCCTTGCAACTTTGCCCCAAGCTGAAGAAAGAATTTACCCCAAAATGTGCTTTTATAACAACAGCATTTTTCCAGCCCTTGCCTCACAAAGGTGATGTCTCTTGAAACTATTACGGCTTCAATACGCAAGGGATGTGGTCTCGGCTTCACCATAGCAGCTCCTGGGAGCAACCAACTCTCCCAGGTTTATGCCACATAAACACACACCCAAATACTCCAGTTCAATTTATTTTTCCTCATGCCGTTACTCCTAAATATGAATTCTTCCAGGGCTGGGCAAACTAATTTCCAAGGCTGTTTTCTTTTATTTTCTTCTCTTTCATTCTTTCTTTCTTTCTTTCTTTCTTTCTTTCTTTCTTTCTTTCTTTCTTTCTTTCTTTCTTTCTTTTCTTTCTTTCTTTTTTTTTTCTTTCTTTCTTTCTTTTTCTTTCTTTCTTTCTTTCCTGCCTACCTTCCTTTCTCTGTCTCTTTCTTTCTCTCTCTCCCCTCCCTCCCTCCCACTCTTCCTTCCTTCCTTCCTTCTTTCCTTCCTCCAAATATCTACAATTCTTTTGATGGCATCCAAAAAATGAATGATTTTGAGGTATCTGGTCATGACTTCTATAGACCTTTATATTCTGGCTTTGAACTACAAAAAGACAAACAGGAAGGAAGGAAGAAAGAAGAGAGCAACAAAAAACACACAAAAATCCCTCCAATCTATCAGTGAAATTGTACCCTCAAATAACATTCTATAAATTATCTTTGGTTATTTTGATAGGAGTTATAATTAGTTTTAATTTACTCATTCAAAATTCAACAATATTTGTTGAGAATCTACCTACTACATGCCAAATAGATAAGTTATTAGCCCTCATGGTGTCTAGTTTTACTTAGCGTAGATATTTAATAAATGAGAGAAAAAATTAAGTAAAATAATTTCACATAATGACACATACTTGTAATGAGCTCTACCATAACCTTCCCAGACACCCCTTCAGGTATGATGTTCTTATTTTCCCGGTCACTAGGAATGCTGTCTGTAGACAGCCTTCATCTCTCAGACCCTGTGATGGTTAACTTGATGGGTCAACTTGACTGGATTAAAGAAAACCTAGACAGCTGGTAAAGCTTTATTTCCGGGTATGTCTGTAGAGTTGTTTCAGGAGGAGATTGGCATTTGAATCAATAGACTGAGTAGGAAGATCTATCCTCACCCAATGTGTGTGGCACCATCCAATCCACTGAAGGCCTGGATAGAACAAAAAGGCAGAGAAAAGCTGAATTTGCTCTTTCTTCTGGAGCAGGGAAACTTGTCTTCTCCTGCCCTTGGACATTAGAACTTCAGGTTCTCTGGTCTTTGAGAGAACCAGCTTCCCTGGTTCTCCAGCTTGCAAATGACCTATCATGAAACTTCTCAGCTTCAATAATCATGTGAGCCAATTTTCATAATAAATCCTCTATCTATCTATCTATCTATCCATCCTATTGACTCTGTTTCCCTGGAGAACCCTGAGTGACATAGTTTTCTTTGGGAATTGCCTTACCTGAAGAGAGTTATCCTGCCAAAGGTCATGTTTCCTACCTATAGGATAGTAATTTCCAATAACTGGACCCTCTTAACCCAGCTCAGGACAACTCTGAAGGTCGATTCCATCTTTTGGTAGGATTAGCTCTGGTCCTTGTTGGGACCACATCACAACCCTACTTCTCCCTCTGCCTAATAATCCTGTCTCTATCCTTTCCATCAGTGAGGACCAAGAGGACTCCCTAACAAACTTTCTACTTATTAATCTTTACCTCAGTCTACTTCTTGGGAGTCCTGACCTGCAGCAGTTAGTACTAGCAGAATATCAAGGAAACAGACACTGATTTAGCATTTAGGGGCTGGATGACCTGCTGCCTAGCTAGGAGTAAAGACACCACCACTGGTGGTAGAGATTAGTACTATGCATGAGCCCAACAGAAATCAGCATGGCCAGCAGCAGGGACCAGTGCCGAGTCTCCAGTACAGCACCAACCCTCCAGGATGCCAACCAGTCACTTGGTGGCAAGTTAAACATATTAGACATTTTCCACCCCGGAAAGAGTAGTGGCTTATTTTGATAGAAATAGAAATATACTTGGGGAATATATGTAAAAGTTTGTCTTTCCTTTCCACAGAGCTTCAACCAGCACTACTACTTGAGGACCTATGCAGTGTTTGTCTGTGAGCATGGAATGACTGATACTGGCATCAGAGTTAGGAACCCACTTTCAAGGAAAAGGGATGCAGTAGTGGGCACATGACTAAGAAGTCCACCAATCCTCTCATATACTGCACCACCAGAAGCTGCTGGATTAGCAGAGGAAAGGTATGTTCAAAGAACAACTGAAGCAGGAGCTTTGAGATTATACTTTGTGGGGATGGGTGTCATTATCTAGGGTGCGGTGCTTACTAGTAATCAATGAATTTTATGTAGTGCTACATCCCCACTAGATAGAATACATGGGTCCTGGAATTAAGGGGCAGAGGCATGAATGGTCCTTCATCTCTTCCAGTTACCTGCTTGCAGGATGTATCTTCCTTTCCTGGCATCTCTGGGTTCTGTGGGTTTAGTGGTCCTGGTTCCCAGAGAGGAAATGCTTTCACCAGAGGACACAGCAAGAATCTTACGAAACTATAAGCTGAAGCTGACTCTTGGGCACTTTGAGATCTTTGTGCTAAGGGACCGACAGGCAGGAAGGGGATGCTTCCTGGCATCATTAGGACATTGGGCTACTATTATACAATGGAGACAGGGAAGAATATGTATGGCACCCACATTATCTATTTAGGTGCCTCTTGTTATTCCTTTGCCCAAGTTTGACAATAGTAGACAAGTGCAAAAGCCATAATCAGAGAAGGACATGGTGACTGAGAGCTCAGACCCCACAGGATAAGCATCTGGTTCATGTTACCAGGCAAGACAAATAAACCCGTGGAGTTTCTAGGTGAGTTTCGGGAGCATATAGAATGGAGAGTAGAGGAGGGAGAATGTGATCCCAAGACTGACTGCAGTGGCTAGAGATGTATTTTATTCCACTGAACCTCAATAAGTTTCATTGAGAATCAGATGCGCCAGCATCCTAACTAAGCTGCCTCCAGAATTTATACAAAGCAGTGGATTCAAAGGGTGGACTCTGGTGAGATGCTGCCCATATTCCTATTCAGTACCAAAAATCTTACTCCTCAAGAGGTTGAGAGTGTTGCAAACAGACAGTTTTAGCTTTCAGGCGTCTTTGGAAATTGTCTCAACTTAAGAGCTTCTGTGCCTTCTTGGGGCAGCTAGCATTCAATGTTGGGAGTATAAAGACTTGTCTCCTCATTTTGAAACTTGGTATATTCTAAAAAGCCATTCTAGCTTCAGAACTCCCTGTGGGGCTGGCTGAGGTCTTTGTTGAGACTGCAGTTGTAGCCTAATTTCTCCCTTTTCCCAGCATTCTTATTTTCCTTCCCTTTTTCAGGTGTTGATCAAGAGCACCTCTAATAACTTCTTCCATGCAAAACCACTATTCACTCTCTAGTTCCCTGGGCATCCACCTGCAACAGTACTATAAAAATATATAAAATAGCAAAATGAAATAGAAGATCAGATACAAGGCGAGGCTACTCTAGTTATGATGATCAGAGAAGTCTCCTCTAAGGAGCTGAGATGTGAATGATGAGAAAGATCACAGAAAGATCTGGGGGAGTAGCATGTACCATTCCAGACAGAAATATGAAGGCCCTGAGGTGACAATGAGCTTAACATGTTCCAGAAAAAGAAAGGTCAGTGTAACTCAGGCATGACAAATGAGAATGAGGCTGATGGAAACAGTGGCCAGATCATGGAATTTGAACTTTATTCTAAATGCAATAAGGAGTTACTAGAAGTAATTAAATATACCACTTTGACTTACAGGAGTACTAAATGACTTACAGGAGTTTGAAGAGTAGAATAAGAGACAATCATTATAGTTATTATATATATTGTTATGAGACTATATAATAGTCTCACCCCAGGAAAGAGATGGGTGGTGATGGCGACAGGTGGTTGACTTTTGGTATTTATTTTGGAGGTGAATCCAAAAGGATTTGTGATGCATTACAATGTAGGACAATGAAAAGAGAATAATTAAAGATGACCCCTAGGTTAGGCCTGAGCAAGGAGCAGTACCACTAGTAGGGAAAGAAAAGAGGAGCATAGTTGGAAGCAGAGGATCTAAAGCTACCGAAGGACAGGGTACAAAGTTTCCAGAGAAAAAGAACAGATTAGAGAGCTAGATTACCTTTTTAATTAGGTAGTGAATTCAACTTTTTTAACCCCTTCAGTCTCTCTTTGTCTCAGTTTCTCTGCTTTCCATTCTTTCCTAGGCCACAATGAGATCTGATAGACCTCAATATCTATAATTATAAGCTGGTTTACATTTCTCAGAGATTCTGCATTTTCAGCAGTCTCTCAGGTAACAATGAGGCTGTGGTCTGAGGACATTTTATGTAGCAAGGTTCCAGTGAAAATAACATCACTGGGTCAGATAGACCTGACTTTGAATTGCTTCCCAGCCAATTATTAGTTGAGTAATATTGGAGAAGTTTAAATCTTCTCTGAGTTTAATTTCTTGTAAAAGTAGGAATAATATACCTGCCTCATAAAGTTACCAGGAGAATTAAATGATGTCATGTCTCTAAAGCATAAAGCAAATAACCCAGCTTCTTACTCACAATGGGGCTAACTAATTTAGTCTCCCTCCCTCCTGCTCTCAAACAGACTATATGTTTACAGATTATATTAGAATCTTAAAAAATCATTGCAAGACCTTAGGCATCCAGAGAATTAACATGTACAGTTTTGACTTTTACCAAGTAATTCCAATGGTCCACATAATGTAACAGTTTGAATTTTGCCAAGGTGCACATTGAAATCCTACATACTGAGAAGAGGCTGGTTTGCAGGAGTGAGTAATTTATCAGGGGTATAGCCTATCCAGTGACAAGCATCCTCATCTCAGCCTGACTTCATGGTTCTTAGCTCATCTTTCCATCTGCATGCCTTTTGTGAAACAAGAAAACCTCTGTATCTTACGGAAAATGTCTCTGCTAAACAAAGGAACAAACAGAAAAACAAAAACTAAACTAAAACCAATTAGCAAATTGTGTTGGCATAGAAGTGAAGAAAAAGTTAAAAAAAAACAAAGAAACAGATGATATACAGAAAAACAGGAGTTTGGGATAAATTATGGAGTGGGAATGCCACATTGGCAGTGGCTTGGATCCATGCTATGAATCCTTTTACCACGTGCTCTATAAGGAAATAAAGAAAGTTAATTCACAAACGGTTTCAATAAGTTTTCCAGACAGAATTTGTATTATTAGCCTTATAAATGAGTCTAGCCCTCTATTTATAGAATTCTAAAGGTCTTAAGGGGTTAATTAAAAGTTTTTAGTAATACTTGACTGAACTTTATGGGAGAAATTCTGTGCTATAATGGTATCTGTGATTTGGGGAATTTGTACATGTCTCAGGGTGTATCTCTTAAGAATTTCAGGGTCTCTTGTAATTATTTTTAATACTACCACATTGTTCTTGTTGTATAGCAAATTGCAAAATGCAAATTATTAAACCATCATGGCAGTAATCACATTGTAAAGAAATAACTTGCATATTTAATTTCCAGTTTTACAATGAGGCTATAGCATTTGCCAGTAAATATTCAATACCATTGTACACAAGCACCATACTACAAAGTACTTGGACAAATAAGACTCACATGAGGAATGGAAAATACTGGCTCCATGATGGAAATGTAACCTTGAGACTTGGGAGGGTAAATTATCTTGGGGCAATAGCAATGTTCCTATGACTGGCAGAAGGTCATAATACTGGTGCATTTAAACAGCGGTTAGTCCCCCAGTAGTCATCTAGAGAGACAAGAGAGAGAAATCACTTATTTTGATACTAAAAGCACAGAGCTAGCTCTAAAGTATCTGACATATCCTAGTCCTGATCAGCAAATCTCAGCACTTTTGCTTGGTGTGAAGTCATTTAATTTTGACTGGATACTCCCTGTAGTAGGTAAGGCTAACACATCCAACGATAAATGTATTTCCACAAAAAATGATTTTTATACTCTCATTCATGAAACACGCAGTCTCATTTTCCTAAGGCTCCAAGCACTGTCAACACCGTGTTCCTTTCATTTGAACTCTGAAGTCCTTGTAGGAATAATGATCTCACATTCCTTTGTTGTTTAAAGAGTATGAATTCCGTGGACAATCCTCAGACGAATTAGTTAGATGAAATCTGGTATTTTCTGGGGCAGGTTAAGGGGAGCGAACCACAGGATTGATAAAATTCAACCGGACGCCAGTTCCTTTGTATTATTTTCTGGCACCCTTATTTAAAATGCAAATACCCAGAGAGGGTAATACATTAAAGAGCATTAAGGAGTAAATACATGGGTGGTGAGGAAGAGAACCCAGTGTCTTCAACAAAATTCCATAGGAAGAGTCCCTATCTTTTACTTGGTTTAATGAGATTTGAAATGAGATAAGTTCGAATATGAGACCTGCTACTCTTTAGCTCCTTGCAGCAATTACTTAACCTCCCATAGTCTGTTTCCCATGACAGTAAAACAGTGATAATAGTTACAGCATAGTAGCATTGAAGGGAGGAATTGATTAGATGACATATGCAAAAGACACAGAAGAGAGCTTGGCAGATGGGAAAAATTTAACAAACGTTTATTTTTCTCTTTTGATTAAAAGTACTTGAATATCACATTACATTTTCCCTCCCCACTTCACTAGGGCAACACCAGTGGATAGGCACCCCCGCTCAGGAGACCAGGAAATCTCCCCTAATAGGACTTCCAAGTGAATTATTGAACAGTGAAGTTATTTAAAAGTTACTGAATTATAGAAAAGATTTTCAAGAATCAGTGGTATTCTGTGGAAGTTATTAGGTGTAAGATAGGGACTCTTCCTATGGAATTTTGTTGAAGACATTGGGTTCTCTTGCTCACCACCCATATATTACTATCATTATTGAGATGGAGACTTGCTCTGTAGTCACCCAGGCTGGAATGCAGTGGCACGATCTCAGTTCACTACAACCTCTGCCTCCTGGGTTCAAGCGATTCTCCAGCCTCAGCCTCCCAGGTAGCTGGAGTTTTGGGTGTGCACCACCATGCCTAGCTAATTTTTGTATATTTTTAGTAGAGATGGGGTTTCACCATGTTGGCTAGGCTGGTCTTGAACTCCTGACCTCAGGTGATCCACCCACCTTGGCCTCCCAAAGTGTTGGGATTACAGGCGTGAGCCACCTTGCCCATCCATATTATTTACTTCATTCAGATTTGTTATACCAAGTAATTCAGAGGTTTCTTCAAGAGAAGAAATGTAGAGGATAAAATGTTAATACCTAAACAATTATCAGACTCATTATTGAGCAGGACTGGAGTAGCAACAGAAGGAAATCTATTTCTAATGTCCTATTCTCAAGAAGTATCTCATTTCTTTATATTTAGAATGCTTAAAAAGTTATTCTATCACAAAGGAAAACATAGTCCTACCATATGATTTATCAATTGTATTCCCAGGTATCTGCTAAAATGAATAGAAAACTTATTTTCACACAAAAACCTGCACACAAATGTTTATAGTAGCCAAAGGGGATCAGACTATGTCAGCCCAAAATATGCCACTTTGGCATAAGTATTATTTTGGGCTCAAGGCAATTATATGAGGAATTCTCTGACATCTCTCTTTCTGTCTAAAGCATGGCATAAATTTCCCTTTGTGAAGGCATCCTCCCTCTGCTCTCCCATGCCAGGAGGTGGTAAACAACTCTCATCACAAGAGACAGAAAGCTGTCATGAGATGTGTCTGCATAAGCAAACCTTATTAAAATAACACTTATCTTCCATTAGTTTCCCCCATATATTTACCTTTCTGTAATTGAATGTCCCTAGAAACTCAAATTGCTTTCCTTTGTTTTGTCACTTCTCCACACTTTATCACCCTTTGTTAAAGTGGTTTATAAGTACTGGGTCTAACCACCTCTTTGGGTTTTCACTTATTTTGGGTGAAGCTCCTTTGTGCATGCAAAGTGAACCATATCTCCTATTAATCAGTCCTTCGTTCATTTAATTTGCAAGCCTTTTTCATTGAACCTAAGAAGGCAAAGAAAACTTTTTTCTCCTACTCTACATAGCTTTATTCATAATTACCCAAACTGAAGGCAACCAATGTGTTGTTCAATGGGGAAATGGATAAACAAACGATGGCATATTCATGTAATAAGCTGTCATTCAATGATAAAAATAAATCAGCTATCAAGTCTCAAAAAGACACGAAGGAAACCTAGATCATATTGCAAGTAAAATAAACCAATCTAAAAGGCTATATACTATATGATTCCAACTATACGACATTCTGGAAAAGACAAAATTATAGAGAGTAAAAAGATCAGAGGTTGTCGTGGGTTTGATGGGGGATGGAGAAGGGGAGAAGAGGGATTTTTAGGGGATTTTTAGGGCAGGGACACTATTTTGTATAAAATTGTAATGGTAGATAGATGATATCATGCATTTGTCAAAACTCAAAGAACTGTACAACACAAATAGTGACTCTTAAACTATAGACTTTAGTTGACAATAATGTATCAATATTGCTTCATTAATTGTACCACACAAATGCAAGATGTTAATAATCAGAAAACTGGGAATAAGGGAGGGTAGGTTGGAGAGAGGGTATATGGAAACTCTCTGTACTTTCTGCTTAATTTTTTTGTAAATCTAAACTGCTCTGAAAAAAATCTATTAATTAAAAAGTCATTTAAGGATATGTCATTCTTTATATGTCTTATTAAAATACAACAGATATAGGTAGAGAGAAAAGAAAGAATAAGAAAAGTGTAAAGCAAAGGGAGAGGGAGAAACATATAAGAATTATAAGATAAAGAAAATGAATTTGTGCCACCAGAAAAAAAAATTAGAAATTTAGAGAACCATCTTTTCTTTCTTTTTTTTTCTCTTTTCTTCCTTTGCTCCTTTTTAGGGAATTGGAGTAGGAATGGGGATTTTAGCAAACTTAGAATGTGCAATAAGTTGATAGCATTGGAATTTTTAAAATAGTTTGTGCACTTTTCCTGAGAGCGTGCATTTTACTTATTGCTGATGGAAGGCTAGAGTGTCTGGCATGGTATATACTTATGAGATGATTAAGCAAAAGATGGTTTCTGGCAGGGGGTATGTGAAGAGGTATAATGTGACACTAGAAAAATCGTGGGGCTGAACAATTGGGAACCTGCTCTCAGTTTGAAATCCAAGAATAAACAGGCCTTACTAGGAGTACTGGAAATCAAAGGTAATGGTGATATGAGGCCTAGAGTAAGGCGAAGGGGCATAAAGTAGATGACGATATGTCCCCCAAATGAACTTTCTTTTATATAGAGGTATAACATATATATAGGAGAGTGCATGAATCTTAATTGTACAGCTTGTTGAATTTTTATTTATGCATAGACCCGTGGATCCACAAACCAGTTCAAGATACAAAATATTTCCAGTACCTTAGAAGGCTTCCTTTTGCTCCTTCCCAGTCAATATCCCTGTCCTTAGAGGCAATCATTCTGATTTGTCACTAAATGTAAGTTTTGCCTGTAAATCTCATATAAATGGAATTGCACTATATGCACAACATTTGCGTCCAGCTTTTTTTACCCAACATATATCCGTGAGAGTCTATATTGTTTCATGTAATAACAGTGGGTTTTTAAAATTGGTATTCATATATTTTATTGTATGAAATACCATAGTTTATCCATTTTATTGCTGATAATCATTTGGGTTGTTTCCAGTATTTTTGCTTTAATGAATAAATTTGCTATGAACATTCTTTTATATGTCCTTTGGTGGTTATACACATCTATTTCTCTTGTGTCTTTACCAAGAAGTGGACATGCTGTGTCACAGGATAGGCACATAGATGTTGCCAAACATTTTTCCAAAGCAGTTTTACAATTTAAATTTTATAGCAACATATGAGGATTCCAGTTGCTCCATATCTTCAGCAACTTTTGCTAGTACTTGTCTTTTAAATTTAGTCATTACAGTGAGTGTAGAGTAGTAACCATTCTGGTTTTAGTTTGTATTTGCCCAATGGGTAATAAAATTGTGCATTTTTCCTGTATAATTATTGTTCATTTGGATATCCACTTTTGCAAAGTTCTTACTCAAGTCTTTTGCCAATTATTCAACTTGGATTTACTTCTTATTATTAATTTGTAGGAGTTCTTCATATATTCTAAATATAAGCCCTTTGTCAGATATTGCAACTATCTTTCTTTTCAGTCTGTGGCTTGCCTTTTCACCCTCTTATGTATCTTTTCATTAATAGAAGTTCTTAATTTTTATGAAATTTAATTTATTAATTTTTTGTTTTAAAAATAGTGCTTTTCTTACACTGCTTGGGTCTTATTCCAAGTTTTTAAACATATTACTCTCTTTTCTGTTTCTCAGCAACATTTATTGAAAATTCCAGTCTTTTCTCCCTAAATGAAGTGATGTTTTTGTTGTCTATCAGATGACTGTATGTAACTGGGTCCTTTTCTCCATTCTACTTCATCTTATGCCATATTTATCTATCTTAATGCCAGTATCACACTGACTCAATTACAAAGCTTTATAAAAGCATTTGTAGCTTATTTTGGTGATTTTAGATAGTTTGCATTATCATATACATTTTACAATCAGTTCTAAGTAAACTCTTCTTTATAATTTTGTACCACTAAGTTGTAACTAGCACACTCTCTAATTTTTTATATATATTTTTTGGTCAAAGTTACATATGTACATAATTTAAATAATCAAATAGCACTATAAACCTTTAAATGAAAAAAGTAGTCCTTTACTCCTAAACCTCATTTCAAGAAGCAACCTTTTCAAGTCTTTTAGCATTCTTCTGGTATTTAATTTAATATTTCTCAATAATATAATTTTATTTCTTGATTTTCAGCTTTAGATGTTGTCTACTATGGAGCATAATTCAGTTCTCTTACATTTTCTCAACACAGATCACTTTTGTTAGGTCAATATTTGTTGGTTATATTATTATTATTATTTCCGTGTAAATATTCTTCCCAGCATTATTCTTCTTCTTTTTTTTTTTTTTTTTGAGATGGAGTTTTGCTTTTATTGCCCAAGCTGGAGTGCAATGGCTCGATCTCAGCTCACTGCAACCTCCACCTCCCGGGTACAAGCGATTCTCCTGGCTCAGCCTCCCAAGTAACTGGGATTACAGCTGTGTGCCACCATGCCCGGCTGATTTTGTATTTTTAGTAGAGATGGGGTTTCACCATATTGGTCAGGCTGGTCTCGAACTCCTGACCTCAAGTGATCCACCTACCTCGGCCTCCAAAAGTGCTGGGATTACAGGCATGAGCCACTGCACTCAGCCTTCACAGCATTCTTCTATACTTTTTTGTTTTCCCTAGAGATAATAATCACCTCCTTGCCCCCATTCATTTTGTTTTATATAATTTACTACCATTAATTCATTCTTGAGCTCTCCCAAAAATGTTTCCTTTGAATATATTAAATTACATCAGGAAACCTATCACATTTTTTTTTTTCTTGAAAATATCTCTCTCGTACCCCTCTATTCCCCCTCAAGTCTGGACTGACTGATCTGTAGGTCTACAGTGAGAGTTAGATTTTGCCAAAGAATCTGCCTTCATGTGTTAATTTATTTGTGCTGCTATAACAGAATACCACAGACTGGGTAATTTATAAGCAATAGAAATTTATTTCTCACAGTTATGGAAGCTAGGAAGTCCAAGATCAAGGCATCGGCAGGTTTTGTGTCTGGTGAGAGCTTCTCTCTGCTTCCAAGATGGTGCCTGTTGCTGCATTCTCTGGAGGGGAGGAATGTTGTGTCCTTACCTCATGGAAGGGCAAAAGAGGGAACTCACTCTCTTCAGCCCTTTCATACAGGCCCTAATCCCATCCAGGAAGGCTCTGCCCTCATGACATAATCACCTCGTAAAGGCCACACCTCTTAATACTATCACATTGGCAATTAAGTTTCAATACACAAATCTGGGGGGACATATTCAGACCATAGCATTTTATTACCATTTTTGGGATTCCCTTCTCCTTTTGTGTGGGACTCCTTAATTCCAGCATCCCACATCTTCCTCTTTTTTGATTTCACCCTTTGTTTTGATGGAGCACATTTTGTAGTAGCTTCCTAGGAAAGAGTTCATAGGAGATAAGTGTTTTGAGAACTTGCTGCCTTTGTTTTAGTCTTGTAATTAATTGATCATTTGACTAGGTGGTGAAATGGAAAGTTATTTCTCTTTCTGGATTTTGAAGGCATTTCTCCATTATCTTCTAGCTCCTGATAATACACTTGTTATTTTGCAGTTATAATAACATAATGCAATCAATGTTAGTTTGATTCCTGATCCTTGTCTGTTTTTTACTCCCAAGAAGGTTTTAGAAATTCTTTGTCCTTCAGCTTCTAAAATGTCCCGTCTATAGGAACTAATATGGATCTTTGCTCATGCATTGTTCTGAGCATTTTGTGGATCCTTCAATGTTTTTTAGTCCTGATACATTTTCAAATTTTTTTTTAATAATTTCTATCTCCCTGGGTTTTTTTTTATCTCTCTGAGGATTCCATTTAAATGATGTTGAACCTCTAAATCAATTAAATTTTTAAATCTTTCTATTTTCTATCTCTTGAACTATCAGACTTTCTATTTGATTTACTAAACTTTATCTTCCATTCCTTCTATTAAAATGTTCATTTTTGCTTTTGTTCCCTTGATTTCCAAGAGTTTGTTTTTGTTCACAAAATATTGCTTTTCTTATAGTCTCCTGTTCTTTATGGATGCTAATTCTTTTTTATTTCCCTGAGAATTATGAGGATTAGTTATGTTTTGATTGATGCTTTCTTAGTGTTTTACTCAATGCCTTTTTCCTTAAATTTCTTTTTTTTTTCTTTTTTGTTTGTTTTGGTTTGCTTTATGTCTTCTATACCATAGGTCTTTCTCATATTGTTATTATTGGCTGTGTGCTTATTTATGGTTAAGGTACAAAAGCAGGCTGCTTATAACCTCTGAATGAATATGGATGGGACTTGTTGAGAAGTGAAGTTTCACTCTAACCTAATATCTAGCTGAGGTATTTTCTTAGAGGAAACCCAGCTTTAATATCTGCAGACCTTTTTGCTGGGCCAGTTTCCCTGGATATGAATCCTCTTGTTTCATTCCTGAGGGTTATGACTTCCTGCCAGCATTTCTAGGGCTGAGTGGCAAAGGGGGCTGTGGTGGGGGTGGGGAGGGCTCACCTTTCAGAAGTTTCACATTTGGCATGTTCTCCCTGTTATCAGTATAGTTCTTCTGTACTACGTGTAGTGAGATGAAGCTAGAGTTTCTCTGGTTCAGTCTTTCCAGGAAATGAATATAACTTTTGTTTTCTTTCAAGCGGGGAAAATAGGTAGTTCTTTGCCTGAGCAGGCTGCGGAAAGAGATCTTTGGGGATAATTGTTTCTTACACGAATTTTCAACGAAATTTCTGGCTTCTAGCCTCACTTGAGACCCTCACTTTCAGAGGTAGTTGATCCCCCAAATACTAAGGCTTTTTGTGGCTTTGTAATATGCATCTACTTATTTCTGGACTTACCTTGGAGGTTTCCCCACTCCATAGCTCTTCCAGGATTTTTCTAGTTTCCCAAGTTAGCAATCTCTCACGCATCTGATTTCTGATTTTCAACTTTTTATAGTCATTTATATTCCTCTTTTCTTTGTACTTGTGGATTTATATATTTTAATATCTTTACTGCTTTCCCTATGAGATTTCTGGAGAAAAAATAGTAAATACTTGTGTTCAATCTGCATTTTAACTGGAAGCTAGTTTTTCAATATTTAAGAATTTAAAATCAGCTCTTGCCCGAAAATAGAGTGACCAGCTCTTGATAAAATGTCTTTGAAACAGAAGTAAGAATTGCCACTTTTTCTGTTGTTGTTCTAATGGCTGATTGACAAAAAAAGTGCCCCTTGTTAGCATGTTCTTTTCAGGAATGTAATAGAACAAAATGGGAGCCAAGAAATGAATCATGGCCAAGGAGACATTTTGGGATTGGCTTTCTGGTCATATTTAGAATCAAAGCTGGGCACAGTGGCTCGTGCCTGTAGTCCCAGCTACTTGGGAGGCTGAGGCAGAAGGATGCAGAAGGATTGTGTGAACCTGGGAGTTTGAGGCTGCAGAGAGCTATGATCATGCCACTGCACTCCAATCTGGACGACAGAATGAGCTCCTGTCTAAAAAAATTAATTTTTTAAAGAAATAGAATAAAATCCCCACGAAGAGATGGCAATATTATAATATGAAACTGCTGTTCTGGATTTGTTGGCTTGATTATTACAGGACAAGTACAAAAGAAATAATAAGATATAATCATTATTGAATACATGCTTTTTATTTAGAAATTATTTTATTCATTTGATGCAAATATTAGAGATCTAATTTGGGATATCAATGGTACATTCAGATTTTATTTACCAGATATCTTTTAAATATATGAGCATATTTAAATATTCTCTACTTGCACTTTTAGTCTTCATAGAATCATTTTCATATTTTACCAAAAATGTTGTTTGTGTTATAACCAGTCATAAAAAGGGGTAACTCTGGATATTCAAAATAATACACATTTGTTAAGAAACCTCATATCAGTTTGTTTTAATGATTTCTTTTTCCATGTTGCTTTGTGGAGCTAGAAAACTAGACTGTATTGTTGTTTTTTTAAGGATAAAATAAATCCTGGATGGGAGTAATTTAGTGATACACTGCTCACATGCCATTCTTAGTGAATTGTACAGCCTTATTTGACATAACTACTTCATTAACCTCCATTATTATGAATAAAGATGTATTTAGCATCGATAGTGGATAGTCTGCTAAAGCTAGATGTAGATGCTGTTATAATCAATATTACATAGCCAGAAAAAGTGCCAGATAGGAAGAAAATGTGGGAAAGTATGTTTCAGAGTAGCAAATGAATAGGGGAAGATATAAAATTCTCTAAGGAGACTTCAGAAATTTTGAGATTTTTTCAGAGTATCCAAATACATGGAGCATTTAAAGGTGAAGAATGTGGACAGTAGCTGAATGAAAAATATTTCAGACATGTGAGGCTGTATGCAGGAGTTTTGAGGGAGAATAGAGAATAAATAATTTATGCTTAATTGGAAGCAATTTTGGAGACATATGAAGAGTGTTGAGTGAGATGGGGAAGACTACACACCCAGAAATGTCTTGAGTGTTGTATATATAGTGAGCTTTTCAGTGAATGGCAGCTGAAGTTGTGGCAGAAAAACTGAAAAGGTGTTATAGAATTTAGAGTTTGGAACTGATGTGATGCTTATAAAGCCATGACCCATGTGGTCCAGTCCCGAAGTAGTGTCACATTTACAAAAACACAGCACAAATAATCAACTCAAGCTTTAACATGGTTCCCAAAAATGTTTGAGGAGGTTTAAGTATGTGACCCATTGCATTTGTTACTTAAGTCATTTTCCTTTCTAATCTACAGCACCCAGCTCCCAGATTGTAATATGTCCACATCTATAGACTAGTCTTTATGAAGCAAGTTGTCTAATAAATGAGAATAGAACCTGTTTTCAGGGGTATTATTAGTAGCTTTCGTGAGAGAGGCATTGGTATACGTATGTTCAAGTAGCTTCTAGATTATAGAAGACTTTCTGCTAGATACCATTTTCTTTACATTAACCAATTATAAGGGAAAGGTAAGTCACTTATACTTTTTGTCCATCATGTAAATACTGGAGAATTCTATCAGTCGCCATGGTGTATCTTTTGTCTTTGTGATAGAAGCTTTACTGGCATGACTAGAGATGTTACAGAAAAAGCTATGATCTTTGAATTATTATCTTCCTGGAGAGGAGACTAGCTAGAGGCTTAAAGAAGAAAAGGGCTTTTTTTTTTTTTTTTGAGACGGAGTCTTGCTCTGTCACTCAGGCTGGAGGTGCAGTGGCACAATCTTGGCTTACTGCAAGCTCCACCTCCCGGGTTCACGCCATTCTCCTGCCTCAGCCTCCCGAGTAGCTGAGACTACAGGTGCCAGCCACCATGCACAGCTAATTTTTTGTATTTTTAGTAGAGACAGGTTTCACTGTGCTAGCCTGGATAGTCTTGATCTCCTCACCCCGTGATCTGCCCGCCTCGGATTAGCACTCCCAAAGTGCTGGGATTAGAGGCGTGAGAAAAAGTGCTTTTTAAAGGAGCAACAGGTCCTTGTTGTGTATGCCCATGTGAACACCAATCCTACGGGAAAAAATTAGCATGTTGTACTTTTTAGCAATAAGGTGCCTACTATTGCTAATGAAATGATCAAGAGCTGTACTAAAAGCGTATGATTGGAAAAAGCCTGCAAAAAATAGTACATTTGAAACAAACCAATTAATTGAATTTAGTCTAAGCTAATTTTATCATTAATGAATGACAACTGTGAGAAATATTCAAATTTGTTCATCACAACAGACTAAAGGACAGATTCATTTCTTTTTTTTTTAATTTTTTATACTTTAAGTTCTGGGATATATATGCAGAACATGCAGGTTTGTTACATAGGTATACACAAGCCCTGGTGGGTTTGCTGCACCCATCAACCCCTCATCTACATTAGGTATTTCTCCTAATGCTATCCCTACCCTAGCCCCCCACCCCCTGACAGGTTTCAGTGTGTGATGTTCGCTCGCTATGTCCACGTGTTCTCATTGTTCAACTCCCACTTATGAGTGAGAACATGTGGTGTTTGGTTTTCTGTTCCTGTGTTAGTTTGCTGAGAATAATGGTTTCTAGCTTCATCCACGTCCCTGCAAAGGCCATGAACTCATCTTTTTTATGGTTGCATAGTATTCCACGGTGTATATGTGCCACATTTTCTTTATCCAGTCTATCACTGATGGACATTTGCGTTGGTTCCAAGTCTTTGCTATTGTGAATAGTGCCACAATAAACATATGTGTGCATGTGTCTTTATAGCAGCATGATTTATAATCCTTTGGGTATATACCGAGTAATGGGATTGCTGGGTCAAATGGTATTTCTTGTTCTAGATCCTTGAGAAATCGCCACACTGTCTTCCACAACAGATGCTGGAGAGGATGTGGAGAAATAGGAATGCTTGTACACTGCTGGTGGGAGGGTAAATTAGTTCATTTCATTTTATATTAAAAATATTTTCTCAGGCCAGGCGGGGTGGCTCACGCCTGTAATCTCAGCACTTTGGGAGGCCAAGGTGGGTGGATCACGAGGTCAGGAGATCAAGACCATCCTGGCTAACACGGTGAAACCCCCTCTCTACTAAAAATACAAAAACTTAGCCAGGCATGGTGGCACACACCTGTAGTCCCAGCTACTCAGGAGGCTGAGGCAGGAGAATTGCTGGAACCTGGGAGGCAGAAGTCGCAGTGAGCCAAGATTGCACCACTGCACTCCAGCCTGGGTGACAGAGCTAGACTCCATCTCAAAAAAAAAAAAAAACCTCAAACCCAATTCCATAAAGTCATTCATGATTAAAACATAACATTTTGCTGAAAAATTCACATCAAAAATTATCCTTTGTTTTAATTTCTTACCCTTGAAAAATCCCAGACTTGGTTTATGATGCTTTATCAAATCAGAAGAATGAATATTCATTAAGCACATATGATGTGCCAGGTTTTGCCTTAAGTCCTACAGAGTGAACAAAGAAGATTCCCGGTTTCTTAAAATCTAGTAGACAAAAAATTTTAAGAACTGAAAGTTAAAATAATATCCTGAGATAAAAGTAATACCTTAAGAAAACAGTGGAAAAGGACATACAAGTCCAATTTTTAATACAAGTCAGACATTAAAATTCCTTTGGGAATCAGTAGATCAGCTATTTGGCTAAAGAACAAGGTATGAGAAAATGGTAGGGGGGAAAGTCTGGAAAGATAAATTGAGTTAAAATTATGGGCTTCAGATGCCAGGCTTTAGAACTTGATTTTGTAGGGAACACTTTGACATTTTTAATTTTAAACTTAAGTGAAGAAGTAGCAAAATCAGAGCAGCACATTGTGGAAATGACACTTTCAGCTGTGTGCAGACTGGACAGAGAAACTACCGAGATGGGTGAAAAGGCTACTTTCATTTTTCAGATGGCTTAGGTCACTTTATGGACACCGGATAGACTCCCCCTCCTCCAAAAAATTTAGTTCCTATGTCTAGACTGATGATGTCACACACACATACACACACAGACACACGCACTACTCTCATGGTTAGGCTTTCTAGGGAAATCACAGCGAACTCCCAAGAAGTTCCAAAAATGGATTGAGAGAGCAGGGAGAGGTCACTGGCTTGGAGTTTTATGACAATTAGGGCACAGGGCTGGGGTGAGGGGTTCCCTCACATGTGCTGATTTGAACTTCCCATGGGTGCCAAGGGAGGGAGCACCCAGGCTTTTTTATCAGCTTACTAATATGTGGGACAAAAGGAGAAGGGGAATGATGTATACTGAAAGCTATCAGCAATCAAACATCAAAAGGGGAGCCAGGTGCTTTATTACACAAATGCAGGTGGTAAGAGTGCTTTCGTGCTAACTCAGGGTGCTACATTAATATTATCAATAAGTTATAAGCCTCTACCTGATAGAACCTGCTCTGTGGGAGGAAGCCTTCTAGAGGAAGGGATTTTCATGAACATGGGGACATATAACATTTAATTTACAGGCCCATTGAGGACCTTTGAAATGTCAAAGAGGTAGTCTCTAAGGCTTTGAAATAAATATCCCAGCAACTCTTGACCTTTTGTTCACTGCATTTCCTTTCATAAAAATTCTAATATATTACTTATGTTTGGAAGAAAGCATTTTTTAAAAGATGCAAAGCTAGATGGAGATTGTTTGCATCTGAGACCAGAGTTGTAATTTTCTTTTTTTTGCTCAATCAACCCATCAGTTTTGTTTTGAGACTCAGCTACATATTCTCAATTTATATGTGTAGAGAGAATCATCTAGAGGATTTGTTTAAAATGTCTATCCTTGTCCTTAACCCCAGGGACTCTGGCTAAGAATTCTTAGGCAGTGCTCAGGAATGTGCATTATGACAGGTGTTTCTGATGCAGGAGATTATATGCTTCACTTGAGTAACCTTGCCTCACCATGTACTCAGCACTGCACCAGGTATTGTAAAGGATGTAGGCAAAGTCTAGCACAATCGCAACCAACAAGAAGTTGACTGCTTTGCTGTCTCTTTCCTACTTAACCAATCTTTTAGCTTCTGCACCTATAAAGAGTATGAAAGCAAATATAAAAGCCAAGACTACAGTTCTGTTTAGTTACCACTCAGAATTTAGCAGTGCCTAAATGCTTGGTTCAAGAAAGGGCTTTATATACTTTTTTCTAATTTAAATTTCACAAAGTCAAATTATTAACACATTATAAAGTGCAGAAAATTGAGGCTTGGAAAAATTAAGTGACTTGCTTAAGGAATACAGCCACGAAGTGGGAAAGTCAGGTTTCAAACCCAGTTTCGTCTACATCAAACTTCTGTTTTTGTTGTTGTTGTTGTTGTTTTGGTTTTTTTTTGGTTTTTTTTGAGACTGAGTCTCACTCTGTCGCCCAAGCTGGAGTGCGGTGGTGAGATATTGGCTCACTGCAAGCTCCGCCTCCTGGGTTCACGCCATTCTCCTGCCTCAGCCTCCCGAGTAGCTGGGACTGCAGGCGCCTGCCACCACGCCTGGCTAATTTTTTTGTATTTTTAGTAGAGACGGGGTTTCTCCATATTAGTGAGGATGGTCTCGATCTCCTGACTTCGTGATTCACCTGCCTCGGCCTCCCAGAGTGCTGGGATTACAGGCGTGAGCCACCGCACCTGGCCTAACTTCTGTTATTAACCATGACACTCTGTTTACTGCCAGGAGCCTGGTGTTAGTTTTCTAGTCTCACTCAAGTGATGATTGAGATCCCATGGCACTCAGAACAGGTGGAAAATTAGGCAGTTGGTCACTCAGTTTTGTCATATATTGACAGTTGAATAACAGGTATGCATCTGCTGCCAAAAAAGTCTCTGTCTCCCAGGATAGAACTTTCCTTATTGACTGGCATTGCCGTCTTTTCCACAGCCTTCGCTAAGACCTGAGTTTTGTCAGATGCTTCCCTGTAAGCACAATTTGTCTAGTTTAGAATAATAACTTTTGGACCAGGTGCTTTCCAGAGGCTGAGAGAAACTAGGGTGGCTGGAAGAGACTAAGTGAGGAAAAGGGTGACATCCTTTGGGATTAGGGACATATACAAGCTCAGATCATACTGGGCTCTGGGAATCATGGTCAGAAATTTGGTTTTGATTCTAAATATGATGGGAAACAAATGCAATATTTTACACAAGGGACTTAGTGTGCTGATTTTATATCTTAAAAATAGCCTTTTGGTTGCTATGTGAAGAACAGGTGAAGGGAACATGAGTTGAAGCGGGAAGTTGAGTAAGAAGGTTGTTTTACCCTCTGAATACCTTAAGTGTGTAAAAGTTCCTCTTGAAGGAAAAGCTAACAAAAGAAATTTTACGGACTGAATGTTCATGTTCCCCTGAAAGTCATATGTTGAAATCCCAACCTCCAATGTGATAGTATTATTAGGTGAGGTGTTTGGGAGGTAAGTAGGTCATGAGGGTAGAAACTTCACGAATGGAATTAGTGACTTATAAAAGGGACCCCAGAGAGCTCTCTTTCCGTTCTCTGCCATGTGAAGATACAATAAAAAGATGACCCTCTGCAGACCAGGAAGTGAGCCCCCAACAAACACTGGATGTGCGGGCACCCTGATCTTGAACTTCCTAGTCTCCAGAACTGTGAGAAATAAATATTTGTCATTTAAGTCACCCAGTCTATGGTATATTTATTACAGCAGTCTAAACTGATTAAGACAGCAGGAAAACGGATATTTCTGTCTAGATAAAGTAGGAACTCAGAAAAAAAGTCTAATGTCCCTCCACCTCCTCCCCAAAGTAAGTCTAGAGAGAAGGCAAGAAGTAATGGGAGAGACTATCAACACTTGAGCATTTCCAGATTTCCCTTTTTCTTCCTTTTTATCCTTCTAAAATTCTTCCAAATATTTTAAGTATTTTAAAATGTTAAATATTTAAATATTTCAAAGTTAATTTCAGCAGTGTTGACTCTGAGAGCTTACATATCAGGCAGGTGTTTAAGATGATGAGACCTCTGTAGGAGATGATATATGGGAATGTCTTCCTAGGAGAGTTGAAGAAAACTCTTTTTTTTTTTTTTTTTTTTTTTTTTGAGACAGAGTCTCACTCTGTTGCCCAGGCTAGAGTGCGGTGGCACAATCTTGGCTCACTGCAACCTCTGTCTCTGCCTCCTGGGTTCAAGCGATTCTCCTGCCTCAGCCTCCTGAGTAGCTGGAACTACAGGTGCCTGCCACCACCACACTCAGCTAATTTTTTGTGTTTTTAGTAGAGATGGGGTTTTGCCATGTTGGCCAAGCTGGTCTTGAACTCCTGACCTCAAGTGATTTGCCCGCCTCAGCAAATCTCGCATTCGGCAATCCCAAAATGCTGGGATTGCAGGCGTGAGCCACTGCGCCCGGCCAAAAATCTTTTTCTTGGTGGTGGATAAGGAGCCAGCTTTGCATCCCTCCCCACCCCCACCATGGCCCCCTTTCCCACTCAGCCCCAGAATGCTGGCTTCTTATCCACCCATAACCCATAACCCTCTGGAGGACTCCATCACACAAAGCACCTGTGGAGTGGCTTGAAGATGGCACCCCCTTGGGCCGAGGGCAGGTTTCTACTTGTCTGAGATAACGTGACTCAAGCTGCTTTGAGACCAGGACAGAATGCTGGTTTCACAGATGCCATTCTTTTCCACACATATTGCTTAGCACTCCTTTAATTGCAAATGACAGAAACCCAACTAGGATTACCATAATGAAGCAGGGTATTTATTGTGAGGATAGAAACGTGCCTCATGGAAACTAAGGTGAGAAAGATGGCTGGGCCTCCAGAACAATGGGAATTAGGTTCTTGAAAATCCTAACTCCCTGCATTCATTTTTGATCAGCTTTATCCCACGACAGGAAATGTGGCTGTTGAAATCTCTCAGAGCTTTAGCCACGTAGAAGGAGACAGATGATGTGATTCTCTTATTCCAAGTCCAGAACTGCAAGATAAGAAGTTTGTTGGTTTTGCTGGAGTTAGGATCTTCCTCCTGGGAGTCATTTGTGCTGAGGAGGTGGCACTGGGCTCATAGGGTGAACCCTACAGTACCATGGAAGTGGATAAGGGGGGGGTAGCTCTCTTAGGACAGTTGAAGAGAAAATTTTCTTCAGGGGTCTCCAATGACTGATAGAAGGGTACTAGATAAAAAGTCCCACAGGCGTCAACTACATGAGAGATTTTGTGAAAATTGATGAAAAGCAGGTTGATTAATTAATGCCCAACCTAAACAACCAAAAAATAAGAAAACATTTAATCCAAGGGGATATCTAAAAATCAAGAGAATCCAATGAATAATGAACAAAGATTAGTATTATATTTTTCTGTTAACTGTTATTTGGGTACGCAACTATTTCAGAAGGGATTGGTTCCTTTGCTTTATCTCATTAAATGGGATGCTAATGCCTGCAGACTGCATCTTCCCACAGTGAATAAAATACTTGTTTACATTCATGTAGCAAAGGTCCTCTTAGCCTCTTCCCCACCCTCTGCCCAATGCCTAATCTGCTGTGTGTGAAGTTTGAGGTAAGCCTGTTGAAGAGCTTTGGGGGCAATGGGGTACAAGTGCCACATGTTAATGAGGACACTCCTGGTTTACTCTGCACAAAGGGTGCATGAGTCAAAATTCTCCAGAGAAACAGCCAACAAGATGTGTGTATATACAGACAGACAGAGATTTATTTTAGGGAGTTATGTCACGTGATTGTGCAGGCCTGGTAAATCCAAAGTCTTCAGGATAGGCCAGCAGACTGGAAACTCAGGTAAGAGCTGCAGTTAGAGTCTGAAGGCTGTCTGCTGGCAGAATCCTACCTCCCTGAGGGATGTCCACCTTTGATCTATTAAGGCCTTCAACTATGAGGCCCACTCACATTATGGAGGGCACTCTGCTTTACTCAAAGTCTACTGACTTAAATGTTCATCTCATCCCAAACACCTTCTCAGGAATATTCAGAAGAACATTTGAGTATCTGGGCATTGTGGCCCAGCCATACTTACACATAAAAGTAACAACCATCACAAAGGGGAAGTGGCAGAATACCAGGCAAGGCATAGAATGGAACTGGAAAGTAGAAATTCATCAACAGTATCATGCCAGCCTGAGAAGCAAGGTGAGTGGTTCTTCAGACTTCTGGAGTCTGGAAATATTTATAGTTACACTGGAAGAAGGAAAGAAACTGAGAGGGAGACAGATGGGGAAGGAAGAACCTCCTAATGGCCATAGTAGGAACATTTCCCAACATGACGATGGGTTCCCATGGTGGGAAGAGTGACCATGTGGGTACCTGTGGAGAAACGACAAAAGCCTGAGAGGCAGGAGTGGCAGTGGTGGGGGAGGCGTCCTCTTCCTGCCTGTGGCACAGAGTGGTGTGCACCTCTTACAGCTCCTCCCTGTGGCCCGTTGCAGTCTGCATGTGAAATAGAAGCATGCAGGCTGACTGTGGCCTTTCTAGGCTGTGCGGCATTGGGCCAGGAAAACCTTTGCAATGATTCTCTGAGGCCATGTATCAACATAAACAATGTCAGATAACCTAGGAACGCTCTATTCTCTGGGCCAGATGGACACTTTCAGGGAAGCCAACAATTTAGTACTCTCTCAAACCAATATTTGAATGAGACTATTGTCCAATCTTTTTTGTTATTGTTGTTGGCATGGGAAGGAACTGAATTTCCATGAAAAATCATGTAGCCTGGTTTATTATGTTTGCTGTCTTCTTCTCAAAAACAACCATTTGCATAAGGCCATTAGTAAACAATTTGGTGTTGGTTGAGGATTTTTGATGGGGAATAGAGGAGAGATTTAAAAAAGGTGATTTCACATGCGTACCTAGAAGACAGTTTCTTATTAAATCTTATGAATAAATGTGTTTCTTCCCTTATGTGTCTCTTGGGAATCTTGGTTGCCTCTCTTTTTTTCTCTCTGGTGCTTGGTCTTTTTGCCTCCTGCCTGCTCTTTCCTGAATATTCACCTCCCTTCCTCCATGTCTGTCTTTCTGCCTTTCTGACAAAGAGCAGTTTCACGCCCGTCCAGCTCTATCTCCATCCAAGTTACAACCAGGGGAATTGGTTTACTGAATGGGCTGGACTCTGGTGTATAATCCAGAAACAACTTTTTCTTTCCTCACCACTATCTTCAAATGTTGTGGAATCTCCCTTCCCTTCCCCTTTGGTGACACCACAGATTCCCAACAAAGAAGTAAGAAGACTATATTTCAACAGAATGGTGCAAATCTGTCACAACAATTGAAAAATTACATCGTGAACAGAGAAGCTGAGGGGAGTAATTTGCTAAAAGCCACTCAAAAGTGAGAGATAAGCGAGGTATGCAAAAGACAAAATTCCTTTTGCAAACTGTGCTGATCTGTAACTCACCAGATGAGATACCTGCAAAATTAGGCACTAGCTGCACAGCCCAGTTTCCACAGCTAGAATTCCAGAGACATGGGCTTCATTGTTAATGAGGTTGACCTTTACCCGATAAATGAAGGTATTGATCTATGAATGATTTTTGATTTGGGAAAAATAGCTTTAATCATTCATTTGCTTAGATTTATGTTCCCTTCTCTTTATGTAACATCTTACTTCCCCACATCCATAGGTTTCAGGCCTCTTTCTTGGGATTAATGAATAAAGAGCTTGATGGTGAACACTGATGCCTGCAGCTCTCTGAGCAGAGCCCCCTCTCTCTCACTGACGTAGATGTGGAAAGCAGACCAGGCCCTAATCATGACTGCAAGCTGACTGTCTGCATCAGTGGCTCAGGGTGAGAAGTTACAAGAGCCAGCTTTAAAAAGTAGCTAGTTGGCTGAGTGCAGAGGCTCCTGCCTATAATCTCAGCACTTTGGGAGGCTGAGGCAGGAGGATCGCTCGAGACCAGCCTGGGCAACATAGTGAGACCCCATCTCTACAAAAGCTTTAAAAAATTAGCTGGGTGTGGCAGTACGCACCTTGGTCTCAGCTACTTGGGAGGCTAAGGCAGGAGGATTGTTTGAGCCCAGGAGTTCAAGGCTGTAGTGAGCTGTGATCGTGCCACCACACTCTAGCCTAGGCAGCAGAGCAGGACCCTGTTTCAAAGAAACAGGGTCTAATTACATTCCCGCTGTTCCCACTCTTGTTTTGTTTGATTGCTTCTATGCTCTCGTGACCCACATCAAAGAGAAAAGGCCTTTGCTGGCTCCTGTCTCATGATGCAGAGAGGTCTGGGCTGGGGCACAAATGGATTTTTGTGTAATAATAATACAAGACAAAGCAATGTGATTCTGAATATTTAACGAAATAATCTTATTAACTGTAAAGTATTATATAAATGTCACTCGATTTAATTTTAATTTTCTGAGCTGCTGGCTTACAAGACTTAGGACTATTAATGTAATTGAGTACTTGTAATTAGGTAATTGAGGGCATTTAATGACAACTTTAGGTCACTGCTTAGAACTTATTGAAATGTATACTTTAGAAAAAGTGATGATTTTATGTCTATGTGTCTGTGTCTTTCCTAAGTATGAGTTGCTTATATGCATGCGTTTATTTGTAGGCATACTGTAATTTCACTCCTGCCATTTGTGAAAACAAAGAGACTTGAAAAGCTTTGCAAATAAGAAGTTGTAATTGTGAAGTTTTTAAAAGATTGACTTCAAAATGGAAATATATCTTATTTTCCTTTGATTGGGACAATTTTTAAAAGCTCATAAAAATCTCTAGTAATTCAAGAAGTACAAGGAAAATGTTAATAATTACCTATAATTCTCTGGCCATTAGTTCTTTTAACATATAAATATATGGAATACTCTACATAATTAAATCATGGACATATTTCTATTTCAATAAACATAAACCTTATACATTTTTTAATTCAGTTTGAAATAATTTCAAATTTAAAGAACACCATATCCCTTCCATGCAGATTTCCCTATATTAACATTTTACATTTACTTCTTCATCCTCTCCATTTCTCTCTCACTCTGTGTGTGTGTGTGTGTGTGTGTGTGTGTGTGTGTGTGTACAATCTCCATCACCATTAGTATTTTTCTGAATCATTTTTGACAAAAAGGTGCAAACATAGTGCCCCATCATCTTTACATCCTCCTTTGTGTACTTCCCCCCAACCCCCACACAAGGACACTTCCTACATTTCTACCAGTCAACCTTCCCAATCGAGAAATTAACATTGATCTTACACTACCCTCCAATCTACAGACCCCATTTAAGTTTCCTCAGCAGTCTCCGTAATGTCTCTTTTCCCTTTCTGAACCCAGGCCACACTCCAGAATCAGGTACTGCATCTAGTTGTCATCTCTTCAGTTACTTTCTATCCAAAAGATCTCCTCATTCTTTCCCCCTCTTCCATGGCCTTGATGTGTTAACTTCTGTACTTTGTCTTTAATTCCGTATAATTTCCCTCTAGGCCTGGGTCTGTCCAGACCCCCATGCCCAGACCCAGGCCATGCATCCTCGGCCGCAATGCTGAAGACTCGATGCTCTGCTCTTCTCAAGGCATCACATCAGTGGACAGCATGATTCAGAGTCGTCCTACATCACCATCCTACCATCATGATGCAAAGCTCGATCACTTCATGTAGTGGACGATCTGGCTTCCAAAGACGTCCTAGCCTTAAACCTAGCAATCTGCAAATATATTACCTTAAATTGCTAAAAGGGCTTTGCAGATGTATCTAAGACCTTGAGAGGAGGAAATGATCCTGGATTTTCCAGGTGGGTGTAATCTGGAATCTTTATAATTTGCATAAAGAGCAAAACCTTTATTAAAACTACAGAGAACTAGAGAGGCAGCAGGGTGAGAAGGACTCAGCCCATCAATGCTGGCTTTGAAGATAGAGGAAGGGGGCCATGAGCTGAGGAACAAGGGCAGCCTCTAGAAGGTGGAAAAGGCAGAGAAATGGATTCTCCCCCTCCAGTCTCCAGAAAAAAACAGTCCTGCCAACACCTTGATATTAGCCTGGTGAGACCTGTGTTGGATGTCCAACCTTCAGAACTGTGAAGATAAGTATTGTTTAAGCTGCCAAGCATGTGGCATAATTTGTTATGGCAGCAATTGAAAATTAATGCACATGGTCAAAATGACTGGAAGCCACTGAAATGGACTGGGTTTATCTGTCCATAAAAGGTTATTAGTAGAACATCATGCTTCTCATGTGTCTGATCATAGGCTTGAGAACAAGGGCTTGGCAATGATCAGAAACCAAGGGAGCTCTAAAATGCCAAGAAATTGGAACTAGAAAATATAATACAGTAACAGTTTCATTCTTGGACTTTACCCCGCCAAACCTATGCACAATGGGGAATGGCAACTTTTCAAAAAGTTAGGGAGGAGGAGAAGAACCTAGAACAGCAAAACAACAAACAACCCCAAATAAACTGAAGCCAAACCAAACCAAAAACAGATATGCACCTCACCAAAGGAGTTTAGATTTTATCCTGAAGACCTCAGAGAGATTCTGGAGAGCCTTAAGCATTTTTAACTTCACTTTGTAAAAGTGACGTTTTCCATCCAGCTTCTCCCAAAATCTGTACACTAGCTTTCCATTTTAAAATATAGCTTCTGATTGTCTCTTGGATCCTAATTCCACACTCAAACTCCAGACCAGTAGCAACCCTGATTCCTTTTGTATCCTTTCCTTCCTTTTTTCCCTCTTTCCTCCTTCTCTCCCTTCTTATTTCTCTTTCTTTCTCTTTTTCCCTCCCTCCCTCCCTCCCTCCCTCCCTTCCTTCCTCCCTCCCTCTGTCTCTCTTTCTCTCTCTATTCCTTCCTTCCTTTCTTTCTCTCTCTCTTTCTTTCTCTTTTCTTCCTTCCTCCCTCCCTTCCTCCCTCTCTTTCTCTCCCTTCCCTTCCTTCCTTCCTTCTTTCCTTCCTTCCTTCCTCCCTCCCCCTCCCTTCCCTCTCTCTCTTTCTTTCTTTCTTCCCTTCTTTCTCTTTCTCTTCTTCCCTTCCTTCCTCCCTCTGTCCCTCCCTCCCTCTCTCTTTCCCTCCCTTCCTTCCTTCCTTCTTCCCTCCCTCCTCCTCCCTTCCCTCCTTTCTTCCTTCATCCCTTTCTCCCTCCCTCCCCCTCTCTCTCTTTCCTTTCTTCCTTTCCTTCCTTCCTTCCTTCCTCCCTCTCTCCCCCCTCCCCCTCCGTTCCCTCCCTCCTCCTCCTTTCCCTCCCTGTCTCCCTCCCTCCCTCTTTTCTTTCTTTCTTCCTTCCTTCCTTCCTCCCTCCCTCCCTCCCTCCCTCCCTCTTTCCCTCCCTCCCTCCCTCTCTCTTCTTTCTCTTTCTTTCTCTCTCTCTCCTTGTCTCTTTCTCCCTCCCTCTCCCTCTCTTTCCTCCCTCCTTCCCTTCGTTTTTTTGTCTCTTCTCAGTCATTATGAAAAATAGTACATGTTCCTAGAAAGTTCTCCAAGCATGTGTTTCTGATTTTCCTGACACGTCTTTGTGCTTACTGCCCTCTCTGCCTGAGTTGTCCCCACTCCACCACCACCATGCCCACGCCTGGCAAACTACCACTTATCCTTCACCACGAAGGTTCATTCTCTGACCTTTCTCTAAGTCCCTAGGGTGGATCACTTTCTTCTCTGAGACAGCACTGTATCTTTCCTGTTCCTCAACTATAACACTGTGTTGACATTATTTCTCCCTCTCCTTCTCCATTTTCTTCTATCAGACCCTAAGCTCCCTTTCAAAATGTATGCTGAGTGGCTTAGCATTATGTCCGGCACATAATAGGTATTGATTGAGTGAATGAAAGAGACTGCCAAGGACCCTTTCTGGAATTTACTGAGGTTGGTATATCCTACACATGCAGTTCATCCTATGAAATATAAGATGCAAGTCACCTTCCTAATGCACTGTGATGCTGCCAGCCTAGGGTAGGATTAGCCACCACCATGCCCTGGCCCAGGCACACTAGTTCTACTCAGACCTTTCCTGTGTCCAGGCTTTAGCAGGGGCCAGAGGGCAGCAGCCATGTCTGGGAAGGGTCAGGAAGGGAAGGCTGGGCATGGCCTTAGGCACCAGGGAGTGGAAGAGTGGGCAGCTGAGAATCCTCCCCAGGGAAGTGGCAGGAGATAGGCCCTCCTGTGGCTCCAAGAAACCAGCATGTGCTCCATTGCCTAATTAGACTTCATTTCAAAAACACAAATTCAAAGATAAAATGGAGAATTTCAAAACGACAACCACAGAGCGTTACGGGGCCCTTGTGAGCATGAGGCCCTGTGAGACTGCACGGGTGGCGTGTTCATGAAGCTGGCCCTGCCTGGGAATGTTGTGTGAAAGGTTATCCAGCCCAGCCTTCATCTGTTGCTTGGGTCTGTTTCTTGTGCTGAGTTCTTTCTTGCTTCAGCCTTTGGTTTTTGATGCATTATACTTCATCTTAAAACATTGCTTTCTTTTCCGTGTCAGTAATTACTTTAATAATTCCCTATGTCTTAAATCTTCCATAGAAAAAGTAGAATAAGTGTACTGCTAATTTTCAGGGATAGTGCATTGATATTCTTAATTTAAACAACAAAAAATATTGTTTCATTGACTTTAACTGGGTTGAATTAAATTTTGTCTCCACAGTTCCCCACCCTTTGTTTTTATCCTCGAAGGCATGATTTAATTCTCCAAGGGATCTCTTTTGACTTACTAGTTTTCACGGTTTATTTTGAGTGTAAAATTAGAATCTCATAGTCGTTTGCAGGTCTGAGTCTGAGGAATGAGAATATTGTAGGTTGATGCCCTACTTGGGAAAACACATTTCAAACTCCCGAAGAGGTGGATATGAGTTTTTTTTGCTGGTTGTTTGTATTTTTCAAGATTTGTGATAAACGGCGAAGCTCAAACCCAAATAATCCTGCTGAAAACATTTTGGGCTCATATGGACTAATTCCTATAAAGTCTGTCTTCTAGAAACTTATGCTATATGATTTCTCAAAACAGGCTCTTGAAATGATAACTTCTCATGGCATAGCTGGTACACTTTGTTCCTAGCTTCAGAGAAAAATATAATCTTAAGGTGTGTCCAATACCTCTTAAAATACACTCTGACTCATCTCTCAGACTCCAGGCCACACATTCCACTGTAAATCTGATATCTAAATACACAGGTTGAAGTCTCAGGGGATGTGAACTTGGTTAGAGTCGAACTCTACTTACAATATGCAATCGCCACTGGCTTTCCTTGTCTTTCTGAGAGATTTCTGGCTCATTCAACAAAACTGGGTCGGGAATATTGGAGAGGAACTCATCAGCTCAAGCCATGTAAAAGGGAAAAGAGGGGGGAAGGGACATCTTGAGGGCCAGTAAGATAGACATAAAGCATATGCCCCTGGAGAGGGCTGTTTTCCATAAGCTGAATCAGGTCTAGAAGTAATTCTCTACTGCTCCCAGTCTCCATTTGCCCAGACATCCCAAAGAACACCTTGTTTCACTTGCAGAGTGCATGGGAGGGGAAATGATGCAGTAGCTGAAATGATGCGGCACTGGAAGGTTATGGCGACAGAAGGAGAAAGACGATTTCCAAATGCTGACTGGCATGCCCTGATTCAATGGTGTGCTGGAGAAGGCTTGTATTGGCTTAAGAGAACTGATTCTTAACTATATTGATTACCTGAAATTGGCCATGAAAATCGCTATGCACTACTAATCAAGTCTTGTCTGTACCCCCACCTCAAAGTTGACTGGCAGGTCACTGATACTAAGCTTACATTGCTCTCTAGAAATGTTCTCTGGCTACCTCTGATTGCCTGTGGGACTTCCCTTTTGATGTTCTTGTGGCCCTTACCTCTATTTGTCATCATTATGTATATATCTGCCCCAATTCATGGCCATAGGGGCCACAATGTCTAGCATTCAGCAGATGCTTGACAAATGTCCCCTGTATCAATGGGCACATAAAATGCATATTTTTCAGGTGCACATTAAAACTAAGAAAAGATCGATCTTTACTAACGGCATGTTTTTCTTTCCTTTTTTTGTTTATATAACATTTAATGAGCTCCTATACTGTAATTTTAATAGGCCCTGGGGATTTACCAAATAGCAAGTCATGCTTCTTTTATTAAAGAAGCACACAGTTTACCAAGGAAGACATAAATTGCTTTCTCTTTGTATTAATATGTCCTTCCATCTGTTTCTACGTGTTTTTTACATGTTTACATTAGTTGGTTTGCTAAGTTATGATGAAACTCCAATACATACAAGTTTATATACAGAAGAAGATCTGAAGGGCCACATACCAAAACATTAACAGTTTACCTCCAATGTGGAGATAGAATAGGGGAACATAATATTTTTTCTTTGTACTGTTTATACTGTTTGAATTTTTGAGTACATATTATATTATACTTAAAATATCTAAGAAGAAATTTAAAAAACTTTTACAGTTAATACAAATTCAAGGATGTATGAAGCAGGGTTGGGAGCATGAGGGAGTAGGGGGGATGTTTCAGGGTGAAACTGTTCCACCTCAGATCATCAGGCATTAGTTAGATTCCCATAAGGACGATGCAACCTAGATCCCTCACATGCGCAGTTTACAATAGGGCTCGTGCTCCTATGAGAATCTAATGCCGCCACTGCTCTCACAGGAGGGAAAGCACAGGTGGTGATGCTCACCAGCCCGCCATTTACCTCCTGCTGTGAGGCCTGTTTCCTAACAGGCCAGGGACTGGTATGAGTCCACCATCTGGGGGTTGGGGACCCCTGCTGTAGATAATGAGAATTACCTGGAGAATTTTAACCAAAGGGTGACGAGATTCAATCTATATTTTTGGATGATAACAGATGAGATTGAGAACTAGGTTACACTGGTGAGAGGCAGACTGAGCTTAATGATATATTATCATTTGGTCTTTATATAACAAGACTGCTTCTCTACCTAGTTTTGGGTGAAAATAACTTGCACTGGAAGTTCCTAGGGTGTGGTATACAAGTCTTTAAGTGGCTATAAAAACAGACAGTCCAGACACTCAGTCTCTCCTTCTTTCAGCTCTAATGTCATTGCTCTCTTGTATCCTGGCATCAATTAAGTGTTGGCAAGGGATAAATTCAGTCTTGCTTTGAGTCATGTGGGTGGACAGTGGTGGTGAAGGGAAAAAAGCTCCTAGCAGAGGTCGAGCTTGCTGGAAATACAGAGATGGAAGTTCTCTGTTCCAAGAATAGTTAATGGTGTCAGGATATAGGCTACAAACTGTCATTTGAGGGTGGCCTGGCTTATACCTGGTGGCACTGGCTTCAAACCAACTGAACTTTGAGTTATAAAGATGTCAATTCCTTCATGTGGTGACTTTCATAGGTGCTATCTTCTATAGGGTAGGTTCAGGTGAAAATGAATGGAAGGTAGGTGAGAGTCTATGGGGTACCACCCACTGGATGTGAAGCACCTCACATGGAGTAAGGTGACTTGTTAGATCCCTCCGGCAGAAGAGGCAGGCAGGGAGGTGAAGCATGATTTGTGTATTGATTTGACTCTGCCTGCTCTTGTTGCTAAACACTGCATGCTGTCCAGGAACACGGAAGTGGGGCTGGGTGAAACCTTCTACTTTGACAGAGTCTTTTCCTGACCGGAGCAATCGTTAAAGGGAAGGTCACTTCCTGTCCATTGCTCAGTTAAGATCACTTTAGACCATAATAAAATCTGAGGCCCTTGTTATCATCCGTAGATATGGGTTTTGTTTTGTTTTGTTTTGTTTTTTCATTATATACCCAGCCAGGTGCTAGCACAGGCCTTCCCAGAAACAATGGGTCAGGACCAGTTCTTGTGTCTTCCACATCGTAGAAATTAAACAACCACCTCATTTTCTGTTTCTTTTTTTTTTTATTGTACTTTAGGTTTTAGGGTACATGTGCACAATGTGCAGGTTTGTTACGTATGTATCCATGTGCCATGTTGTTTTGCTGCACCCATTAACTCGTCATTTAGCATTAGGTATATCTCCTAATGCTGTCCCTCCCCCCTCCCCCAACCCCACAACAGTGCCCGGTGTGTGATGTTCCCCTTCCTGTGTCCATGAGTTCTCATTGTTCAATTCCCACCTATGAGTGAGAACATGCGGTGTTTGGTTTTTTGTCCTTGCGATAGTTTACTGAGAATGATGTTTTCCAGTTTCATCCATGTCCCTACAAAGGACATGAACTCATCATTTTTTATGGCTGCATAGTATTCCATGGTGTATATGTGCCACATTTTCTTAATCCAGTCTATCATTGTTGGACATTTGGGTTGGTTCCAACTTTTTGCTATTGTGAATAGTGCCGCAATAAACATACATGTGCATGTGTCTTTATAGCAGCATGATTTATAGTCCTTTGGGTATATACCCAGTAATGGGATGGATGGGTCAAATGGCATTTCTAGTTCTAGATCCCTGGGGAATCGCCACACTGACTTCCACAATGGTTGAACTAGTTTACAGTCCCACCAACAGTGTAAAAGTGTTCCTATTTCTCCACATCCTCTCCAGCACCTGTTGTTTCCTGACTTTTTAATGATGGCCATTCTAACTGGTGTGAGATGGTATCTCACTGTGGTTTTGATTTGCATTTCTCTCATTTTCTGTTTCTAACTCAAATCTAGGGACTGTCTACTGGCTTTAGGTCTTTCTACCTTGGTGATACCTGTAATTTGAACATTAATGCTCTCTGTCCCTGGAGCTTGATTGGTATTATTCTAAAAAGATCTTCTCAACTCATGCATTTATTTGTTCAACAGGTACTGGATTTTTTGAGTGCTAATGTGAGTCAGGCACTGTGTGAGGCATTAGGAATATAATAGTAAACAAAGAGAACCTTAGGCCTGCTGTAATGTTGCTTAAAGCCTAGGGTAGGATTGAAATGCTAAATGAAGAATAACAATGTAAATGCAAAGCCAAAACTGTGATAAGGCAATGATGGAGTGCTACAAGGTAAAATTACATAAAAGGAGAATCATCTAGTGAGGGAAGTCTGAGGAGGCTTCCCTCAGGAGGTGATAACCCCACCAAGCTCTTCCGTCAGGAGTAGAAGGGCCTAGGTTTCTGGGCAGGTTGATCTACTTCCTACTAGAAAGCGAAGCAATATTTCCCAGGTCACACTAAAAAATGGGAGGCAAAGCGGTCCCATCAGATTATAGTTCTAGTTCAATGGGGCTTACTCGCCCTTATTCACATTGCTAAGGGATACTCAAGTGACTCTTTGAAGGACAAAAAGATAAGCTTCTCTAGAATAAAAAGAAAGCCAATAGATATACCCTGCTAAATGTATTAAAATGTCACTTAATATTTATAGAATATCACTGAAGTGTAGGGTCCCTTCCTGACACCTACATCTTGTGGGGCCAAATAGCCATTTTCCACTTATTTTGGGTACTTTCCCCACTCTGAAGGTTCTGTTCTATAGGCAGCCTGCTAAAGCCTGATTCCAATCACTTTTTCCAATTTTTCAGGGTCTTTTAGGATTTTTGAACAGCAGTTATTTTTTCTTTTCTCGTCACAAAGAGACATGCTATAAGTTGTCCATGACTAGAACTGATTCAGGTATTTAGTTATAATGCTGAAGAAATGTGGAGGTGTAAATATAGTAGTTAAGGGACAAATTCTGCTGTCTGAAACTCCCAGGATGGAATTTCCAGCCATAAGCAAGGGTGCCATTTGGCATTTCTGGGTGGGGAGTCTGACTGCCAAGCTCACTTCTCAGGGACAAAGAGCACTTGCCGCCTGGTAGTCGTTATTAACAGCTGTGTGACTGGGCCCCACGGTGATGTGTTGCAAATTTCTTTTCAGAATTTCCCCAGCTAAGAGGAGATTCATGAGTCAGAATGTTGGGAACTCCACAGGCAAGTACCTTGATTTTGAGGAAAATTTGTCTGGCTCATGAATCATAAAAATAAGTAAGTGCCATATATTTAGAAAGAGGTACCGGGATGTGTGGATGTGGAGAAATTGAAATGTAAACAAATATACATACACCAACTCCTTCTTCTCCAAAGAGACCCCCTCAAACTGATGGCTTCCAGAGCACATGAATAAAAATGATTGCAATGAGTTTAAAATACTTAACATTATTTTGCAAATCATTAAATGCTGTACAAATTATAACCCAGTGGACTCACAAATTAAACAGGGCTGATTGATAATAAAACAACAAATTAAGCAACACAGGGGAGTATTTGACTGTTGTTCAGAAATTAACCAACTCTAACATGTAGGAGTAATTAAAATAATTCCAAAATAATGGTGCTTATTAATGTTGGAAACTGGAAGAGACAGTCCAATCGTATTTATTTAAAATGCTTATACTTTGTACTTCAATTGTGTACTTTTTCATGTCTATTGTTTCTTGTGAGCATCATTACAACCTCTTTTTTTACATGTTGACATGAGTTTATTTCGTGGTTTTGATTACAAACAAAACATGTTCATCGTGAGTAACTCAAAGAGGTATAAGGAGAGAGATAAAATTAAAAGCAAAGTTCACAGGGAAATCCCAACTGAGATAATTCTTGTTAAGAATTTTGTCAACATCCTTGCAGACACTTCTAGGCATATATACAGTAGATATCACTTAAATAATTTTGCGCTTGCTACAAGGTTAAGACATTGTAGTACATGCATAGTCAATCTCTTTTTCTTCTACTCTCTGGAAAGGAAATTTTGTCCACTTAGCATTTTCTTCTTTCTCCACCTTATTTTTCGGAGTGTGGTAATCAGTGAAGAAAAAAAAACAAAGGAAGAAGGAAGAGGGACAAAAGAGAAGTGGCTGATCTGTTTGGGTATCATTGTGATGTCTTTGGTTGAGAGTAGAAAAGTGTATTGGGGAGGAGGAGGCCTTCAGGAGCTATTACAATGTGAGAATTAGAGAACAAGATGAAAAAGGTGGGATACAAAGGCTATTTTAGGATATGGTGCTGTGGGTTAGGAATTGTAGGTTCTTTAATGTTTTCTGAAAATGGAGAGCCAAGGGTGAAATTACTCTGTAATGCCTTTTTGTTGCTGGGTTGTTTCTGTGAATGTGACACTGGGCTGAATTGAACCACAGTGAAATCTGGAATTTATTTGATTTGCACATAAATGGGATTATATCAACCATACTGCTTTGTAATTCCTTTTGTCTTGAAAATATGTGATGGAGCTTCTATTTGAGTCAACGAATATGAATTACATGATTCTTTTCAGCGGATGCATAGAGTCTCTTGTATGAATACCTCAAATCTTTTTGAACTAGTCTCATGTTGGTGGACGTTTTGGTTGTCTCTAATTGTGATGAACATCTTGTGTATACTTGCATATTTATGTAACTACCTCATTGGGATAGATTCTTGGATATAAATTTTCTGCATGAAATTGTATGTACGTTTTAAATTTTATTACATAACACCAGCAAAAAGTCATGCTGATTTATGTTCCTCTCACTGTGTATTAAAGTCCCATATCCACAAAAATCTCATTCTTATCATTTCTTATTAGTTGGTGAAGATTTGACAACATATCTACGGTATACATATGAAGAAGCTGAAACCCAGAGAGATTGAGGGATTCTTGCCTAAGGTGTTAGAACTGATAGTTCTAGTTCGTCGGCCTCTTTAGAGGTGTCATTGCCTGGAAGATCCAGATGATAATATGTCCATCAGGCCTTACAGAAACCACCCACAGGGAAATGGAAGATACTTAAAACTGGCAAATGAAACAATTTCCAGTTCAATCCATCTGTGTAACAAGGGCATACCCACCACTGTGACGAGATGATGTGTATAAAAGTGCTTTGTAAATCACTGGAGATTGAGGCACTGTTTGGGAAAACAATTACCCCTTTCATCTGGATAATTAGGACTGTGTATTTTAGCTAATAGACAGGAATTATAAATGTTTGCGGTTTGACCTTGCATTTGAGTGTCACTTTTATCATCTGTAACTCGATAGCTAAATTCCTAATAAATGAAGCATTTATTATATAAAGTGCTGACACAGTACTAAATCTGGACCACTTTTCCTTGTGATAGCCTGATGATTAAAGGCCAGAATGTCCAATTCTGTGCTGTCTCATAGCAAATGTACTATAGGCAGTATTCTTCTGCTGTTAATCCATGTCCCCAGATTGCCTCTGACCTTGGCCCAGGAGGCCTGTTGACTCCATGCTCATTTATACTCATTTTGTCTCTAGAAACACTGATCTAGACAGCTCTTTCTGAGTTTATTTTACTTGCTCCAGTCCTGCTAGACTCTTAAGGATTTCAGGCACCAGAATAGCTGTGTTTAACCTTGTCCATTAAGTCCTTACCCAAGAAACCCGTCTGAATTGGTGATGTTTCTGAAAACACAAATGAGGCCAAATTACAAATGGAGGAAGCATCTGGGTTAAAATAAACTGTCACCAGACAAAAGCTATCTCCTTCCATTTTCTTTTTTGTAAGAAAAACAGGTTACTAGCTTTAATCTTATTCTTAGGTAAAATGTGCTGTTCTAGTCTTTTTAAAAGCACTTGCCTCAGAATTTCTACTCAGCAATAAGAAGAGGGGGCAGGCCCGGTTATCTGCTTGTAGTAATAAAGATCCACATTTATCTTCTGCAATTCTGCCTTTGGTATTCTTACTTTGAACTGGAATAGCACAGGAAAAGTGGATTGAGGACCGCACAATTGGAGCATGACTTGTGTTGCCTGGTTACTGAGATTCCCCAGAGATTAGATTGTCAGGGTATTTAGATGCACAGAAAAGCAAACAAACAAACCTCCTACCTTCCTGGTAATTCTTTTATGAGGACACGGCAACTTCTAAAATTGGAAACCTAGATTAAGGGAGAAAATAGTTTCTATTAGCAGAAGATAATGAATAGTAATTATCTTCAACGCTGTCAGGGGGCTCATCATTTGTGAGTCATGGTCAGTGGGAAGTGGCCATGCTCAGTATGAAGAGTTTCATGTTGCTTTAATTCTGGGGACCCTCAGATGATGCTGCACAGGCCTGCCGGTCTTCAGAAGCTGCTCTGCGCATCTGCAATAAAAGAGAAGACCTTCTAAGTCACTCACTGGTTTTGAAAGAAGTAAAATAGAAGCAGGCTTTTAAGTATCCCTAAGGAGGGCACTATAGGATTTGTATTGGAAATGGATCTGAAGACTTAGGAGAGACTAAAAGATTAGAAATACAAAGAGGTCAATTTGCTTCCACCAGCTAGTTTAAAACTAAGTGTTGGCCACATTATCTGCTATTAGCTCCGTGTCTTCATTGCCCTTCTCAGTGTTCTTCTGCCCTAGGTCACAGAACATTTTCCTGAATCGGATTCTGGGTTAAAGCTGCCAGTAGGAAGAATTCACATGAGATTTGAAAGGTGGAAGAGAAGGAGAAAGTGTTTTTTTCTTGCAACAGTTTGGCTGGGGAGCTGAGATCTTCACTGAGGGCTTCCTTTGTCTCCGGGTTCCCGTGGACAGGTAGCCGATGTCATCAGCGGTGGCTTCTCTGTGATCACTACACCACCAGGTCTCCTAAAGTGGCCTTCTTGACCTTTGCCTCCCCAGCTCTTTCAATGGTTATGTAAAACTCTAATTATGTATATTAAATATCTTTCAGCTCAAAATACATAGAGTCACTTCCCTCCCCACATATGGAGTAATTCTGAATGACGTAAAGGCTCGGGCACGAAGGCCCCAAACCTTGGTCACCTATGTTGATAGATCTGAATTTTGATTAGCATCAAATTATAGACCAATATATGTCTTACAGACATTAAAAAACATATGGTATAATTTCATTTTTAAATAGTTCAAAAGCAAACTAATTTGTGATTTTAGAAGTAATGATAAGTGTTTATGTTTGGAAAAGGCTGAGCAGGGTGGGGACTCGATGGGCCATGAGAGAGGCTTGAGATGCTAGTAATGTTTGATTTCTTCATCAAGGTTGTGCTTAGATGGTTGAGTTCTTTTTGTGATAATTCATTAAGTAAGATAATCATAATATACCATTTTTCTTTCTTTTCTTTTTTTTTTTTTGAGATGGAGTTTCATTCTTGTTGCCCAGGCTAGAGTGCAATGGCACGATCTCGGTTCACTGCAACCTTCGCCTCCCAGGTTCAAGCAATTCTCCTGCCTCAGCCTCCCAAGTAGCTGGGATTGCAGGAATGTGCCACCACACTCAGCTAATTTTGTATTTTTAGTAGAAACGGTGTTTCTCCCTGTTGATCAGGCTGGTCTCAAACTCCCAACTTCAGGTGATCTGCCTGCCTCAACCTCCCAAAGTGCTTGGATGACAGGTGTGAGCCACCGTGCCTGGCCAATATGCCACTTTTCTTTATATATATGTTAAAATTTAATAGAAAATTTATTTAAAAAAATTTAAGGCTGCTAGGAAATTTCATTTTCCTTGTGCCAATCCTAAAATGACAATTTAATTATTGAATGCAGTCTTACTCTTTGACAGATGATACAACTGAGACAGCAAGAGACTAAGTAACCTGCTCAATGTCAACCTTCAAGCCCAGTTTTCCATCCATTTATAACCTGGTTTAATGCGAGAATTTTAAAAATCAATTTTCCTAGTTATCTTTTTTCCCCATTTTTTTTCTATTTATAGTCAAATGGAAACAAACTTTGCATAAAAATAGATGGGAAGATTGACTCCAAGCTAATTTGTCATCTCAGGCATTACTTAAGAAATGTCAAAGTCTCTAGTGAAAAGATCTATGAGTAATATCGGTAAAGAATGTGCCAAACTTGCCAAGGTATTTAGCATTTAGGAGTAGGAAGCAGAAGAGCTGCTTCAGCAGTGATTTGGATGTGGCTGTAAATCAAGCAAAAAAGCCGCATGTTGTAAAATGTCACCAAGAAAGGTAAGTTGGGTATTGCTTAAAAACTCACACCAATTTTGTCCATTTGTCCATTTCCCACAGCTTCTGCGGCCATTGAGCCACCTAGGTGGTCATCCCTGAATCCCTCAGGTCTAAGAGGCCCATCAGCTCAGCATTACTTTGCCTGCTGTGCTTCCCCAGAGAATATGGGCTGACTGGTAAATGCCCCTCAAGTGAACCCTACGTTCCAGGGAGTTCCACCAAAGGAGGGCTACTTCCCCGGAGAGCTGAGGATTTTATAGTTAACAAAGGACAAGAAGATTCTTTCTGCAGAGTACTTCTCTCAGCTCCCCCTGGCCCCACCACCAGGGCCCAAATCTTAATATATTTTGGGACATTCTAGGTCCATTACAACACATACACGGTGTCGTAGTCTTTTAACCCATTACTTTCTTCTTTTTCTTTTTGTTTTTGAGATGGAGTCTTGCTCTGTCGCCCAGGCTGGAGTGCAGTGGCGCGATCTCGGCTCACTGCAACTTCTGCCTCCTGGGCTCAAGTGAATCTCCTGTCTCAGCCTCCTGAGTAGTTGGGATTACAGGCACCCACCACCACGCCCAGCTAATTTTTTTGTATTTTAGTAGAGGTGGAGTTTCACCATATTGCCCAGGCTAGTCTCGAATTCCTGAGCTCAGGCAATCCACCCGCCTTGGCCTCCCAAAGTGCTAGGATTACAGATGTGAGCCACCCCGCCTGGCCAACCCATTACTTTCAAAAGTCAGCAATAGTGTGTGCTTTTGGCTTTTGCCTTTGCTTTCTCTGAACTTGCATCCAGCACAATTCAGAAAAGACAACTTTTCGCAATCTATTTTTTCGGTATACATGTGTTAAAATTTCACTATATACCTGTCAGTGGGCGAAGTGCTGAGGACATATAGTGAATAACAAACAGTCTCTGTCCCCAAGAAGTTCATGACTGGTTGCAGAACAGTCACACAAAATAATAGTTTAGCTTCAGGAATAAATTTTGGTGCTGCTAAAGCATATCATGTAGGTCCTAACTATGAATTTTAAAATTCTGTTTTTTTGATAGTCTTCGCTGGTGACCTTCCAATATGAGGCTTACTGCTATTTTGGATAAAATGATTTTTTTGAGAATTCCTCCTGCTTGACTTCATTTAACTGTACCAAATTTGGGCATCGTTTGGGAGCATCCCAAGTTCAGATGAAGAATAGAATATACATATAAGAAATAGGCTGAGACTTCTTACATGAAATTGATACTGACTAGAAGTCCTAGGAGTAGGGAATTTTATTGCAAGAAGCTAAAGAAATTCATGAAAACACTTCTATTTCTGAGCTGACCTCAAAATATATTTCATTGTGGGGTGTCCTAGAGTCCATCTCTGCTACCCAGCTCCATCCAGATCCTGCCCACAACCATCCTGGGACAGCCCAGGGTCTGGCAGAGGAAATCACATGGACTTCAACCCAAAAAGCCATAGCCAGAAGGGCTGGGAGCCTCTTTTATTGTGGGTAACACTGAGGAAATGGCCCAGATCACCCCTGAATTGTCACTGTGATGAAAGCAAGACTCTGTCCTGGACTTGTAGATACTACGAGGGCGGGGGCATGAATATATTTTCCCTACTGGCATACAGTAAACTAGACTCCTTCCTTTGAGATACCTATGAACTCTCAGAGAACCTAGAAAGTGGGACAAAGAAATGGAGATTTGAAGTAGAATAGGCTGGATTTCTGAACATTTTGTGATGACTGGACTGTGAAATCCTGACCATTGCACTTGGGGGATTTGTACAGGGGGATAGCCTAGTTTTATCACAAACTTATAAAGTTAAAAATAGTTACTAAAATTAGAAGGATAGCATATGGTCTTCAAAACTAGAATCTTAAGTGGTGGCTCAGTAATACTCTCAAGTTCCACTGCCACCTAAGCTTCATGTAAATATAGCTGCCTTAAAGGTATACCATCCTGTAGTTCTTTGCCTGACAGCTTTGCCATTTTTCCACGATAAAATTGATACAGCACAGAATTGTCCATACTGTTGGTCTAAAAGTCAAAAAACCTGGATCTAGCCCCAGTTTGACTTCTAGCCAGCAATGTGATACTAAGCAAGTTACTTAGCTTCACCTAAAGAGCTTGTTAAAAATTTAGGTGCCTGGGGCTCCAGATACACACTACTTGAATGGGAAATGTCATTGAAGAACACTGGTAATCTGTATATTTAACAAACACCTGGATGATTCTTACTATCAAAGGACCACTCGATTTAATACCTACATTCTGCTGGTAGATATGTTCACCTTCCTAAAGAAAGGCACCTGAAATCTTTGTTAAATAACAGGACACCCAGGGGTCAAATAGTGGACTTTGCTTCCATTGGTTGACATCTGAGTAGAGCAAATGTCATTTTCTTGCATCAGCTTCTTTAATAAATGGCCAATGATTTTCTGACAATAAACAATGGGGATTAGTTTTTTTTTAACTTCACTTGGATTTGAAGTGAAAAAAACTTGAAGTCCTCCACAAATACATGTTTACCAAGTATCAGTGTTTCAACAAACCATTGAGATTTAAGTTGCACCTTAATATTATTCTTCCATATTACAAACAGTTTAACCTGCAGATTTTTGTGGAAATGAGAATCTGAAACCCAGGAATAGGGAGTGGGTGGGAGGCAATTTCACAGGGTCTAGCAGATAAATACTGGCATGTTAACCCACCATTTGCAGTGTGAAAAAACATTATTCACTGAGGTTGAATTAAAAAACAGTATTATTTCCCCACACATTTCTCCTGATCACTTTTCTGGAATGGTCATTTGTGCATCTTGTGCTGAGAGTCTGAATCCAAAGAATAGACTTTCTCTGCGGGTGACTGAAAAAGGAAAGCATGGCATGTGTCATAGGCACTTCCATCTAAGGAGACTGATAGCATTCTATTCTGCTAAAGAAATAAGAAAAAAAAACAAGAGAAATATGTAAAATTTATTGTTTTTGAGCTCACTTTGTCACGTGCACACCTGTGCATGCCTATGTATGTGTGCACCCATGTGTGCATGAATATGTTTGTGCACACAGCACATGTGAACTAAGCTGAGGTTGGCCTCCTCCAGATTACAACAGGAGGCCTTGAGCATTCCCCATTTACCCTGGCAAGTGAGTGCATGAGGATGCAGGGCAATGCCCGGCAAATTGCCGTGTGCTCTTTTCCCTGATATTAGCCTGGCTGGTGTGCCAGGCCCTGGGGAAGTGCTGTTACAGGCACTGAAGGCTACCCCTGTGAAGCCTCTCAGGCTGATGGATGGGAGTGAGTCTCAAAGATCTGTCAATCCCGCCTGTCAGGAGCCTGCCAAATGAAAGATATGCCGGGCTGACTCAACAAAAAGCTCAGCATCATCAAGCAGAAATGGCTGCTGAAGGAAGTGAAGAAAGATAGAATGGTGGGGAGTAGGGGGTGGGGAGAGGACACCAATAGCTCTGGTTTTACATAGGAGGAACCTGTTTGACTTGTTAGGTCTGATTTCTGTGAATCCGCAGTTTTTCTTGGTGTCATCTTAATTATCTTCTGTGCAAAGAAAAAAAGGCAGTGAGTGGCAATAATTAATTTGCATTGTCAATTGATTTTTTTTTCTTTCTAGGAATTCTTCTCACTCAAAAGCCATGTTATATAACCATCTGTTTTTCCCTAAAGATGAATTCTGTTAGGTTTATTCATTTCTGTCTCTTCAGAAGACATATTAGCATTGCCAATATTGAGCATCTGTGTGTGTGAGAGCAGAGATAGAGAGATTGAGAGAGAGATTTGGTGGTTTTTCCTTTTTTAAACAGTTTTGTGTCCCTTGACACCATTTCTCTTGCTTTCTGGTTTCCAAACTCCAGTGGCCATTCTCACTTAGGAACAGATGCTATGCAAAAATCAGAGCCCAAACGTATCTTACTCTGAGGCTTAGATGGGAAAGAGAACCTTTCTCAAGGTGAAGATGAGGAATTCATGCAAATCGAAATTTCAAAGAGGTCTGCGTTCTATTCTTGCTGGCACTATCCTTAGAAGGCACATCAGTTATCTGCTCAGTTTTTATTTCTTTTCTTAGAAAATGGAGAGAGTGGTGCATCCTCCCTTTTGGGGGGGAAAAAAGAAGCAAGAACAAAGGAACACAGTCATTTTCTGCTTTTCTACTTTTCTGATTTTGTCTTTTTGCTTATTTCATTCTCTGATAAAGGACCAGTATTCTCACCTCCTTTATCCCTTTATTCAACAGTTTCTGCTAATGTCTGAATAGGCAAAGAAAGTATTTGCATATGTACAATCGAGGGCAGTGGGCATGCTTGGCAAGTACTTGGTCCATGGTGTTCTACTCCAAGACTGTCTTCTGGAGTAAGCTCTGTCCAAAGTTAGGAGGAGGGTGGCTGTTTGGAAAATGATATAAAAATTGGCTTACAAAAGCAATCGCAACAAAAGCAAAAATTGACAAGTGGGATCTAATTAAACTAAAGAGCTCCTGCACAGTAAAACAAACTATCAACAGAGTAAACAGACAATCTATAGAATGGGAGAAAGTTTTTGCAAACTGTGCATCCAACAAAGGATCTAATATCCAACATCTATAAGGAACTTAAACAAATTTACAAGAAAAAAAAAGCCAAACAACTCCATTAAAAAGTGGGCAAGGATATGAACACGCATTTTTCAAAAGAAGACATACATATGGTCAACAATCTTTTTTTTAAAAAGCTTAACATCACTAATCATTAGAGAAATGCAAATAAAAACCACAATGATATACTATCTCATACCAATCAGAATGGCTATTATTAAAAAGTAAAAAAATAGCATGCTGGTGAGGATGTGCAGAAAAAGGAACACTTATACACTGTTGGTGGAAGTGTAAACTAGTTTAACCATCGTGGAAGACAGTGTAGCGATTCCCCAAAGACCTAAAGACAGAAATGACATTCCACCTAGCAATCCCATTACTGGGTATATACCCAAAGGAATATAAATTGTTCTGTTATAAAGACTCATGCATATGCTCACTGCAGCACTATGCACAATAACAAAGACATGGAATCAACCTAAATGCCCATTAGTGATAGTCTGGACAAAGAAAATGAGGTGCGTATACACCATGGAATACTATGCAGCCATAAAAAGAATGAGATCGTGTCCTTTGCAGAGACATGGATGGAACTGGAGGCCATTATCCGTAGCAAGCTGACACAGGAACAGAAAACCAAGTACAGCATGTTCTCACTTACAGGTTGGAGCTAAATAATGAGAACACATGAACACATAGAGAGGAACTGTGTTCACCCAGCAGAAACGGCTGGAAAACAATACACACTGGGGTCTATTGGAGGGTGGAGAGTGAGAGGAGGGAGAGGATCAGGAAAAATAATTAATGGTACTAGGCTTAACACCTGAATGATGAAATAATCTGTACAACAAACCCCCATGACACAAGTTTACCTGTGTAACAAACCTGCACATGTACCCCTGAATATCAAATTACTAAGGAAGAGAAAAAAGTATCTGAATAAAAGGAGCAATACAAAAAGTAAAATAAAAAGTGGCTTAAAACTGACTTCTCCAAGCCTCCCTCACAGTCCCTTCATCCTGTAGTGTTAGCCCCCAAAGACACTGGATCCTCCTACCTTCTTCACACTCTTGACCCAGTGAACTCCTAGAGCAGGGTGGGAGGCAAAGTTCTGTGGCAGCCACCACATGTCAGCCTCTGAGTGCCCTCCCAGCCACATTCCCAGAGATCCCTGTCTCCATGCCCCACTGTTCATAAAACCTAACAGAGCATCCTGTGCAGAGTAAGACTAAAAAGTGTCTGTCAAGCTAATGAAAAAGTGAATTAATTAGTTAATGTTACTTTTCTAGGTAACATTTACTCTGGGTGAAAATGAGCCAGGAGAACACACTCTATAAGTAAATGAAAATCAGCAGGTTTTTTTTTTTTTTTTTTTTTTTTTTTTTTTTTTTTTTTTATGCTCTAGAGAATGAGCGAAGTGATCTGAGAGGAAGCCCTCAGGGGAGCCCCTGAGTGCCTTGGGCCTCGGTAATGAGATGAGGTCTAGAGAAGTTCAATGGCCCAGACACTGAGAAAGGAGGCTTCTTGGGATTCTAAGGCTTTCTGCTCCGCTAGCTCGGAAATCCTTGAACAGCAGGATCAGTGGTGATTAGAAAAGCTGTCGAAGGAGAAAAAATTCTCAGTTTCACTCAGGATCTGGCTGCTCTCATCCTCACTGTTATGTCCAGAGCTTGTGGGTTAGAAGAGATTCCTTTAGCAAATGGTGAAGAAGGGTTGTAACTGTGCGTTTGACTGGAGAATTCTATAGGCTTACCGCGAGGAGTGGATTTGTGCTTTGGCTATGGAGATAGCAATGCCAGGGCTGAATGCAGGTGTCATCTCTAGAAACATGGGTTTAAGTTCTGTAACAGCATACAGTGTTCTTATCATGTCTAACCTTGGAATAGTGGAGCTGGAATCTTCTCTGACCTGCTATGCTTATGTTTAAGGCATTACCTTTGGCATCATCTTTATGGTAGCTCCTTGCTTACAAACTTCTTTGAAGTCCTTTTTTAGTGGCAGAATGCATCAGAGTCATGTGGCACCAAAGTATGTTACCAGCAGTGAATCTCTATGGAGCTGCAGCAACCTTAGTTCTTTCCTCCTCAGAAGAAAGAATTTATCAAGAGGCATAAGGCAGAGTGCTGAGGCAAGTTTTAGAGCAGGAGTGAAAGTTTATTAAAAAGCTTTAGAACAGAAATAAAAGGAAGTAAAGTACACTTGGAAGAGGGCCAAGCAGGTGACTTGAGAGATCACGTGTGCAGTCTGACCTTTGGACTTGGGGTTTTATATGTTGGCATGCTTCCAGGGTCTTGCGTCTCTTCTTCCCTGATTATTCCCTTGGGGTGGGCTGTCAGTATGCGCAGCGGCCTGCCAGCACTTGGGAGGGGATCATGCGCAGGGTGTTTACTAAAGTTGTATGCATGCTCACTTGAGGCATACTTGCCTTACCAAATGAATGTTCCTCGAAGGTCATATACCAGTTAAACTCCACCATTTTACCTCTTAATGCACATGTGTGTGAGCCTGCTCTCCCAACTCCTGAGATCTTATCAGGAAGCTGCTGATCACCTGCTTCTGGTTTTTTCTATCTCCTGGGAGACTGCCTTTCCCTGGTGCCAACTGCAACCAATTATTATTTTAGAGAGATCGTTAACAACCACCTGACATCACCTGATGGTTGCCTGACATTCCTGGTTGGCAGGGGCCCTCTCCTGATCTGCTCATGTCTGACTAGCTACCTACTGTAACAGTTTCTGTGTTATCTTTAATATGTGAGCAAAATGACAATGAGCAACTCATTGTCCTTTAGAGATTAGCAATACGGAAATATTATCTATTGTTTTATCATTTGAGTCAGGAGAGGCATCTGAGGATCTGTAATATGCTACACTAAATGTAACAACAGAAAAGCAGCTTTTCTTTCAAGGGTATATTTGCTTATCAACTTTCTGGAGAGGCTTTGGGTAAGACATAGCTGTTTTGGACTTTAACCTCCTTCAGCCAAGCACACTGGTGCATGCTCATAGCTCCCCTCCTTGTGCTTACGATGTTCTGAAAATGTTTTCTAGCCCTCAGCATACTCTTTTCTCATGGAGCCAGTCTCTTGATTCCTTGAAATTTTAACATTTAAAACATATCCTAAAGCTTCTGGCCTCCTTGAAGCCTTTTCAGAAAACCCTTCTCTAGAGCTCTTCAGATTTGGTTGGCTCAGTCAGAGCTTATTTGAAGCCAAAGCAAGCTACATATGTGACTTCTGTGTCTTATTTGCACATTGTCAAGTCTTTTCATTTAACCTGGGCTTTGGATCTGTCCTACATGGGCAAGGAAGTCCTTTGATACTGCCATGATCTTGAGAAGCATGTTCTGCAGATGGTGGATGATGTTAATAGAGTCTAACTAGTCAACAGGTTTAACTTGGCCGAGAGGAAATGAGACATGAAGGCCCAAAGGGTGGCTGATAAAAAGGCACAGAGTTACCTGAATGGGCTGTGTTCCATTTTGAGGTTCCTGTTCCAAATGCATTTGAGAACTGTCGTGGCTCAAAGCCCTAATATCACGACTGATGGCTATTTGGCCATTTCCTGCTTTGGGCTCTTAGTTCAGTCATTAGAGGACATATGCCCTGCAGACTTCAAGTTACAAGTATAAAGAAATCATATCTTTAAAAAAATACAGTTTCCAAAAGTATAACATAACTAAATAAAACCCAGTACTGAAGGCAGGAAGAAAGACCAGTCTCTAAATGCTTAGTTGAAGTAGCTGCTACAGCACATGGGACATTTTGTTTGTTTCTTTTATTGAAGACAGATTAGAGAAATGAGAAGCAGTTGAGTTTGGGAAATTAATTATTGTATCATGTTGTCAAATCTTGTAATATTTTAAATGTAGGATTACATGGACATCGTCTGGGAACAGGCGGCTATAAGACAGCAGGGGATTGATGAGGAAAAGCAAAACGTTCTCGTGTCAGTCATTAAATCAGTTTTCCTGAACAAAGGATAACCTGGTGTTATACGTATTTGGGGTTACAGAGTGAAAGATGTGTTCTGCATTCTCATGTACACCAGGGGCATAATCTGACCCAGGTGTAACCCAATCTATGAATAAAAAGGTGCTTTATAACAGGATTTAATTGTACTTGTCTGGAATTTTGCCCCTCATTCCAGTTGTGGGATTTAATTAATCCTTACCCAGAGGTCAGTCACTTCGAGACAAATGCCATAAAAGGGCAGAGAATTATCTCACTGTGAATTACAGTTAAGCACAGCCAGTATTCATTTTATTACTATTATCAATTGTTTAAAAAACTTTGCTGAATGATTTCATTGTACATGTGCCTTCAGGCTTTCTACAGCAATTTGGAAAATACATTATAGAATAAACCACAAGATTATTAAAATGACTTTAAACAGTATAAGGCCTATTTTCAAAGAAGGTTGTAATATCCATATTTACTCACATTTCATCTCCTTATATAATTATTCACACTCTGTATTTTGGGGATAGAACTTATAAGCGTGTGTTCCTACCTAATTATCTCACCACTTCCCCCTTAATTTTTTTTCTTTTCTTCTTTTCTGTTAAAGGAACTCTGACTTCTAGCAAGAGCTCTTAGGAGAATTTCAGAACTAGAGGCAGAGTGATCTGGATAAAAACACCAGAAACCCTTTTTAATGTTCTTTCCTTTCAACATATCTAATTCTTTTTCCTTCCAAAGAATACCTTTTGAACAAAACAGAGTGGGGTTGTCCTCACCACAGTTGACAAAGGCTTAGATTAAAGCTTTCCTCCTATTGCCCTTTTATTGCCAGTTTCTTACCTGTTTCTGCCCCCTTCTTTCCTGAGGTGACAGAGATTGGTCTGTGACTGCTGCTACTGCCACCGAGCAAAATTAAGAAGGGGAAATTAAGAAGGGGAGGACGTGAGTAATAGCTCCCTCCAGACATCTGCTTGTGCTTCGGACCCCCACAACCCTGGGGGAATGGAGAGCAGATCTGAGGTGATTTGCCTGAAGCCGTTGCTTGGTAACCTGTTTTGAAGCAAGCACACTGAAGTATTAAATATAAAACTTGAAAGAAAAGGAAATTTAAAATAAAGCCCACTTTTAATCACTGCATATTTTTCCCTCCCCCTTTTCTAATTCATCTTCCCTTTTTATCTCTTCAAATAGGGGGTCAGAGGTATATTTCAATTAAGATCTTTACCACAATCCCTTCTTTACACCCAGATAAAGGGTTGGATGTGGGAGGATGGTTTGTCATAAAAATATAAAATAACTTGCCTGGGTAAGTTGCCGTAGTAGAAAGAGTGCTGCATTTACAGCCAGACTACCATTGTCCAAGTTCTAGCTTAGCTATTAACTCTTGCAACTACTTAACCACACAGTGCTTCAGTTTATTAAGTTGCAACATGGGTGATATGGTTTGGTTCTGTGTCCCCACCCAAATCTCATCTCCAATTGTAATCCCCATGTGTGGAGGGAGGGACCTGCAATCCCCACATGTAAGGAAAGGGAGGTGACTGTTTCGTGGGACAGTATTTTCCCCATGCTGTTCTCGTGACAGTGAGTGAGTTCTCACAAGATCTGATGGTTTTTATAAGTGTTTGGGAGTTCCTTCTTTGCCCATCTCTCTCCTGCCACCATGTGAAGAAGGTGCTTGCCTCCCCTTCCACCATGATTGTAAGTTTCCTGAGGCCTCCCTAGCCAGACAGAACACTAAGTCAGTTAAACCTCCTTTGTTTATAAATTACCCAGTCTCTGGTAGTATCTTTTTTTTTGAAACAGAGTCTCGCCCCGTTGTCCAGGATGGAGTGCAGTGGCATGATCTTAGCTCACTGCAACCTCTGCCTCCTGGGTTTAAGTGATTCTTGTGCCTCAGCCTCCTGAGTAGCTGGAACTACAGGCACACACCACCACACCCAGCTAATTTTTGTATTTTTAGTAGAGATGGAGGTTTGCTGTGTTGGCCAAGCTGTTCGTGAGCTCCTGGCCTCAAGTGATCCACCTGCCTCAGCCTCCCAAAGTGCTGGGATTATAGGTGTGCACCACCACACTTGGCTCTGGTAGTATCTTTATAGCAGTGTGAGAACAGACGAATACAATGGGCCTAATATTATTCTTAAAATGTTTTTCTATTTCACAAGTATTTGGTAATTCAGAAATGATATAAATATTGTATAAAACTTAAAATGAAAAATACATACTATAGAAATGTATAGTGCATGTTAAAGGAACAATGTCATATTGATCTTAATTTTTTCTTTGCTTGTGTGTTTCTTCCATTATACCAAGCAAATAGGAATAACCTAATATTTATGTTTCAAGTACTGTGCTTAGTGGCTTGCATGTATTATATATATATATATATATATATATATATATATATATATATATATAATTTATATAACTATTGGGTACTAGTACCATATCTACTAGTACCATATCTAGCTACTTTACAGAAAGGTAAAGTAAGTGCCCAAGGTCACACAGCTGGTAGTAGGGCCTGGAGTGGGTTGAATTTTGCTGCACCCCCAACCCAACAAAAAGATATGTCCAAATCCTAATTCCTGGTACTTGTGAATATGGCCTTATTTGGGAAAGGATCTTTGTATGCGATTAAACTGAGGCTGTAGAAATGAGGTCATGCTAGATGAGAGTGGGCCCTAAATCCACTGTGAATGTCCTTCTAAGAGACTGACGGACACACAGACACACAAAGGGAAGATGGAGACAGAGATTGGAGTAACAGTGTCACAAGCCTAGAAATGTCTGGGGCCACCAGAAACTCAGAAGAAGCAAGAAAGGATTCTTCCCTAGAGCCTTCAAAGTGAACACGGCTCTGCCAACACCTTCCTTTAGGACTTCTAGCCTCCAGAACTGCCAAAGAATAAACGTGTGTTATTGTAAGCCACCCAGTTTGTGGTAATTTGTTGTGCAGCTTTAGGAAATGAATACAGGGTCCCAGGATTGAAATTGAGGGACTCTGACTCCAGAACATGAACACTTGATCACTTTGTTTTACTTTCCCTTTTTATTTGAAATATAAGTAAATTTGGGAGAAAAGAAAATTACCCAAGTGAATGTGGTTATAATTGTTTTTGGTGAAGTGGAATGGTTAATTGGGGAAATGTTTTGTCATACAAGCTAAGTTGTTATGTAGGGGTGGGATTGTTGAAACTCTTAGTTTTTTAAATGCCCAGTCCAGAAGTTGCCTAGAATAAATTTTTAAAAATTACAGACATCTTTTTGAAGGATGAAATAGTGAATTAATACCCAGCAAAGATAAATAAAGTTACTGACAATTAAATACAATTAAAGCAAAATACAAAAAGATTCTACTTGATGAGGTGAGATTTGTATTACTATTATTAATTATTATGATTAGTCATTTAAAAATTAATAATGACAATACCAATTTTTGATTAATATTGTCTTATGTTCTAAGAGGGAAAAAAACTATTTGACAGTTAGATAGTTTTATACTGAGCTTTTTGGATTAGACTAAAACTTCTCTGAACAATCTAGCATTTCCTAGTCATATGTTAAGTATTTTCTTTATGTAAAAATTTTTGTTTTGTAAAATATTTTCTCCATTTTTACTGATTTACAAATCTACTTTTAAAAACTTTAAAAAATGTACTTCTCTGGTGGTTGAGGAAAGCTCTAGTTGAAGCTTGCCTCTTCTCTTGGCCTCTTCTCCTGCCTTGCCTCTTTACCGAACCACTTTGCACAGTGCAGCCCAGCTAGAAGGCTCAGAAGCCACAGTTCCCATGTGCCCCACTCACCTTTCTCTGAGGAACAAGAAGGACCAAAAAGCCTCAGCAAATGAGCAAGTGGGCGCCAGCACCAGTGTCCCAGTCCACCTATGGAAGTATCCAGAGCAGCTACTAAGATATGTCTTTTTATGATCAGTAAAAACTTAATTCTATGTGAGCTAATTCTCTATCTCCATCTTTGATTTTTCTCTTCATGTTGGATCCCACATTTGCAACTCTCTGTTGCAGTCCTCCCCTTGGTTTCCCCCCTAGTCCATTGAATCAAATGCCGTTGTTGGAGTCCTTCCTTCTTTTTCCCCTTCCAACCTGACCCTAACCTGGACCTTTTCTAAATTACTCATTTCTGTTAAAGGCACCACGTTCGCCCTGGAATGGAGGCTCACGGCTTTGCCAACATCTTTGATTCTGACCCCTCATTGCACGTGCTTCTAGTCAGTTACCAAGAGCTGTTAAGTATATGCCATAATGTCCCTCACATAGAGAGGTGAAGCCAGCTGGACTTCCTGGGTCGAGTGGGGACTTGGAGAACTTTTCTGTCTAGCTAAAGGATTGTAAATGCACCAATCAGCACTCTGTATCTAGCTAAAGGATTGTAAATGCACCAATCAGCACTCTGTAAAAACACACCAGTCAGTGCTCTGTGTCTAGCTAAAGGATTGTAAATGCACCAATCAGCACTCTGTAAAAATGCACTAGTCAGTGCTCTGGGTCTAGCTAAAGGATTGTAAACATACCAATCAGCACTCTGTAAAAACATACCAATCAGAACTCTGTGTCTAGGTAAAGGATAGTAAATGCACCAGTCAGCACTCTGTAAAATGGACCAATCAGCACTCTAAAATGGAACAATCAGCAGGATGTGGACGGAGCCAAATAAGGGAAGAAAAAGTTGGTCACCCGAGCCAGCAGCGGCAATCTGCTCAGGTCCCCTTCCATGCTGTGGAAGCTTTGTTCTTTCGCTCTTCACAATAAATCTTGCTGCTGCTCACTCTTTGGGTCTGCACTACCTTTATGAGCTGTAACACTCATGGCAAGGGTCTGCAGCTTCATTCCTGAAGTTAGCAAGACCACGAACCCACTGGAAGGAAGAAACTCCAGACACATCTGAACGTCTGAAGGAACAAACTCCGGACACACCACCTTTAAGAACTGTAACACTCATCACGAGGGTCTGTGGCTTCATTCTTGAAGTCAGAGAGACCAAGAACCTACTGGAAGGAATAAATTCTGGACACAACATCCAAACCATCCTCTCTATTCCCACTGTCATTACCTAGTTTGGCCTCTTAGTGCTTCCTGCCCAGGCTGTTGAAACAACACTCTGCCCACATGCTTAGACAATTTCCCACATCCATTTTGATTGGCCCAGACCTTGCCATTCTATTTATTAAATATTTTAAATATCCCTCCTTCCTGTTTCACTAACAACAGATGAAAGTTTGGTATTAACAGAGATGGTAAGGGAAAACGTTAAACCCCACTTGAGCAGGACTCCACCCAATTCTTCCCAACTTGGGTTGGCCTTTCAGGATTGGTGCTTTTATCTGGAGTTGGTGCTCTGTGATCACAGAAAACTCACATTGATGTCATTTTCCCTTAAAGTGTATCTCATGCTGAACCACACTATTTCCCATTATTCTGCTGTTTAAAATGCTGCTGCAGTCCTTGTTTCTTAGACATTCAGGACCCTGCCTAGGCTTCAAATATTTGAATGAAAAATTAACAAAGGCAGTGAAGTAACTGGTTCCTACAGATTTATTCTATGATTTAATTATATATTTGGCAGGAAGTTACTTACCCAGAGATACTTCTTTTCTTCCAGAAAGGACAATTTCTTCCTGATAATATGTCTTGCTCGAGTTGTTGCCATTCTTCCTCAGTACCCCTCCACCATGCCTGAACTCTTGACATCCAAGTAAATCCAGAGATCTCTCTGGAATCACTGAAAGAGTTACTGTTTTCGTTGACAGTCTCACTATTGTCTGCTGAAATTTTACCAGTCAGTTCAAGTGACAGTTGGAGGACACAGTGGAGAAAATGTTTCCATAATCGGAGGTCTTACTGATGTGTAGTCATCAAGCTTCAGAGGGCTGGAAACTCAAATAGGTTGAGAGTTGGTGAGGTCAAATATGAACTCTCAGCACACCATCAACACCATGGGTCTTGCCAATTTCTTATACAAAATACTACTGTTTTTCTCTAAAGTGGTTTATATGCTCAGCAGTAAAGCTGAGGTATGCTCACAGTTTGTTTCTGTGCTGTATTTTGGGACAGGGGCTTGTCCTGTGCAATCCAGAGGCCTGGGCTGGGTGGGCACAGTCTTTTCACAGGCTAATGCTTTAGGTGATTGGCAGGTCCAACCAGTTCCCATGGCCCCTCAGCTGACTTTTGGGCTCCAGAGTCCAAGCTGCTTTGTTCATTATTTCCCACTGTCTTGTCCCCCTTCCTTGCTCCTCTCTGGAGTGAGACTGAGAGGCTAGTGCTACTGTCCCCCAGCCCATTGGTACCCTATCACTTCTCAGAGCATTTTCTGTTTAACCAAAATCAAATAAAACAATTGCAACACCAAAACTCAAAGAAACAGAGGATGAAAGGATGCATATTTGTGGCCAGAAAAGCAGTCCCTGGGTCTTAAGGGTGTTGTACAAATTGAGCTCCTACCCTATTTTCATCTTATGTTTGAACTTTTGTGTTCCCGTTGGAATTAACCTTGTTCTGCTCTCTCCTGAGGTTGGAGCTTAAGTTCCCAGCTGTGGCTGGTAGCTGTTCCAAGATGTTTCTTTTATGTAACCTATATTTTTCAGTTCTGAATAGAGTGGTTCTGAAGTAAGTGCTTCACACCTGCGTGGGTGTCTGCTATTGTTTGAATGTGTCAACTAAAATACATATGTTGGAAATTTAATCTCCAATGCAGCAGTGTTGGGAAGCAGGGCCTTTTGGGAGGTGTTTAGGTCATGAAGGTTCTGCCCTGATGACTGGATGAATGCTGCTATAAAAAGGGCTTGTGGGAGTGGATTTGCTCTTTCTTTTCCTTCCTCCTTCCACTGTGTGAGGACCCAGCAAGCAGACTCTCACCAGATGCCGGCACCTTGATCATGAGTTTCCCAGACTCCAGAACTGTGAGGCAATACATTTCTGGTCTTTATAAATTACCCCGTCTCAGGTGTTCTGTTGTAGAAGCACAAGCAGACTAAGAGAGAATCTCTTTTCTTTTTTGACCTAAGGGTTATCCTGTATTTTCCATCTTGGCTAGTTGTTTCCATCTAGTGTGTGCCAAAACTAGAAACTTCAGAGTTATTCTCAATGATTCCCCCTTTCTTTAAGTCACCACATCCCATACGTGTTCAGCCTTGAAGATTTTGTTTTTCATTTATTTTTTATTTTTCTTATTTGAGACAGAGTCTTGCTCTGTCTCCCAGGCTGGAGTGTAGTGGCATGATCTCAACTCACTGCAACCTCTGCCTCTCAGCTTCAAGTGATTCTCCTGCCTCAGCCTCCTGAGGTAGTAGCTGGTAGTAGCTGGGATTACAGGAGTGCACCACCACGGCCGGCTAATTCTTGTATTTTTAATAGAGACAGGATTTCGCCATGTTGGCCAGGATGGTCTCAAATTCCTGGCCTCAAGTGATCCGCCCACCTCAGCCTCCCAAAGTGCTAGGATTACAGGTGTGAGCCACTGTGTCCAGCCCAGCCGGATGATATCACCTCCTAACAATGTCGTTGCCACAAGTCTTACTGCCCCACTGTGCCCCTTTTGACTTACTATTCTGGCTGTGTTCATTTATCATGACTTTATGCCTTAGTTCCTGATGTTTTCTATGCCCTTGATGCACTTCCACTTGGAACATCCCAACTCAAAATTGCTTCAAATCCTTATTGGAACATAGTAAAACATGGTAAAATACAAAAACAAAATGAATCAAAGAACGCAAACAATCCAACAACTAAAGTCTACTCATTCTCGGAATCAGGTTCATTCTCAGAGCCCTTCCTGATCCCTGGTGGTAGGGCAGATGGCTTCTTCCTGGCGCCCCCACAGGACTGTGATCACACCCTGGCCACTTCCCACATAGGCTGAAAAGTTCGTTGACTGTGGGAGGACAGGGACCATATCCTATTCATCCTTCTGTCCCCCTTTCTAAACAGTCCATTATCCAGAGGGCCTGCTGTGTCCAGCTGATCTGCAGTTGACTACACATCCCCTGCATTGCTCTCCGGAGGCTGACCCTGATGACTCAGTGCCCGGAAGAGAAGGGCTTTTCCTGTACGAGCCACAGATTCTCTTTAAATTGCTTTCAGGTCATGCACATTTGTTGTCATCTTCTTTCTTTACTGTAAATTACCAGGATTCCTGGCTACTTTACTTTTATTTTCTCCAGGGTCTAGACTGCGTCTGATAGGATCATAGGTTCTTGCTCTCTGTGTGCTGTAGTAATTATAAATTTTCTTGGTTAGCAGATTAAACATGTAGACTCACATTCAACTCTGGGGTTTTCCCCCAAAGATTATAATTAATACCCAAGCAAACAGGGATATATGCATCCCTGTTCACATCTGGGGTAGAGAAAGGGCACCCCTTGCCTCAACAGGGAACACGAACCATCAGCTTTGCTCTGATTGGCCTCATCCACCCCACACCAATCTGGATGGCCAGGTTCAAGCATGGAAATGTAGCCATCCAAGCTGTTGATTCATCTGCATGACTTAAAGGACTTGAAATCTTTAACCAAATTTGACATAATTTAATTTGGCTGTGTGTAAGCATGATGATGAAATAACACTTTGACCCCAAACGTTTAAGGAGAAAGACATATAATCAGGAAGAATTGTGGTCCAAGAAGAGTAACACCATATTTCCATAGTAGTTGCAAACACAACCAGGAGCAGCCTGTCAGGCAGCAGGACTTAGAGGCCTGTGGGATCATATTTAACCTGGTGAAGCTCAGCTGGAACCTAGCGCAGTGTTTGTCAAATTGATCACAGGAGTCAACAGAAGTGCTTGTAAAAAGCGCAGATTCCCAGACTCTCCCTTACAGATTTTAATTCAGTTAGAGCTAGTTGGGACTGTATATAAAATATAAGAACCTGTATTTTTAATAAATTCTCCAGCTGAGTTTTTATGATCGGGCAAGCCTGGAGAATAGTGTTGCCAAAAAATAAATCAAATCACTCTGTGATAGGAAGAATAAGAAAGCATCAAGGTCTAGGTAGGCATTTAGTACAGACACTGGTCAATGGGATACAAAATCCTCAGGAGGCTCCAGCTTACTGAGTGGTAACTCTCCCCACTTCCCATATACACACTAATTTCAGTCCAATTTGGTTCTATCATTTAAACTGTCTCCTTAGAGTTAAATCCATGCTTTGGGATAATTGCTTAGGCTTTTGGATGTCTCCCCTTTTCTTGGAACTCTGTGTAAGGTGATGTCTGGGTAATGGGAGTGCAGCTCATGTACCCTCAATGCATGGGGAGAAGGGGACCCTTGGCCTGGTGCTGGACTTTGAGTGGGCCCTGGCTGTCACCTGCTTTGGAGAGTTAGGCTCATTTTGTTGTTGGTGTCTTATAGCTGATGGTCCCTTAATCTTTCTTTCTTGACTTGTACTGGTCGAGGGCCTCTCTCTGCCCACCCTCCTGTTCTTGGCTTTCCCTGACATGTAAATCTCCATGAGTCTCCCCACATCTGCCATGTGGGGTGCCCTTGGCCAAGGTTCTATCCTCCATAGCTTCTACAAGATTATCTGTCCTGCCTCCTTATCTATTCTAAATCTTTGGATTGCAAAAATACCTTGTGGCAAGTTGACTGTATCTGTTACATATTGCTTCACAATAATCTACCCTAAAATTTAAACACTTCAACAACAAGAAATAATTTATGTTGCTCATGAAAATACAATTTTTTTAGTGCTCAGCAAAGACAACTCATCTACTCAACATGGGGGTCAGCTTGGGCAGATTGACTTAAGGCTGGCAGATTCACTTTCATGATGGCTCACTCATATGCCTGGCAAATTGTTACTGTTATCTGGGAAGTCAGTGAGAGTGTGGGCTAGGGACATTACTTCTATTCATATGGGTCTCTTCAGATGCTGCTTGAGCTTCCTTCCAACATGGTGGTTGGATCTCAAGTATGAGCATCCCAAGGGATAGATAATGAAAACCCAGTATCTTGAAACCTGGGTACGAAAACTAGCATAGTGTTTCTTTCACTGAATCCAGTTCCTCGAGCAGTCATAAAGGCCAGACTTATGAGAAGGGGACATAGATCTGTCTCTCAATAGAAGGACAGTCAAATAATTTAGGGGTCACCCTTTTAAAATGCCAGTGATCTTAATCTTGAATCTTGCCTATCTAAATTAGGTTTCACTGATACATTATATTGAAATAACATCAATTTTGTGAGACTATCAGAGCTAGTTCAACTTTTTAGAATATTAGATATTTCCCTTTGATTCAAGTAATATGGCTCCAATTCATCAATAAAAATATTCTCAAGATGTATAAATTCCAGTTGGGACCTGTGTTGATGAGCCCTCATAGACCAAGATGGCCCTTACCACAGTACCTACCTGGAATTTGGCTCATGGAGATAATACCCTTCACTGCAGCTAAAGAAGTGAAAGCTGAGCTTGTTGGGAGACTTGTCAACCAAGTAATGCCTGCTTTTCTTGTGTAAGAAATAGCCCTAACTTGGAACACTTCTATTCTTGCCAGAAAACTGTCCAAAACAGTTCAGATGTGAACTCTTTACAGTAACTCTTTGCTTGAATTATCTGGGCCTGTGGCTGATTAAGCACAAAGTAGACACATAAGTATCTTCCTGAGAAAACAGTGAGGCTATTCAGTGCCTCCTCAGGAAACACAACTCTTTTTGTAAGGTTTGGTCTCCTCCTGGGACAAGACTTAAGAGATTGTACAAACTGTGTCTCCCCTGCCAGGGAAATATGCCAAAGTCAGGAGTACCAAACAGACATAAGAATGGGGTTAGAGGTGGAAGAGAATGGGGGTGTCTTTCTTTGTAACAACCAGAAAAGTGTAACACATCTCCCTGGTATGAGTATATTTGTCTACAATGCAATCCTTTGCAATGGATTTAGGAAATCCTTTTGGGGGACCATTATCTAGGATAAACAAAAAGAAAAGCACCTTTCTGTTTTACTTTTCTTGCCGTTTCATACTGCTAGAATTACTTTTGGGGGCTTCCTCATGAATTGAAAGAAAGCAGTGATGGTCACTGTGTTTGGTTAACAACTGATATCCAGTCCCTGGAAATTCTGTAGTCCTAGCGAGGGGGGATGAAAAGGCAGATGAAGAGCGGTGTGGATATTGTCACTGGCCTTTGTCTACCCCAAGATACCAAGATTTAGTGACCTGGGAGAGTAAAATCCTGAGGCTCCTGTTTTCTCAAGTGGAACCTTTCATTTGTCAAAGATGTATACATTTATTCTGACTTGGAGTAGGAAAAGTTTTCTAGTGTAAACACAGGGTCGCACTATCCATATGTGCAAAACACCATCCTCCAAACGTAACCAAGACCAGATGATGCAGATTTTAATATCTTACCTTTCCTTTTCTCATGATTTGACACTCCCCTGGGATATTCTATTCTCTGAGCACAAAGTACACCAACACCAGTAGAAAAAAAAACCTGTTTGCTTCCTGTGTGTTGGTGGCAGAATGTCAGAGCCTCTAAAAAATTCGAATGGAACTTGGTTATATTTCTCTTTCAAGAGACACCCATAGCCAATTTATCAAGGGAACTGGGGAGAAATCCAGGTTGGGACTATTGTTAATTGGTTTTGAATTTATGATTCTGAAAAACTTATAATTATGAGTAACTGTTTCTTGTAGTCATCCCAAATTTATTCCAAAACAAGAAGCAAATATTCTTAATGTATTTGAAATGCATTGTCCCTATATCTTCAGACTTGAATATACTTTGACTCCACCTCCAAGTAATTCTCATATGAATTAATGTATTAAGTGTTCCCTTTTTAACCTTTTACATTTCTTGTGCTAATGTATTTCTATTTTAATCTAATTATTATTCTTTTAAATATCAGATCTCAAAATGCAGCACATTAAAAAAATGAACTGCAAAGCTATTCTTTACAAGGTATGAAGGTAATCTTCCCACATTGTTGTCTTGGTGATTGGATTTTCTTCTTCACTGTTTTGCCATATGGACCCCAAAGGCCCAAAAGTTGTATCTTCAGTTTAGTTGGCCTTTCTTCACAGAAGAAGATAATGTTTCTCTTGCTATATACTTGTATATTTTCTTTGTTTTGTTTCTTGTTTCAAGTATCTGTCCTATGCTTCAAGGCTTTAGATTTATTTTTCAATTTTCTCTAGAAGACCATTCACAACTTGGTTTTCCAGATCTTCTTTTTATTTTATCTAGAATGTTGGATGAGAATTCTGCCTTCTTCATGGCTAGTTTTTCCCATGGCCTCTTCTTTTATTTATACTGACTATATTGTGTTTACTTTTATTGACTTCTCAATTGGGTTATCCAGGCCTTTTCCTTGATTCATAAATCCTGGGTTCATTTGTGTGTTCTCTCTCTCTCTCTCTTTCTCATAGAAAGCAGGTGCATAGTGGATAAGTGGACTGTAGACATAGGTTTGGGGATGTCAGTTTTATATTTATTTAGAAGTTGACTGACAGGATCAGAATATGGAGGATAAGCAGATTGAACCAGAGGAGCTATATTTCAGAAAAATGTGAATTATTTTTGGAAAATTTGCTTGTAATATCTATAGAGAGAGGGGATGCCAAGGTAAAGGATCTGATGATAAAGATGCCAGATGAGTACCTACAAAGGATAAAAGAACAGGACTGCATTTCCATGCTTATGAAAACCTAAATGTTAGGGAAAGACTAGTCATCAAAGAAATAAAGAACTTGAAGGAGGGTGGAGGTCAAGGTTGCAGTGAGGTCATAGGGTTCTGATTATAAAACCCAGAGGAAGGAGCAAATTAAGTAGCCATGACTCCAGAATTAAGACTCAATGACTTAAGAAAGGAATCAATATTAGACTCAACCTAAGGCAAGTGTATCTGGAATCCCATGTAAAGAGTTTCCCCAGAAGACCAGCAAGAGGTAGATTGAAATTTGAAAAAGCTAGACTTTGGGTGTGTACTCTGCAGACTGAGAAACTGGCTGGATAGCTATAATTTAGCCCTCTGGGTAGAGTTTGTCACCTGAAATAGCAAGGCCTTAAGGCAAAACAAAGTCATAAAGCAAAGGAGTTGATGTTTGAAGATGAGATATTAGGCCCTGACTCTTCTCCTAACTGCTGGGCAGTCTCTGCAGATAATGGAATTTCAGGAGCCCACAGTTTCAAGGGGTGCTTGGCAGATATTTTCCATCATTGTTCTTTAATTTCTTTTTTACTTTGTTGCACACTATACTATGAGTCACCTATGATAGATGTTCCTACTTTTCTTCTTTATTCTGTCTCTAAATTATTAGAAGCTGGGGATATGGTAAAGATTAAATGAGACCCAGTAGGAGGAAGCACTATATGAGCAGAGGAGCATATAAACTGAAGGCAATTTCTCTGAATTGTGATTGGATTTTGAGGGTGTACTGATGCTGTTATTCTCTGATTTCATTAAGATCAAGTGAACTCTAAGTGTGACATCATAATATTTTAGATAAATATTTTTAATATTTAATATTTAAAATATTAATCTAAATATCATAATATTGAGATAAATATTTTTCAGCAAACATTTTTTGAGCATGCAGTGGGCATTTGGGCCTGGTCTAAGCAATGGAGCTACAAGGTGAAGAAATGAGGCTGCTATGGGGTCTGTAAGGGAGGCCAGGGGCACTCAGTTTTGTGCAACCTCAAGTTAGTGTGATTTGCAGGACTCTCTTTAAGAAAAAAATTTTGAAATTACAAATATAAATTTAAGTATAAAAGGGAAACTTTATTTAAAGTGAGAAAAGAAATGCCAACAAATTTCAAATTAAAAAAAAAATCTAACAAATACCACAAGCATCACAAAATCCAAGGGAAAAAAACCCTACGTGGTATTTTTCTTAACAAACTGTCTAACAAACCTCTGTTAGATTTTTCCTCATATATATTGGCTGTACTCTTTGATAATGTCTTCATGTAACAGTGACTTTTAAATGTAATTTTCTATAGAGAGACCAGAAACATAATTCGGTCTCTCCTCTTGCATGGTTCATTGAATTTTGTTTTCTTACTTATTGATTTTTTGACTAGATCTGATTGAAAGCCAAATCATTCTCTTACAATTTTGTATACTTAAAGATTGGAAAGAAGTTCAACAGATTTAAAACCTTGTTTCACCTAAGTACCTTCACAAAGTGCTGGGCACATCAGGCCATTCTCACTGTGATGTAGCCTCTGGCCTTGCCTGCCCCTAAGCATCACAGCACAGGGTGAATCAGCCCCATGGGCAGTAGGAGGTATTTCTAGAAGCCAATGCTACACAAGACAGCTAGTGTCACTTCACTAGACATTGAAGTGATTATAAACCACATAAATATAGCTTATTAAAGCCAAATAAGTGATTCTCTAACTCAACTCTCCCTAAGCTGAATCCCCAAAGTGCTCTTAGCCATTCCAAGCTACCCAACTTGAGGAGACTTGTACAAAGGGAATTAGGGACTGATCAGAGTAGAAAGAAACCCTAGACTTAACCTGTCACAATTAAAATAGATTAGAGCTGCAAATTTTACAAAGTTCTTGGACCTCAGGAACATATGAGGCCCAGGGTCTTTGAAAATAAAAGGCCCTGATGCTGAAGTTTAGTTAACCTGTACATCAGTCCGCCTCTGAGGAGGCCAGTAGGTAACCTGAGTGGGGGAACGAAGACTCCACAGTGGTATTAAACTTTGAGCTAAGTCTTGAAAGATAAGGAGATATTTTTTAGGAGGTCAGTGGAAATGGCCAGGCCTAGTAGGAGGTGCCAGCAAAGGAGAAAAAGAAGAAATGGTAAGAGAGAAAGAGAAGGGGAACCAGGTGAGAATGACCTCTTTGGAGAGTGTTAGAGAAAATTTCAACAAGAAATGGTTAAATGCTATTAAAAATGGAAGTGGGTCCAAGTAGTTGAGAACATGAAAGAGTCTATTGTCAGTTAGGAAGCCATGTGGGGATCTTTGTCAATGCAATCTCAAAGATGTAGTGGAAGTCAAAGCCCAGTTTTAATGAGCTGAAAAGTGAATAGATTACAAGCAAGTTGACTTTGATAGTTCAAGAAGTGCACCTGGGAAGGGAAGAAGATGCATAGTGCTGTGGTTATAAGAAAGCTTGGAGATGAAGGACTCTTCATTGGTATTAATTTTTAATTAAAGAGGAGTTTAACCAAACATGTCAAGAATGCCCCGTAAGTGGAGTGACTTCCTAGTCTGAGCAGAGGGAATGTGGTCTCCATTTGCTTATAATTTCACTTACTCTTGCTTCTCAGTACTCTAAAATTTTCAGGAATAGCTTACCAACACCAACCAACAGAGCAGTAGACAAGTCCTCTGGAGAGTGTATGTGCTCATCTTGACATTCCAAGGGATAGCCCACACCTTGCCCCTGCCCTGTGGTCCCATATATCAGAAGTACAGCTGTTCACATTCTATTCTTCTCTTTTCTCCCAGCTTCCAATCTCATTCTGCCCCACCCCCCTGCATCAACCCTTCAACCCCCTCTCTCTCTTTCTCTGTCTTCATCATTTTTTTATGTGTGATATGGAATATTCTCCATGCAATTAACTATTCTTCACAGATACAGGTTTTAAATGGCTGCATTGTATTCTGTGACATGAATTAATCATTACTTATCTTAAATCTCCTCTCGTTGGACATTTGGTCTGTTTCAAGATGATTGTTCAGTCATCTAAATTTTTGTGTACAATGGTGATTTCCTGAGGATATATTTCAAAAAATGTCAAGAAATGGAATCACTTGCACAAAAAAGTCATGTCTTTATGGCTTTTGGCATATATTATGTTTTCCTGGTAATTCAAATGTTTGATGATAACGAAGCTCTGAGAGAATGTAAGCCTTTGCCTTTGGTTGAACACATTTACATAACATGGTAAAATGGAAAGCCAGAAGAAATCATCTGACACACTTAGGGAAAAACCAGATTTGATTGTTTTTGCCCATATTTTAAATTTACTAAGTTACACAGTGCTGGCCTCCACATTTTCCACTTGTGAAAATGTATTAAGATAAATTGCTTCAGACATGCAGTTGAATTTCTCTGGTTCCCAGACTGTGGTTATTCCCTTGACTAGTCAGCCTGGGGAGAAAAGCACTTCCTGGCAGTCAGCAGGTGTGTTGCGCTGGAATCTAGAAACATGAGAACCAGCAAGAGGAAGGCTGTATCTACCAGATTAAACAAAAGGCATGGTGGATGCATAAGGGGTAGCAGTAAACATAACCTCAAGGAGAGGGGCTAAGGACCTACCTCCTGCCTAGTACCCCACAGAGTTCTCAGCCTGGTCCCTTCCGGGTTGTAGTCTCTGATCCCCAGATTCTAGGATCTTGCTGAATGGCCTAAGGACAAAAGACATTTTCCAGAGGCTTCTCTTAAGAAGGGTTTGCCAAATTTCTGGGAATACGTACAAAGCTTGAGCCACAGAAAGCCTGAGTGATCCGTGAATATAAACACATCAGTAGTGAAGTCCAGCTTTACATTTTTGAAAAAAGCCCCTTTTAAAAATGTCTTGGTTTTCAAAATAGTACCTTTCCCAAATTACATTTATAGAGTAGCATCAAACAAGAAAGCTCTTTGATAAGACCCTGCCTATTTCTGGAAGGGTGGAGATGGGAAGATGTGGATGGGAGTAATGTTTGTTCACAGGCTCTCAGCTGCTGAGCTTTGATCATTCTGTAGAAAAGAGGTAAGACCGTTATGCCATCAATCCGTACCCTCAAACTGAACCTTGTTAAGAAGTCTTGTCTCATCCACTTCATTAATGATCACCAAATGACTAGAACTCTGGCCAAAAGGCTTAGACATCAGGATGAATGTCAAATAACAGCTGACACTGCCAACTAAAAATAGCACTTTGAATTTAAATGGGTGACTCAGACTTGATTTCCTACACTTGCCTGGGATAATACGGTACAGAGCAGGGTTGTTTTATGTTTTTTCTTTTTTCCTTTCATGTGAAAGGAGGATTTTATTGCAATCGTCTGGGCAGTGAGCTCAGAGCCAGCTCTGTGGAAGCTGAGTGCACCCAAACTTCTACCTCCAAGGCCCTGGGGGCACCTGGCACTGTCGGCTTCCTAATCACATCTGTGCACTTGACCTTGCAGTCCAGGTCAGCAAAGAATAAGAGATGGTTTAGGAAGTTATGTCAAAATTTAACACTATTTCCAGAAACTTCTCCCTTTGTATTCTTCCCATCATTCTCCTTCACACAATGGGACCAATTAAAAGGCTAACCAGTTAACGACAAATGACACAAGCTACATAACCCAGGACACCTCTTGACAGAGATGGCAAACTGGAAAACCAAATGTATCTTTCCAGAATATGCCTATATATATAATGAATATTGAAATGTTGACCAAATTGACCAAATAAATATTTAAATAAAGTCTACAACGGAACATTACATCTGTTGCTCATTTGAGTTAAATACATTTTCACTGAATTAGTTAATTAATATTTGCTAATCAGATTGGTCAATGAGGTTTTCCTAGTTTCAAACAGTGACAGAATATGTCAGGCCAACAAAAGATGTTTCAACTATGCATTCTCAAGATTTTTGCCCCATCAAATTCATACCCCTGGCATCTAGATAAGTCTCTATTTACATACAAGCGTCTCCTCCCCTTGTACATTTTCCCACCCTACAGCCCATTGCCAGATCCCATTATACTCAGGGAATATCCTGTCTGCCTAGGCTCCCTTCCTGGCTATTAGAAGTCAAAGCTCTTCACGTGACAGCAAGAATGAAGCCTGAAAACAATTCTGCAAGTCTGGTTTCTACAGGGATCACGGGCCAATAATACCTGTCCAGAACTCATTTACCAGTTCCAAGTGGGACAGCACAGCAAGAGGACATCAAATTGTGAAACCTACTAGTTAGGAGCTAAGCAGAACTGAGGTTATGATGAGGTTCAGAGTTTAGACAATGAAGCTTTGAGGAAAATTCCCATAGCTGGGAGTTCATAGCAGCTTTACTGTGCTTCTTAAACCTCAGACTTAGGTGTGGGAGGAGCACCTGGAGTTGATACACAGTAGATACAGCAGCCAGTGGCACTCAAATTCAGAGTCAGAGCTCCCAACACAATTCGATTGAGAAATCACAACCTAGTCAATTATCAGCCTGTAGGCTAAAATCAAATGTGAGAAAATCGCAGCCCATAGACCCTAGCCCAAATAAACTGGACTCTTCCCACAACTATGCTGGCCTTTTGCAGTAAGCCTAAGTGCTTTAAGGATGTATCTGCTCTGGATCTCACTGTTAGGCTGTGGTCAGACTGGCTGGTGAGCTGGGAAAAGGCTCTGTGAGGCCCAGAATCTCTTTGGTGGCTGGGAGCTCCTTGGGAAGGGGGAAATCCCCTCTGGCCTTATCTGTCCAAGCCCTGCTTTCTTCTCTCCGCTATCTCCCACCCCTTTCTTCTCTCCACGAGTGCCTCAGAACCATTAAACCCTCCAGTGCCTTAGCCCTGATGTTAGGACTCTGTGGAGCCTTGGGCGTGGCTACTGAGTGCCCAGTCTCTGGAAGTGAGTCGTCCATTTGTTGGGATGGACAGGGACCCTGCACAGGGACCCCGTGGCTGATACTGTCTTGTTCCAGTGCTGGTTTTGAATCTTGGCCAACAGAACACAGAGCTCATGTCACATGCAGTGAGCATAGCCCCTCCTTGGAGCCTGCCTACCTTTTCCCAAAGGAAGAAGAGTGGACAGTTTTGCAAACAGGAAAGGAGAATTTATGCGCTTCAGGAAGGGCAGTGCCCCAAGAGGGAGAAATAACACTTGTTAAGAGGGAGAAGCTGTATCTAACTGTATCTTTCTTGGTTTGCCTAAATGTAGGCCATTCAGTGGCTTCTCAGGAGAGAGATAGGAGCGAGGGAGGGAGAGAACGGGAGAGATATGCAAGGAAGGAGATTAACCTGGCATCTTGTTATTGCAAAAGAAGTGCCACAGGAAATAACAATGTCTGGAGAAAGAGTAAATAAAGTGCCCCTGTGGCACAAGAAGGAATGGGATGAAGGATGGACTTCCTATTGAAAACTGGACTTCGGCAGTGGAAGCTGGTTGTGAGTTACTCGGACTTGTAAGCCATGAAATCTTTCATTAGGTTGGAGGGTGGATGGGTTACTTTCAATAAATTATTTCCAGGGATTTTGCTCGTTCCTCAAATTCCTTCCTGAATGGATCTGGGATAAACTGCTGAATTGAAGTGCCAGGCAGGAGCTGCAGCACGGCAACCCAAATGATGAACAAGGGTAAGGGAAGGCCCAGCAAATGGCAGGATCTGAAGTTTCTGGCACCAAAAGAAAAGCTTACAACCCAGGTCATACCTTGGAATTGTCCTTTATTATAAACTTTTGAATGATTCGAGCATAAAGCAAAGTTAGTTTCTGATTTGTTAGACTCATTATGAAAATATTATTGGTAATACAGAACTCAGGTAAGCAAATACAACAATATCATAAAGGTCTAAAAGTGACCTGGTGAGCTCTACTTAATGCTATTGGATATATGATCCCCATGTGAAGTTTCCTTTTTTGAAGATTGATTTAAGAGCCCTTCAACACTGATTAGATAAGGAGGAAAATGGCAACTACAAGATTTGAAACCCAAGTGGCCAAGGAAATAGAGTTGCCATTAATGGAAATAGAAAAGACCCCAGGAATGACTGGCTTGAGAGAAAGCTGATGTCACATGCTAAGTGTGAGATGTTAGAGAGATACTGAGTTAGAAACAGTACCTTGGAGGCAGGAGTGACTTGGAAAAAGTTCTAGGAATTAGTCATAGTAGAAGCCAAGGAAGCAGATATGATCAAAAAGTGAGAGATGGTGAGGGAGCAGAGAAGGATGCGAAAAAGACACCTGGAAAACCCAACTGTGTGGGGATTGGCCAAGGACAGGAATCCCTGGAGATGGAAACGAGGAAATAAACTAAGGAGAGAACCAGCATAGAGCGTTTGTATGGAGGCCAAGGGAGAGTGTGATCAACAGTGGCCTACAAGGCCTTACTTAGATGGCCTGGGTTCTATAGCTCTCTGACCACTTCCTATGAGCTTTCCCTCAACTTTTTCCTCTCTAGTGCCCTGGCCTCCTTGCTGCTCCCTGAACACACAGACATGTTCTAAGTTAGGGCCTTAGCACTGGCTATAGCCTTTACCTGGAGCACCCTCTCTCCAAGGTCCACATGGCTCTCTCTCTCTCTCCTCCTGCAAGTCTCTGTTGTCACCTTCTCAGTGAAATGTACCCAACCGCCCTTGCAACACCAAGACTTCCTCCTACCTGCACCTCTGTGACTCCCTACCCTGCCCTATTTTTCCTTTTTTCTCTAGCTTTTGTTTATTAACACTAGATCATTTACTTACTAATTTGTCTATGTTTATGTTAATTCATAACCACTACTAATAATTTACATATTATGTATGTTATATAGTGTCTGCCTCCCTACACCAATAAAATATAACCTTTACGAAGGCAGAGATCTTTGTTTTATTAACCTATCCTAAGTGCCTAGAACAGTGCTTGATACAGAGAAACACTTGATGACTATTTGTTGAAGGAAGAATTAACAGTGTTGAATGCTGCTGAGAAGGAAAGGAGAATGGTACCGAGGCAAGGTCATTGGATGGATGTTTTAGGAAGTGCTTGGCAATGCTAAGGAGAGCAGTTGCAGGAGAGTAGTTGGAGAGTGGAGTGGATAAGTGGGGCAGGGTACGGGAAGTGAAAGCAGCAAAGATCACAGTGCCTAAATCACAGAGCAAATTAATGTTTGGGCATAATATTTAAAACTCTGGAACTGTAAGTAACTGCATCAGGTCTTTCTGAGTCTGGTATTGGAAGACAAAAGGCACATCACTGGTAGGCAATCACAACAGGCTGGCCTGCGAGGAGTTGCAATTTAGAAGTCAGGATGTGACTTGCAGTGTATCCAGATTCATGTAATAATGCGCTGTTCTGTAAGGGAGGTACACAGAGTGTTCAAGTACAACCTATTTTAAGACAGGCAATTTTTGCAAAATCGAAAGCTACAAATCACATGAGTCAAGGGTGATGGATTTAGATGAAGATAAGAGAGGAAGGGGAAGTGGGAAACTGAGAGAGCAGCTAGGGCTAAACAAAAAGCACAGGAAGAAAACAGCAGGGAGAAGACACCTCCCTGCTGAGGAAAGGCGACAGTCTGGGCCTGCCCCAGAGAAAACAGCCCCATCCCAGGGCCACAAGGGAGGAAAGGGCAAGCCGAGGAGGAGGCCATTCTTGGAAGTTAAGACGGCCAGAGGAAAACAACAAGCGCAATTATAGAAAGGTCTGCAGAAAGGGGATCTGCTGGAGGAGGGAGAAATTGGAACTTGAGACAGTGAATAAGCCAGAAATCAAAGCCTCAAGGAGGAGAGAGAAAGAGAAAACCTTGAGGGCAGTCAAAGGAGGAATAAATCCACTTCAAGAACATGCTCCAAGAATAGGAGAGAACATGCAAGGGCACATAGAGAGCTAAAGGAGAAACTCGAGAAACAAAAACTAAGAAGAGGGAAATGAAAATCTGAATGCACCTTTTGTATGAGACACTGGGAAGTGTTCGAGTGTGGAATGTGTTTGATGATGGGTCATTAGTTCATTCTGCTGTAGCATGCACTTGCACACATAACATAAACACCTGGTGAGGGTGAGATGCAGAGAGCTGGGGCCCAGGAGGAGAAAGGGATGTTTAATTCAGACCCACATGATGTTCACCTAAGGCTTCAGTAGTATTTAACTCTAGAGAACCTGGAATGGGCTCACTAGGAGCCCATTAACTGGTGAAATGTGGAACCTCTTAGGAAAAATTTACAACGCTTTTCTTATGTGGGATGCAAGGCTTCATCGACGAGCTAGACCCACCTACTGTTTGTCTTAGAGAACACAGTATCTCCTTTGGTGAGAGGTGACTTTCCTGTGTCTTAGGACTTGGCAGGGGGCTTTTCTTAACTAACAATAACCACACAAGAACAACAACAGTGAACATCGATTAGGGAGTTTCATGACCATGAACTGTGCTAAGCTCTTTATATATGATCGCTCCTTGCTATTCACAAATTCTGCATTCATCTACCTGCTAAAATTTATTTATGACCCCAAAATTAATACTTGCAATGCTTTCATGGTCATTCATGGACAAGCATGGAGCAGAGGATAATTTAAGTGCCCCAGTGAGCATGCACCTTCCTCATGACGCTTTGCCTTTTAGTTTCAGCTCTCATACCATAAACTGGAGTCCTTGTGGTCTATTCAGTGCCACATTTTTTTTGCATTTTTGTAGATATTTCACTGTTTCAAGTAACCTCCAAGCTAGTGCTGAAGTGCTCTCTGGCATTCCTATGTGCAAGGAGGCTGTGGTCTGCCTTACAGAGAATACATGGTTAGATAAATCTCCACCTGGCATAAGTTATAGTTCTGTTGGCTGGAAGTTTAATGTTAAAGAATCAGTCAAATATATTGAATAAAGTGCCTTTAAACAGAAACACACATAAAACAAGGGAATGTATTGATTGGTTGACAAAAGTATTGTGACCAGTAACTCACAGGAACCTAAGTGTATTTCCGTGAGGAGTGTTGGTTCAGTATTTGCTAATTCAGTACTTGGAGTGGCTTTATGGAATAGAACTGCCACAAACAATCAGAATCAATTGTACGTTATTTCATTTAATAGTTACAGGTTGATAAAGTAATTCTATAAAGGGCCAATTTTACAGAAATATAGGCCTAGAAGAATGTTAGGCCTTAAATGCTATGTTCGAGGTCATAATACTGGCAAGGGACTCAAGCCCAGCTCTGACTCCAGACCAGCACATGGTGTTTATGCTGCCCTAGTGTGAGGGTGTAGAGGGGAAGGATGGATTCCACATAGTGGAGGGAGGATTTTATTCATGAACAAACATGAGCTGACTCCAGGAGACTCCTAGGAATTGTTTAATGAGAATGTAAAGTAAAACTGGAATTTTTGAAATCACAAGTAGAGAAGGAACCAGGAAAATAGTGTTTGTTATTGTTATGACCTTAGTTTATATTCCTGAATGCTGTGGCCTACAGAAACTTGGGGCTACGTGAGGTTGTGATCATGCTTTGAAAAGAATAAAACAGTATGCAAATATGTGGTACGATAGAAAAACACTGAGCTGGGAGCAGAAAATTCTAGTTCTAGTCCCAATTCTGCCAGTAACTTGCCGTCGGCCTTTGAGAAAGTCCCCTTCACAGCCCACACCTTAACCGCCTGACCTGTAAATGAAAATGCTGGTAAATGATTTTCTCTGCTCGAAGTTTTTCTGATGTGGAAACTGTACAGCTCTGCCTGGATCCCACCTGGGTGACTGGAAGTCGTACGTTGCCTGGAGTAGGCTTGGTGTGTATGCCTTTTATCTTAGCATCAATACTAACGGCATCTTCTTTCAGAATCAAAGGTGTGCCCATTTGGACAATAAATCATATGATTATCCTGTGCTTCACTAATATTTGTTCCTTGAGTCTTCTTGGCTGAGTCAGACTCAAGAAAAACCTTACCCTTGCCTCAGTAGTGGGGACCAGCTGGGGTGACCTCTTCCAGACACAGGGGGTTCTTGCTGTCTGGTTGCTGAGCTGCTTGGCTCTAACCTGCTGCCATGTTCCTGGCCCATCTCACCTGGTTCTTGCCTCACACCTTACACCTTGAACATGAAATGTCCTGCTGCTTAGACTGAGAAACAATTCTGCTTTGCCTTTTGGCTTCCCAAGAAGGAAATTATTTCAGCTGGACTGTGAAAAGAAGACAGTAATTAATGTAAAGAAAAAGTAGTTTGATATAGTACTGCTGATTCAAAGACATAATATGCTGCCATTCCTAGTCCTATTAGATTTGATGCTATTTTTCATCAAATTACCTACAATCATAATATAATTATATCAATACTGACTGAATATAATGAAAATTAATTTTAAAATATGGAGCTAGATCAAGAAGTGAGATGTTGAAATAAAATCTTCTGCTACTCAATTTCGAGTCTCTCTGAAAATACTCTTTCCTTCTCTTGCTATCATGTAAAATGTTACATGAATCACTATGTGAAATAAAATTTTCACTATAAAACAAAGCAATGATCTATAGAAATAAAACATAAAAAGAAAATAGTTATACCTTATTCTTTTTAGTAGGTTAAAATGGAATATATAATTTTATTATACCTTAATTTGCTTAGCAAGACGTTTGCTCCCAGATACTGAAAGAAAAACTTTAGCTCAGGCCAGATTTAATAATCCTAAACTTTCTGAATGTCATCTGAAAAATTAATCGGTCAAATTCTCTAATCTGTGTTTCTGGTTCAAAATCCGTTTCCCCGTCTTTCTAGGTAACCTTCAGCTATTCAACCCAGAAAACGTAGTATGTTAATGATTGAACAAACATCACAAGACTGGCATCCTACTCAAAATACTGTTTCTGCACTCTCCTCATGGGTTTGAAACAAATAATTTCGCAGTAGTAATTGCTTGCTTTCCAGAAAGAGCTATGGTTCAAGAAGAAGGGTTGAGGGGAAACTTGTACTAGTTACAAACCTGATTGGCTAACATCTATTTTAGAATCCTTTGGGACAATATTGAGGTGAGTTATATTGGCTAAAAGATCATATTTCTGGGAACTTGCCAACCAGAAACTCAAATGAAAGCTTGTGCCCTGGAAGCTCTGAAACAAAGATATCAAAGTAATACAGTATCCCTTCATAGTGCCTGCTCCGTGGTGAAGAAATGACCCTAGGTGACACTGGGAAGACCCAAGGTCTGGCAGGGCCTTGGCTGGTCTACACCCTAAAGAGGAAGAAATCACCAGCATCTTTTATTTGATTCAGTTCAGTTTAAAATATCATCCCCTGTCTCTGCCAAAAAGGGGCAATTTGATCTTATGAGCAAACAACAAAAGGAATTTTGCATTAGAGGAGTAAAAAAAAAAAAAGAGAACTGTTAGTTTCTTACACTTCCTGCAAATATCTTGGTTTGAAATGCTAAATGTTTTTAGGACACCTTAACTTTGTTTTAGATGTGTATTAAGTACAAATCTTTTTTATGATATTGGGCATTTATGCCCAATCTCTTTTCTGTTAATAATTTTTCTTATTTGACTATTTTTAAAAAGAAAAAGAAAACAAATGTCTCTTTGTCCAGTGTCTGGTTCCAGATATTTTACTTTTAAATGTTTACCTAAGGAAAAAAGAATGAGATTGCTATTTGCCAAGCCTGGAAGGGTGGAATTTGCTATTTGTTTATGGAAGTCATTGGTGCTACTGCCTTACCTGCTACCCACTGCCTTACCCAACCACTTTCTCATTCTTCAAAAGTTTCACTGACATGAACCTCACTTGTGGGTGCCAGGTTATGACCACATGCATAGTTTCATCTTCATCTTATGCAACATTTGGGGTAAAGGGAAGGTTATGTGGTAACCAGTTTATGTCTTGAACCACAGGCAAAGATTGACCAGGCCAAGCCCTGAGACACACAGTGTTGAGAACGCAGACATAAAGTCGTGAAGATTCAGGTCCAGAGCCCAGCAGGGCACAGGCTGGAGGGGTGATGTGAGTGATCAGTAACACCATGAAGACTCTGCTCCTGGGTCAGGAATGCTTTTTTGTTCCTGTTTTGGATTTTCCACCATGAGCAGGTATGTTTGCTCACCTCAGCTGGAGCCTGAGTGGGAGTTGGGGGACTATGGATGTTCTCTGCCACTGACTGGAGGGGAGCACAACCAAGAATCATGAGCACTTTTGCCTTCATGACTATATTTTCTTATGTTTAGAAACAAAACTAAACAATTTAAATAACTCTGCTTAATGGAAGCCAGGAAAGAGAAAAGGAAGTGTTGTTGTTACAGACTGTGCATGGACCCTGATGGTCGCCTAATGTGAGAGGAGGCTAGGTACTGAGAATGCCGTGTGCAAGGAAATAATAAAAGCAAGTCTTCCAAGACATTTCTCACAGACCCAGATATTTTCAAAGTAACAAAAATAAGAAGAGTGCCCTTTTTGAGTCACAAAATTGGCATGAAGTGAACTAGTTCTATGCTTGCTGTAATTGTTGTTCAAGGAGGAAGCGGGGAAGCCATTGAATGTGTTCAGTGAGCTAGAAAGGTAACTTTCCTAACTGGAAGGAAATGATCAAGGGTGAGAAGTCAGGAGGAAAGAGATGTTTTTGACCAGGTCTCATTCTTCTACCTCTGTGTCTGGCCTTGAAAAGGACAGATTGCAGAATAGGAAAAAAAAAAAAGTTTGAACCTTTCCAGAGATGGGTAAACAGCTCTCCTTCAGAAGAGGATGAGCTGTCAAGGATACTGACTGTGTGACATTTCACAAAGGTAGGAACACTATTAGGCCATCACTGGGATTTTGGTTTACAGTACTCTATTTTCCTTCCCTCAAAACTTTGACAAGATGCAACTTCCTTCCTGAGCTAAACTGTTGTGTTAGTTGTAGCATCTTGTCTTATGCCTCATTACTCACTATCAGAGCTCAGTGATGATAGAAAACTTGAGTCAGTGATGGGGACTACTTGAGACTGAACGAGCAACAAAATGAAATCTCAGGAGCCTTCTGGAAAGAGGGATAGGAGAGGATGCAGTGGAGGAAATTTCATGCTGGGCTCCTGGAGGTGCCATAAACAGGATAAAGATCCGGGACTTGTCTGTAATCAAAAAGCACAGGGGATAACTCAAAAGTGCTCAAGGAGGGGAAAGAAAGCAGACTTGGTCTTCTTGCAGTAGCACTGGCTGGTAATGGTTGAAATGTGAATGATCACATTCTAGTTAGGCACATTTCTTCAACTTTCATTCCATATTGTGTTGTACCCTATATATGTGAAAAATTTAATATGAAAATGAAATTGCTTTTTTTTTTATTTTAAAGAGCATAATCAACTGTGTTCCTGCTTCCTCCAGTTTCTCCTAATTAAGGAAAGCTTGTCTGCAGACCTCTGTACTTGTAGCTGATACCTGTGTATACACAGTGGAGTATATTATAATTTCAGAGTTAGTGCACTTTCATAAATTATTTAACAAATAATCAGCCTCCATAAGATTGGCCTTGAATATCCATACCTGTTAAGTGATGGCAACTCTCAAACCCTAGGAATAACAAATACCCACTCAGTTCATCAAGAAATAATGTAAGTTTGGGAGCAGAGAGATGCATGGGCTCAAATCCCAGCTGCAGAGTAACCACTGTGTCAGCTGTAACCTCTGAGAGCTTAGTTTTCCCATTCATATTAACTATAATTTCTAAGAAGCTATACTGTTGTAGGAATTACATATGATGTATGCTAAGTGCTAGCACAGTGACATACAGAGCTTTGGAGCCTCGGTTAATGCTTATTACTGTCATTACAGCATACCATGAGACCATCCCTATTTCTAGAAATATAGGTACTAGATACATGGGGGATCTTAAACCTAGCTGTTTTAAAGTCCCATTGGTCATCTAAATATAAAGTCATAGCATTCTTGAAAGTGCTTTACAGAAATATCAAGAACTACAAGATTTCTACTTAAACTAGAAATAGTTTTGGTCTCACATAAGGTGACCAACTGGGGCTCCCAAGGTGAGGTCCCCGGGCCAGAAGCATTAGCTTTACCTAGAAGTTTAGGAATGCAAATCCGTGAGTCCCAGCCCGGACCTACTGAGTCAGAAACTCTGTGGCTGGAGCGTGAAGTATGTGTTTGAATAAATTCTCCAGGTGATTTTGATGCACGCAGCATGCTAACGTTTAAGAAATGCTGGTCTATAATGTTTCACTTATGCCAAACTAAGACATTTTACAGAGGGGAACAGAAAAAAAAAAAAAAAGCAATAAGCCTGTTTCAATTTCTTTAAGACACATGCGTCTGTACTTTTATAGCTGATAGTCTGTCCCCATCACTAAAATGACTCAAGTTTTCTATCATTTCATCACTGAGCTCTGACAGGGAGTAATAAGGCATAAGATAAAATACTACAACCAACACAACAGTTTAGCTCAGCAAGGAAGTTCTATCTTGTCAAAGTTTTGAGGAAAGGAGAATAGAGTCCTGTAAACCAAAATGCCTAATAGTGATGGCCTAATAGTGTTCCTACCTTTGTGAGACGGCACATAGTCAGTATCCCCAATAGGGACTAGGGCAGGAAGTATATGGGTAGGGTCAGATAATATTTCTGGAAGGAAACACCCAGGAGTATCCCAAATTAATGATATTTTAGACCCTCCAACAACCACACAAGTCAGCTCCTTGGAAAGACTCTGGTTACTTTTACAAAGCAAACCAGGAGAATTTTCATAATACTTGATAACTATGTAAGACTTGGAATATTTGAATTTCTAGGGCATGGGTTGTACAGCCATTCATTTTATCCCATAATATTGAAATCTCCCTCAGATAAGCCTCTCGGCACCTAATAGAGTTTTCTTAGTGCAGGGCTACCTTTCTGTGGGTAACGGGGAAGGGCAAAATAACAACCAAATAATATCATAATCACGAGTGTCAATGATTGCTGGAACAGGTGGGGGTTGGTCATTAAATTCTAGTTGTTTCCACTATTCCAGTGGGAGTTGTGTGAATGTTAGCGAAAGACCAGGGTGTTAGGATCTGACTGTGTTTCATCAATTGCCTTGACTTTTGGATGAAATACAATGTAAGGACATATCATTATTAGATTTGCCACAGATTCTAATTTTTTTCTCTAATATGAGGCTAACCATGATGTCCTTTCCTAGGAAGAACAATCTCTCCTTGATCAGGGAAAAATCAGCAGGGGCTTCCTCAATTTTCTCCTTCATCCCCACTGCAGAGTCGTAGAGGTCAAGTCCTTTTCTTGTTAAACCTAAAAAAATGCAAATTCCAAGGTTGCTGCTATGGTGTACTAATTTTGTCACAGTGACATGCCCTGTCACAGGGCGTATGTGTTCTGTTATACAATTTAAATATTAGATATACTATTGAAATGTTTTTGTACTATTGAAATCTCAAATAAACTTAATTCTAAAAGAAGCGTGACCTCAACAGCCTCACACCTACTTATATCTTATAGTTCTTTCTGTCTAATGCTGGCAACCTAAGCATGTTCCAGGCAAGCAACATTCAATAGCGTTTTACTGCTTCAATAAGTTGGTTCAATTAGCAATGTTAAAGGCAGTCACTAAATAGATAGTTTATAACCTTCATACAATCTCATATTATTTTCCACTAATTACTATAGAAAAATTGATGAAGTTTCTTTACAATGGAATAACTTCCATCACACTTCAAAAACTACATACGGAAGATAGCACAACTTGCTGCTCTCAGAAAAAACAGAAATGGCATCTTTACTTTGTTTCAAATCCCCAACCCTGGTGGCAGTCCAAAGTTATGGCAGTTATAACCCCTTATGTCATTATAAGGAGGAAGGGTAAATATTAAGTCAGCATCCTTTAAAACTAAGAGTATGACTACAGTGGGGTGGAATTTGGGACTTCATGCCCATTCTCTGTTTCTGTTCTATTTTACCTTTCCTGACCTCTAAGCCAACAGGAGAGGGGGAAGGGCCACACTTTTGTGACCCTTCTTAAAGAATTGTGTTGAGTTTGGGAAACAAAGATGGACTTCTGAGGGGATAGTTGAGCATGGGCTGAAGGCACAGAAGAAACCAGCTGGTGTGCCCCTCTCCCCACTAGCAGACCCTTCTTCCTCATTGGTTCAGGGCAAACAATCCCCAAGAATTCAAGGAAACTAACTTAGAATTATTTTCTGTTATTTCTCTTTTCCTTGATCTGGAGCCAATGCAGAAAGAAATCTAAAGGTGAAGGAAAGGCAGCGTTCAGCGCTGAGCAAGTCCATGTTGGAGAAAGGTAATATCACCATCGCCTATATCCAAGAGAAGGGACCAAGATGCCCTGGATGATGCTCAGCATCACCTGGGACTACGACTGTCCCTTGTCTCATTAGCATTGCTGAGCTCAAGCTTTGAGCCAGGAATTAAGCCAAAATCTCCATGGATCTGTCTAACTTAGTCTTTGCCTCATGACAGCTTGTTACATCCTGAGGTAGAAGCTTTGTAAACCCTGTGTTCAAAGGGCCCTGTTAAGGCACATCTTCTGTCTTGGACCAGAAAATTGCTTAAGCACAGACCCTAAAGGCAGAGCTGCCATGATCTGCTCATGGGGACTGACTACTTATTGAAGCCAATGTCACACACCTGTTTGTCATTTTCACTTCCAAATGAAGAGTCATGCTGCACATCAGTGAGAAATGTTCAGCTCTCATCTGTCAGCTGTTTGTTTGTTTTTGCTCTCTTTCTATGTGAGAAGACATTTAATCATGGACCCATTGGGCAAGCAACATTGTATGGCCTCTGAAGGCTGAGCTTTTAGTTCTCTCATCAGAGCAAATGTAAAATAATTGAATAATGAAATCTGAAAGATTGTTGCTTCAAATCTAAAAATATTTTATCCCTTTCTTACCTTCTCTAAATAGTATTGCACATTGAAGGCAAAATAATAACTTCAGATTCTAAAAAGTTTAACATTGTTTACATGTTCAAATTTCTATTTTGTAATTCCTTTAAAGGGCCTAATTACTACAACCAAATCATACAATTAAAAAGTTTGTATGCTGCTGAAATAATCACATCAGATGTATTGCTTCCAATAGGATAAATATTCTCAAAGATTTAAGCTATGAAGACCAAATCTACAGAAGATAGCAACTCAGTAAGACTTATTTATACAAGTTTAGTTTTATTGCCAATATGCATGAGATATCTTAAAATCAACTTAAATATTTGTAATAAAGGATTACAGACTAGGAAATATATTTCTTTAATAAAAATAACTCATGAAAGTTGAATTGTGACTAAGAGGAAGAGAAAAGAAGGAAATAAACTAACAATTGTTAAATACTTATTAGGTGCAGAGATTTATATACTTTACATCATTTAATTGTTAAAAGAGTCCTGTGAAGTGGGTATTATGACTATTGCCTTGAAGTTGAGGGAATTGAAGCTCAGAGAATTTGAGTAACTGAACCAAAGTCATATAGCTAGTAAGTGAAGAACTAGGATTCAAATCTAGATCTGTATGCTTCCAAAATTCACTCTCATTGTTTGTATGAGAGGCCAATTAAAAACCCCCTACGTCCCTCTGAATTTGAACTCAATTGAGAAATAAGACAGAGAGATGCAGATCAAAGCACTCATTTTCTCACTAATAAAAATGACTGGAAAATGTGGCTTTCGATGTGTGACTAATTTGCTTGCTGTAGTTCGCAGGGAACTGGAAATCCTTGTCCTCGTGGTTCCTGGCTCAGCAGGAACCCTGTGAGGCCTCTCCCTCTCCTGGGAAAGAGACTGCTCTAGAAGGTTTACTACACCATTGAAGAGAAGATGAGCGCATGGGGGATTGGCTGGCTGAGGGCGAAATCAAGGCTGGAGCCAAGTGCGCTGAGCTCTCACATGAGGTCCTTTGCTCCTGTTCCCTGGAGGCATAAGTGGCTGGGGTAGAGAGAAACGGGGGTATTTCTTATGTCCTTTCTTGCTTAGGGAGTGGGGGTGGAAATCTCCCTGCATCTAAGGAAATTTGAAAAGACGACTATGGTTGCTTCTTCAAGCAAACCACCTCACCACACTATCCAAGGGATAAAACCCACTTGCTGCTGCCAAATTATGCCAAGAGAGAACATTCTGATCTTTCTCCTCAATTCTAGGCGTGGCAGTGTGACTTGGTGCTTAAAGGCATGGAGTTTTGAGTTGCAGACCTAGGTTTGAGTGCTGAATCTACTAGCTTCAGGGTGTTAAACACATTTCTTAACCTCTCCAAACCTTATTTTTCTCAAAGATTAAAAACTGGGTGTAGTTGTGAGGATAGTGAATGCACATAGTATGTGCATTTGGCACATTAATTCGCTATTATTCTGGACATAATTTCTCCTAAGAAAAAGGATGAACTAATTGCAAGGCCTAGCCTAAGCTCTGAGAAGTCATTTGTTATAGCATTTCAGTCCATAGTAAACAAGAAGAAATGAGGTAAAGAGTTTAAACCAGGGAAGGCATAGCTGTGGTCACCAAACAACCTGTTAAAGGCGAGCTGTAGTCACCAAACCACCTATTACGGACTGAATTGTGTTCCCCAAATTCATATGTTGAAGTCCTAACCCCAAGTACTGAATGTGACTGTATTTGGGGATAGAGTCCCTAAAGAAGTCACTCAGCGGGAGGGAGTCATATTGGATTAGGTGTTGGGAATTGGCTGGCCAAGGGAGAAATCAAGGCTGGAACCAAGTGCTGAGCTCTCACATCAGGTCCTTTGCTCCTGATCCCTGTACCCTAATCCAGTATGACTGGCATCTTTATACGAAGAGAAAGAGGCACCAGGGGGTACATATGCAGAGAAAAGGCCATGTATGGACACAGTAAGATGATGGACATCCGTAAGCCAAGGAGGGAAACCTCAGAAGAAACCAATCTTGCCTGCACCTTGATCTTGGAGGTCCAGTCTCCAGAACTGTGAAAAAAATGAACTGGTGTTGTTTAAATTCCCCAGTCTGTGGTATTTTGTTGTGGTGGCCCTAGCAGACAAATATACAACCCAAAGGAATATTCTTTCCGCATTCTCCCTCTTCCACTTTATAGTTTTTTCTCCTTTGTTTCTTTCTTTTCCTCTTTTACGTTCCTTTTCTTCTCTTCTCTTTCCTCTTTCCTTTGGTTTTTAATTTTAATTTTAATTTTTGGCCTTCCTGTACCTCTATTTGCCTTTCCAGGAAGCTGAATTCCAGACAATTAACCATTTATCTCATCAGTTCAGCAAAGCAAATGCCCTCAATGGTTTCTTTCATGATTCGATTATTATAGGATCAGAATGTAACTTACTCCTCTGGGAAAAATGAAACATAAAAATTTCAGAAATAAGATTTTGGGCCAGCTTCATTGGTTTTAAGAGAAGGAAGGGAGGAGACTCAAGCAGGTTTGACGCCAAGTAGCACCATGTCGTTGGGCCTGGCAGGCACTCGAGGCTTTAGGTCTTGGTTTGAATCCAGACTAGAAAATCATTACTTTCTAAAAGCCTTGAGGGTTTGGGTCTAGGAAAGTCTATGTGAAGAGATAATAGTTTGGAAAAAGTTTTGCAGAACTAAAGAAAAGTTTCCACAGTTACCTTTTCTGTCCTAATGTAGAGCATCTTTGTTAACTAGGTCTTGGATCAATCCAAGCTGTGCCTGAGAATAACCATTTATAATTTCTCATCGGCCAGCACTAACACCTTTTAGAAAAGGAACTCAAAGCAGCCCTAGCAGCCAGTCATGCGATCGTGGTGGGAGTACAGCTCCTCACCAAAGTCAGCTCCTCAGTGAAATCCATGCCTTCTGGAGGACTGCTTGTAAATAAATATTAAGCACAACCGTTAAAAAATAATTTGGCTTTGACCATCGAATAGTAGAAGAGTGTATCAATTTCATTATTATATAAGCATACATGACCAAATTCAACTAGAGTGGAGTCTTGGCTCAAGTACTGAGCTTGGATTTCCCCGAGGAACACTTTCCCATAATTCATAATGAAAATCTTTCCGTTTACTGTGGTTCAACTATTTGCAGAATTTTCAGGCTGGGCTCAGTGGCCCTAAATTTATGCATGCTGGTATACTGAGAAGATCACCATGTTACGGAGGCTCTTCCCTCCCAATTTACTCCTGGAGTCTATTTAATTTACAGCTCTAACTCTGCATTCCCAGGATTGCATCAGTTGGACGTTCCTCACATCTCAGCAGCCGCACTTTGCTTGAAATGAGATACTCCCATCTCTGGTCACTGTGCTCTGGCCCCCCAGGACATTCCTCTCACCCGCTGCCCACAGCATAGCTGCTGAGAGTCCTCTGCCCAGGAATCCCGAGTGAGAGGACAGTCTTGACTGTGCCTGCCCCCCTTCAGTGACATCCTTCAGGGATTCATCAGTTCATTCATTTCCTAGGGCTGCTGAAACAAGTTACCCCAAACTGCACAGCTTAAAACAATACAAATATTATGCTTTCAAAGTTTGAGAGTCAAGAAGTTGAAACTCATGGTGTTGCCAGGACCATGCTCCCTCTGAAGGAAGGAGAAGAGTCCTTCCTTGCCTCTTCCTAGATTCTGGTGGCTCCTGGCATTGTGGCTGTATCTCTCCAGTCTCTGCCTCTGTCATCACACGGCCATCTTTCTTCTTTTTTTTGAGACAGAGTCTTGCTCTGTCACCCAGGCTGGAGTGCAGTGATGCAATCTCAGCTCACTGCAACTTTCGCCTCCCGGGCTCAAGCAATTCTCCTGCCTCAGCCTCCTGAGTAGCTGGGATTACAGGCGTGTGCCACCAGGCCCGGCTAAATTTTTGTATTTTTAGTAGAGATGGGGTTTCACCATGTTGGTCAGGCTGGTCTCAAATACCTGACCTCGTGATCCATCTGCCTCGGCCTCCCAAAGTGCTGGGATTACAGTCGTGAGCCACTGCGTCCAGCCGTCTTTCTTCTCATAAGAGCACACTATCTTTCTTCTTATAAGAACACAAGTCATTGGGTTTAGGGTCCATCCTAATCCAGTATGACCTCATCCTAACCTAACTAATTATATCTACAAAGACCCTATTTTCAAATAAGGTAGCAATCTGAGGTTCCAGGTGGACAGGAATTGAGTGAGGAGGCGAGGGCACTATTTAACCCATTATACTCAAGGACCTTGCTGACCCTGCCTCTCTGCCCACACACACCATACAGGGTCACCTGGTGGTGACTGCTAAAAGTAACAAGCTACCATTTGTCCTTGATTCCAAACCAATTCAGAAGAACCCTGGGAGCCACATGACTATGAAGAACTATTTCTCATCATGGAAATTACAGCAGAACATTCACTGGGATTGTTGTTTGTTATGAAACAGGTACTAGACTTAACTGGCTTTGAAGGGTAGAACATATTTTAGAATATCTGTTATATGGTTCATCAGACTTTATTTTTATTTTTATTTATTTATTTATTGAGACAGAGTCTCACTTTGTCACCCAGGCTGGAGTGCAGTGGTGTGATCTCAGCTCACTGCAACCTTTCCTCACAGGTTCAAGCGATTCTCTTGCCTCAGCCTCCCAAGTAGCTGGGACTACAGGCGCCTGCCACACCTGGCTAATTTTTGTAATTTTAGTAGAGACAGCGTTTGGCCATGCTAGCCAGGCTGGGCTTGAACTCCTGACCTCAGGTGATCCACCTACCTAGCTAGGCCTCCCGAAGTGCTGGGATTACAGGTGTGAGCCACTGCGCCTGGCCTCATTAGACTTTAAAGCAATAATTACAAAAGAAAAAATACCCTGAAGATGTTGAAAATAAGCCATAAAGTTGGTGTGGCAGTCAAAGAACACATCAGCTTAAAAAATGATAGAAATAGCTTTTTGAAAATTGCCTTTACAGGCCAGGTGTGGTGGCTCACACTTGTAATCCCAGCACTTTGGGAGGCTGAGGCAGTCAGATCACCTGAGGCAAGGAGTTTGAGACCATCCTGGCCAACATGGTGAAACCCTGTCTCTACTAAAAATACAAAAATTAGCCAGGTGCAGTGGCAGGCACCTGTAATCCCAACTACTGGGGAGGCTGAGGCAGGAGAATCGCTTGAACCCAGGAGGCAGAGGTTGCAGTGAGCCAAGATTGTGCCACTGCACTCTGGTCTGGGCAATAGAGCCAGACTCCGTCTCAAAAAAATAAATAAAAAAAATAAAAATTGCCTTTACAGAAAAAGATACTGAATTGTACATTGTGCCTACCAAAATCCAGCTCCAAGAGTCCATCGTGTACTTGATATTTTTTCCAAGTTGAAAATGAATCAGGGGGTTGAAGTCACTTGAAAGAAAAAATTTTTTGAAAAAAACTCTGTTATGTCTAAATTGTAGCAACTCCTACCCTCAAACACAATGCCAGCTGAGCTTCTGACAAGCTGCTCAATATAGATCTAAAGTCAGAATCGAGATTTTGTACTATGATATATGGCTGAGTTATAGTGAAGAGAGAGCAGGGAGACTTTGCTCATTATCCTGCATTAGTCAGACTAGATTTACAGCTCAAAACAACAGTCACGGTAACTGAAGTGCGGACCAGGAACTTGAATTGATGAAAATCACTTCTATTTAAATGAACCCTAAGAAGCTTGCTGCATATAATTGTTGTAATAGCCTTAAAAAGATCACTTTGCCAAATGTTTCCATCCAAAAAGAAGTAAGCCAGACTAGAAACAATCTGGAAAACTCTACTTTTTCTGTATTTCCTTTTCCCATGAGGATGAGAGAGCTCAGGACGTGGAGAGGAGCTGACAGAACTCATCTGTGTCTGAATCTAGAGAAATGCAAAGAGGTGGAAGAGGCAGGTATTGCTAAACAGGCAGAGGGCATGAAAAATTTCAAGGCAATTTTTAAATTGTATGGGCTCTTGGATTATTTGAGCATGCCTAGCAGGTTAGGTTAATGCCTTAAACAATGTTCATCAGGAAGCACCATAGCAGATTAGTTACCAGCACGGACCTAAGAACCAGACAGACTTGTGAATGAGCCTCTCTTTTGGCTCCATGAGTAAAGAAGTTAATTTCCCTACATTTCATCATGTCTAAGTTGGTACTTATAAGAGTACCTATTACATAGACTTGTTAAAAGGCTTCAATCAGATAACACATGCAAAATGAATGGCAAATAATAAGTGTTTAATAAAACTTAGCAATTAACTAGAAATCTTTTACTGATTTATTTGATTTTTGCCTTTGGAACATATAAAGACTACTTTCTAATGACTTGGCTAATGCAAAGACAATATAAAAATCTACCTCTTCAGAGATGCACTGTAAGAAGGACTTGACCTGTTGTTCCTGACATTGAAGATGGAGGGAGACAGCAGGAACCAAGGAATGAGGATGGCTTCTGGAAGGTGGAAAAAGCAAGGAAACATTCTCCCCTAGACCCTCCAGAAAGGAACTTAGCCCTGCTGACATCTTTGTTTTTCTTTTCTCTTTTTAGTAGAGATGAGGTTTCCCTATGTTGTGCAGGCTGGTCTTGAACTCCTGGGCTCAAGTGATCGTCCCGCTTCAGCCTCCCAAAGTGCTGTGATTACAGGTGTGAGCCACTGCACCTGGCCTGCTACGGACATCTTAATTTTAGTCCAGTGAGATTCATATTTGAATTTCTGACCTACAGAACCATAAGACAATAACTTTGTGTTGTTTTAAGATACTAAATGTTTGGTTTTTTGTCATGGCAGCCCAAGAAAAGAAATATAGCATTGTATTATGTCAAAAAAAAGTCTACCTTTTCAGTGGAATTTGCACTGTACAATGTTTAGGCACAATGCTCCGTGGTTTGTGTCCCTGGCTTTGAGGATGGAGGCAGATGGTGAAGTTTAAGGGAAAAGGGAAGAGGGTGAAAGAGGAAGAGAACCAAGTGGTCATAAGGGAGAGAGGTGAGGAAGACAAATGAGGACAAGAGAGACAGAAGGAGGAAGAAGGAAGGAGAGTGGGGAGAAAGAAGGAAAAAGAGGGCAATATGAGAATCTTTGTTCTGGCTGGCTGTGTAAGCAATGAGCAAAGCTGCATCCCTGTGACCTGAGTTAGGGCCCAGGGTTGTGGTTGACAGTGGCTGACTGGCCTGTATGAGCAGCCCTATGAAGCCAGCATTGCTGTGTCTGTCCTTTCCAGGAATTAGGATTTGAAGATACCAAGTTTTTCTTAAGGGGTCGGTGTGGAATCAGACAGAAAACCAAACTGTTTGAAGTGTTCTTAGAAAAGGGATTAGAAAACAGAGGGGAGGAAATTACTATGTAAATAATGCAGGAAATTTTCCCTGAAGTGAAGGGCATGAGAATTCCGATAAAAGGGCCCTTCAAGTGTACAGCAGCACAACAAAATGAAAAGACAACAAAGCTGCCAAGGTCCTGAAATTTTATCACGTTCATGAATGATAAAACATAACACATTTCCAGAGAGGAAAAAATAGGCCACACACTATAGTTTAGGAATTAGAATGGCATCAGTCTTCTCAGGAATAACACTGAAAGCTTGCGGACAATAGAACAATGTCTTTGAACAGAGAAAAACATACCTCACTTCATATTATTTCTCCAAGAAAATAATTTCTGACCTTTATTTTTATACCCAACTCAACTCTCAATTAAGAATGAGGCACTTTCAAATCTCAAAAATTTACCATTCACATGTAATTTCTTAGAAAGCAACAAGATAATGTACTCTACCTAAAGTAAGAAAAAACAAACAAGAAAGAAATTTAGGAAATAGGGGTTCTAATCACAGGAGAAAAATGAAATCACCAGGTTGTTGGGGAGGATACATCCTTAGGAGTTCATAGAAACAGTAACGATTCCAGCCCAGGTGACATGGCGAAACCCTGTTTCTGCAAAAATTAGCCAGGCATGGTGGCATGCAACTGTAGTCCCAGCTACTCAGGAGGCTAGGGTGGGAGGATTGCTTGAGCCCAGAAGGTTGACTTGCAGTGAACCATGATCACGCCACTGCACTCCAGCCTTGGTGATAGAACAAGACTTCTCTCAAGGAAAGAAGGAAAGAAAGAGAAAAAGAAAGGAGGGAGGGAGGAAGGAAGAGTGGAAGGAAGGAAGAAAGAAAGAGTAATGATTACAGCAGCAGGGCAAAGGACTGCAAGAAGGTTATAGGAGAAAGAAATTGAACCTGATGCATTTCATCATGTTGAGAGGGTATTTGTAGCTCAGGGGGAGATTTGGAAGAGGAATTAATGAAAAGTAAACTAGAAAAGGCATATATACAAACACAAATAACATGAGAAAAAGTTGTCTAAGAAAAAAATGGCATCATAGTAGATTACATGGCTCAGCTCTAAACATTTTTATTGCCATAATAATGTAAGCCCTGAATACTTATTTAAACACAAATTGTGATAACTTTTTTGGCGAGGATGGGTGAGAGGAAAGTGTGTGTATTGAGGGTGGTGTAGAAGAAGCAATTTCACATCATCCAATTTACAAATTTAATATACCATATCTAAATGTGAGGAAACATCCAGAAATTATAAGTATATTATAAAAAAGGAGATAGGCTGGGTGTGGTGGCTCACTCCTGTAATCCCCTCACTCCTGTAGCACTTTGGGAGGCCGAGGTGGGTGAATCACGAGGTCAGGAGTTTGAGACCAGCCTGGCAAGATGGTGAAACCCTGTCTCTGCTAAAAATACAAAAATTAGCCGGGTATGGTGGAGTGTGCCTGTAGTCCAAGCTACCCGGGAGGCTGAGGCAGGAGAATCTCTTGAACCCAGGAGGCAGAGGTTGCAGTGAGCCGAGCTTGCATCACTGCACTCCAGCCTGGGCAACAAGAGCAAAACTCCATCTTAAAAAAAAAAAAAAAAATTAAAAATGGAGATAAAAGACAAAATAAACAAAAGAATTGATTGAAAGTCATTGTCCCTGGAAAGCAGGAATTGGAAAGGAAACTTCTGGTTTTTAAAAATTGTTGTTGTTTTGGGTCTTGTGGTAATACTCACGTTTTTAAATTGTATACATTGATACTACAAAGAATTCAAAAAGTAAATGTAAAGTACATTTGGAATGTTGAGAAAAACATACTTCCTTGTAATGGCTGGTGTGACAACTCGGAAAAATCCCTAACAGATAAACATTCTGTCTTCACTTTATATGTGAGGAAATTAAAGCCTGCAGAGACTGTGCAGGTTGACACAGTCATTCAGTGACAGAGCCAGGCATCAAATCCAGTCTTTCTGCTTTCGTGTTTCAGGGATCCTCGTAATACCTCCCAACTTTTCATTATCTAGCTTGTATTTCTCATGCTGCTTTAAATAATATCATCCACACAGAAGCAACTTTAAAAAACTGAAAATAGAAAATGACATCCTTCATTAGGCATGGCCAAGCTAGATGAACAGATTCTAACGATATCTTAGATCTCTGTTGCACCCCTGTTTTGAAGACACTGAGGAATGGAGATGAACATTCAGGTAAGTAGCACATATAGCTTTGGAATCTAAAGCCTTTTCTAATGGATAAATGCTTCTCATTAGATCATCCCAAGACAAAGAATTGATCTCATCACTTAACAAATGTTTTCAATTTGATTCAGTGCACCTGGGAAATAACATTTCTATTTGCTGCCAAAATATGAGTGCATTAAACCTTAATAATGTACCTGTCATGGGGGTTAGACAAGAATATTTTAATTGAGTGTCAACTACACCACTGGAATACTCTTATAGATTTACTTTTTCAAAAAGCTAGAAACATTGATGTTGTCTGCTATTAGTTTTACATAGCCACTGATTAGTATTGCCCCCTTCTTCAAGTACAAGGCATCACTAGACTTCTCCTTGGTAACCAGATATTTTTTGTGTCCTTCAGCACTAGTTCCTGGAAGTGTCATTATGATGTCTGCAATTTGCAGAATTCAATGGCAGCTCCAGTTAAATAAACAAAATCTAATTATGCCAAAACTGGGCTTTGCTCAAATTAGTGTGATTGATTTTCTTTCTGTATAATCTGTGAACACCTGCAAAAATGGTAAATGTCAAGGTGTTTCTTAGAAAACTTTAAAAAATTTTAAACGAATTGGTGAGGGAAATGTAGATTGAGTTGCTGTGTAGTCTATACGTTTGATGTTTTTAATCTAGGTCCTTGCATTTTGGATGCAAAATGACACATGAGTGTACGTTTTGCAAAAAGATTGTCTTTGTCTTTCATTAAATTTTAAAAGAGGTTTATAACCCACCAAAACACAAAGAACCATTGCTTTATAGAAAGAAATGGAGTCCCTGTAGAATCCTTTAATTAGGTTCTTCTTAGTGGAAATAAAAATATTTTTGGAATAGGTGCTAGTAAATATATGAGAGATAGAAAGTATTAAATTTGCCTTCCACTATTACTATTCGATTCGTTTTCTATTTCTGGAACCATGAATATCAAAGTTCATCTAAGACAAATTTCATCTCCCCTCCCACTCTACCCCTAATTTTTTATTCTAGCTTTTGAGGATTCATATGAGATTATCAACAGACAATACTTTTTGTCATGGCTTCCTAATTGAATTTTTTACTTCTCTTTCTGGATTACATACTGAAAATATTTATTAGAATAGTGAAAATCTCAAGCATTTATATTACTTAGTGATGACAGTGGAGTGACCCGTTCACATTTGTCTTGGTTTCTTTCATTGATCAGAAGCAGACTTTGTGCCATCTTTGTGGAGCTCTCACAAGACATTTCCGTGAAGCAATTATAGAGCAAGTAGAGCCTCAACTCAATGATAGGTGTATGGCCTGGCTTTATGGACTTTTTTTAAAAAAATTATATTTACTTAGATTTATAGCCAAGAGATTTTATCGCTGTTAAATTTAATCTCTAGTAACCTAGACACATCCCACAAAACTTCTAGGAAGAAAATTTAATGGATTGTAACAGTTAATTAACATTTTTCTTTCATATTTTAAAGTTCAACTATGCTATATTTTATATTAATAAGAAACACAACACATACTCTCAGAAGCTTAATAATCTACTGAGAAAAATCTACAGAGTTTAAAGAGAAATAATATATAGGGTCAAGTCAGGTTTTCAGCATCAGTAAAGAAGATGAGTCACCACATTGTGAAACTTTCTCAGTTTTCTACATCCAGAAATCAAATTTTGAAGTGCATTTAGCCTTATTTGTTTCTTAGATATCAACTCATGCTAACCAAATTAATGAAACACTAAGGAATAGATCAGATACAAATGTGTGTGTTTCTAGAAGCTGAATATATTAATGTTGTTTATAGTTTTGTCTTCTACTTTTAATACTTCCTGGAATCTAGATACTTGGAAACAAAAACAATTAACAGTTAGTTGATAGCTAACATAGAGTTGTAACAGAAAACTGGCTATGGGGAAATTCCTGATGAATGATCTCAACTTCACCACAGTACAGCTCTCCAGAGATGAAGATTTTATGACTGCATGGTGGCTTGGCCCAGATTGCCTACATGTGTGAATTGGCTCCGCCACTTTCTAGCAGTGAAACTTTGGATAGATATTTAGCTTTTCCAAGTCTCCTTTGCCTCAACTATCAGTAGGGGAAATAATAGTATCTACCTCATAGGTTGTTAATATGTTTGAAATAAGAGAATGAGTGTAACATACTTTGCGTTGTGTTGGTATGTAGTTAATGAATTGTATCCATCGACCACTCCATTTCCCCTTTACTTACATTTATTCTTTTTCTTCGTCTTTCTTCTCTTCATTCTTAATCAAGTACATCCATTTTTTCCTTGAAAAACAAGAAATAATCATGTATCTTGAGAAATACTTAGCCTTGTTTTATGTGTATGGCTTGAAAGTTTTACATAAATGACATTGTGTTCTAGATCTCATTCTGTTTCATGCATTTTTCATGCTACTATATGAGAATTTAATTCCTTACCTCCAAATGCTACATAGTATTCTGCCATGTGTATAGCCATAATTTATGCATCTCTTCACTTGGTGATGGACACATGTGGCTTCCAACTTTTTACTCTTCCCCAAACAACTCTGTGAAAAAGAAACATGTGCACAGTTCCTTGTGAATCTGTACTAGCTTTTCTCTGGGGTCTGCTTCCAGGGGCAAAATTGCTGGATCATAATGCACACATTTACATATGGTGGACCTGGAAGGACAAGACATACTTTTACATACTTTTCCAGTAGAATAGAGAAAGGAATAGGATGAGAAATGGAAGATGAATAGAAAAGTGTTAAAACAAATCAAGTACTTTCCTCAGATTGATGCTAATAGCATGACTTCGACTAATGAGTGTGATCAACCTGTGTTATGTACTTAAAATCCTTAAAAATGAAATTAAAAACAGCATCGCTTAATGCATTACCAACATAAATCCCATATCCACTACAATGGCTTAGTAGCCCCATCTGCGCTCCATAGCCAGTATGCCAGCCTCCTACTATCCTACCAAGATGCTGCAGAAAATCATTAGGTGGCGATTGTGAGGCCCTTAAAACTCCTGAGACTCAGACATAGACAGTGAAAGCTATTATTCTGCTTTGCTAGTCTTTGAAATTTTAACTATAGATCTCTTTGTTAATCAGCCCTGGAGAGTGCTGTGACTTAAATGGTCTCCAGGCCTGACCATTGCTGACTTCCAATTAGCCTGTAAAGATATCTTATAAGGGGACTGTTTTGACATCTTTGACCATTTCATCCAATCAAAGAATAAAAGGTGTCACACTGAGGAAATGTAATGTCACTATGTTAATACACTGTGTGGTCACATATGTTAGCAAGAGATATGGAATCAGGAGTATTGAAGTCAGCAGTGCAAAAAGAAGTGTCAAGCCAGGAGTCAGTATTAGTTTAAGTTTCCTCTCATAAATAGATATGACTTTTCTTTTTTAAAGAAAGAAAAGAAAAATCATTCAAGTAACCGTTTTGCCTATGCAAAGTATTGAAATAACTAAACCTTTCATTTTCAACAACACTTTCTGGTTTTTTGTAGGCCCAACGCTAAATGACAAGGTAACGATTTCTTCAGGAACTGAGGAGAAACAGGCCTGGAAAAGTTGTAATGATTTTCTTCCTGACTATTGAGAAGAGAAATAATGTGAAAGAGGAATCTTTTCTGAGACATGTTCACAAGCAGGTCGGACCTTTCATTCAGAACAAGATTATTTTAATTTTTAATGGCTTAAGATATAATTGATTCATTCCTTAAATTAGTTCATCTTGCTCAAGCCATTATAATATTAATTCACTGTTATTTTTGGTAATACAGATCATTGTTGATTTTTTCTATTTAGAAGCCAGAAATATACCAGGGAAGGGCACATTCAGAAGTAACTAACACCCCTACAAGTTTAGGACCTTTCCATTTTATTGAATTGGGTTTTATTTAAAGTTTTATATCTCTTTTTTTGTCATTATTGTGTCTAATATGTTTTCATTCCTTAAATCTGCTCTGTATATGTTCTGTTCACAATATTTAAACATACAAATTTTATCTTAAATTTTACACCAAACAGAAATTATCTCAATGTATTATAGAGGAAATTTAAAACATAGATTGCAAAGGATTAATTTTATGTGCAAATACCATTCCTATTCAGTTATCTTTATACAAGAAAAACAGTTCTTCATTTGTAAATGGTTTATGAGAGTTGACTGTAAACATATCAGAGCTGAAGGAGGGGGTTTAGGACAATAATTTATGATTAAATGCCACCTTTTAATCCAGCTGTGGGGAGTTGCCTGTAAAACTGCCCCCTTTCACTCTAAAATTCACTCTAATCATTTGTATACTCACTGATTTACATAGCTGGAAGATTCGTTTCCTGAAATAGGAGACTTCTTTTTTTTTTTTTTGAGATGGAGTCTCATTCTGTCGCCAGGCTGGAGTGCAGTGGTGTGATCTTGGCTCACTGCAACCTCCACTTCCCGGGTTCAAGTGATTCTCCTGCCTCAGCCTCCCTAGTAGCTGGGAAGATAGGCACACAACACCACACCCAGCTAATTTTTTTGTATTTTTAGTAGAGACGGGGTTTCACCATGTTGGCCAGGATGGTCTCGATCTCTTGACTTCGTGATCTGCCCGCCTTGGCCTTGGACTTCTTAAATTGCAATCATTTTAAAGGAATGTTTGGCACATCATGTAGCTGCAACCCTTTTAGCTAGAGGTAACTGCTGATATAAAACTATCAAAACTCTATGCACCTCTGTTCTGTGAGTGTTGACATACTGGACACTGTGTATCTATAGTATAGCCTCATTTTCCAAATCTAATCTAGCCTAAACCCTTTGGTGGGGCAAGAAAAGTAAGTTGTAAAATAATCTCTTTGTCATAACCCTCAAGTCATATCTTCTGGACTTGAAAGGTACACTGGATGTCCTATGTGTTGGTGCCTCACGCTGCTCAGCAGGAAATCTGAACTGTTCTCAGCTCTCTGGTCCTTCTGTCTCACCAGGAGATATCCCCAAGAACATTCTCCACATTGTCTTAATTCCCCTGCCTTCTGCCTTGGGTCACTCAACCCAAATAGAAGAGACTGCACTGTTCATACTAGGGATGACTTAATTCTGTAGTTCAAAGATTGAAATTTGAAACAAAAATCTACTTTTTCTAGCTCTAACAGTTCTGGTGAATATCAAGAGGAGGGAGTCTTTCGTTAAAAAAAAATAGCCTGCAATTCAGTAGCATCATCTTTATAAGCAGAGGATGCACAATCACCCACTTGCTGGCCACAGCTCTGCTTTAGGTAATCTGAAGTCGATTACTGCATCCTTGGAGGATGGTGTGAAATGCCAGTGAAATTGTGAACTAATTCAATGACATGCCCATTGTTCCACTCATTTAGGCAAACGCTTTTTCTGAACAGGGAAGCTTCTCGCATATTTCTAACGTACTAAACTAACTCAAAAAACTTAAGAATGATACCTCACTGCTGCTTGTCTCTAGTTTTCAGCTTTCATGCTGGTGGGCAAGACCCCCAGCATCTTCTCAGTCATAAAGTACTTGTGAGCATTCAGAAAGGCCTAAGTTAACTATCATCAGGTTACACAGGTTTGGAAGCTTGAGCACATTCTATGGCATTTGTGGTATGGCCTCTGTAGATTTGATATCCTTAATCATAGATAGCAGATGGAGCTGTGAGACAATGACCTTCCAGAGTCCCTTCCCCAAATAGACTTAATGCTACCACACTTCAAAAGCAATCACTGTCCATCTACTCCAGGTCAGCGTGCAGTGCTGGCCAGGGGCCTGGGCTACCAGAAAGACACTGGCTAGAGTTGAATGCTTAATCTCCCTGCTCCCAAGTACAGATAAGAGGAGAGAGAGAGGCTCATGGCTGTCTAGAGTTTTATGTGCTTAAGCGCTGATAGGAGCTACCTTTTGCTGCATGTTGGTCACTCTGGAATGTAAGACACCTGGGACAACAGCTGATGTGGCTAAGGAAGAGTCAGGCCAGATTTGGTGTTATTTATTTAGCACAACACAGAATCCAAGAATCCTCATGAATGCCAGTCAAAAGCATGACTCAGGCAAAGGGAACAGACAGTAAAAAGAATGACTTCACATTTCACAGCCAGAATTCTCTGGCCTCGGAAAACACTAGATACCTCTGGACCACACATCCCTTTGGCAAAATACTTTTCTCATCTACAGATCACTGTATGGCTTGGTTTACCTGAAGCCTCTTATGGTTTCTCCACCTAATAACCCTCATGAATTTTTTCTAGAAAAGCAGCGTAGATGGAGATGGAATGTAACACCTGAAATAATAGGATTTTACAGGAAATAATGTAAATCAAGCCTTTTGCCCTTAATGACCCATAATAAAATGCTCTTGTTACCAAGCTCTGCAGGCAACCCAGTGCAGGTTGCCATGGAAACGCCCAGCTGCTCCTCTGCGCAGTTGCTTAATGATCAGTGTGATGTCAGGCTCTTGAGAGAAGCACAGGCTCAGACAACTCTTTACAGCCACAGGGACAGTCCACTCGGGACTACAGTTACGTCTGAGTGGGGGCCCCTGTGTCCAGGTATAATTAAAATGCACTCAGACCTATGACTGGAAATGCTTTCAGCAGAAAATTAGGTCATCTTTTTAATTTCTCCATTCATTTTCATTTCTCCACATGACTGCCCAGTCAGAAGCAAGCCAGAAACAGGGCGGCCATGGCATGTTGCTGCAGATGCCGCTTCACCAGCCTGTGACCCGGCTCCCGCTCTACACGGGTGGGATATGCAGGTGCTCTGCCTTGACCCATGCCATAAAAGGTCACCTTTTTGTCCCCTCTTCCCATGTTCCCTGCATCTACCTTTCACAGTGACTGGACCTGAAATTCTCACCATTACTCATTGCTTGGTTTAGATAACAAAGGCAAGAGCCTTTGCCCAGAATATTATTTTCAAAATGTATTTATTATCTAGGAAGAAAAGACAAGCTCTGGGGAATCTCTTCCTGTCCTTCCCTCCTTTTATTCTTTTCTCCCTTCCTCTTTTCATTCTCTCTCAAAAGGGTTTATTAGGTGCCTATTATCTGCAGGTAATTACCAGGAACACAAGGATGAATGAAGCTTGATCGCTGTCCTCTAGGAGCTGACAGGTTATTAGACGGGGACAGGCATGTAAACGAATGCATAAGCTAAAGAGACAAAGGTGTGTACAGGGCACACTTGGATAAATCCTACCTGAGGGAGAGCTGGAAAGGCTTTTTGGGGGGTGGGGGATGGGAGGTGAGGGAGAGATGCTTCTTGGGCAAACTCTTGGGAAGAAATTAATGGGATTGTGGGACTAGTGAAAGGAAGGGAAGAGGGATACTGTGAGTAAAGACTGAAGACACAAAATAATCTTGTATGCTTAGTAAATTGCAAGCAGTTGAGAATGGCTGGAGCTTTGGCCAGGAGAGCAGTCTAGGGAGAAATACATCAGAGGTAGGCGGGAGTGAGAATTGAATGAAGTTTGACTTTATTTTACAGGCCAGTAGGAGCCACTTAAGGGTTTTCAGGAGGGAAGACAGAGAATTAGAATTGCCATTTAGGAAGATCATTTTTTTTTGTTTTTTGGCAACAAAGAGCATATACTGAGGAAGTAGGAGACACGGAGTAATTAAGAAGTTAGTGAGAGAGTGTGACTGTACAGAATAGCTATTTTTTTTTTTGTCTAGTATCTGTTTCTTTGGAAGAGAATCACCTGTCTCTCATTGCCCAGCCCACTCACACAAGGGTGGACAAATGATCCAAACTCAGCCCATTATAGTACCCATCCCTGATTCAGGTGGGCACATAATCCAAGCAGTATTCATCAAGCTTCTCTACTGAAAATTCACATATGCACACCCAGACATAGAATTTCTTCTCCTCCTCCTCCTCCTCCTCCTCCTCCTCCTCCTCCTCCTCCTCCTCCTCCTTCTTCTTCTTCTTCTTCTTCTTCTTCTTCTTCTTCTTCTTCTTCTTCTTCTTCTTCTTCTTTCTTCTTCTTCTCCTTCCTCTTCCTCTTCCTCTCCTTCTCCTTTTCCTTCTTCTTCTTCCTTCTTCTCCTTCTCCATCTCCGTCTCCTTCTTCTTCTTCTTCGTCTTCATAAAAGGATGTAGGTTTGCAGCTTCCAGAGGCCATCTTTCCTGCTACATGGAGAACATCTGATTATTAAGCCAATACTTACAGGAAAATGAACAAGAAGAAGAGGAAACAGAGCTGTATTAACATTGGTTGAGCCTCTAACAGTCTAGTGCCTACATTCCCCTGTGTCTGAAACCAGTTTACCAATGGACTTTAGAGTTATACATGCCAATAAGTTTATTTTTGCTTGAGCAAGCTTGAGTTAGTTTTTAGTCACTTGGGACTGAATGATTCCTGATTATGAAACCAGGAAAAAATGATGACAGCCAAGGTTGTAGGGGATGGAGAGGATGGTTTAGGCAAAGTTAAGGAAACCACCCAGGAATTGGAGAGAGAGAGGCTATGGAGTGGAAGGAGAAAAAATCAACCAAAATTATGCCCAGATCCTTTGTTTCAGTGAATAACAATGCCACCTTATAAGATGTTGAATATAAGAAGAGAAACAATTATTTTGGGAAAGAGATACACATTTTAATTTATTGGGTTTTATGTATTTGAGGGATGTCCAGTTGAAATTTTCAAGTAAACAATTAAGATTTTCTATAACCCACTCCCTGAAATACGTGCAACTTATAGAACCACATGATGGTAAGCATCTTAAAAGTCTTCCAATAATACTACTCATTTGATACTTTAATTCCTTCTGTTGAACATTTATTAAGTGCCTGCTGGAGTCACGTAGAGTACTAGGAGGAAAGTCACAATATGTTTTTGCAGCCTGTGTTCTCCTGAGGTTCGCAGTCTAGCTGGGGAGACAGACATGACATCTCCATGGGCTGAGTGAGAAGAGCTACTAGTGGCACCTACAAAGTACTGAGGGCACACAGAGGTTGAACCTTCCAGCTGTGGGCCTGCCTACAACTCCTGATCAAAAGGGTTGTGCAGTTTCTGGTTTGGTAAGTAGATTGGAGAATATATCTTCTTCTGGAGTAGCCTTGATTTCCTTTGTGATAACTAGATTTATAGGCAGTTTTATTGTATGTTGAGTCAATTCTGTCTCCCACTGGCCATGGTTCTATTCATCAGGCCCTTACACAATATATTTAGTCTGTCTCCTATGTAAAATAATCTTTTTATATTTTAATAAGGTATTTGTGTGTACCTTTCATCTTTCCCCTTCCAGTCTAAACATCAGATGTCTAGTCCTTTTCAATGTGCTTCACATGACATGGCTTTTGGTGGTTTTTAAAATAGCTTTTGTCAGTATATAAAGTTATCTTATCAACTATGTATTTGTCTTTTGTTTAGCCATGAAGTAGTCATCCTCATGTGAACAGGGACCTTGTCTGTTGTAGCCATCATTTATCCCTAGCACCAAAATTAGTGACTGGAACAAAGTAGGAACTCAATAAACATTTGCTGGTGAATAGCTTCTAGTGTCTAGCCCATCATCATCTCAGTAGATCTTTTGGGAAGGCATTAGTTTGTCTGTGACCCGACTAATGTGCAGTGTCCACTGGAGAATACAACACGCTGAGATCACTAGAAACATCATAAAATATAAAGGAGTGGTTGCCAATTTGCTCTGGTTTCATATATCTATATTATGCAGTCCAAGATTGCACTGGTCTTTTGGGGAGCTATGTCACATTGTCACCCTATATCGGTCATCTCAAACCATTACGTTTTTTTTCATGAAGCAGTTGCTAACGCCATAGCTTCCTATTCTGGAAGAGGATTCTTATTCTGTTGCTGGATTCTTACATTTTTTGATCTTGAATTTAGAATACCACATACATCTCTGAGAAATTTAGCCTAAAAAATGTCTGCCTGGCTTTTGCTTGTGATTCTGTTATCCAATCTTTAGTTCTTCCTGCTTTCTAGCATTAGCATAATTAAAGAGCCTGTAGCCTCCCAAAGGTCAGGCTTTCTGCATTGCCTGTGCTGCTCCCCTCAAATCCCAGCACGTGGACTGTCATCAAGAGCATCGTCAGTTGAATGTTTATTGGGCAATTTTCTAAAGGCACGCCTTTTATATTTCTTGCAAGTTATTAACTAAAATGTGAAAAAAGAACAGAATGGTTTAGCTTTCTACTGGAAACGTCCCTCTTTTGGTATCTATCTATCTATCTATCTATCCCAAATCCAGCACATTTGGATTCAGTTCATTTTTTTTTTTTTGAGACGGAGTCTCGCTCTGTTGCCCAGGCTGGAGTGCAGTGACGCGATCTTGGCTCACTGCAAGCTCCACCTCCCGGGTTCACGCCATTCTCCTGCCGCAGCCTCCCGAGTAGCTGGGACCACAGGCACCCGCCACCGCGCCCAGCTAATTTTTTGTATTTTTAGTAGAGACGGGGTTTCACCGTGTTAGCCAGGATGGTCTCGATCTCCTGACCTCATGATCCACCAGCCTTGGCCTCCCAAAGTGCTGGGATTACAGGCGTGAGCCACCGCACCCGGCCTTGATTCAGTTCATTTTTTTCTCCTTCATCTTTCAGGAAATTTTGCTGTCATCTAGATACACTGCATTTATATTACAGTACCAATTTCAATGAAAGAAATGAGTTTAGACTGACATAACCTAATATGAAGAAACCCATACTGGCTCCAGGTGATCACCAGTTACTCTTCCATGGCCTCCAAACCCACCACTTACAGGCAGATGTTACATGATCTCCCTGGTGAACACTCTGGTAGGGAAAGAATTTGTAGGAATCAATTGTGAAATTGCATTGACCTTTCTTTCGCATTGCCACAGCAGTCAAGAATGTGTGTGGGGAAGTTGAAATAAAGAAGCAGCTACAGAAAAAAAAGAAAGAAAACAAAAACCTTAGAGGATGTATTTTTAAAGGATGTAATTTATGTAGTCTATTTTGGGGGTACATAAATTCTCATTTTGTTTAGAAAAGCATCACATATCCAGTGCATATCCAAAATATGCACATTGATTATTTATAATGGGCAATGTTCAAGATGGAGCCTTCCTCCCTTCTTTAAGCCAAAGGGTTATTTGGGCCAAGGAAGTGCTGAGTGGAGGAAGCAGGAAGTAGGGGTGGGAGTTCACTATGCTCCATAACCCCTTTGAGAGCCCCATCGAGTTAAGAGAGCATTGGTTACATCAGCACTGCTTTTTTCTCTATTTATGTCACGGGTAGTGATTCTGGAACACTGTGAAGGGCCTTCCTTAGATTTCAATGCCCTTTTAAAACCAAAGAGCAGGTGGCAATGGACCAAGCCAATAGCCACTTTCAATACAAAACAGCATGGTCCTTTGGTCTTGAGTGCCTTCAGCCAGAATCCATCAGCATAAAGAGCCACATTTCCATGAAATGTACAGGATTTTTAATAGCAATCAATGTATTTCCTACATGATTTATGGCTGCCTCTTTTCTGTGGATTTTGGCAAGAAGATGGGAATTCAGATGTGGCTATGTATGGGGCAATTCAACAGGCTTGGAACATCGTTTTGTTGAAGTTAATTTAAGGAGGTTGTCACTTTCCTCAAATCTGTGGCAGTTAGGATGTTTGTTATTACATCTCCGCTCTCCATACCCTGTAAACTATAATAAATTTGATTAAGATGCAGATACCTCATGGAGATGTTATTTTTGCTCATAAAGAGTCTTTCAGACACTCTTAAATGGTTTTAAAAATGAGCCTAAAATGTCATTTGGGGGATTTGTAAGGCATTAGAGAGTTGCATCCATTTCTTTCTCCTTCCCTTCTTTCTTTCTCTTTAGAAGTGCTTAGAAAAGCATGAGCATCTTGGGGTAAGAATATCATTATAAAGCAAATTACTGCTAAAATTTGCTAAATGCTAACCTCATAGTCGTAAGGAGTCCTTTCCTTACACTGTATTGAACTGATTGCTTGAAAACAACTAAATCGTCCAGGAGCTTTCAATCATGTAATGTTTCATAGTTCTTCTGGGGACAGAGACTGAATGTGGTTACTTTGCAGAGCATGATGTTTAATGATGCCAAGTGTCTTGATGAGTACTGTTTGATGAATAATAATAATAAACAATAATAATACCCTACAAGCATTTGCTGCTGATGCATTTAAGGACTCTGAAGAAACTCCTGATGCATCAATTTCACTGCTTCTCTATTTCTCCACCAGATGGCAGAAGAAGGGCCAGGATATTGACCCTGAACTATTTTCTTGATTCTTAGATATTAAATATGAGATGGTATCAAAGGTTGAAAGTGAACATTTAAATATATTCCTATAAATTTATGTTTATTATAAAATCATAAAGCCATTTATGTTTATTATAAAATCATAAAGCCATTCATGATTTATCATTTATTATTTCATTATAAAATATATTTCCTACATAGAAATATCTTGAAATAAATAAAGGGTGTGGAAAACTTTGGTACTGTGTCAAGGGTTAAAAGTTAAGCCAGGAATTTTAGACCAGGGGATGTATTAATACTCTCCCTGATATCCTTAAGAAATGGGCAGTGGGACAGGGAACCACTTAGTGAAGGTTTTTTTACCCATCCTCCTTTTGCACCTGGAAATGTAAATAAGAAAGATGTATGGATATAAAATATGGTGTTTTATCCAACTCTGCAATGGCTCTGGGCCTTATAAGAATTGCATTCTCTGCCAGGCTCAGTGGCTCACGCCTGTAATCCCAGCACTTTGGGAGGCCAAGGCAGGTGGATCACGAGGTCAGGAGTTCGAGATCAACTTGGCCAACATGGTGAAACCCCATCTCCACTAAAAATACAAAAATTAGATGGGCATGGTGGCCAGTGCCTGTAATCCCGGCTACCTGGGAAGCTGAGGCAGGAGAATCATTTGAACCCAGGAGGCGGAGGTTGCAATGAGCTGAGATCCCGCCATTGCACTCCAGCCTAGGTGACAGGGCGAGCCTCCGTCTCAAAAAACAAAAACAAAAAAAACAGAATTGCATTCTCTACTCCTATCCAGTGTTATTTTGGGGAAAACTCTTAAAATTTATCTCACAGGGTAAAGTGTGTAAGAAAATTAAAAGGGGTAGTCAGGGACCTGAGGGCCATCAGCCAACACAAAGAAGAGTCTGAATTATTAGAGCTGGTGAATGTTTAACATCTTGGCATTGTTAAGGGTTGCCCGGGTTTATTTAGTAAGTTCTTAAATAAATGGTGAAGAATGTTTTATTACTCTCATATAAATGGATTTAAAAGAGAGATCTAAAAAAGACAGTTTGTTTCAGCCAGAAAACAACTTCATTCATATTCTCATTGGCATGTCTCTCATCCATATCTAAAAACCAAAGCACTTCTCATGGATTTACATAGTCTGTCTTTTGAGATAAATTGTCATTAGATGACAATGTAGAGAGAAAAGGAGTGAGGTGAAAGAGATTGTTTTGAGAATATCCTTTTTAGGCAATAACATGCATACTAGGAATGAAAAATTAATTTTAAGACAGTGGTTTTAAGATTTCTTAATCCATATTTGAGTAGTATATTTTTAGGAAGTATATACACACTTATGATATTTTACTGCACAGCCTCTGGGTTTTCTGAGGCCCTAGCTTAACCCTTTTCTAGTTGCCATGGCAATGAGGACACAAATACAACATCCATACCGTGAGCTGGATCTATGAGGAAGAATTTCCAACTGTATACATAGTATGTGTATTTGACCCAAGCTTTTCTGAAAGAATTTAACACAATTTTAAATGTAGTAAATTGTCTGTGTGAGTCATACAATGGAAATAGTGTATGCAGCTAGGAAAATGTAGTCTCATAAATGAACCAAGGGAAAAATAACGTTGGAACCCTGTTCTCTCTAAAACCTCCATCTTGCCTTCCCTCATCTCTCTTCCTGATGTAAAGAATGTCATAGAAAACTTGAAGAAAATCATTCTAAGCTTTTATTTTTTTTCTTTTTAAAGTTCAAGCCTAAAATAAATGATTTATTTTCAAGCAAATCATAAATCTGTAATCTGAGATACTGGTCTTGTAAAAACACTTCAATGCTTCCAATTACTGGCTGTAAACTGCTTTTCTAAAAACCCTCCTAAATGTTCACTTTGCATTCTGAAAGAAGAAAACAGACTGAAATTTCATCGCCATTTGCTCTGATTCCTAACTAAGGTGCTCCTCACACAGAATCTCCAGGAAGCAGAGATGGATGCGTAGATTCTACAATGGAGAAAGGACCAGTCCATTCCCAAAGTTCCATCCTGGACATTGAATAACATCTTGGGAGGAACCAAAACAGGATCCCACTCTGGGTAAGACATGATAACACCAGCAGTGAGATTCCTGTGGATAGGGGAGTTTTCTTGGGCAGGGGTGAAGAGACACAGAAGAAACGCAGGGAAGTGTGAATGCTAGGGATACAAAGAGAAGCCCCGGCAGGGAGCCTCACACAGATGCTTAATAAATGCTTTTTGATTTGACTGAATGATCAAAGTGTGGTGTTAGCGTCAAGCAGTCTTAGCACCATCGCATATGAATGCCTTTGGCAATCCACATGTCGGTTTATCTGGGGGCGGGGGTCAGGCTGTCGGAAGGGATGCTGTGCCCTTGCTTGATGTGAGTGGGCAGCCAGGGCCAGCCGTGGGAAGGGATTGAATCGTGGCGTCCTGTTCTTGCAACAGCCACATTCCTCATCGGAAGCTTATACTGAGCGTTTGTCCTGCAAGCAGGAGCAGTCTGGGTGCATTTTTGAGATTCTGTGGGAGTTGCTGCAACTCAGACCCTCGGTTTTCTGATGTCCAAAAGGAGGGCGATAGTAAACAAGTAATAAGTAATAGTATTTGTTTATGTACATAACTTAACTCATAAAATCGTGTGATGATAAAAAAAAAAAATTTAAGCAGCAGTTGTAAAACGATAAGGTCCTTTTCATCAGAGTGTCCTGCTAGAATCTTTTCAGGAGGCAGGAGGCGGCATAGCTGAGTGGAAAGAATGTTGGCCTGATGCACCAGAGAAACAAATTCATTTCCCAGTTGAGCATAAACAGTTGTGAGATCTTGAGCCTCTCAGCCTTTCTGGGTTCCAGCTTTCTCATCTGCAAATTTAAGGTGCTGGTCTAGAAGATCTTCTACTTCATGTTTTATTATCCCACAGAGAATTAAGAAAGGAATTGAGAGCCTAGTTTCCCTGGGGAGGTCAGTTTTACTTCTGAGGCCCTCAGATAGCCCTCTAGATGTCTGGCTAAAGGACAGAGGCATTTACATGCACATTTTCAGGTTGTATTTGGGAAATCGGAGTAAGGACCAATACATTTCACATGCCCAGAAGCACAACCCCAGGTTAGGAAGGAGAGGAAGGCACTGCCTTACAGCAAACATCCATCTTATCTCGACCCCTAACCTGTCCTGGCCACAGAGTCCTGTCTAGATGAGCCACTCGGGATGGCCAGTGACCAAATAGCATGTGCTAAAGGAGTGGGGACTGGTTAGTGGGGAGGCGAAAGAGAGAAAAGACTTTTCTGGACCCGTGGTAAATCTGATTTCCTTGGTATTTAATGGAAAAGAATAAGCATTGCTTTTGATTACTCAAGTCCAACTTTCAAGAGTTTCAACAATTTCAGTGGGAAAAGGTATGCATATGTGTGTATGTACGTAATGTGTGTATATATATGTGTATATGCATATACATGCACAGACATATGTACACACAACACATAAATACATATATGTGCAAAGCATATATGTATACACATATACCTGTATGTTTATAAATTTATATTAAAAATCTTAGGAAGGGCCTCATCTTCTCACCAGTGGTCTCTTCTCTCTGTTTCTACATCTTAGTCTCTCCCCATAAGGCATATATCCAGTGAAATTCAGACTGAAATGTACAGAACTCTCTTCTAGATATTCTTCTTGGTGCAAACACTCCCTCGGTCCATATCCCTGTCCTTGTGCCCCCAGTATCATAAAAAAACAGGGACAGAACTTGAGAATTCTAACAGTTTGGGAAACTGTAAATGCCCACCCTTTTTGCATTTGCCACTGTTTCCGTGACAAATTTTTTTCTCAGGAGAAAGGAACATTTCTAGAAGATCAAAATTACATCACTTTGAAGACTCAGAAAAGGATGGTGGCTCTGGGAAAGTATTAACATGAAATAACACTATTTGTATCTAGAATCATTTATGCCATTTATAAAATTCTCCCAGCATTTCAAATTCGCTAAGTTTAAAGTTCAGTCTTCTTCTTGTGTTTTTCTTTCCATTGGCACAGAATACAAAAGGGAGAATAGCTTTTGAACTCTTTGGTGATGTAACAAAATCTGATTTCATCGATGAGGATCATTGCTGAGTAAGGTATTTTGTGCTGAAAAAGTAATTGCTAGTTTGACATAGAGTAGAGAAGCCATATCTGTATCTACACAAATGCATATATAGAATGAGCAATATACAGATGTGTGTATTTATGTATATCTGTGTGGACAGATAGATTGATAGATGGATAGACTAATCCCCATTCAGACAAAAGTCCTCTTTGCCTTCCCTGTGGTATTCTTCAGTTATGTACACAAGGATTTCACTATCATCAATCTACTTGCCAATTATTTCTATGTTTCATCATCAGTTTTGGTTTTCCTCCTAGAAACTGTTGTGAAATGATATTTGATGGATGCTATATAAGCAGCTATTACTTATCAGCCTGGAGAGACAGGATTGGATATTTTTGGGAGATCTCATTAAGAATACATAGGCCACCACCACCATCATCAAACACACACACACACACACACACATTATATACCACTTTAACAGCAACAACAAAAATAACTCCCCTTTCCCAAGTCCTCATTTTGTATTTCTCTTCCTGACCTTCCACCAAAACAATAAGATAACATTCTTATGGAATGGGATTCCCACTCGTGGCAATACCTTTACAGAGGGCATCAACAACTGTGAATGAGTTCATCACAGTTTCTGGGCTCTGACAGAGGGACCAATAACGTGCTACGGTCAACCAAAAAGTATCTGAGACAGGCCTAAATCAATTCAGAAGTTTACTTTGCCAAGGTTAAGGACAGGACCAGGAGAAAAGAACACGGAACCACAGAAACAGTCTGTGATCTGCGCCTTTTTCCAGAGATTATTTTGAGGGTTTCAATATTTAAAGGAGGAAAGTGGGCAGGAGTGGAAAGAGGAAGGGGATGGATGGTCACATTGCTGAATCCACATGTTGCAAGAGATAAAAAGCAGGTAGGAGAATAGTCAATTATATATTTGTTTCACATTCAGTAAATTAAGATAAGGTGAACATAGAGTAGCTACCCGTGGAGACGTTTAACCTTTTATCTGTAGCTGTCTGCTTAGGAACAAAAGGAAAGGCAGTTTCTTGCATGACTAAGCTTTCAGCTTAATTTTTTTCCTTTTGGCACAGCGAAAGTGTTTACTTTCCTTTCACACTATGAACCACTAAGTATCTGAAAGGAAAGGGGCAGGGATCCCAGCTACTCAAGAGGCTGAGGCACGAGAATCACTTGAACCTGGGAGGCGGAGATTGCAGTGACCCGCGATCGCACCATTGCACTCCAGCCTGGGTGACAGAGTAAGACTTTGTCTCAAAAAGAAAAACAAAAAGAAAGGGGTGGGGATAGGTGAGGAGAAAAAAAAATGCTTGTATGGGGAGAGCAGTGAAGTAAGAAAAGAGAAAGAGTTAAAGAAAAGCTTCATATTATCTCATGGAGTCTAACAGAAATTGAATTCAAACCTTGGCTCTTTCGTTTAGTGTTTGTTTTGTATACTTGAACCAGTTGCCTAATCTCCATGATCCTTAGGTATTTATCTGTAAAAATAAAAGTAAATTACAGGCTCATGCCTGTAATCCCAGCACTTTGGGAGGTCAAGGTGGGCGGATCACCTGAGGTCAGGAATTCAAGACCAGCCTGGTCAACATAGTGAAACCCTATCTTTACTGAAAATACAAAACTTAGCTGGGCATGGTGGCACGCGCCTGTCATCCCAGCTACTCATGAGGCTGAGGCAGGAGAATCGCTTGAACCCGGGAGGTGGAGGTTACAGTGAGCCAAGATTGTGCCACTGCACTCCAGCCTGGGTGACAGAGCGAGACCCTGTCTCAAAAAACAATTATAAAAATAATAAAAGTATCTATATTACCAGATTGTTTTAAGGATTATGTTAAACTATGTAATAAATATAAAACATATAGTACAACTCCTTTCAAAATAACTATAACTTTCATCAATTTATAATTTCCCAAGGATAATCATTATGCCCATATAACTATGGAAAAATTTTTGAAACATTTCTGGTTTGAGGGATGATAATTAAATGAATTTTATTCTAAGAAAATAATTAAACATCTGAAGGGAAACTATCTACAAAACAATGCTTAACATAAATAACCAACAATGAAGAAACAAAAAATAAATTACAGCAGATTTGTGTTACAATGGACACACTTCAGAGAGATACACTATGCAAACAGTAACTAGAAGAAAGCTGAAATTATTGCATTAATATCAGACAAAATAGATTTTCAGACAAAAAATATTACTAGAGACAAAGAGACATTTAATAACAATAAAGGGATCAATACATCAAGAAGATGAAACAATTATAAATGTATAATTTATAATACATAATTTGTACAAAGCCCCAAAGTGCATGAAACAAAAACTGACAGAATTGGTAGTAGAAACAGTTGGAGTTATAGTTGGCATTATAGTTTGGAATTATAGTTGGAGATTTACATACTCCCCTCTCATTAACTGATAAAACAACTAGAAAGATTTAAACAACGGTATCAATCAACTTGATCTAATTGACATATACGAGGTGCTCCACCACCAACAGCAGAATGCATATTCTTTTCAAGTACACATGGAAAAATTTCCAATATAGATTTTATGCTAGGCCATAAAGCAAGTAATAATAAATTTAGGAGATCATTAAAATTTTTAAATTAAAAGATAATTAACTATGATTAAGTGGGATTCATTCCAGAGATGCAAGAATAGTTTAATGTATGAGAAATCAATAAATGCAATGCATCACATTAACAGAAAGAAAGACAAAAACCTTATAATCATTTTCATGGAAACAGAAAAAACATTTGACAGAATTCAACATTCCTTCATGATAAAAACTCTCAACAAATTAAGTATAGAAGATATGTACCTCAACACCATAAAGACCTATTCAGGATGAGCCTGGAGTATCTTATAGTGCAAGAAAGTAGAAAGTAAGGAAGTGTTCAAAATACAAAAGCAAACATAAAGCAAACAAAACCCCACAAGGAGGAAGGTATTATAAAGGAATACAGGAGCTAACTGAAGGCTCCCAATGGCCAAAGCTGGAAAATTTTGAGAAAAAATTAAATAAAGTAGTATGGGATTATAATTCAACATATAAAATAAATGTCCATGAGTCCATAATGATATAAATAAATAAATGAGGTAAAAGGGACAAATCTCTCATGCAGAACAATTCCAGGTAATTCATATGGATACGCCACCTTCAAAGAGGTGAAATGGTGTGGTCTGCACACAGCCACTTCCTTCAGAAGAGCACAGTGTGAAAACAGGGAATAAAAGAATATCTTTCCATTGGAGAAACCTGCTGGACACCACCTCAGCCAGGTGATCAAAAACAACAACAGTGGTAAGTCATGTTCATCGAATGTATCCTTGACATGAGGAAAATGGTACTTTACCTCTGTGTTCTTCCTCTCCCAAACCTGTAACTCCAGATTAATCATGAGGAAAACAGCAGGCAATTCCCAATGAAGGGACATTCAAAAAAATGCCTCAAAATTGTCAAGGTCATCAGAAATGAAAGACGTGAGAAACTGTGGCAGCCTAAGAAGACACAACTACTAAATATCATATGGCATCTTGGATGAGATCCTGGAACAGAAAAAGGATGTTAGGTGAAATCTAAGGAAATCTGAATAAAGTATGAACTGGAATTAATAATAATGTGTCAACATTGGTGAATTAATTGCAGCAAATGTGCCGTAATGTAAGATGCTAATAACAAAGGAGACAGAGCATGGAGCATAAGAACTGTCTTTGCAAGTTTTCTGTAAATCTAAGACTATTCTAAAAAATCAAGTTTATTTTTTAAAAAGTACTTCTCTTTCCTGTAATAATGTAAGACAGATTAGGGGAGAACCATATAACAAAGTCTAGAATCAATTGAAGTGGCATCATAAAGCTAAATTCCAGAAAAATGTGTACCATCTGGCTTCATGGAACCCAAATGTACTGGCTTAGTGCTAAAATGGCAGCCAGGAAGGGTTTAAATGGGGTTATCATTAATACATATTTGGCAGCAGGAATTTCCATTATTAGCAGCTGAAAAAACATGCCACGGAACACTTGAACAGAACGGTACAGGAAAATACAAACTCTCCCACTTTGCTCTCTTTATGCAGCTGACATCTCCTGAGAAACAAAGAGCCGAGTTTTTCTTTTCAGAGCCTGCAAGATTTATTTCTTTTAGAAAAATCTACCTTTAATTACTGTAGAATGCTCCCTAATGCTGAAAGACTCCTGAGCTCATTGGATGCCTAAGGACTAAGAACTGGGCTTTGTTATTTTTATTTAGAAAACAAACAGGTTCAGAGAGGGTCAGTGATTTGCTCTGAATCCACATCTGGTAAGTTGTGGCATTGGAACTTGAACCTAGGTCTTTCAAATAAAAACTGAATGTCCTTTATACAACTAAAAATGATTTGAGACATCTTTTGTCCTGTTGTTTGGGCACATGTTAGCAGACATCAGACATCCAAAACAAAAACGTCACCTTCTGATAAGTGAAGGCAGCAAGGTGGGCTTTGGCCTTCCCAATGGGTATCAACACTAGCCAGAAAATTCTTCTGAGCAACACCGAGCCTCAGTTCTATCATTTATCTTCTTCTTTCAGTTTGTCCCTCAAATGCTTTCACCATCTCTGTTTCTTGTATTAATCTGATCATTTTTGTCTTTGATTTCTGCACAGCTGGTGAAGTCACTCTTCACCTTATTTGGTTCTCCTTCCACGCTGCATTTCAGCTTTAATCACCTCTCTCATCTGCCTGACGCTGAGACCCTAGTTCCTGTTCCTGTTTGCCTTGGTCTTGACCACATGACAAAGAGTATTAGACTATCAGAAAAGACCCAAATGCTATTTTGATTCAAAAATCTGCACTATTTTCAAAGGTTCACTGGGAAACTGGAGTACTTGATAATTCAGAGTTGTTAAGAATATCTAATTCTACCTAATCTCTCTTATGTGGGAGATAAGGTTTAATATGTATCACTTCTAATGAAAGGAGATGAGGAATTGGGTCATTCTTTTCAATTTCACAGTACTATTTCACTGACCTCTAAAAATACCTCCTATTAAAATGTACAGAAACCAATTCTTGGGCAGAACTCAGACTTGAATAGAAGCAGAGAATAATACTGCATATTAGAAGAAGAAATGTCTCTTCCGAATAGGACCTTAGGTTTTAACAATCCAACCAACTCAGAAACAACGGGACACTTTGAGATGTACTTAGATCTCTGTCAGTGAGTTTTCCAAAGGAAGTCAGGGCCACTCTTACTGGGGATGTTGTCAAAGAGATTCATATTTTACACGTTGGGGTGAAGGGCCTGGAGAAATGTTGTTGAATAACTTCACACAAATTCGTGAAGCGTTCCATATTAAAAAAAAAAGAAATTACTTTTTTAAACTTACATAAAAAATGAGATTTTATATTGAGTCACTCTAGCCTATTAAAACTCATGTCAATTTTTGTTACCAGAGTGCTATTTTCATTGTGCAATGCTTTGCGAATTCTCATTGCCCTCTGCTAATAATTCTGAATTTGAATCTATATCCTCTTAGAGAGAGTGAGACCTTTGCACTTCTAAAGGTCGCAGAGCCAGTGGCTTTGTCTCCATGTGACTGTGCACTGAAGTGTAATGTTCTCATGCCTCAAAGGGCAGCCAGATAGCCTGGGGAAGAGCAATGGAATGGAGCATGCTGGGAGAGCCAAGGCCTGGAATTAGGGAGTAGGGAGAAATATTGGCTACAGGCCCTGAGAAGTATAGTCTAGCAGATAGAACGCTATATCCAAGGGCAGGGAAATAGATATGGGGGAAGGGGGTTGGAGGTGGAGAGAATGTGTTGGAAGCAAAGATCTCAAAGCAACGTAGTAGGAAAATTATGAAAGACAACCAGAGAAAAGCAATGAAGACTGAAGGATAGAATAATACTCAGTCATTTCATGAAAGGGCTGTATATGTAAAGCAACCCCCAAAATGCAGAAGGAACTTAATAACCAAAGAAGAAGGCACACCAGTCCTGCTTGCATTATAGAGAGATTTTATTGGGGAACTTACAGACAGAAACATGGTCTTGGGTAGACGCAAGCCAGGTAAACCTCCTCACCATTACCCCCAGACCCAGGGATTATATACCATAGGAAAAGGGTACACATACTTCAGAGGGAATGGGAAGGACTTTGATCTAAGGGTAAGATTTATGGGAAGTATGAGTTTATGAAGGTTGATTTGATCTAAGAACAGGATTTATGGTAACTATGTGCTCTTAGACAAGAAGCAAAGATAAACTGGAAATCTCAGAGTCAATCCTGGAAAGGGGGCTAATCAGAAGTCAATATGGCAGATTCGCTTCCAAGATGGAGTCACTTTAACCTTCATATCAGGAGTCTGGGAAGACAGAAAATAAGCACGTAGAAGAGTTTCACCGTCTATGTTGGGCTTAAAAAAATAAGACTCTGGTCCCAGATTAGTCCTGTGGCCAAAGAACAAAGAAGTGGGCAAGAATGAGGTAAGAGTCAGTACAAGAGACAATGCCAAGGCCAGGCACTGTGGCTCACGCCTGTAATCCCAGCACTTTGGAAGGCCGAGGCAGGCAGATCACCTGAAGTCAGGAGTTCGAGACCAGCATGGCCAATGCAGTGAAACCCCTTCTCTACTAAAAATACAAAAATTAGCTGGGCATGGTGGCGCATGCCTGTAATCCCAACTACTCAGGAGCTGAGGCAAGAGAATTGCTTGAACCTGGGAGGCAGAGGTTGCAGTGAGCCAAGATAGTGCCACTGCATTCCTGCCTGGGCGACAGAGCAAGACTCTGTCAAAAAAAAAAAAAAAGAGAGAGAGAGAGACAATGCCAATGACCAGAGAGCAAAACAGGGGTTATCAAGGACTAGGGGTAAGGAGTGGGGAAAATGACTTGTTTAATGGGTTCGGAGCTCAAGCATGGGATGATGAATAGCTTCTAGGGATGGATGGGAGTGATGATTGCACAGCAGTGTAAATGTACTTAGTGCCACTCTACTACACACTTAAAAATGGTCAAAATGGTAAATTTTAGCTTATATATATTTAATACAAAAAAATTTTAATGAATTTTTTTAAAAAGAGAGACAGTGGCAGCGTCAGATTTCCATCACAGAAACTCAGGTACTAGCAACAATGGAGAAGCCCAATTCTTAGAACTGGCATGTGAGGTGGAGACTAGATCTTGGGTGACAGAAGGGCCTGTGTGCAATGTGGAGCACAAGGTCAGAACTGACCAGAGGTACATCTGACTGTGTGCAGTGATTTAGGGCGTGTGCTGGAACACTTGACTGCTGCTTAAACCCGGGAAATGGCTGAGTCTGAAAGTGGGCTTAAGTAGCCTCAGCTATGGAAGTCAAGGAAGTCTAAAAAGGCTGGATATTGGGCAAGACTAATACATGTTGGTTCCTTGTAATCTCATTTTCCTCGCCCAGGACTCATGTTGAGGAGGACAACAAAAAAAAATCAGCCCTGAGACAAACCAGCTCCCACTGAAGGAAATAATTTGACCATGAACAGAGTGGAAACAGGATATAAAGCTCCCAATATTTTAGGCCATCTCACTAACTAGTAGACAATTCTTCCTTTTAAAGAATTCTATGCCTTTTCACTAATGAATTCATGTCCCTTTGGAGCCACAAAGGATGAGAATTTAGCCCAAATATATACTTAAATTGGATCGCCTTGTAAGAATGCTTTAAAAAATAAAATGCAGCCACCTGTGACATATTAAGACTGTTAATGTACTCATTGACATAAATACCTGAAGGGTTTTTATAACAGCTGGAACACGGCTCAAAGATCTTTTGTTTTTGATTTTTAATGTACTTCCAAAGTGACTTCATAAAATTGCAACCACTACCACCAGTGGGGTTTTGTTTAACTCCTTGAGTCCTCATCTTCCACTGCTATTGATGCCAGTGATTACCATTACTGCTCATTCTAAATGTCTTGAAGATAAAAAACAAACTCCAAATACATTATCAATTGAGAGACAAGACTTAAAAGACAGGCAATCAAGACCTACATGTCCCTGGCCATAACAACTCTCACAAAATGACATTTTCTTGGCTGCACCCTCACTTCCTCTGTAGAATCCATAGTCCCTTCAAATTCTTCCCATATGGGTCTTAGCAAGGCCTAAATTCCTCCCATATGGCACCACTCAAGCGTTCGGGCAATAAACCTCCTCAACTGTGACTGGATCCCAGACCATCCAGCCTACTGTGGGGCTGCATCCATCTCATCTCTGCCAGAGGTGACAGCTTGGCCTCTACTGCCCACTAGACAAGTTGTTAACTGTTGATGTCCACCCCAAAGCTGATGGTGACTGAGGCAGAAGGAACTGGTGTCTGAGCCACAACAGCCAGTTATGACAGACTCTGTACCACTTCTAGGGCCACCCTTCCATTTCATCTCCACCCCATCGTCCTTGAGTTTGGTTCAATCATCTGTCTGTTTGTTCAGTCAACAAATGTTTATTAAACATCTATTATGTGCTGAGCACTAAAATAGGCTGATGATGTGGAGGCTATGTGCAAAAGCAGCATGATGGAGCTTACATTCCAGTGTGCAGACCAACAGTAACAGGTGAACAAATTAATAAATGCATAACTACTTACGTGAAGTGCTAAGAAAGTAATAGTCAAGGTGTTGTGATCAGGAATAAGAGTTGATGGAGTGGTCAGGAGCGGGCCTCCTTCAGGAAATGACATTTAAATTGAGACCCAAAAGGTGAGAAGGAAACAACCATTTAAAGAGCGGGGGAAAGAGTTTCGCAGGCAAAGGGAGTATAAGGAAGAAAAACACATGGGCCATTCAAGGACCTAAAATAAATCTGCAGTGGGTGTAGCTAGAGTCAAGTGAGAGAGAGGCAGAATGGGAGGAGGCTGGGTTGAGCAGTAAGGTGGGGCAGGCTATGTTTGACTTCTGTAGGTTGAAACTGAGAAGCCATTAAATAGAAGGAGAATGGATAGTTTTCTTCACATTTTGTAAAAAAATGTAAAGCTCATCTTGACTGCTATGTGGAGAGTAGATTGGAAGATAACAAGAAGGGAAGTAGGAAAGTTATTTGTAATCATTCAGATGAGAAATGATGATGGCTTAAAGTAGGACAGCAGCAGTGGACATGAACACAAGTAAATGGGAGATGCATTTTGAAATAGGAAGGATTTGCTGATAGATTCAATATAGGTGCAGTAAGGGTGAAGAATCAGATGACTACCAAGTTTCTGGCTTGAGCAATTGGATGGATGATGATGCATTTACTGAGATCAGGAAGATAAAAAACAGACCGTGGAAAGGAAATCAAAAATCTGCAACATACTAGGTTTGTTATGCTTATGAGACACTGCAGTGAAGCACTGAGTAGGCACTTGCATATACTCATTCATTAACATATAGTTTTGAGTCTCTACTATGTGTAGGAACTGAGCCTAATTCTAGGGGTATAGCAGTAAACATAACAAAGATGATCTTTGACCTTAGGAAGTTTACAAACAAGCAGGTAGGACAAACATTGGACAAGTAACTAAGCATGATATAGGTACCAGTGCAGAAATTGGAGCTAGGGGGTGGGCAAGGGAGGAAGAACAAGGAGGCTGACAATCTAGGTGGCTAGCAGAGGATTCCTAAGGAAGTTTCCTAAGACACTTAGCTCTGAAATACGAACAAAATTAGCTCAGTAAAGAGATGGAGGCAGAGTTTCAGGCAGAACATTTGCAGAGCATGTGTAGAGGCCTAGAGGCAGGAGAGATTAGGTTTTTCCAGGAACGAGTCTTATAGAACTAATTCTTTCCCAGAATGTTCTCAGTCCTCACGAAATGCCTGTTAGCAGACTAGTTCCACTCATCCTCCAGACATGCTGGAGTGGCCAGAGGGTCAACGCAGCTTGCACTCCAGCCAGGACTCCTGCTATACTGTGTCTAAAATATCTAAGTTCCTTCTTTCAATTAACAATTCCTTGAGCACCTGACTATGGATCATGGAGGTCTAGATCAGCAATCCCCAACCTTTTTGACAGCAGGGATCTGTTTCATGGAAGACAATTTTTCCATGGATTGGGAGGGGGAGGGAGAGATGGTTTGGGGACGAAACTGTACGACATCAGATCATCAGTCGTTAGATTCTCATAAGGAGCAGGCAACCTAGATCCCTCGCATGCACAGTTCACCACAGGGTTTATGCTCCTATGAGAATCTAAGGCCGCTGCTGGTCTGACAGGAGGCAGAACTCTGGCAGTGATGCTCGCTTGCCCACTGCTCACCTCCTGCTGTGCAGCCTGGTTCCTAACAGGCCACGGGCTGGTACCAGTCTGCAGGCCTGGGAGTTGGGGACCCCTGCTCTAGATAAACTTCTTGACTCTCAGAAAGAACTTGTCACTTAGTGGAGAATGAAGAGTGTTATACTAAAGGTATGTCTAAAGAACCAAGGGGAGATTGAAGAAGGAGTAACCAGCTCTCCCTGGAACCACAGAGGAGACATCACAGAAAAGGAGGGAGAAAGAAAGAAATGGCAACACTGACACTGGTTGAGCACTTGGGATCGATATATGCATTTGGGAAATGGCAAGCCATTTGGGAGAATGAACCATTCTTAGAACTCAGTTTACCCAATAAATATAATTTCCTCTCTTGGATACATGATCTTCTCCCTTAGCACTGAGAAGGTTTTTCTGCATTTGGTAATAGCTATGATTTTGCAACTGGCAGGTTTTTTCAAGGAGAGACCCTAGTATGGAAGGCTTATGAAATAATCTAATGCTTTTGGTCCTATGAGTAAAGGAGGGAGAAACCCCCAGGAGTCAAGCTGAAGGCCACAAAGCTTTATTTCCACCTGCCAAGTTTCCATCACCTTTGCGGGTAGTCCTGAGATAACCCTCTCCTTACCAGTAAAGACAAGCCATCCACTTTGTGGTCCCTCTGTCCCATCCTCCAGAAAGACATGAGGCCTTTAGTAGCTCTCCATACTCCCTACTCAGCCACTCCCAAAACCAATATTGGAGCACTGCCATTTGGAAACTCTCAAGCACAGCCTTCCTTCAGGACTGGCTCAAAAAAATCATTTTGCTTTTGGCATTTTTAATTAAAGTGGCATTGCATAAAAACAGATAAAAACATCTCAATAACTCAAACTTATTAGAAAATGGAGATGAGAAGAGAGAGAAAAAAAGTGAGAGTGGGAAGAATCCTAGAAAGGAAATGAATCTATGTGAGAAACTATTTCCCAATGAGCTCCCATGCTAATCACAGCCTTCAGACGTCAGTAGCAGAGGCTACAGCTGAGTGATAATTAGAAACCAAGCAATCTTTCTGAAAGAAGTACAAGATGGAACATTATTAGGTAAAGTGGTTTTTTCTTTCTTTTTTTTTTTTTTTAACCCAAGAAGTGTGCTGTTGTTCCTTAATAGCTTTGAAAAGCAAGGACAGGTGGAGCCAAGATGGCCGAATAGGAACAGCTCCGGTCTCCAGCTCCCAGCCCCAGCGACACAGAAGACGGGTGATTTCTGCATTTCTGCTTGAGGTACCGGTTTCATCTCACTAGGGAGTGCCTAACAGTGGGTGCAGGACAGTCGGTGAAGCGCACTGTGCGCGAGCCGAAGCAGGGCGAGGCATTGCCTCACTCGGGAAGCGCAAGGGGTCAGGGAGTTCCCTTTCCTAGTCAAAGAAAGGGGAAGCAGACGGCACCTGGAATATCGGGTCAGTCCCATCCTAATACTGTGCTTTTCCAACGGGCCTGGAAAACGGCACACTAGGAGATTGTGTCCCGCACCTGGCTCGGAGGGTCCTATGCCCACGGAGTCTCGCTAATTGCTAGCACAGCAGTCTGAGATCAAGCTGCGAGGCGGCAGCGAGGCTGGGGGAGGGGCGGCCGCCATTGCCCAGGCTTGCTTAGGTAAACAAAGCAGCCAGGAAGCTCGAACTGGGTGGAGCCCACCACAGCTCAAGGAGGCCTGCCTGCCTCTGTAGGCTCCACCTCTGGGGGCAGGGCACAGACAAACAAAAACTCTGCAAGAACTTCCACAGACTTAAATGTCCCTGTCTGACTGACAGCTTTGAAGAGAGTAGTGGTTCTCCCAGCACGCAGCTGGAGATCTGAGAACGGTCAGACTGCCTCCTAAAGTGGGTCCCTCACCCCTGAGCAGCCTAACTGGGAGGCACCCCCCCAGTAGGGGCAGACTGACACCTCATTCAACCCGGTACTTCTCTGAGACAAAACTTTCAGAGGAACTATCAGACAGCTGAATTTGTGGTCTCACGAAAATCCGCTGTTCTGCAGCCACCGCTGCTGACACCCAGCCAAACAGGGTCTGGAGTGCACCTCTAGTAAACTCCAACAGACCTGCAGCTGAGGGTCCTGTCTGGTAGAAGGAAAACTAACAAACAGAAAGGACATCCACACCAAAAACCCATCTGTACATCACCATCATCAAAGACAAAAAGTAGATAAAACCACAAAGATGGGGAAAAAACAGACCAAAAAAACTAGAAACTCTAAAAAGCAGAGCACCTCTCCTCCTCCAAAGGAACGCAGTTCCTCACCAGCAACGGAACAAAGCTGGATGGAGGATGACTTTGATGAGCTGGGAGAAGAAGGCTTCAGACGATCAAACTACTCTGAGCTACGAGAGGAAATTCAAAACAACAGGAAAGAAGTTAAAAACTTTGAAAAAAAATTAGAAGAATGGATAACTAGAATAACCAATGGAGAGAAGGGCTTCAAGGAGCTGATGGAGCTGAAAGCCAAGTTTCGAGAACTACGCGAAGATTGCAGAAGCCTCAGTAGCAGATGCGATCAACTGGAAGAAAGGGTATCGCTGATGGAAGATGAAATGAATGAAATGAAGAGAGAAGGGAAGTTTAGAGAAAAAAGGATAAAAAGAAATGAACAAAGCCTCCAAGAAATTTGGGACTATGTGAAAAGACCAAACCTACGTCTGATTGGTGTACCTGAAAATGATGGGGAGAATGGAACCAAGTTGGAAAACACTCTGCAAGATATTATCCAGGAGAACTTCCCCAATCTAGCAAGGCAGGCCAGCATTCAGATTCAGGAAATACAGAGAACGCCACAAAGATACTCCTCGAGAAGGGCAACTCCAAGACACATTATTGTCAGATTCACCAAAGTTGAAATGAAAGAAAAAATGTTAAGGGCAGCCAGAGAGAAAGGTCAGGTTACCCACAAAGGGAAGCCCATCAGACTAACAGCTGATCTCTCAGCAGAAACTCTACAAGCCAGAAGAGAGTAGGGGCCGATATTCAACATTCTTAAAGAAAAGAATTTTCAACCCAGAATCTCCTATCCCGCGAAACTAAGCTTCATAAGTGAAGGAGAAATAAAACACTTTACAGACAAGCAAACGCTGAGTGATTTTGTCACCACCAGGCCTGCCCTAAAAGAGCTCCTGAAGGAAGCACTAAACAGGGAAAGGAACAACCGGTACCAGCCACTGCAAAAACATGCCAAATTGTAAAGACCATCGAGACTAGGAAGAAACTATAGCAACTAATGAGCAAAATAACCAACTAACATCATAATGACAGGATCAGATTCACACATAACAATATTAACGTTAAATGTAAATGGGCTAAATGCTCCAATCAAAAGACACAGACTGGCAAACTGGATAAGGAGTCAGGACCCATCAGTGTGCTGTATTCAGGAAACCCATCTCACGTGCAGAGACACACATAGACTCAAAATAAAGGGATGGAGGAAGATCTATCAAGCAACTGGAAAACAAAAAAAGGCAGGGGTTGCAATCCTAGTCTCTGATAAAATAGACTTTAAACCAACAAAGATCAAAAGAGACAAAGAAGGCGATTACATAATGGTAAAGGGATCAATTCAACAAGAAGAGCTAACTATCCTAAATATATATGCACCCAACACAGGAGCACCCAGATTCATAAAGCAAGTCCTGAGTGACCTACAAAGGGACTTAAACTCCCACACAATAATAATGGGAGATTTTAACACCCCACTGTCAGCATTAGACAGATCAACGAGACAGAAAATTAACAAGGATATCCAGGAATTGAACTCAGCTCTACATAAAGTGGACCTAATAGACATCTACAGAACTCTCCACCCCAAGTCAACAGAATATACATTTTTTTCAGCACCACACCACACCTATTCCAAAATTGACCACATAGTTGGAAGTAAAGCTCTCCTCAGCAAATGTAAAAGAACAGAAATTATAACAAACTGTCTCTCAGACCACAGTGCAATCAAACTAGCACTCAGGATTAAGAAACTCACTCAAAACCGCTCTACTACATGGAAACTGAACAACCTGCTCCTGAATGACTATTGGGTACATAATGAAATGAAGGCAGAAATAAAGATGTTCTTTGAAACCAACGAGAACAAAGACACAACATACCAGAATCTCTGGGACACATTCAAAGCAGTGTGTAGAGGGAAATTTATAGCACTAAATGCCCACAAGAGAAAACAGGAAAGATCCAAAATTGACTCCCTAACATCACAATTAAAAGAACTAGAAAAGCAAGAGCAAACACATTCAAAAGCTAGCAGAAGGCTAGAAATAACTAAAATCAGAGCAGAACTGAAGGAAATAGAGACACAAAAAACCCTTCAAAAAATTAATGAATCCAGGAGCTGGTTTTTTGAAAGGATCAACAAAATTGATGGACCGCTAGCAAGACTAATAAAGAAGAAAAGAGAGAAGAATCAAATAGATGCAATAAAAAACGAAAAAGGGGATATCACCACCGATCCCACAGAAATACAATCTACCATCAGAGAATACTACAAACACCTCTATGCAAATAAACTAGAAAATCTAGAAGAAATGGATAAATTCCTCGACAAATACACCCTCCCAAGACTAAACCAGGAAGAAGTTCAATCTCTGAATAGACCAATAACAGGTTCTGAAATTGTGGCAATAATCAATAGCTTACCAACCAAAAAGAGTCCAGGACCTGATGGATTCACAGCTGAATTCTACCAGAGGTACAAGGAGGAACTGGTACCATTCCTTCTGAAACTATTCCAATCGATAGAAAAAGAGGGAATCCTCCCTAACACATTTTATGAAGCCACCATCGTCCTGATACCAAAACCTGGCAGAGACATAACCAAAAAAGAGAATTTCAGACCAATATCCTTGATGAACATTGATGCAAAAATCCTCAGTAAAATACTGGCAAACCGAATCCAGCAGCACATCAAAAAGCTTATCCACCATGATCAAGTGGGCTTCATCCCTGGGATGCAAGGCTGGTTCAACATACGCAAATCAATAAATGTAATCCAGCATATAAACAGAACCAAAGACAAAACCACATGATTATCTCAATAGATGCAGAAAAGGCCTTTGACAAAATTCAACAACGCTGCATGCTAAAAACTCTCAATAAATTAGGTATTGATGGGACGTATCTCAAAATAATAAGAGCTATCTACGACAAACCCACAGCCAATATCATACTGAATGGGCAAAAACTGGAAGCATTCCCTCTGAAAACTGGCACAAGACAGGGATGCCCTCTCTCACCACTCCTATTCAACATAGTGCTGGAAGTTCTGGCCAGAGCAATCAGGCAGGAGAAGGAAATAAAAGGTATTCAATTAGGAAAAGAGGAAGTCAAATTGTCCCTGTTTGCATATGACATGATTGTATATCTAGAAAACCCCATTGTCTCAGCCCAAAATCTCCTTAAGCTGATTAGCAACTTCAGTGAAGTCTCAGGATACAAAATTAATGTACAAAAATCACAAGCATTCTTGTACACCAATCACAGACAAACAGAGAGCCAAATCATGAGTGAACTCCCATTCACAATTGCTTCAAAGAGAATAAAATACCTAGGAATCCAACTTACAAGGGATGTGAAGGACCTCTTCAAGGAGAACTACAAACCACTGCTCAATGAAATAAAAGAGGATACAAACAAATGGAAGAACATTCCATGCTCATGGGTTGGAAGAATCAATATCGTGAAAATGGCCATACTGCCCAAGGTAATTTATAGATTCAATGCCATCCCCATCAAGCTACCAATGACTTTCTTCACAGAATTGGAAAAAACTACTTTAAAGTTCATATGGAACCAAAAAAGAGCCCGCATCGCCAAGTCAATCCTAAGCCAAAAGAACAAAGCTGGAGGCATCACGCTACCTGACTTTAAACTATACTACAAGGCTACAGTAACCAAAACAGTATGGTACTGGTACCACAACAGAGACATAGATCAATGGAACAGAACAGAGCCCTCAGAAATGATGCCGCATAGCTACAACTATCTGATCTTTGACAAACCTGACAAAAACAAGAAATGGGGAAAGGATTCCCTATTTAATAAATGGTGCTGGGAAAACTGGCTAGCCATATGTAGAAAGCTGCAACTGGATCCCTTCCTTACACCTTATACAAAGACTGATTCAAGATGGATTAAAGACTTATATGTTAGACCTAAAACCATTAAAATCCTACAAGAAAACCTAGGCAATACCATTCAGGACATAGGCGTGGGCAAGGTCTTCATGTCTAAAACACCAAAAGCAATGGCAACAAAAGCCAAAATCGACAAATGGGATCTCATTAAACTAAAGAGCTTCTGCACAGCAAAAGAAACTATCATCAGAATGAACAGGCAACCTACAGAATGGGAGAAGATTTTTGCAACCTACTCATCTGACAAAGGGCTAATATCCAGAATCTACAATGAACTCAAACAAATTTACAAGAAAAAAACAAACAACCCCATCAAAAAGTGGGCAGAGGACATGAACAGACACTTCTCAAAAGAAGACATTTATGCAGCCAGAAAACACATGAAGAAATGCTCATCATCACTGGCCATCAGAGAAATGCAAATCGAAACCACAGTGAGATACCATCTCACACCAGTTAGAATGGCCATCATTAAAAAATCAGGAAACAACAGGTGCTGGAGAGGATGTGGAGAAATAGGAACACTTTTACACTGTTGGTGGGACTGTAAACTAGTTCAACCATTGTGGAAGTCAGTGTGGCGATTCCTCAGGGATCTCGAACTAGAAATACCATTTGACCCAGCCATCCCATTACTGGGTATATACCCAAAGGACTATAAATCATGCTGCTATAAAGACACATGCACACGTATGTTTATTGCGGCACTATTCACAATAGCAAAGAGTTCGAACCAACCCAAATGTCCAACAACGATAGACTGGATTAAGAAAATGTGGCACATATACACCATGGAATACTATGCAGCCATAAAAAATGATGAGTTCGTGTCCTTTGTAGGGACATGGATGAAACTGGAAAACATCATTCTCAGTAAACTATCGCAAGGACAAAAAACCAAACACCGCATGTTCTCTCTCATAGGTGGGAATTGAACAATGAGAACTCATGGACACAGGAAGGGGAACATCACACTCCGGGGACTGTTGTGGGGTGGGGGGAGGGGGGAGGGACAGCATTAGGAGATACACCTAATGCTAAATGACGAGTTAATGGGTGCAGGAAATCAACATGGCACATGGATACATATGTAACAAACCTGCACATTGTGCACATGTACCCTAAAACCCTAAAGTATAATAAAAAAAAATAAAAAAAAAAATTAAAAATTAAAAAAAAAAAAAAAGCAAGGACATTAAACACAAAGGCAGTGTGTCAGGAGTAGCAGAAAACTCAAGGATGGGCTTTTTCTTGTCTCTCCTGGGAAGAGTCAAGTCGTTTAGTCATATGCAATTAAAACACCCCAGTGTTGCCAGGGGTCGGGGGCGAGGGGAGAGGGATGAACAGGGAAAGCACAGGGACTATTCAGGGCAGTGAAACTATCATGTATGATACTGTAATGGTGGATGCACGACATTGTGCATTTGTCAAAATCCCCAGGATGTAAACTCAATGTGTGAACCCTAATATAAACTATGAACTTTATTTAATAATAATATTATTTAATAATATTAGTTCATCACTTAAAACAAATATACCAGACTACTGCAACATGTTAATAACAGGGGACACTAGGGGAAGGGGAGGGAGTATATGGGAATTCTCTGTGCTTTCTATTCAATTTTTCTGCAAATCTAAACCTGCTGTAAGAAATCAAGTCTATTAATTAAGAACAATTTAAAACACTTCAAAGTTAATTGCTCAACTTGATCTCTTCCTTCATTTTATATTAGACTTGATGAAATATGTAGATATCATTTAAAGCCATTGTCTGAATGAGATCATCAAGGGAGTGAATCTGGATAAAGAGGAATTTGAGGACTTGCCCCAGTGCACTCCCATATTCAGAAATCAGAAAAAAAGAGGATCCTCAGGGGAGATTGAGTAGAAGCAGCCTGTGAAATCTGAGACAACATGGGTAATTTTGTGTCCCTGTCGTCAATTAAAGGCTTGTCAGAGTGGGGAATCTGTATCAAATACTACTCAATGAGTTAAGGATGTAGAGTTGACTGCTGGATTTGATACCTTTGATATGAACAATTTTAGAGGAGTAGTGGGCACAGTATCCCAACTGGAGAAGATTTAAGAGAAATTATTGGAGACAGAGTAGGGAAAACAAGCCTAGAAATCTCAAGTTTCTTTATAAAGGGAAATGGAGGGATAGTGAGAAAGTTGGTGTTTCACCAGCATTCATAATAGAAGAGGAAGGGGCAAGGAAGTTAAGAGGGAGACTGAGGCCGGGCGCGGTGGCTCACGCCTGTAATCTTAGCACTTTGGGAGGCCGAGGCGAGTAGATCACGAGGCCGGGAGATGGAGACCATCCTGACTAATACGGTGAAACCCTGTCTCTACTAAAAACACAAAAAATTAGCCAGGCATGGTGGCGGGCACCTGTAGTCCCAGCTACTCGGGAGGCTGAGGCAGGAGAATGGCGTGAACCCGGGAGGCGGAGCTTGCAGTGAGCCGAGATGGCGCCACTGCACTCCAGCCTGGGCGACAGAGCGAGACTCGTCTCAAAAAAAAAAAAAAAAAAGAGGGAGACTGAATGATTTTAATTGTGGGCTGTGGATTCTAAACTAGTAAGGAGCTAAGTTGAGGACATGAAGAAGAGGATGAGGTAGGCTCAATAAAGTAAAGGCTCTTATTTCTGAATAACCATTAAAGTTGTGGTACAAGAAATAGCATGCTGATCAGTGTCAAGGTCATTGTGCCACAATTAATTTTTGTGCTTCTAAGCACTGATGACAAAGGACCAAGCCTACAATGACGTCTCATTGTATTCAAATGATAAATGGAGTACAAATCATAATTACAAAAACTACCCACAGTTTGATTTCCTTCTTTCTCAACCTCATAGTTTTTCATTGTTTCACTTCCTCATGAGAAATTTCTAATAGCTCTTGGTATAATTATTATCAGTTATTTTAATGAAATCATTATCACACTCTTTTCTGGTTTCACATGACTCTTCTAATATAAAAATTGAAAGTTCATTCTGAAAAAAATGATGCCAATTGTCCTCCATGTAAATTATTACACACCGATAAATAACCAAAAATACATTATTATTCTGGAGGTTTTGAGGAGGAAGTGACAGGAATACCAATTACTTATTAAGAATTTATTCATGCCTGTCATTTTGCTAGGAAATTGCTCATCTGTGCAACAGCTTCACAAGGTAGGTATTATTATTATTCTCATTTTACAAGTGAAGAAGGAAAGACTTAGGCTGTATGACTAAGAACACATAGCTAAGAAGTGACAAAATCTGGGAAATAGAACTCCAGACACAATGTTGCCAAGATTCCTTCTCATTCCTTGACTGTCTCTTAGGATTTCTTCCATGCACTTTCTGGTATCACCTGCTTTGTGAACTGCAGCACCACTCCCTGGTGGTTTTACATTTTTGCTGTGGGAGCACAAGTTAATAGTTTGCTGTAGGTTGACAACCCAATTAAGACCCCAGAGGTTGTGTTTGTTAATTTCTTCCATCATTCACTCACTTTACATAACTACCCTTAGTATAAATTGGGCACAGAATATCACTTTTCTATGAATGCTACCATGTGGTACTGACTCTCACCATGACTGATGCACTGCTGATTTTTCAATAGTTGAGGAAGAGGGGCTACTCAGTTCTGCCACTTTATTTTCAAAACCTCAGCAGACACAGAATGATTATTATCACCTGATTTTTAATCAACATCTCATTTTACAAAATTATACTGATCATAGTGCTACTTGATAAACAGTCATATTTTTAGAAAGAAAAAGATATTTTCTAAAAATAAATGAGTTGTTAATGGTTCTCTTTCTCCTACAGACACCCACGCCAACATTGAAGAGCTTTTTTTTCAGTACCTTTCCCTTTGGTTTCAACTAACAACTTCCTGGTAATATGATCTCTTGGTTTGTTTCTTTCCTCCCACCACTTGGTTTCTAGAGTGACCACATTGTAGTCATCTATTGAAAATGTGGTTGCCAAGTAATAGGCATCCTAACTTCAGATTGTTATTTGACATGGAAGAAATATAAGATCTTTTGATGTTTAAATAAAATTTTAACAAAATTACATTTAGAATTAAAAGAAATTTAAAAGCACAGTTCATCCACATTTTTAAGAATCAGAGAGTAGCTTATATCAAATGAGCTCTTCCTTTACTAACATCAGTGAAACCTGGACAAATAGTAAAATGCAGCAGTTTGAAGGCATTAGACAACAATCAAGGGAGAAAGGATTTAGGAGATAAATATCTTGGAAAGAAAGGAAATGCAATGAAACAAATTAGTGTTATCTGTTGCTCCTCCTTTTGAGACATTGTGCCATTGCCAAACTGTGCAGGGTTAGACGGCAAACAGAAAGATGCACAAAAAGATTAAAAAGCCTAGCAAATTTTTGTTCATATCATGGTGCTAGGAGATAAAAATTGGAGTTCAAAGCCCAACCAAAGATGAGAGGCAGTGGTAAACATTCTGCTATTGAGTTGAGACCCATAAAGAACTGCACACTGAGAGTAAAGGCAGACTGGAAGTAGACAAGTCCTCACAAAACCAGAAACTCAGCCTTGATTTCTCCCAATTCCCCTTTGAACCAAGATTACATACTTCTACTCTAATTACTTCCAAGAAGAAAAATAACTTTTTTGTGCAAGAAGATATATCACCAGAGCCACTGTAGTTTTTCATAGGTAATAGGAATTATTCAATTGAAAATGACTGAGCATGCCTAGACATAGGACCAAATAATTGAATATCAAGAGATAAAGAGCAAATAGTAGAAACGGATCCACAGGTATCTCAGATATTGGAGTTATCAGAAAGAGACTTCAACTTTACTGTTATCAGTATTTTTGAGACAATTGATGACAAGAGTGTAAGGGTATATAAAATATAGTAAGAAAGAGCCAACATTTGTGATTGGCCTTATAGAAGTAAAGGAGCAAGAAAATGGGACAGGAGCAATATTTGAAGAGATAACAACTGAGAATTTCCAAAATCCAATGAAACAGATCAGCCCACACATTCAAAAAGCTCTAAGAAACTCAACAAAGATTAAATACAAAGAAAACTACTCCAGTCACAAGGTATTCAAACTGCTGAAAGCTAAAAGAAAAGCAATTTATTTATTTATTATTATTATTATTATTTTTGAGACAGAGTTTTGCTCTTGTCACCCAGGCTGGAGTGCAATGGTGTGATCTCAGCTCACTGAAACCTCCACCTCCTGGGTTCAGGTGATTCTCCTGCCTCAGCCTCCTGAGTAGCTGAGATTGCAGGCACCCACCACCATGTCCAGCTAATTTTTGTATTTTTAGTAGAGATGGGATTTCACCATGTTGCCCAGGTTGGTCTCAAACTCCTGATGTCAGGAGATCCACCCACCTCAGCCTCCCAAAGTGCTGAGATTACAGGTGTGAGCCACCACACCCAGCCAAACAAAGCAATTTAAAAGCAGCTAAAAGAAAAAGACTTATTACTTTAAAAGTAGTAATGATAAATTGACTGATGCTCAACATTAATAATGGCAGTCAAAAGACAATGGGATAGGATCTGTAAACTACTGAAATAAAATAACTGCCAACAGAATTCTATATTGAGTGAAAATATTCTTCAAAAATCAAGGGGGAAAAATGTTTGCATATTAACAAAAAATTAGCACAAATATACAATAATAAATATTTAAAATAATTATTCAGGAAGTTGAAGAATTATTTTAAATGGAATCACAGAAATGCACAAAGGTGGAAAGAGCACCAGAAAGGGTAAACATGTGGGTAAATATATTGACTGCATGAATAATAAGATAACAATATAAATATATTTATATTATTATAAATAAACATATTATATTTATATGTTATAGGGTTTAAAATATATGGCAAAAATAGCACATAAGGCAGTAAGTAAAAAATTGAGTTAAAATATCCAAAGTACTTTCATTGTCTGGGAGGTGTTAAAAATATTAATTTATTATGGAAAAATATTAATTTATTATGAGCCATAATGTCTAGTGTGTATATTATAATCTCTAAATTAATCACTAAAATTATAGTTAGTATGCTAATAAAAGAAATAAAATAATAAAAAATACTTGATTACTCCAAAAAAAGTAAGAAATGAGAAGAAAAGGAATGATGGTTAATAAAAACGGTATGATAATAGAAGAAGCAGAATAAACATTTTAAGAACACCACACAAAGTCATATCATAATTAAATTTCAGAACATCAATGATAAAAAGAAAATCTTAAAAATGGCAAGAGGAAAAAGATAAATATACAGAGTATCAAATATGAGTTATGAAAGACTTCTTTTCAGAAGCTATGCAAGCTGGTGGACAATGGAGTGAAGCACCAAAAGAAGGAAAAAAATCTAACTAGAATTCCATATCCAGAAAAAATATATTTGAAAAACTAAGTAAAAAATAGGAACTTTTTTAAAAGAAAAAAGTTGACAGAATTCACTGCCAACAGAACTGCAATGCAAGAAATAAAATCAGAAAGAGCATTATTTGAAAATTTGGGTCTACACTAAAGAATGAAGAGTATCAGCAATGGTTGATATGTGGGTAAATATAAAACTTTTGCCACTGGGTGCAGTGGCTCATGCCTGTAATCCCAGCACTTTGGGAGGCCGAGGCAGGTGGATCACCTTAGATCGGGAGCTCGAGACCAGCCTGACCAACATGGCGAAACCCCATCTCTACTAAAAATACAAAATGAGCTGGGCATGATGGCATGGGCCTGTAATCCCAGCTACTCAGGAGGCTGAGGCAGGAGAATTGATTGAACCCAGGAGATGGAGGTTGCAGTGAGCTGAGATCATGACATTGCACTCCAGCCTGGGCAACAAGAGCAAAGCTCTATCTAAAAAAAAACAAAAAACAAAGAAAAAAAACTTTTTTAATGTGTAGTCTGCTTACAAGATAATTAACTTTTTAAAACAAAAATAATATTAATGTATTGTGGCGTTTATAGCATGTAGAAGAAAAATCCATCACAGCAATAACACAAAAGACAGAATGGGGAAGCACACTGTCATGTCAGGTAGTATTTGATTATTTAAAGGTAGAAAGTGATAATTCAGAAATGAGTATTACAGCTTCTAGAAAAACTGCTAAAACAATTAAAAAGAGGTATAGTTAATAAGACCACAGTGGAGATGACATGGAATCATAAAAAGTATTCACACCAAAAGATGTCAGGAAAAGAATAAAAGAAAAAAAAAGTTTTAAAAATAGAACTTTTAGCTATCAAGATTAAAGTAGATTTCAACCAAATCATATAAAAATTATATTAAATTTAAGTTGTTTAAACACTCCAATTAAAAGGTAGATTAGATTGAACAAAAAAGCAAAGTCCAATTATATTAACATCAGAGAAAATATATTCGAAGAATATTACTATAATGATTAACAAATTGCTTGACAGGACATAATTATATATGTTTATGCCTCTATAATAGAGCTTCAAAATACATAAAAATAAAGCTGGTATAACTCAAAAGAGAAATACACATATCCACAATTAGAGTTGAAGATTTCAGCACATTTCTATCACTAATTGATAGAAAAAAATAGAAAGCAGCAGGGGGGAAAAGATATATATGTATATACACACACGTATATACAGAGTAGCAAATACAAGAGTTACAGAAGACTTATTTTCAGAAGTTATGCAGGCCAGTAGACAATGGATAGTTGGAGATCTTCCACCCAACAACAGCAGAATATACATTCTTTTCAAATGCACACAGAATAATCATTAAGACCACATTGAATGCCATAAAACAAATCTCAATTTTGTAAAACTGTTGAAATCATACAAAGTATTTTCTCTGCCCATAACAGGATTAAAGTAGAAATCAATAACAGAAAGGTATGTGGAAGTTCCCCTAAAAAATGGAAGATTATACTAATAATTGGTTGAAATCATGAATAAAGTCTTATAGCATTGGCCAGAGAATCTTTAATCTTTTCTTAAAAATGAATAAATCAAGTTAGAAAATATTGAAGCAACCTACCTGTGGACACATGTAAACTTCTGGTGTATATAGTATGTTTAAAAAATTGTGAAATTTGAGGCAGATGAGGAAAATATGAAAAGAGAACTTTATCTAAAGTGAGTGTTATCTCCCAGAGCTAAACACAGGCCTTCCACTGCTGGATAAAGAGCTTCTCTGGGCAAGAAGATGACAGTTCTGGAATATAAAGATGCTCTCTACTTTCGAGGTACCCACTGTCTTCTAATATTAACTACTAAGTATACACTGGTCTTCTTTTTAGGGTTAAACTCTAGCCACATTGGCCTCCTTGCTGTTACTCAAACAAGCTACACACATTCTCACCTAAGGCCTTTGCACTGGCTGTTCTCTCTGTTGCCTTGTCTTCCCCCATAAATTGGCATGGCTCACTCCCTTGCTGTCTACAGGTACTTGCACAAACTTCACCTTCTCAATGAAGTCTTCCCTGACTATAATCTATCATCTCCCTGGATTAATTTTTCTCCATAAACACCTCCCTGCTAAGTTTTTCCACTTAGCTCTTATTATTTTTCCTACCCCATACACTTGGAACCTCAACACTTTGGGGGGTCAAAGTGGGAGGAGCTTGAGACCACCCTGGGCAGCATAGTGAGACCCTATTTCTAAAAAAAAAAAAAAACAAATCAGCCATGCATGGTGTTGAGTGCCTGTAGTGCTACTCAGAAGGTTGAGTCCAGGAGTTTGAGGCTCAGCGAGCTGTGATTGTGCCACTGCATTTCAGCCTGGATAACATAGGGATACCTGGTCTCAAAAAAAAAAAAAGAAGAAGAAGAAGCAGGAGCAGCACACTCTATGAGGGTAAAAATTTTGACTAATTTGTTCACCCAATATCCCCACTGCCTAGAATGGTGCCTGGCACATAGTAGTCCAATATACTATTTCATATAGTACTCCTGACACTGGAAGAGTCCTTCTCAGCATTCCAGTTTCAGGTTAAATGTCAACTCAGAGACGCCTTTCTTGACCACATTATTTAAAGTACCATCATTTCATTCTAGTTATACTCTCTCCCAATACTCTTACACTTTCTTCACATGCTTGTACACATCTGAAATTATTTTACCTTTTGTTCACTTCTTTACTGTCAACTTCTTGCTGTTGTAGAGGGCAGAGTCCTTCTCTACCTTGTTCACAGCTGATCCCAGACCCTAGAACTGAACATTGCCAGATACATAATAGGTGCTCCATAAAATGTCTAATGAATGAATGAATGGATCTGAGTCCTTTGTGCTTTTCATTACTTTGCTGTAATGCTCATACAAACCTACCTCTAAATCTCACTTTATGCCTTTTTGCTCTGAGTATTCTGACTGTAGTTTCTATGTAAAATATAACTTTAGTTGTCTGGTGACCCACTGTCTTCCAATCTTATAAAATACTACAGCCTTCACATAAACAACTATAACAACAACAAAATCCTAAGTAGAGGAATTTACTATCCTTGGGCTAATAAAGGTAAGTTCCTCCTGTTCAGTCTTCTCTTGTTTTATCCACAGCCATTCTACATCTATATCTTTTACTTTTCAGAGCTGAATTTATTGAGCAGCAAAAGTAAAATCCTTTAATCTTCCATTTTGGGGCCTATGTTTGAAAAGGATTAAAGAGTCAAACAAAATTAGTTTCCAAACCTTCAATTTTCCAGGCCCACAGGCACTCTCCCTCTCCTCAGAAATGAAGGTGGCTTTGAGCCATCTGTTACTTCCCATGAAACATTTCTCTCAGCTGTCACAGCTGATTGCTGTACTTCTTTTCATATATAAGAGAAAATGAAAGAAAGATAGAAAAGAGAGGACCAAAAAAAAAAAAATAAGGCTATTCTATCCACCTTTATGCACAGTTTGTTTACAGGTCCTCTAGTTTCCTTGGGAGACCCTGCCAAGAAGAGGTGTCATTTAGCTAACAACAGCCATTTCTCATTAAACCCCCAATTTAAACAAGACTCAGAGTGGAAAATTGCAAAACAAGAAGCTTGCAAATTGCATCAAAGCAGTGTTATTAGATACAGGAGTAAAGCACCCTATATGATACAGGCTCTTGGGATGAATCCTGTAAGATACATTTAGGGCTTTGTGCATAGGCTGCTGTGGGAATTGGCACCTCTTCCTTGGAGTTACATGTATCCTGGAGATACATGTGATTACTGGCAGTAACCCAAGTTCTTTTGAGAGATGGAAACATTGACTAAAGGTAGGGTGACCACATGCCCTGATTTGCCAGCAGGAACAGTCTCATATTATGCCTGTTGTCCCAGGACAATTATTAATAGTGCCTTCTTTCTCTCTCAAAAGTGTGCCAGTTTGGACAAAAAATTCTATGGTCATCCTAACTAAAGATCAGGATGGCTGTTTAAATAATAAAAAACATACATGTTCTCATCTGGTGTGGACTGCAAACCTGTTTGGATGGCAAAGATAAATCTTGCCAAGTTTCACCCATGTGCAACTAAGCTCATCCACTGATTGACTCTTGGCTAGCTAGAATCTTGGGCAACCCAACTCAGACTGTTTGCAACCAGACTTCTCAGCTTTGGTGTTGTAAAAACTGAAGGCAACTAATCCCAGAGAAGCATTTACAATTTGCCCAATGAGCCAAAAGAACTTAATTTGACTCTCTCGTTTGGTTACTTTCTCCTCTTGCCTTATTATCAAGTCCTGTACTGCTCAATGCAGTGACCACTAGACATATGTGGCTACTGAGCACTTGAAATGTGGGTAGTTTGAACTGAGATGTGCTCTAAGTACACTGGATTTTGAAGACTTTGTACAAAAAAAAAGTAAACTATCCCATTAATAATTTTTGTATTGATTACATATTAAAATGGTAATATTTTAAATGTACTGATTTAAATAAAATGCATTAAAATAATTAAAATTAATTTTATCTGTTTCATTTTTACTTTTTTAATGTAGTTATTAGAAATTAAGAATTATTGGCCAGGTGCGGTGGCTCATGCCTGTAATCCCAGCACTTTGGGAGGCCGAGGCAGGTGGATCATAAGGTCAGGAGTTCAAGACCAGCCTGACCAACATGGTGAAACCCCATCTCTACTAAAAATACAAAAATTAGCCAGGCATGGTGGCACACACCTGTACTCAGCTACTCAGGAGGCTTAGGCAGGAGAATCGCTTGAACCCAGGAGGTGGAGGTTGCAGTGGGCCGAGATTGCGCCATTGCACTCCAGTCTGGGCGACAGAGCAAGACTCAGTCTCAAAAAAAAAGAAAAAACAACAAAAAATAATTATCTATCTGGTTTGCATTATTTGCTATTAAACAGCAGTAATCTAGCCCCCCCCCCACTTTTTTTTTTTTTTTTTTTTTTTTGAGAGGAAGTATCATTCTGTTATCCAAGCTGGAGTGGAGTTGCACGATCTTGGCTCACTGCAACCTCTGCCTCCCGGGTTCAAGTGATTCTCCTGCCTCAGCTACCTGAGTAGCTGAGATTACAGGCGCCCACCACCATGCCCTAAGTTTTGTATTTTTAGTGACGGGGTTTCACCACGTTGGCCAGGCTGGTCTCGAACTCCTGGCCTCAGGTGATCCGCCCGCCTCGGCCGGCCTCCCAAAGTGCTGAGATTATAGGTGTGAGCCACCGCACCTGGCCTAATCCAGCCTTCTTAATTTTTATCCAGGGAGACCCACTGAACTAGAACTAAGTAAAAGATTCCACTTTATTTTAAACTGCTCTTTGGAAATCTTTGTTTTCCTCATGTCAGGTATTTGCTAACACTTCTAGACTTAGGTGAGATAACAAATATGAACTAGCTACCACTACAGATCGGAACTCAATCAATGTTAATGTAATTCTCCCCTAGAGCAATAGTTTTCATCTCTCTCAAATAAATACGGTTTTTGACACTAAAACATACTCCTCTTATATAAATAAAGAAGGAAAAAACTGCTTAACATGAATTCATCTTGTCAATCATTCATACATATTCCCATACCTCAGTGGATATTACTAGCAGCATTTTCAGATGATTTGTTTTGGTTGCACTATATTTCTGTGGGGAGAATGTGAAATACACACAGGTTCTATTAGTAAAAGTTGTTGAAATGATTAAGTTGAGTAAGTGGTGAGTGTGAAATATAATTCATAGTCAATAATTTTGGTGAAATTTAGTGAACTGAAAAGCATAAATAGATTTAAAATTTTTCAAGAAGACAACAATAAATTTCAAGAGAAATGGGAAATGTCTTTAAATGTGTACCTGATAAATATACGACATAGATAGTAGGTCAGATCAAGCAAATTATTTTCAACCAGTTAAGGATTTTTGGATTTCTGTTTGTAACAGAAAGCCAACCTATTAAGAAGGGTCTGACTTATTTAAGAAGATCACTCTAGCTACTGTTGAGATTGAAAAAAACCATACAACAGTCAAAGTGGGGAGACTGGTTAGGGTGCTGTTGCAATGGCCTAGGCATGAGATGATGGCAGTTTGGAATATAAACTATATTAAAAAGAATTCAGGGTAAAAAATGTTGAAAAGAAGAAAATCCTTAATTGTAGCACCCACACACAACCATAGATAACATCAAGTTATATTTCTGTCAAGTAATTTTTCTGCACATAGTTTTGGCCTGCTTGCATTTATATTGTATATGTAATTTAAAATCGTGCTTTTAAAACTTAGTATGGTAGAACTTTATATGTTATAAAATACTTTATAAATACAGCCTTTAAGATCTGCATCACATTTTGTCAATAGCTGCCACTGGCTGCTTAACTATCTTCTACTGCTGGTCATTTTAGGTTACATAAAACAGTCTGCTATTTTAAATTACATCAAGTTTTTATTACTACATTCTCAGGGTTGAATGCCAGAAGTGTAATTACTGGGTTAGAGGTTATGAACATCTTAGTTTATAACCTCTAACATTTGAATGTTGCCAAATAGTGTTGGATTCAGGGGTTATTTTTTAAAGACAAGCATTTTTATTACTTTCAGATTTAGGCAGTATAAGACTAGGTCAACAAACTGTTTTCAAGTAAAATGCTCTTTGGGGACCTTCCTTATTAAATAAATATTTTTAATGTATGAATTATTTCATTCACTCAACTATAACCTATTAAACATCCACTCTGTACCAGGAGCACCCTAGATGTGAGAATACAAAGAGGAATACATTCTCTCCTTGCCCCAGGTGGAGATTTAAATCAGTAATTTCAAAGGAGTACAAGATTTTTAAAAATGACACGTTTCCACAAATATGTTAACTATTTACTTGCATTCCTACTTACATTTTAAGTTAATAAATTATTTCTATATAATTATTAGGCAAATTTTAGCCCCTGGTGGAATTATCAAATATTACAAATTAGTAAAGTCAAAGTTAACATTTTATTTTTGCTGTAAGTAAAAGTGCATAAGTTTGCAGTCTAGTCTAAGAAGGAGCCAGTGTCATTTAGTGTGCTACCTAGATGGAAAATTGAGCTTCTTTGGCCTGTGTGTATCTAAAATCTGAGTTTAGAGCCAGTAGGCAGCACTTGACGGATGTTTTAAGACACTGATTGACAACTATACTGGAGGCACTAGATTCAAATATGAGAAACTGAAATCTTAACACAAAGAGGGAGAAGTTTTCTTTCCTTACATTTTCTACCTTTTGCTTCTTTTCTTCACCTCTTTCACTTTGATTCTTCTAAAGAAAAAACACAGTTTTAGTAGAAATCATTAATAGAATCTAAACAAATCACATAACCGAAGTGTCTTTGCAGTTGTAATTTACACCTTGAATTCAGCCAAGATCTAATTTACAAAGGAAGTTTTCAAATACATTGTTTGGGTAGGGGGAAGGGGTATGCAATGAGACTCCTCACTCCCTAAATCCTTCCAGCTCCAAGAGAAGTCCAGTAGTGAGCCTTTGTCATGTAAACTGGACTAGAGAAAGGATAAATGCTTTCCAGTGTTTGCATCTTTTATGCAAGAGATAAGATTAAAATTATGCTAGTAGGCAGAAAATGAGTCTGAGGTACAGACCAGATAAGGGCTTTCAGGAGGAAATGAATCCTCTGAATGGACATTGTGCTAGGCACTATGCAACCAAGCCTTATCTGGCCCAAACCGTCAATAATGCCAGGATCTTGGGATTGTAAGAGAGGTCAAGACCCTCTCCATTCTCCGTCCCATTTTCGACAAGACCAGAATTTAATCTTCACTCACTCACTCATTTAATAACTATCTATCAAATACCTACTATGTACCATGTGCCATTCTAGACACTGAATACATTAGGAAACAAAAACAGACAAAGGCAAAGATAGTAAATACATAAGACATTTTATTACATAACAAGTATATGTGTATTAGTAAATGCTATGAAAGAAAAGGAGAGCAGGTAAGGTGGTTGGGAAAGCTGTGTGGCAAGGAATGGGAAGTGTGTTGTTCATCAGGATAAGCAGAATAGGCCTCACCGAGAAGCTAACATTTGAGCAGAGACCCGAGGGAGGTGAGGGAGGTGGCTATTTGGATGGCTGTCTGAGGCAAGGGTAGTCCAGGAAGAGGGAAGAACCAGGGCACAGGATCTAAGCAGCACACAGACTGTGTCAAGGAACCACGGGGAGTTCTGTGTGGCTGAAGCAGAGCGAGGAAGGAGGGCACAGCTATAGCAGCTGAGGTATTGCAGAGGCAAACGTAAGGGCCAGATCATACAGGGCCTTATGGCCATTGTAAGAATGTTGGATTTGATTCTGAGTAAAAGGAGGAGCCTTTGCAGGCTTTTGAGCAGAGGAGTGGCATGATCTGATTCATGTTTAGGAAGGGTCAGTGCTAGCTTCTGAGCTGATGACAGATGGTGGGCAGCAAGGGTAGAAGCAGAGAGACTGATGGGCATTTAGGGCAGTGATCCAGGCAAGAGATAAAGCTGGCACTGACCAGCTTGGTAACAGTGGAGGTTGTGAGAAGTGGTCGGATCCCTTCCCCTGTCCTCATCCCACTCTTGAGGCCATAAACACTGAGAAATGCACTCACTCATCACACAGCAGAGCTAGCAGAACAGGAGAAAGGAGAAAAGTCTTGATATTCTTGTGCAAATGGAGGCTGTAAAATTGACAAGATAAGACTGGACTTTGGACTTGATGCTGAAACAAGTTAGGACATTGACGAACTATTAGGATGCAATGATTGTATTTTACAATGTGAGAAGAACATGAGATTTGGGGGGCCAGAGGTGAAATGGTATGTTTTGGATGTTTTTTCTCCTCCAAATCTCATGTTGAAATGTGACCTGCAATGTTAGAAGTGGGGTCTGGTGGGAGGTGTTGGATCATGGAGGCAGATCCCTCATGAACAGCTTAGCACCATCCCCTTGACTAGTATGTGAGTTCTCACTCTGAGTTCATGCAAGATCTGGTTGTTTAAAAGAGTCTCTCTCTTTCTCACTCTCTCGCCACGTGATGTGTCTGCTCCTGCTTCACCTTCCGCCATGAGTAGAAGCTCCTTGAGGTCTCACCAGAAGTGGAGTAGATGCCAGTGCCATGCTTTCTGCACAGCCTGCAGAACTGTGTGCCAATGAAGCCTGTTTTTTAAAATAAATTGCTCAGTCTCTGCTATTCCTTTATGGCAACACAAAAGCAGATTAATGCACCTAGTATACTTCCAGGCACACTGTGTCAAACAAATAGTAACTGATGGAAATATAGAGCTGTAAACACAGTGTACAATAAACTATATGGCTTGACACACTTTCATGAAGTCAAGATCTTAGTCCTTCTAATCCGAGTGTGTTCTCTTGACCCTTTTGAGATAGTGTAACATTTGGGCCTTTACTCAAAGACATGAAGTCACTTAATGTAGATGATTATATTGTCAGAGGATAGGTTGACATATATCTGCTACAGTTATGTCTCTTCAAATAGTTGTAATATTCCTGTACATTTTAATTGGAAATTTCTGTTAGGGGTATAAGTTTTATTACTCAATTCAATTAAATCAAGTACATGCAAGAAGTCATTGAGGAGTAGCAAGTATAGGTCTTACATGTTCAAACCCAGAAAATAGAACACAAACGTGTTTTAAAATAGAAACTTTTTCAACTAAACCAACCCCCTCCTGCTCAATAAAATTCATCTAAATCAAAATTGATGACAGTACTAACTGTAATAAATGGCTGTAAATAAGCAATTCAATTTGCAATGCCTGCAACATGAAATATAATTAACCTAGCATAACCTTCATTATAATATTTGTCACACCTTGAATCAAGGTTATCAAAATGGCCATTATTTACAAGGGACAGAAGCCATTCATTGCTGAATTTGTTATGCCTGCATTCTGAGGCAATAGTTTATCTATCTTCTATTTGGAAATTAAAATTTTAAAGTAATTACATAAAATAATATATTACAATTATTTGTTGCTATAATACAGGATATGAAAAATATTATACACAGGGAAATCTAAATAGCATCGCAACCCAGGTTCCATTTGTGAAATTTACTATCCATTTATTGTGAGATTTTGATAAGTCTTTTATTACTAGAATGCTTCTGTATGTATTTTCATTAGTAAAATAAGAACAGGAGAAGTAGATGCCCCCTCATCTGAATGAAGCACATTAGGATTAAAATAGCAATATTCCAGTAGTCTTGCTTACAGCAAAATAAGCATTTTTGCTTGAAAAGATTAGATCAATTGAGAACTGATGTTGGAAGATGATGCTTCAAGTTTATTTAGAATCAACACTGGCTTTGCTTATGCAGAGATTGGTTGTTTTTAATTCAACATATTCCTGTATTTATAGTGATGTTAATTGAATATAAAATGGATATCATTTGAGTTGAGCATTTTGCCACCTTTTTTTTCAATGGGAACTATTATTATAATGCTTTATTATTATTATTATTATACTATAAGTTCTGGGTTACATGTGCAGAACGTGCAGTTTTGTTACATAGGTATACACATGCCCTGGTGGTTTGCTGCACCCATCAACCCGTCACCTACATTAGGTATTTAGGTATTTCTCCTAATGTTATCCCTCCCCTAGGCCCCCTCCCCCTGACAGGCCCGGGTGTGTGATGTTCCCCTCCCTATGTCCATGCGTTCTCATTGTTCAACTCCCACTTATGAGTGAGAACATGTGGTGTTTGGTTTTCTGATCTTGATAGTTTGCTGAGAATGATGGTTTCCAGCTTCACCCATGTCCCTGCAAAGGACATGAACTCATCCTTTTTTATGGCTCTTTAGTATTCCATGGTGCATATGTGCCACATTTTCTTAATCCAGTCTATCATTGGTGGACATTTGGGTTGGTTCCAAGTCTTTGCTATTGTGAATAGTGCTGCAATAAATATACACGTGCATGTGTCTTTATCATAGAATGATTTATAATCCTTTGGGTATATGCCTAGTAATAGGATTGCTGGGTCAAATGGTATTTCCAGTTCTAAATCCTTGAGGAATCGCCACACTGTCTTCCACAATGGTTGAACTAATTTACACTCCCACCAACAGCATAAAAGCATTCCTATTTTTCCACAACCTCTCCAGCATCTGTTGTTTCCTGACTTTTTAATGATTGCCATTCTAACTGGTGTGGGATGGTATCTCATTGTGGTTTTGATTTGCATTTCTCTAATGACCAGTGATGATGAGCATTTTTTCATGTGTCTGTTGGCTGCATAAATGTCTTCTTTTGGGAAATGTCTGTTCATATCTTTTGCCCATTTTTTTGATGGGGTTATTTGTTTTTTTCTTGTAAATTTGTTTGAGTTCTTTGTAGATTCTGGTTATTAGCCCTTTTTCAGATGGATAGATTGCAAAAATTTTCTCCCATTCTGTAGGTTGCCTCCTCACTCTGATGATAGTTTCTTTTGCTGTGCAGAAGCTCTTTGGTTTAATTAGATCCCATTTGTCAATTTTGGCTTTTGTTGGCATTGCTTTTGGTGTTTTAGACATGAAGTCCTTGCCCATGCCTATGTCCTGAATGGTATTGCCCAGGTTTTCTTCTAGGATTTTTACGGTCCTAGGTCTTACATTTAAGTCTTTGATCCATCTTGAGTTGATTTTTGTAAAAGGTGTAAGGAAGGGGTCCAGTTTCGGTTTTCTGCATATGTTTTCCCAACACCATTTATTAAATAGGGAGTCTTTTCCCCATTGCTTGTGTGTGTCAGGCTTGTCAAAGATCAGATGGTTGTAGATGTGTGGTGGTATTTCTGAGGCCTCCGTTCTGTTCCATTGGTCTATGTATCTGTTTTGGTATGAGTACCATGCTGTTTTGGTTACTGTAGCCTTGCAGTAGAGTTTGAAGTCAGGTAGCGTGATGCCTCCAGCCTTGTTCTTCTTGTCCAGGATTGTCTTGGCTATGTGGGCTCTTTTTTTGTTCCATATGAAGTTTAAAGTACTTTTTTCCAATTCTGTGAAGAAAGTCAGTGGTAGCTTGATGGGGATAGCATTGAACGTATAAATTACTTTGGGCAGTATGGCCATTTTCATGACATTGATTCTTCCTATTGAAACTGAGTTTGAAAGAATTGCAGTTACATCAAGGACTCATACTAATTCTCACATCAGGTTAGAATCAGTAACAGGTTTACAACTATAAAAACAATGACAGCTCAAGGATATTTGTTTTTTAAAAATGAAAAATTAAGTCGACATTTGTAGATTTTACCTTTATTTGTTGGCTGAAGTTCTGTTTGGCATAAAATAATTACAGGCCACTCTGAATTATACTTACCTGTCCTATTATCTCATATTTAAGAAATGGCTGAACCACTGGAAAGATTAGGAGGGAGGAGGGGCACTCCTAGGACCTGAAGACTGCAAAGAATTTTCTGGGTCTCCAGAGTCCCCAGCATGGGATGTTCTTTCAAATATTTTGATTATTCACTTTTATCATCAAAAGTTATATGTATATTAATTTATTATTATATATTAAGAATGTATATAATGTGCATCTATTATGTTCAAATACAATAATTTTAAAAGATGAAATATAGGAGAAATAAACAATACTTTACTAAATACATATTTTCTTAATAAAATAGAACCCATGTGCTCTCACTACAAACATTACTATTGAATATACTTCTGTATCAGTTAGCCTTTACTATGTAACAAAATACCCAAAAACGTAGTGACTGAAAACAACTTTCATTCACTAGCTCACAATTCTGTGAGGTGGCAGCTTGGGCTTTGCTTCTCTGGATGGTTCATAGGCTGCTCACTTCCAGGCTCATTCATGTGACTGCAGTCAGCTGGCATCTCAGCTGGAGTTGGATGGTCCAGGATGTTCTAAGTTGGAAATTGGCAGCCCAGGTGTCTTGGTTTTCCTCCATATGGCCTCTCTAGTGGGATAACTTGGGCTTTTTCACATGGTCACAGGGCTCCCAGCAGCAAGAGAGGCAGGTCCAAATGTGTAAGTTTTTTTTTTTTTTTTTTTACTTGTAGTCTCACTCTGTGGCCAGGCTGCAATACAGTGGTGCAAACTCAGCTCACTGCAATCTCCGCCTCCCAGGTTCAAGTAATTCCCCTGCCTCAGCCTCCCGAGTAGCTGGGATTATAGGCGCACACCACCACATCTGGCTAATTTTTTGTATTTTAGTAGAGACAGGGTTTCACCATGTTGGCCAGGATGGTCTCTATCTCTTGACCTTGTGATCTGCCTGCATTGGCCTATAGATTTTATTTTTAGAGCATTTTTAGGTTTACAGAAAAAATTTAGCAGAAAAGCAAACTTCCCAAAATACCCCTTCTCTACCCACTTGCATCCCCCCAACAGTTTTCCCTATTAACATCTTGCACCAATACAGTACTTTTGCTAAAGTTGGTGAACAAATATCAATACATTATTATTAACTAAAGTTCACAGTTTACATTAGTATTCACGCTGTGCTGTGCAGTTCTATAGGTTTTGCCAAATGCATGATGTCATGTATTCACCATTACAGTTTTATATACAATAGTTCCACTAAAATACCTTAAGTTCCACCTATCCATCCCTCTCTCTCTCCCCCCATACTCTTGGCAACCACTGATATTTTTTTTTTTTTAACTATCTCTGGAAACTTGCCTTTTCCAGTATGTCTTATATTTGGAATCTTACAGTATATAGCATTTTCAGACCAGTATTTTTCACTTAGCAAAATGTTATTAAGGTTCTTTCTTGTTTTTTCCTGACTGATAAGGTTTTTTCTTTTTGTAGCTAAATAAAATTCCATTGTATAATGTACCATACTTTGTTTATTCATTCACCCACTGAAGTAAAGTTGCTGTAAACATTCATGGGCAGATTTTTGTGTGAACCTAATTTATCAGTTAATGTGGGTAAGTAGCAAGAAGTATGATTGCTGGATCATTTGGTAAGGTTATGTTTAGTTCGCAAGAAACTGCCAAACTGTCTTCCAAAATGGCTGTACTGTTTTGCATTTGCACCAGCAATGAATGAGAGTTCCTGTTGCTCTACACCCTCACTCAGCATTTTACATTGTCAGTGTTTTGGATTTTAGTTACTCTAATAGGTATGTAGTAAAATTCAAGCTTATTATTGCTTGAATTTATCTAAGTATGTTTTCAAGCCTGTTTGCATCATATGTGCTAGTGATCTCTTCACCAAAGCAAGTCATATAGACCAAGCCCCATGTCAGTGTGGGAAGAGAATACCCAAAAGGCATGGCTATCAAGAGAGAATTGTGAAGTCCTTTAATAAACAATCTACCAGGACTTTGTCATTGTTTTTTATCTTGGTTTTGTAGTTTGTGATATAGTGATTCCAAGTTCTGGGTTATAACCACAGTCGAGTTCATTACTTGGTTTTAATAACCATCAAGCTAAAAAGGTATCTTACAAAGATCTCATTGAAAGTTGTTGACTGAGTTTACAATATAATATTCTGATTTTTTAGTCTCATTCATAATTATATAAAAAAACCTTTTTGTTAAAGTTTATTAATTTCCATCTTCTCTGGCATCAATTCATTTTTCTCACAACTTTGAAGGTGAGCATTTTTTTATTTTTTAAAACATTGATTTAAAAATTCAATGAAACTCTCTGAAAGATTTTTGACATAATAAAAAATTGTCTTGAATTTTATAATGGTACAGACAAGAAATTTCTAAATAGGTTGTGTATGTTGTTTTCAGCATCAAGATCACATAACCAAGGAGCATTTTCAAACATCTTTTTTCAAATTCTCTTTCTTTAGCGCACATTTCTTTCAAAAGCAATTTCTTTCTTACTTATCATTAAAATTAATGTGTTAATATTTTAAAAATATCAACTAGCTTAACTATTAGCCACTTGTCTGGTAGAAATGGTAAGCAATTTTGAAACACTAGTATCTTTACAGAAGAAAGTAACTCATTTTAAAATTTAACAGCTCTTCTAAGTAACTTACTATGAGATAACTAAGGAAACTCTGTGTAGTATAAAAGTATTTTGTGGTCATGGTCACAGGCATATGTAAACTGCAAAATATCGGAGTGTGCTGAAAATGAAAAAGTGCTGGAAGGTGCTGCCATTAACACCTCTGTCTTGTGAAACCCCTGCCAACTGTGGGTTACACAAACCTCTAACGCTTGGACCAAGTGAGGAAACCGGCATCAGTCCTTATGTTAATGGTGAATTTTACTCCTTTATTTATTATTTAAGATAAGTAAATAGAAGTCTGTTATGCTCAGCTCTGGGATGCCTGCACCCTACTTTGGAGACCCTTGTAACAAACATCCATTGATTTCAAGGTACATGTGAAATGGGTCTTTGAAGGGAATTTGTGGCACGGTGTCAAGGAGGGTTTCTTCAGTGTCAAGTTGTATGGTACTTGTGTCATATTTGACTCAGAATACATTTTTCCATAGCATCCATGTTGTGATGCTTAGGGTCTTGAGTTATTTCTCAGATTTTAAAAAACCTATACCATAACTATTAATCTATAATCTAAACTAATTAAAATACTATTTTGGCCACATAATAAATTAAGTCAATTTTATGAGCCAGCTTTCAAAATTAACCAATATCAGGATAATTCTGAGTGTCAGGAAAGTGTAACCTCCACTTGTTTTACTTTAATTCTTTTGTACCACCATGAATATATCCACCAACTTAACCCCCTCGATGCTGAATGGAGCAGTGGGGCACAGAGAGAGGTTGTCAGGACAATCAAACATCTTCCAAATGGGTTGTACCAATACTGTGGAGGAGAGTCATGGGCCCTTTCTTTTCCGAAACCATTCACCTGACTTTCCTTGCAATGATAATAAATATACTACAGCTGAGAATGACAAAATCAGCTCTTTACTCAAAGGTTCAATTGATAGGTGTAAAGCAGGACTTCTTAGCCACAACACTGCCGGCATCTTGGGCCACATAATTCTTCACCGTGAAGCTCCGTCCTGTCAATGTAGGATGTTTAGTAATATCCCTGGCCTCTACTACTTCTAGATGTCAGCAGCACTCCTTTCCAGCAGTTAACAATGACCAAATGTCCCCTGAGGGGTAGAGCCATCCGTTAAGAACTATTGGTCAAAAGGTAAAAGGATCAAGGGAGGGGTTGGATGTCTTGCTACTTCTTTCTTCCTTTGCACTAAACAATGAAGGCTGTTTCCCAAGTGAATTTATTTTCTTTCCCTTCCTAGATCCCAATCCTCTCTTCCTGGAGTCTTGTTTTTGTTCCTTTCCTTTCTTGGTATCTTTACTTTCCCTATTTCCCTGGACATACCACTTAACCCTACAAAAATTATCAACCCTCAAATACACTCTTATCTTGTCAATTTTACAGCCTCCATTTGCACAAGAATGTCAAGACTTTTCTCCTTTATCCAGTTTCTGCTACCTCTGCTGAGTGGAGGAGTGAGTGCATTTCTCAGTGTGTATGGACTCGAGGGTGGGATGAGGACAGAGGAAGGGATCCAGCCATTTCTCACAACCTCCACTGTTACCGAGCAGGTCAGCACCAGCTTTATCTCTTGCCTGGATCACTGCCCTAAGTGCCTATCAGTCTCCCTGCTTCTACCCACGCTGCCCACCATCTGTCATCAGCCCAGAAGCTAGCACTGACCCTTCCTAAACATGAATCAGATCATGCCACTCCTCTGCTCAAAAGCCTGCAAAGACTCCTCCTTTTACTCAGAATCAAATCCAACATTCTTACAATGGCCATAAGGCCCTGTATGATCTGGCCCTTAACGTTTGCCTCTGCAATACCTCAGCTGCTATAGCTGTGCCCTCCTTCCTCGCTCTGCTTCAGCCACACAGAACTCCCTGTGGTTCCCTGACACAGTCTGTGTGCTGCTTAGATCCTGTGCCCTGGTTCTTCCCTCTTCCTGGACTACCCTTGCCTCAGACAGCCATCCAAATAGCCACCTCCCTCACCTCCCTCGGGTCTCTGCTCATGGGGGCAGATCCCTCATGAATGTCTTGGTGCTGTTGTTGCATTAATGAGTGAGTTCTCACTCTTAGTTTACATGACAGCTGGTTGTTTGAAAGAATGTGGCACCCCTTCCTCTCTCTCTTGCTTCCCTCTCTGGCCATGTGACATGTCTCTTCCCCCTTCTCCTTCTGCCATGAGTAAAACTTCCTGAGTCCTCACTGGAAGTTGAGCAGATGCTGGTCCCATGCTTGCACAGCCTGCAGAACCATGAGCCAAATAAACATCTTTTATTTATAAATTACCCAGTCTTAGGTATTCCTTTACAGCAATGCAAAATGTACTAACATCCTGGGTATTGTGCAAAATTCACCAGAGAATGGAGGGGGCAAATTTCATCTGAGCATCAGTTTTAACTGATTAGGAAGGCTCATTTAAATGTCATCATAGAAATAAAAAACAGACTTGGGTCCTGTGGAAAATTAGTCACAAAGACTGTTCTACTTCATATTTCTTTTTCAAAGAGACACTTTTTTTGTGGCATCAAAGTTCCTTCTTAATCTGGCTACTCTATTACTGCAGTCTCCTCTCTCATGACATTCTACCGCAAAACCTACGTTCCTGCTGTAGTGCTTTCTCAGGTCATGCCACAGGATAGAGACTGAATGCCATGTGTTGAAATCTATTGCCCGATGTGCTGGTATTTGGAGGCATCCTAATGTGATGACTTTAGAAGGTTTTTAGGTCATAAGGGCTCCTCACAGGATTAGTAGCCTTAAACAAGAGATCCCAGAAATCCCTATTTCTTCTGCCATGTGAAGACACAGTGAAAAAAGGACCATCTATGAAACAGGAAGTGGACCCTCACCACTGAAACTGTTGGTGGCTTGATCTGGGACTTCCCAGTTTCTAGAACTATGAGAAATAAATTTCTGTGGTTTATAAGCCACCCTGTCTGTGGCATTTTGTTATGGAAACCCAAATGGACTAAGAAACCATGCTTTATCTCACTCTTGAATCTCTACTCATAACAGCCTTTTGGACTGAAATTCCTATTGCCCTTTCTTCTCTAACTCTGCTTGGGGAATGTCTGCTCCTTCTGGAACCCAACCTTCAGATAATCCATGAGGGCTTTCCTAAAACATTTTCACCTTCTTGCCTCAAGGAGAATTTACCACTCTCTCTGTATTAATTTGCTAGGGTTGCCATAACAAAGTACCACAAACCGGGTGGCTTATATAGCAGAAATGGATTGTCTCATAGTTCTGGAGGCTTGAGCTCTAAAATCAAGGTGTCAGCAAGGTTGGTTCTTTCTGAGGGCTGTAAAAGAATGATTTGATTCAAGATTCTCTCTTTGGTTTGCAAATGGCCTTCCTCCTATGTCTCTTCACATCACCTCTCTTTCTGTGTGTCTATGTCCAAATTTCTCCTGGTTATGAGGGCACCAGTCCTATTAGATTAGAGCCCACCCCAGTGACTTCATTTTAACTCTGTAAGATTATCTCTCTAAAGATCCTGTCTCCAAATAAGGTCACATTCTGTGGTACTGGGGATTAAGACTTCAACTCATGAATTTTGGGGGAAATAAGTCCACCCATAGCACCCTATTTTATTTATTTTCCTCTATTTATGCTGTAATAATTTTTTGAACTAGAGTATTTGTTTCTGCCTGACATCTTCCACTAGTGGGAACCACATTAGATTTTTCTTTATTCCTGACCCAGTATAATTCCTAGCACAAGAGGCTGATTGCTAAACTCAATTGGTCAGTTTTCTTTGTTTTGTTTTTTATTTTTGAGGCAGAGTCTGATTCTCTGTCACCCAGGCTGGAGTGCAGTGGTACCATCTCTACTCACTGCAGCCTCCATCTCCCCAGTTCAAGTGATTCCAGTGCCTCAGCCTCCTGAGTAGCTGGGCCTATAGGTGCACGCCATTATGTCCAGCTAATTTTTGTATTTTGAGTAGAGATGGGTTTTCACCATGTTGGCCAGGCTAGTCTCGAACTCCTGACCTCAAGTGATACCTACCTTAGCCTCCCAAAATGCTAGGATTACAGGCATGAGCCACCACACCCTCAACTGGCTGGTTTTCTGATTGAATGATCAACCAACAAAAATCCAAAATGATGGTAGTCAACCTTCCCCGTTTAATGTTTAAGAAGGGCGATGGAAATACCTGTGTGGAATTCTACATTTACCTTTTCTTATAGGTCCATCTCCCCCATTAGACTATGATTTCTTTGAGGACAGAACCATGTTTTATTCTTGATATAATAGAAATCATTAATTAGTAGCTTATCTGCTGTCTACCATACTCTTCCTTTTTACAAACAAAAGCTGCATTTTGTTGGGGAAGGCAACATGTCTCAGACTCCTCTGCAGATAAATGAGGCTATGGGACAGCGTTTTGGCCAATAAGAAGTAAATGGAAATGTGGATAGGACTTCCAGGAAAAGAGGAAAGGGCCCAGCTGGCATGTTTTCTTGCCCTTTGTCATTTCCCATTTTCCTATCTGGAATGCAGAGGCAGTGCTCAGAAGTGAAGCAACCAGTCTGTAACAGGTAAATAGAACACAGTAAAAATGGCTAAGCAGAAGGATAGAAAATATCTTTACTTCAACCTCATTTTTGAAAGATGGTTTCCTAGTACAAGATTCTAAGTTGACATTTATATCCTCTCAGCATGAAGAAATTTTTGCTGTCATTATTGCTGTTGAGAAGTTAGCCACCATTCTAATTGCCTTTTCTTTGTAGGTGGATGTGTCTTCTACTTGCTGTTTTTAAAAATCGTTTCCTTCCTCTCTTTTGGTGTTTTGCTTCACTGAAATATGTTTAAGTATGAATTTCTCTTGTTTATCAGACTTGTGACTCATTGGCCTTCTTGAACATGAGGATTGGAGTCTTTTGACAACTAAAAGCAATTATCAGTCATTCTCTCTCCAAATATTGTATTTTTCTCATTATCTGAATTATATCTCTCTAAAGCTTTCACTAATATATGTCAAATATTCCTACTCTATTCTCCATCTCTCTTTACTCTCTTTCATACTTTCTATCTTTTAATGTCTCTGGACTGTGTTCTGTATATTTTCTTTATATTTCTTTAATTAGTCAATGTCCCAATTGACTAATTCGCTCTCTAGCTGCATCTGTCTTGTCTGCTGTTTACATTGCCTTATTAATTTCAAGTTGTACGTTTATTACTTCTAGAAGTTCTAAAACTTCTCTAGTGACTCTTTTACAAATATGTTTGGTTCTTCTTAGAAAATTTCTTATTGTTGGTATTCTTCCTTTCCTTTATTTCTCAAAACATTAAATATATTTTATCTTTAGTATCTCATAATTCCAGTATATGAAGTCTTTGCAAGTTTGATTCTTCTGTTTATTTTTTCTGCTGCTTTTTACTTATGGCTTCTTTGTTCTTTAAGTGTTTTGTGAATTTTGACTGTAGACTGCTTATTTTTCTTATAACATTTTCAGTGGGAATTCTTTGAGGCCTGACTTGAAATTCCTCTAAGAGTATTTGGATTTGTTTGGCTTAATAATATGATGAAAGACACCACTAACATGGGGCCACTTTATATTCTTAATTTTTTTTGAAACACAGAGACATTGTGAATTAGACACCAAACCCACCATGAAGTCAGGTTTAATGGTTTGAATTCTCAGGAGAGATTCCCCTCATCCCCTACCCAGCACCCAGGTTGAGCCAGGCAAATTTCTTTGTTGTCCCTTCTAATGGTGGTTTTACTCCTTGTTTACTATTACACTGAAGGTGTGGCCCTTTGGATACCAGCTTTATGTTGGGTGTTCTCTATAGGCTTCATTTCCTTATATGAACCTTAAGTTTCACTTCCTGACTCCTCTGATTTCACTAGACTAGCTCAAATTTTCCAGAGTTCAGCAGAAAATCTCAGAAAGAAAGACAACTTTGGCAATCTCTTTCTCCATGGGGTCTCTGCTTTCACTTTGTTTTTGACCTCTGTGAATTCCTTCCTTATGCGCCAGTCATTAGATTCTTTCTTCTCCAGCATTATGGTTGTTTCAGTTACCACATCCTTCAAGGCTATCTATAAGCCATACCACAAGAAACAGAAACAAAAATTGTTTGTTTACGTTGGTGAAAAATTTGCAAATAATCTGAATATTTACCCATAAAAAATTTATGGTACGTATACATGTATGAGATGTACATATAAAATGTCATGAAATCATGAAAAGGAATGTGGTCAATGTACAGGTACTGGCATAAAAATATGTTTAACATACACTTTTAAATGCAAAGAGCTAGTTGCACAACAATATACATAACATGACTCTGTTTATGGTATATGTTTTGGAAAATGAGAAACATATGTTCTTTTGCAAAGACGCATTTTTATTTAAATGCACAGAAAACGATCCAGATGCTTACAGACTAAATGTAAAGGAATTTTATTTATACCTTTTTTAACTTTTTAAAATGAAAATGTATTCCTGTACTACTTGAGTTTATTAAAAATAAACACAAGTTTAAGAGATTATAAGTTATAAGGCATATGAAGCACTTAGTACAGTGCCTGACACATCATAAGAACTTAACAAATTTTTGCTTGTATTGTTATTTTCATTTAAAAGAAAGAATTATTGATACATAGTGAAGTATAGTATGATATGATGATGGACTGTGCTGCTCTACTAATCAGTAGCAGACCTCAGATTGGAAGCTTCTTTTTTTTTTTTTTTTTTTTTTGAGACGGAGTTTCACTCTTGTTGCCTAGGCTGGAGTGCAATGGTGCGATCTCGGCTCACTGCAACCTCCGCCTCTGAGGTTCAAGCAATTTTCCTGTTTCAGCCTCCCTAGTAGCTGGGACTACAGGCATGTGCCACCATGCCTGGCTGATTTTTGTAATTTTAGTACAGATGGGGTTTCTCCATGTTGGTCAGGCTGGTCTTGAACTCCCGACCTCAGGTGATCTGCCCGCCTCGGCCTCCCAAAGTGCTGGGATTACAGGCATGAGCCACTGCGCCGGGCCTGGAAACTTCATCTTTTGATTAAAAATACCTATCTATTTCCAAACTGTAATTTATAGATCACTTGTTTCACTTGCTGCTTTCAGATGTTAATAGGTATTATTCAAAAAAATCCAGGATCAAATGTATTTTTAAATGCTGGGTTACACAAGTATAATAATTTTTGTTTGTTTTGTTTTTTAACAGTCAAAGTTATAAAATTCTAATATACATTATGAGTCTCAAAGAGGGAGATCTTGTATAAAACACTCCTCAACTTACTGAAACCTAGAATCCTTTCTCTCAAGCATCCCCAGGGACTTCTCTTCCATGAAACAATGAAACACCCTTTTGGAAATACTTCACTAGACCATAATACATATAACAGATACCACAATATCCATTTACTGACTCTGAACAAATTGTGAGTTTTTATAGCCAAGTTGTCATGATGTTTAATGGATAGTGCATTCTCTTTTGTCCTTTAATTTGTCTAGAACAGATTCCAAGTATAAACAATGACTTGTTTTGTAACTGAAGGCAAGAGACCTTCCCTGTCGAGACCTTCCCTGTCCATGTCTCAGTTTACGAAACACTTCTTTGGATTAGCATTGATTAATGGATGGAAAATATGATGCACCTAGAGCTGTTTCTGGGCATCAGATAACCTAAAGCCAAACAACAGGGCAGGCATGAAAAATAAGAGGAGACAAAAACGAGACCCCTGATGTCCTTGTTCCTGCTGACTGTTACTACACAATTAAGATCCCTGCTGATTGGGAAAAAAAATACACTACCATCTGTAACTGGATGAAAAAATATTTTTTGCACATGCTTGGACTGTATAAAGGAAAACTCAATGAAGTCAGAAGATATCAAAACAAAATATGCAATTCATTAGCTGTAAGCTATATAAATAAGCTATGTAAATAATGAATGAATGTATACATCTTGCTAAGTATCTCCTTCCTCCACCTTTTACATCTGCTAATTGTAACATGTTTGCAGAGAGCTGTTATCTTGGCATTCTTCATCCTTTTGAAAATACACCATTCAAACTTGTTAATTTGTTCTTACAGCATCAGTTAACCAAAGGGTAGCATGGAGAAGAAGAGATTGTTACTGGCGGCAGGTATATGAGTTACTGGTGGCAAATCCACATGGGTCTGCAACAACCTCAATTCTTGCCTCCTCAGAATAAAGAATTTGACTGAGGGGCATAAAGCAGAAAAAGAGACCAAGGCAAGTTTCAGAGCAGGAGTGGAAGTTTATTAACAAGGCTTCAGGGCCGGGTGTGGTGGCTCACCTGTAATCTCAGCACGTGGGAGGCCACGGTGGGTGGATCACGAGGTCAGGAGTTCAAGACCAGCCTGGCCAACATGGTGAAACACCATCTCTGCTAAAAATACAAAAATTAGCCAGGAGTGGTGGCAGGCCTCTGTAATCCCAGCTACTCAGGAGGCTGAGGCAGGAGAATCTCCTGAACCCGGGAGGCAGAGGTTGCAGTGAGCTGAGATTGAGTCACTGCACTCCGGCCTGGGCAAAAGAGTGAAACTTTTGTCAAAAAAAAAAAACAAAAAAAAAACCCTACAAAAAAGCAACAAACAAAAAACAAGGCTTTAGAAAAGGAACGAAAGGAAAGAATACTTGGAAGAATGTGAAGCGGGTGATGTGAAGAACAAGACTTAGCTTATTCCAGATTGTGGGTGAAGAACAAGTGTGGTGTTTAACCATGATCCTAGGACTTTATAGGCTGCCATCTTGCATCCCTTGCCCGTGATTATTCTCTTGAGGTGAGCTGCCCACATGTGTAGTACCCTCCTTACCCTTGGGAAGTGAGCACACACAGGGTGTTTAGAAAAGGGAAGTCATGCCCATCTGAGGCTTTCTTCCCTTTTCCAGTGGTGTGCCCCCAGAAGGTCATATTCTACCATTTTGTCTCTTAATGCGTATGCCCAGCAAGTTGCTTCTCCCTGACATTGGCATTCAATTAACACTTTAATGTTAACAGCTGTGGATGAGCTGGAGACTGTCTCTCCCTGGCTCTGGCCACATTTTTTAGAGAGGCAGTATGATAATTGTTGAACCATCACCTGACATTCCTAGTGGGTGGCAGAGAAAAGCCCTGTCTTGCCTCACTCATGTCTATGTCTAACTACCTGCAACAAGAAGATAAAACGAGACCCCCAATGTCTTTGTTTCTGCTGACTGTTAGCATCTTCAGACAGAACCATCCTTAGGCACATGCATTTTTACTATGAATGGTATATTAGGAATAGAGAGAGAATATAAGCTGAAGATGTAGAATGGGGACTTGTGACTTCAATAGAAAAGAATTGCTTCCATTTTTTAACATTGGGGGTTAGGATAGTTTCGCTTCTGTAGTATGTGCAACTGGGCTTGACTTAGATTATTCCAGATTGTAGGGGAGAAGGAGGTCTTTACTTCCAAGAACTGTCTGAAAAACAGAGAACTCTCCCTGGGACATGATTTTTTTAAAGCCTTCTAGAAGGAAAAGGCCTCTTTGGTGACATCAAAGGGCTTCCTCATTCTAATCCGTAAAGAAGTTCAGTTGAAGTGAATAGAAGTTCCTCCATGGCCTGAGACCGTAACATTACTTTTTTTCCTCAGCTATGTAGAAAGCAAAAAGTGATAATTTGGATTCGTTAATTTTTTAAGCACAAAAGTACCAAGTGCAGTGTTTCCTGACCCTTGCCTCTGAGTGGGTTAACGAGGTAAGGGCACTGGTGAGAAGGAGGTATATAGATTACTGTCTGTGACCAGGAAGTTCTCCATTCTGATAAGGCTGAATTTGATCATTCTATTAATAATAAGTGCTAAAGTCTGGAATATGTCTTCTATTGTCCTATATTTGTTAAAATTGTTCATCTGTGCTCTCTTGCTACTCATGAAAATGACAGTGAAAAATAGCTGTCCATTAACACAAAAGCAAAATGTAATGCAGTAATGATGCTTGAAGCTTCCTGCAATGTTAGAGTTTTTAGAAATCATTAATAATAAATTACCAGCAATGCAATGGGCAGCTGATAACTCCTTTCTTTGGTAGGTAAAACTCTCCATTATAAAATAATAATACACTAAGTCATATGCCATAGCCTTCAGCAATTTTCTTAAAGTTATTTTACTTTAAGACCAGTGTTGCCAACATTGAATTCATTTTACAGATAAGAAAACTGAGGCTATTTTACCCAATGATAATATCGGAATGAGTCAGAATATTGTAATTGAAATCACTAGCTTAGTTCCAGATTTAAATTAAGGCCTCTTACATATTTGTAAATGTGACAGGCACCAGTAGAGATCATTGGTTAATGAGTAGAGGTTGGAATGGAGATAGGGTTCCATTAATCACAAACTCTAGGCCATATTTCTCAGTGTGTGGTTTGGGGCCATATGGGGAGTAACAAAATGTACTCTTGGAGGAAAGGAAACAAACACAAAGCTTGCAAACAGGATGGCAAAACACTCTCGCGTCAAAGACCCTTGTTTATCAGCTCAAGGGCTCAATACTCAGTTATCAGTGTGTAGCAGGGTCCAAGGCATGCAGCAAGTCCAAACATGCTCTGAGATGCTTCTCTCCTCTCATTTCCCTTAGTTCCATTTAGCAATTATCCAAGAACCTGATAGCTTCCTCTTTATGACAGAGTCTGCAAGAATACAAAAAGGAAATAAAAATGGCCATCCAAGTCCCAGAGCCCACATCCAATTCCCAGAGCCCACAAAGAGGGACTTCATGAAGGATAGTTCTGTCTGGTGCTGTCATCCAAGACTTTATCTTTGTAATATGTGAAATCAGTCTGTTAGATAAAGATTAGCTCACACACTCAGTTTTTTTTTTTTCTGAAGAAGAACTTGTAGGAAGGTGAATTCTAAAACACAAATTGTGTGACTTTTGGCAGGACACTTCCCTCTGTGCCTTTGCTTCCTTATAGATAATAGGAGGTGGAAGGATTAAAATAAGTCAGGATCCTAAATCACTGGCCCACCAGAGAGCGGTGGCTTAAGCACGATAGCTTAAGTTCCTCCCTGCTTCAAAATTTGATGATGCTTTTATGTTAAGCAGCATTGATATTAAGCAGTCATGGTTCATTGTTCCACCCAGTTCTGGGCTAGATATATATAGCCTGATACTTTACAGACTTCTAAGGGATGATCCTCAAACACATCAGAAATATAGGAAACCATAGAAATAACAAGTTCCTGAACATCTACCACTGCTTATGAAATAGTTGTAAATCATTTGTCTCCAACTATATTCTTTGTATAGTTATAAAATTCAGGACTCTCTTCCAAGTGAGGAAGCAGATCTTCTCTTCAGTTCTGCAACTGTTGAAACTTTAGGTAGACTCAATAATAATGACTTAGGGCAAAACCTTAAAATTCAAGCTCTTTTAAGGAAGAACACATAATTTTAACCACATAAACAATCTTACAGCCCTCATTCAAATCAAATACCATAACACATTTCTTATCAGACCTTAATGAATAGAAATGCAATTTCTTATAACTTAAATTCTAAAAGAATTACGTGACATGAGACAGAAGAAGGAAAAATGCATTGAACAAAAAGAGCCTGATACATCCTCATAAGGTTATTGGTCAATATTCCAAAAAATAGGGAAATAATCATGAATATATGTCTTTTTTTCTGGATATAAATAGGCTTCACTTCAGGCTGTCATCTTCACTGTGTTCTTTCTTTTTTTTTCTTTTTTTTTTTTTGAGATGGAGTCTCGCTCTGTTGCCCAGGCTGGAGTGCAGTGATGTGATCTTAGCTCACTGCAAACTCCGCCTCCCGGATTCAAGCAATTATCCTGCCCCAGCCTCCCAAGTAGCTGGGATTACAGGCATGCACCACCATGCCTGGCTAATTTTTGTATTTTTAGTAGAGACAAGGATTCACCATGTTGGTCAGGCTGGTCTTGAACTCCTGACCTCATGATACACCTGCCTCAGCCTCCCAAAGTGCTGGGATTACAGGCGTGAGCCACTGTGCCCGGCCGACTGTGTTCTTTCTTATGGAAAGCATTTCAAAATGACCTGCCAACAGGGTCCCAACCAGCCTGGAACAAAAGAAATGGCATCACCCACCCTGGTGTTCTAACAAGAAATTGCTTTGGAAGAGCGGATTGGCCTCTCTTTTCATATGACACCTGATTCATATCCTTGACAAAATTAATTTTCAATGAAAGGAGAGCTCGTTACTAATTCATTGAAATGGCTCTGTGCATTGAGAGCCAATTCTCCTAAATTTGACTTGAACATCCTTGTGTGGTGTCTTCCAGGAAAACAGTCTTGCCTCCTTGAATGGCCTTTAACACCTAGAGCCAGGAAAATTCCCTGACACATTTAGACTCTGACTGGGGTCAATGTTCAGCACCCCACAAGCACTCCTAGGGATAGTGACACATTTTCCATCTTCTCTCTTGTTTCCATTACTCCCTGGGAAGGTTCAAATTAGGCAAGCATCAATATTTTGATGCAGTGACATGATAAATATCCATGGTCAAGGCTTGCAACTGCATTTTTGAAATGTCAGACAGAAGGGAGTAAAAGCAAATAAAACCAACCAAAAACACCACAAAGAGAAAATATATTAAGTGCCTTGAGAGATGTCCTATAGAACAATCTCTTACAGAAAAAAAGAAAAACCTCAATCTCAACATGTCTAAAACTGAATTTATTATTTTCCCTCCAAAACCTGGTCTGTGTTTCTTAGAGAATGGCATCACTGTTAAACCCACTTGTACAACCAAAGAACTAAAAAGACATCCTTGATGACTCCCTTGCCCTCAGCCACCACGTAGAATTCTTCACCAACGCCTGTTGATTTTACCCCTTGAATATCTCTTGACTCTGACTCCTCTCCATCTCCACTGTCATCACCATCATCCTTCATATCTAGTTACTGGTTGCGTTAGGCCATTCTTGCACTGCTATAAAGAAGTATCTGAGACTGGGTAATTCATAAGAAAATAAGTTTAATTAGCTCACAGTTCTGCAGGCTCTACAGGAAACATAGCAGCATCTGCTTCTGGGGAGGCCTCAGGAACAATCCAATCATGGCAGAAGGCAAAAGGGGAGCAGACACATCAAATGGTGAGAACAGGAGCAAGAGAGAAGTACAGGGGAGGTGACACACTTTTAAATGACCAGATCTCACAAAAACTCACTACTACAAAGACAGTAACAAGACATGGGGGTTCTGCCCACGTGATCCATCTGCCCCATTGATCTCCCACCAGGCCCCCACCTCCAGCACTGGGGATTACAATTCAACATGAGATTTGGGTGGGGACAAATATCCAAACTATATCACTGGTAAAAACTGCTGGATTGTCTAGCCTCCTCTATTAACTCTGACCTACAATTTATTCTTATGCCACAGCTAGAATAATCTTTTTCAAACATAAATCCAATGGTAATATTGCTTTCTGGATAGAGTCCAAGATCTGTACATGACTGAAAAAATTCTGAATCTTCTGGCCTGACCCACCTCTTCAGCTTGACTTTGAGCTACTTCTCTTCATACACTGTGATACACTGTGCTTTAGTCACTTGGACCTCCTTCCAGTTCTTCAAACTCATATGTTTCCTTCCAACCACAGCATCTTTGAGGATGACATGATGCCCAATGTCTAATGCTCTTTGGTTCACACTTCTTCCTCCATTCACCTAATTAGCCATTATTCATCCTTCAGAGCTGAGATCAAGTGTCAGTCTCTCAGAAAGGCCTTTCTTGATTCCCTCAGTCCAGCCATGTTCATTGTCATAAAACTGTCTTCCTTTACTTCAGAGCAAACAGCTCATGTGCAATTTTATATTCATTCATCCTTTAATCTATTGTAAGTTCAATATAGGGGGGGACAATGTCTGACTTTTTTTATCATTGTTTGTTTATTCTACCAGTTTCAGTGAGAAATATGTTTAAAAGCTTCCATTGTGATTATGAATTTTCCTATTTCTGCTTTAATTCTATCTTTTTTTATACATTCTGAAGCTACACGATAAAACACACAAATTTAAGCCTATTTTATCATCCTAGTGGACTGACACTTTTACAGAGGGTACTTATTGACTTGCAATTTACTTTGTTTAATATTAGTATAACTATGGCATTTTTCTTTTAGTTAGGGTTTGTATAGTGTATCTCTCTCCATTATTTCACTTTTTTTTTCTGTATCTTGTATTCAAGATGCTTCTCTTGTAAGCATTGCATTATTGGGTCTTGTTACATTTTAATACAGTCTGACGATATAAATGTTAAGAATTATTTACACTTAATATAATTGCTGAAACCCTTGGGGTTTTTTATGTTATTTTTTCCAATTTGTTTCATCTGTTCTACATTTTTTTCTTTACTTTCTTTTGAGTTAATCAAATTTGTTTTGCTACTCCATTTTTTCACATCTTGGCAGTTATAACTAATCTTTTTACATTCTTTCAAAGGTTATGTTAGAGATTCACCATGCATCCTGCATTGGTTAAAGTATAATACAAATTTGTGCTTTTATCAATTTCTGTACAATTGAAGCATATTTGAACATTTTGACTTTATCTTCTTTCTGCCTTTTAGGCTATCATTGTCATGTATTTTAAATCTACATATTAAAAATTTAAAACCTTTATAAGGACATTATTAGTATTGGCTTATATAGTCAATATTTATTTAGATTTACTTACATATTTATTTTTCTTTTACTATTCATTCTTTGCTACAATTTTTTGCTGTCATTTAGCATCACTTTTCTTCTGCCTGAAAAACTCCCTTGTGTATTTCCTTTAGAGCAGGCATTAGTGACAAATTCTTCTGGAAAATACAGTGTTCAAGGCTGTGGGTCCAGCTAAAATTTTGCTGGAAACACAGAGAAGAAAGAACTTGTTGAGCTATATTCTATGATTATGAGATTAATTAAATCCAGACTTCAGGAAATTCTACAGGTCAAACAGCCCAAGATTTTCAACAGATAAAGTCTGAGGAGAAGAAAGGAATAGAAGGAGGTGCAGTGGATTAAAAGAGGTGTACATATCAAACATTTTTAATGGGCAAGTCTAGACTATAGTGTCTAGGGATGCATATGTGGGTAATAAAGCTATAAACACAAGAAAGAGATTACAATAAAAGTGTAAAGGTTGCTTCTAGGGAAGGTGGTGCATTGTGATCAGGATAGCACACAAGGAACGTTTCCAAGTGGCTGGAAAACTTCTATTTCTTTATGGCAGTTACAAGAGTGTTTGCTTTAAAATAGTTTATTAAGCTATACATTTTTTTTGAGTGGTTTCTTTGTGTTTTTTATTTTACAATAAAAATATACAAAGTAAAAAATGAATTAGAAATTAGTAAAATTTCAACTTCAGTATTTTTATTATCTTACTTTGGCAGGGATATTTTACACTTTAGGATGACCTACCATTGTCTTTTGCATCCATAATTTTGATTAAGAATTCAGCTGTCAGCCTTACTGTTCTTAAAGATAATGTGTCCTTTTTCCTCTAGCTATTAACATTTTATCTTTTTCTTTGGTTTTCAACAATTTTATTACTGTGCACCTTGCTGAAGTTTATTTGTATTTGTCTATCATTGGATTCAGAGTGTTTCTTGTAACTGTGACTTCAAATATTGCTTCTACCCATTCTTTCTTTTTTCCTCTTCCTGACATTACGATGTCCTAAATATCTCTTACTGTCTTTTTCTCTTGTTTGACTCTCTTTTCCTCTCTGTGGTTCAGTCTAGATATTTTCTACTGACCTATATTCTAGTTCATTATTTCTTTCTTCAGCTATGTTCAGTCTGCTCCTAATTAATTTCTTGAATTTAAATTTTATTTATTGTGTTTCAGTTCTAGAATTTCCTTCTTACTCTTTTTTATAGATTTTAGTTTTCTGTTGAAATTCTCCATCTCATCAACAACTTTCATTCATATATTTAATAAAGTATTTAAAGTCTGTGTCTGATAACTCCAGGATCGATATAGTATCTAGATCCCCTGTGGATCTCTTTCTATTATCTCCAAATGATTTTTGGTCACTTGGCTTATCTCCTTGTATTCTAGAATATTTTTAAAAAGAATGTTGGGCTTTATTCTTTGAAAAATTATAGAGATTATTTGAAGTTCTGGATGATGTTATCTTTCTTCCTAGAGGTTAATGCCAGGCAGTTAAGTGAACCAAGTCACCTTAGTCCAACTGGGCTGAGCTGCTTTTACTTTTCGTGAGAGCTGGTCTATACCTAGTTTGCCTTTATGCTTAGATTGCTGTCCTTGAGGGATCCCAGCTGAAAGCCTAAGGTGTTTCTCAGTGCCTCTCCTCCTTGAGCCATGACCTCCAATTTTGTTCGTGAGATTGTGAAAACTATCTTCAGCCACTTATGAGCAGGCTAATGCTTCAAGGACAAAGTAGAACTGCATTTTGATCTTAACTTCTTTGTATTTATCTTTTCTCTGGAATTTTGTCTACTGATGCCCTTGCTGCCTTGATAGCTCTGACAATCCTTCAAGTAGTTTTTAAAATATATTATCCATTTTTTTCCCAGTTGTTCTTTGTGAAGCATTTGTCTAATAGAAGCTAGTCTGTCATAGTTACAAAAAAAAGTCTCTTTAACTACTATTTATTGATCATTTACTCAGAGGTCCTGTAATTTCCTCACATCACTCTGAGTTTTTTCTTTATTGAACTCTCCACAGTTTATAATTATTTTTATGTTTCCTTATTTGACATCTGTTTCCCCCTTAGACTGAAAACTCAGTGGGCCATCAGGAATCATGTGTTTTGCTTGTCACTGAATCCTTGATATCTAGCCCAGAATAGGCACTCAATAAATATTTTTAAAAAATGAATATAGGCTCTTCGTCTAAGCATTTTATATACTTTAATCCTTTCCATAACCAAATAAAGCAGGTATTGTTAGCTCTGTTTTAGTGAAGAGATAACAGAAAATTAGAGAGATAAGTAACTTCATGTGGTCATTATATGTAAAATGTTCTGTAAAACTCCTCTTCCTGGACGCCTCATCATTATGCTTCTGCAACCTGTTGCGTGCAGCCAGCTTTTTTTTTTCAATATACGGGCTATAAAATGTGTTCCTGTTCCTTCTCTTCATTTTCTTCTTCCTCCTTTTGTTAATATTTCATGCCTTGTGTTTTTAGGCCTTCAGTGCTCGTAAGCATTTCATTACCCAGTGAGCTGGAAAAATAAAAGACGATGAAGCTCACATAGCTGAGCAAGGAGTCTATGCTCCAAAACACCAAGAGGAGGGTGCGTCCTCCCCTCCCCTCAGGCCACAGTTGGTAGCTTTGGTAACTAGACTCATTCATTTAAAATTTTTAAACATTTAATTTAATTTTCTTTTAAAATACACTTTATTTTTTAGAGCAGTTTTAAGTTCACAGCAAAAATGAGCAGAAAGTACAGAGAGTTCCCACATACCCCCTCACACACGTACAGAGTGGTGCATTTGTTACCATCGATGAACCCACATTGGCTCATTCATTTTTATGCTGTATAAAACCATCTGGGATCATGTGTTTGCCCAGTTTCAGCTACCTTGTGTTAAGAGTCCTCTTTTGACCTGCAGTTAAAATTAAAAAGTCTCTGCTTCTTTGTCAGCATTCATTCTGTTCTTAACATGCTGCAGTAAAGTTCACTTACCCCTGAACTTTGACTGTTCTAGCACATTTCAGTGTTTGCATGCTCAAAACCAAGCAATTAACTTTAATATGCATTCTTAAAGGAAATCAGGTACAATCTGTGGAAGACGTAAAGGATTGCATTGTCACATTGAGTCTGAAATCTTTGTGATGCTGCTCACACTCATGGTGCTCTCTCCTTCTGCCCAACAGACCAAGGCCTGGCTCAGGTCCCACCACAGCTGTGAAGCCTGTTCTAACAAGCTCCATCCCACAACAATTTTTTTTTTCATCTTTGGCATCATATCTGGTATCAAACGCTCCCAGAGAAAGTCATTAACTTTCTCTGAGCTTCAGTTCTCTTTTCTGAAAATGTGGATCAAAACACCTCCTGACAGGCTTGTAGATCAATTTACATGCACCCAAATGTGTCCAGGAGAGGCACAGAGCAGACAGGCAGGAGACATCAGTACTCCCCGTTTCCTTGCCTGCTCAGGGAAGTTTTCCTGGAGGACAGGTGCACAATGTGGGAGATAAAACTGTAAAACTCTATGCAAATGCGCTTGGACATAGATTACAGCACAGAAACAATACCTCTGTGCTATCAATTCCCTTCTGGATTTGTAAAGAAAGTGGACTAAGAAGTCGCCGGAGCGGAGCAGGGGAAAGATAGTACAGCTGCCAGTGAAAGTCAAAGAAAAAGTGGGGAACAGGGCACCATGTGGCCCAGGAATATCCATCCATTTGTGGGCAAAGGGAAATGGAGCACAAAATGGCTACTCATCAAGGCAGGTAGCCCTTTGCAGTCTCCATCTATGTGGAGACTGAGCTTCTAGTCACAGTACACAAAGGACATGGGTGAGATTTGGACAGACAAGGAAGAGGAAAATGGTTTCTGAAGGGGGAAAACAGAGAGATCCATAACTCTAGGGCACAAAATAAAGGTATTTTAGCACTCTCACAGCACACCGAGACAATGAGCAAACCCACCTGACAGGGGTCAAGTGCTTGGAAAGTCAGAAGGAAGCTGATAGTAAAGGATTTTGAATGTCTGATTGAGGACAATGGGTTTTATCCTGCTATCAGTGGGGAGATATTGGGGAACTTTGAGCTGGCGTATCACGTGATGACTGAGATACTTGAGCAGCACACACTGCAGGGGAAAGAGGCCAGAGAGCAAGTGCAAGTTTCTTACAACAGTCTTGATAGGAGCTGAGAAGGCCTCACCTTAAATGATTACAATGCAAATGAAGCAGAAGGAATTTGTGTTCAAGCCTTGCCTTTTAAAATATTCCCATAGCCTCAATTTCTTCTGGATTCTTTCCCAATACCACTATATGGCAGACTCCAGGTGTTTAAATATGTTTTTTTTTTAAAGTTGGTGAGCATTTTATATATCTATAAAACCTCCATAACCCAACATCAAAGAGAGATCCAGAATATAGTATAACATAACATGAAAACCGGTGCTATTCCACTCAGGAAGCGAAGAGCATAACTATGACAACCATTGTGATTTTTCTTTTATAGTAGACAGGCTCAGCACAGGCAGAAAGAAACAAAACTTCTTAGCATTCATGAGTATATTGTTCCAAAATGCAGAAGGTGAAAGTCATGGTCATGGAGAAGTCAAGTGACCTGGGAAGAGAATTGGCCATGGCTCTCCAGGTGAGGAGGAGACAGAAATGAAGCTGGGAGACCTACACCCTTCACCCTCGCTCATGGAACCAAGCTCAAGCCTCCCTCCCCTGCCCGCAGTATAAATTGAACAGAGAAGTATCAATGAGTATCCTACTGAAGGGCTTAAGGAGGAATATTTTGGGATGTTTCAAGATGCAGAAAAGGATCCAAACATCAGTTCTCAAATGAACGATGAAACACAGCTACCATTTGTTGAGACCCCTTCTGTGGCAAGCTCTAAATGCCCTTCTGCTGTCATGTCACCTAATTCTCACCATCGAAGTGGATTTGGGGATGGTCTTCATCCTATTTTATACATAAAACTATGAAGCTCAGAGACCTGCAGTAAGTAGCCCAAGACCTTAGTGTAGAGCCAGGATTAAAATCCAGCTATCCCTCCCTCCAAGGACCTATTTGCTTGCCTTGTTATGGCATTGAATATTATCACACATAAGGCTTATAAAGTGGGGAGAAGACACCTTTATGCAGTGCCTGTGTTTTGTTGGCCTCATTTGCATCTTATTTTCTAGTCCAAAACATCACAATCCTCCCACTGCACAGCTGCCTCTACCTGGCCTGTGCCTTCTTGAGAAAAGCTCTTTGGTGTGGCTGGCAAGGCTTCAGAACTGCATGTTTCTGTTGAAGAAAAAAAAGTCTGAGGTAGGAATTTAGTCTCACTCAGACTCAGCCCTTTGGCCTGAATGCAGAGAAAGAAGTCCAAGTCCCTGAAGTCCAGAGAAGGAAGAGTTTCTGGAGCTAAGCCAAGGTGACCTTTCAACAAGGAGCACCCTTTATTGAGGCAAAGAATAGAATCTTTGCTCCTTTGCTGAAGGTGCCCCCTCCACTTAGAAAACTGTTTCCCCCACTCTCCCCTTGGCCGACTCCTGCTAGGCATTCATAAGTCCCAAGTCAGGAATTGCCCCTCTAGGACACCCACCCTCCTATGTTCCCACCACACCCATGCTTTCCTCTGACATCACACTTGCCCTTTAGGTGACTTCTCTCCTGCTAAACTGTGAGCTACTTAAGGTCCAGATCCGGTTTTACTCTGCTAAGAATCCCTAGTGCTATAAACTTCATAAATATTGAGTGAATAAATGAACAAAAGTGGCCAATCCAAGCCTTTGTGGGGAGTATTAGAGTAGGGTTTAGATCTGGAGTACACAGAGGGCCAGACACCTCCTACCTGACTCCAGAAACTTACCCTCTCCTCTGCCACCCCTCAGACTTTGATGCTCTCTCAGTCATTGGTAGCAGTGATACCAGAAATGCCTTAGGAGATTCACCTTTGTCTGTGAAGTCGGAGGTGTCAAAGGAGTTCTGCTCTTTGCTTTGGGTTCATGCTTCATTCTGGGAGGGTGAGAGCTGAGGCTCTGCCTTGGTGGGTTCCTAGCAGAGGAGAAGGAAGGTGCAGTTTCAGAATCCCACCTGATAATATTTACTTCAGGCAGTTATGGCTAAAGGTGCTCTAGTTTGGGGAAACAAGAATCAGAGGATGCTTCCTTCCCATTCGACAGTATATATCAATCAACATGACTTTCTTGAGTTAACCCCAACATCTTCAAGTACGATTTAGAGGCAGTCCAGAGAACCTGGTGCAAGCCCTGAGCTGACACAGTGCAGGATAAGAAGGCAGACACTGGGGAAGGAAGTTCATCTCTCTGCAGATACTGTAGGTAACTGAGTGTGCATGGGGCTACCTGCCCTAGCCAGGCCATGCCCCATTCAACTTCCCACCAAATATCTCTCCTCTGCGCCAGCTTCTGAGGATTGGACAGAAGCCAGGTGCTGCTGCAACTGTGAAGACCTGTTATTTGCTCACTTGGGCTACTCTCCTTTTGGAACCCTCACCTGCAGGCGACCCCCATGCTGCACAGCTGGCTCAGGGTGGCAGTGGAGCCTCCTGTGCACGAAGCTCCTGTGGGGTGCTGCTGCCCTGGGCTCCCTTTTCCTCATCTGTGTGCTCTGTCTGTTTACTCTTTACCTAAGGATTCATGAAGCACACGTGAAGCAAATTGGCAGCAGGTATTGGTGGCCAGACAGACCCAAGGTTGAAGTCCCTGATCTTGTACTTGCACAATTGTCTGTTGTCCCTGGGCCCTATTTTCTTTATCTATCCAATGAAGCTAAAAATCCCTACCTTGCAGGTTGTTGTGATGATGAAAGCTGTTTCTCAACCTTAGCTACACATTAGAATTCCCTGGGGAGCCTTAACGTGCCAATGCCCTGATCCAACCCAATCAGTCTTTGGAGAGTAGACCCAGGCACCAGTATTTTGAAGATTCCTGGGAGATTCCTAAGCGAACCCTAGGTTGTGACCCCTGGATTACAGGCAATGTGTATAACCTGAGTGACATACTGCTTTCGGAATCGACTATCCCATTAATAAATGACACCAATATTACTATAATATTATTGCTGCTCCTAATCTTCCTTCTGCCAAGAAAGGAAGTAGGATTATGGGCCTAAAATATCCAAACTGTAAATAACAGAGCATATATAAGTGACATCACTAGCCTCCAAGCTGCTCAGTGAGATAATAACAAGAGCGACTTGAAATAGCCAGTCATCTGTGAGGACCCCAGTTCTTTAAAATACATGCATACCATCTCTCACATCCCTGCCTCATCCAGCTTGGGTCTGGGCCAGTAGAAACTTTTCCAGTTAAAGCCCAGTGCCTTTATTTCCAGTACTGATTGTCACCTGGGAGACAGCTGTCAACTTGTGCATCCCAAGTTACCTTTGCTCTGCAGTAAATAGATGACTTACAGTTGGTCCCAACAGGTCAAGGAACAAGCAGCCCTGGGCCATCATGTCTGGTGGCTGAGGCTGCTGAGACAATGCCCTTGGTGTCTATGAAGGAGTCATAAAGTTGGGCTTGACACTCTTTAAAGTTATCTTAGTTTGCTGATTGTTTGGCTAGAGGGACTGGTGTTGAGCCCTTCCTGGCTGTATTAGGGCTTTGCATGATAAGCATAATTAGGGTGAGAGGAGGCTGAGTAGCCTTCAGTGTCTGAGGTGGCAATGGGTCAGGCAGAGCAGTGCAGATTATTGACCTAAGTAGAAAACCCCCAAGCTGCACTTTAGATACCAGGTCCCTTCTTTTTCCAAACTAAAAAGGTCCTGGGTGTTGGTAGCAGAAGGGCTGACTATAGGTTAATGTTGCTACTTATCCTGATTTGTGGGGCAGGGAGGGCTAGCTTTAGTTTTAAGCCAAATGTTTAAATGTTTCTCAAATCTATCTACCTCTTTACCTCCAAACCACCCAAGTCTGGGCCAGAATCATTAAAAGATGGTGCACTTGTGCCAACTCGATGGCCACAGCCTCCCACCAGGATCCCCACATTCTCTCCTGCCTCACAGAGCAGCTAAGATGATCCAGCCTCACCTCAGGTCAGACCATTTCACCTCCAGTGTGAAACCCTCCCGTGATTCCTTGATACTTTTGGGATCAAGCCTGACCCTTTGACATGGTCTCCAAGCCTAGGTCAGCCTGACCATCATCCTCTTACCGCCTGACGTTGCTGCAGGTGGGTGGAAGGCCTCGGCTCCTCTGAACTCCAAGCTTCTTTTCCTTTTAGGTCTTGGAACCACATCTTCCACCCACCTGGGGCACTTTCTCAAGCATAACTCTCAGCCGCCTTCAGTTTTGAGCTTAAATTTTACTTCTTTTCTTCCTCCCACTAGAGTTCCTCACACATGAGCCCCTTGAACTCTGAGTTTGGGGTCCTAACACTTCTTAGGCTTTATTGTTACCCCTTGCCTAACCAGAATCTAAGTTCCATGAAGGAGGGACCCCATCCATACTCCCCATGCCAGTGAATACATTTCGAGTAAACCCCAAAAGTATTTGCCAATGATAAGGTAAAAGCAGTGGGGTTCACAAAGGACAATACCATTTGCAGAAGAAGCACCACGTAGCAATAAAAACCCAAATGGTTATCCAGATTGTGTAAGGGCCACAATCATGGGCAAGGTCCCTATCATGTGTAAGGGACAATGTGAGTTATTTTATCTATACGAAATATGACTTTTTTTGGTAATTGTCATTTTTTCAAAGAACTTTTTGCTAGGCTATCTAAAAGGTGAACAACTCAGGAGAATAGGCATTATAGTTGACAGTTATTTAGCAACTACAGTGTGCCAGGTCCAACAACCTTATGAAGTAGGTGCAATTATTACTGCCATTTGGTGAATAAGGAAACTGAGATGCATAGGAAATTAAGTAATTTGCCTAGTGCTATAGAGCTGATCGGTTGAAATCGTATCTGAAGCCAGGCACTGCCATTCCTGGGCAGGCACCCACTGTACTGTCTCCCTATGGAACTGCAGACCACCTTCCAATACTGAGGGTCTTCCACATTTGCCAGAAAATACCATGGGCTGAAGATGTGCAATAGGCTTTACCTCCCTCTCTCAAGAGGTGGAGCTGGTTCATGCCTCGGATCATAAAAGGGTGGGGTTTGATTTCTCATCTTTGTGAATTATTTCTGAAGAGTTTATTGTATAATCAGTGACTAAGTAATTGTGGCCACGAGGAAATACAAAGATGTTTCATTATGGATGGTGTAATCTTTAACTTCATGGAAAGGACCCGGGGCTCTGTGGCTTCCCATCTATCTTGTGACCCGGAATCATGCTGATCTGAAAGAGCCCTGTGACTCTGGGAAATTTGTTATCAAAGGATGTTAGCCACAAGTCCTGTTGGCAAATGGACCCCAGGTGGCCTGCAATGCCAAGCTGTTTCCCTGCCAGCCTCCCAGTCTGGCCCTGACTCTCCAATGTAAGTGAAGGGCACAACGGAAACGTTATTTTAGGTCTTTCCACTTTAATTGCATTTTGTACAAGGGCGTCTGCGGGTTTTTCTTCATTTTGCTGGTGCCTCCCATATGATGAGTGGAGATTCACTGAGCAAGGTCATTGACCTACTAATTGTTACAGGCATGTAGAAGCTTGGAGGGCCTGGGTCTCAACAATATCCTAATTATTATGCATTGGTTAGATGTTCTCTTCCCCATACTGCGTTATTGGGTTCATACTGGCTTCTAGTAGTAAAATCACTTGCTCTCTCTCTTAGCATGGTGACAATTCTGTTGTGATTAACTCTTTCCCAGCTTCTTGAACCTGAGAAATATATTATTCTATTAGAAGGAGCTCAAAAATGGTATATATATTTTTCTCTTTTATAACACACTTCTATGAAGTATCAGACATTTCATTTGCACTTTCTCATCTAACCTTCGCAACATCCTTATGCATACTTATTATTATTGTGTCCATTTTATAGAGGGGAATATTGAACAAAGTGTTTGTTTTGTTTTGTTTTATTTTGTTTTTAAGTGACTGACTTGTCAAATGTCGCACAATTAGTAATTAGCAGACTGGGTTATAAACTCAGGCAACTGGCTTCAAGCTTAACTACTTCATGCTTAACTACTGTACTGTGCTATTCTGCTTTACTTCCTTGTATTGTTTTTAACTTGAGTGATTTTTATCCATTATAGTTGAATCCATGACTCTTGTTTGCTTGTTTATAAAAAACATATGGTACTGAGTAATTAGGATGTATTTCCCAGCATCGTTCAGTTTCCATGACACATATTCTTCCAACCCCAATACACACACAACTGTGCACAACATACAGTTGAATTCAAACATATAAACGTTGGTGCATTTTCCTTTTCGTGATATAAAATTGTCCTCTTTCTTATACACAATCACCTGACCAATTTTTTCAAGATGATCTAGAACCTATTCTTTGTAAGCCACTTTGGAAATTAGGGAGACTTTTCTGAGACAGAAATGTCTCTGATAAATATGGAATTCCAGGAAAGGTACACATAGGGTCTTAACCTTGGATGGACAGTGCTTATCTCTTCAAATGGTTTGAAATAATCCTTCAAACCTTTTTGGAACTGATTTCACTTCACCTTAGAAATCAACCACATAACACATTGGGTTGGATCAATGCATCCTATGTATCTCTTGGAGCAGCAGCAGTGCAGAATTTTCCCTCTAAGATCAATGGCAGGCTGGGAAAATAACCAGACATTGGTACACAATGTGACAAGAAATAAGGAGTGGAGGTAAGAGATCCAGGCCAAGCCTTGGCCTCACCCGCGCTTACTGGTCTTATGATCCTAGGCACATTACAGCTTCTTTGAGTCTTGCTTTTAATTTCTTCACAATGGGCCTGACAATACCTGCTCTCCTTCTAGACTTTTCAAAAGGTGAAATGAGATGACAGCAGAAGCTGCCAGGCATGGTGGTGAGTATACAGCAGGCCCTCACTAAATGTGGATTCCAAACCCCACACCTTAGCAAAGCTGGTTTAGGAACACTCCAGAGAAGGTCTCAACATTTTTCCTGTAAGGTAATTTCTTAAAATGAGTATATTGCTAGATCTCAGATCTGCAAATTTCCAGAATATAATAGAAATGAAGTTTCAGTCACTTCACAATGAAACTGCAAAGAAACTAAATGGAAAGTAAGTGATTTGAAGACTGTCAGAGACACAAGGAAGTAGTCTCTTAAGAATCATTTTCTTTCTTCTAGATTTGGATTTGGGAGTAGATTATTTAGATTCTTTTTAAAAGTAATTTAGATAACTTTTGCACAGTCGAATTATTTAAGGTTAAAAAGAGTGAAGGTAGATAATGGTTAACAATAATTTGATAACAGGACAAAAAAGTATAAATCATAGTAACTGTAACAGAACAAAATCCATTTTCCCCACTTAGAAACAGTAACTATTAGGTGGACAGAGCCCAGAGAAAACACTTTAACAGTATTTTTTGCTGAAGAGAATTCCTGTAACTAAATCAAAAATATTATTTTCGTGGGCCCTCTACCAAGGCATAGAAATAATTTTGTTATTACAGGCTCAACTTTCTAGAGATGATTTTGTGAGAGGATTTCACAAATGGTTGTGCTTGTCTTTTAAAGATAAATGGTGATGAATACACTGAGAAATCAACTACAATCTTCAGGGTATGTGTGAGTCTCAGACTTAACACCTTCATGACCTGTTTCCTTTTCCTGTGAGAGTTAGGAATCCCTCCTACGTGTCTGTGCTATTGCGTAGAGATGAAAATTTACTTTCTGTCATGTTGGGTAGTGGAACTGGCAGAGGTAGATCTCATCCCTCTTGGTATTCCAGCCATTTGCCTTCTTCCTCTGACTGCAGAAATGCATTAGTAGACCACTGCTTTCAATATTTGGGCTTCTCAAGAGGCTGTTTTTGTTGTTTGTGACTTACAACTCATTGGAAGACGGTGAAAGATAATTCTGTACCTCTGTGGCTATTTAACTCCTTGAGAACTGTTTGCTTATGAAATCAAGCAAGACTGGAGAGGGTGCTCTGTGACAGTGAAAGAAGCCTGGGACAAATAATTTTAATTGGCAGAAGCAGTGCTGACTGAGACCCCAGACAGCCACCTGAGACCACTATAACTTTCCTCACTGTTGCATGTCTCTGTGCTGGTAGACGCTGGGTTGTGTGTTAGATGTTATTTTGCTTTTAGAAAAAAAGAATAGAGAAAAGCACCTGAAATTATCTCTGCTTGCATTCATTCATTCATTCATGAAATACTGATTGAGTGCATATTGACAGGCAAAGATCTGTGCTAGTAGCCGTAGTGATCAGAGCCAGGCCCAAGGTAAGGCAAGTGGGGCACTTATCCCAGGGGCATCATTTAACGGGACACACACAAAAAAGCAGGAATCAAGATAAATAATACCTTAATGCAATATTTCAAGAAGTCAAAAGTAATGCAAAAAAAAAATTTGTAATAAAGACAGAATCAGTAACAGTGCTAAGCCAGGCCATACTAGTGCCTGAGGCAAAAGGAGAAAATTGAAAGGAAAAGAGAAAGTAGAAGGAAAAATACTGATCCTGTCTTTATTCACAATGTTGACATATAGTTCATCACAGATTTTGCACTCATTTTTTAGTCCCATTAAAATATTATTTATTTTGACTTTGGGGGGCCCTTTTAAATTTTGTGTCTGAGGTAAACACCTCAGTGGCCTCACACTAGTCCCAGTCCTGATGGAGATGCAGAGCTCCTGCCCTTCAGGAGTTTATAGTAATAATGGGAGTGCTACATGCACTAAGCAAATTACTGTATTTTAAGGTAAAAAGTGATACATACAAGGAGAGAGGATATGGATAAATAGCATAGGCACTAACAGGAAGGAGAGTGTATTTCTACCTAGAGGTCAGTGAAGGTTTTGGAAAAGATTGTGTTTAAATGGGACCTTACCATGTTCTGGCTGGAGATTAAGAGAGAACGGACTCCAGAAACCACATCAAGTTTTCAAATGAAGAAAGAAGCATTACCAGGTCAGAATAGAGTAAGGGAGCTCACCGCCTATAAATGGAGAAGGTGTGCCAAGTGTGGATGAAAGGGTGTGTTTATAGGGTGCAGAACATGTCTGGGAGTCCTTCCTGTGGCAAAGGAGAAGGCCTTGTAGGGGTGGATTCATTTTACAACCACCTTATATAAACAAGACCCTTCTTTCCAGTTCTCCAGATGGAGACAGAAGCCAGTGTGTGGAAACGAGTGAATAAATCATGCTTGTGAATGATGAGGGAGGAGCCTTGTACCTAAAAGTTATCTTCATTCGTCAAGTTAAATCTTGCCTCAAAGACTAATCTCTGACCCAGCAAGCAACATTCCGCAGCGGTCAAGATGCAGGCCAATGACAAAAATCTTAATGTACAATATCAAATTGTTATAAGCCACAGTTACACAAAAGCAGAGGATAAAGCATGAATTCAGAATCTTCTACAAATTAATATCCAAGATTGAATCAGGGCTGAGCTACAGGGTTTGATTCTGAATCCTGTAATTCGTTCAGGGCCCACTCTCCTTTATTTACTACTAACCACCTTAAGGTTCAGAAACAGAGATTCTGGGAGGTTGTTTTGACCTAGTTCTCTGTTTTGAATAAGAGGAATCATTTTTGAATCTCTACTAACCCAGCTGGAGGAGGAGCAGAGAGGAGGTTCCCACCATGCAGAGTGAAAGGGAGTGTTAGCAAGAGTCAGTAGAGATCACCTGACCCACAACAAGTCAAACCTAGACTGCTGGGCAAGCAGTGAATGGTCACCATTAGCAATTATTTGTTGGGTTAAGAAATGAACAGCACAAATCCTGCAGACTGTATTTTTCTAAAATTAGCTCACAGTCACATAATATTTAACAAGGAGGGGGAGAAACAAGCCACCTGAAGATAAAATTGATGGCATTCTATGCTCCCAAAAGACACTCACAATCTTCCAGGAGGAGTGAAGGTATTCACCGTCCACTGGGTGACTTTACACCCACATCGTTAAAGCCTTTACCTCACCTAGAGGATTTACTTTCTCAGAAAACCAAATGATCAAGTTACCAGATTAGAAAAACAATCTGTTTTAAGAATGAAAAAGTTTTGGCCTAAAGTGCACTGATGTACTTACTTTTAACAGAGTGATAGGAAATAGTTTTTCACAGACTCAGAGGAGGTGAGCACTGAAAGGGGGTATGGATGTCACTAGCCCAGTGGCAGTACAATTGTGGAATCCCTTCTCCAGGGGAGGTCCCTCAGCTATCCCAGTATGTAAAAGAAACCGAAGGGAGCTGCTCTGGCCAAAGTCAGAAAGGGCCTGGAAACCTCGAATCACAGCTTTTGCATAACCCTAAATAAGCCAGTGTAAAACCAAATAAAACAAAACAAAAAAGGAGATGAAGAAGAAAAATCCCCAAGGAAGCAGAAGCAGTCAAAGTTTGGATGATTTGCTCAAAGACACACAGGTGTAAGGGATGGGTTTGGGATACAGCTCCTGACTCCAGGTTCTGGCTTTTCCTGCTATGCCCACAGATAGGATGTCAGATCCAAATGATGCCATTTCCCCTGGCAGTGTGTGTGCTCACAGGACCCACATGGTGTATCTGTAAGGCACACTGGAGTAATGGACAGAGGCCATTGATCCTTGGGGACTGGGTGGTTACAAGCCTGGCCCAGCCACCCTGAGGGGTGAGAGACATTTTTCTCTCCATACACCTGTAACTCATCTCTGTGGGGAACACGAGCTGGGAAGCTCTAGGCTATGTAGTCTGGCTCCCTACTCTTCCAGAGAAAAACAAGAGAGGAAAAGATTTTGGCCTGATCATGTTCTAACTGTGCCTTCAGTGTGAATCATGTACTGTTTTCTACACTGGCTCAGCAGCAAGATAGATCTCCTGTGCACCTGGAACAGGGCTGTGTGCTAAACCACGTCAGCAGAAATTGGCTGTGGGGATTGGGAAAGAGGATGGATGCCAAATGTCTAGCATGGTGGTGACAACAGGAGGTACTCAATGAACCCACCCCTAGAACTGTTACCAACAGCAGCCTGTAAACCACAAGGGGGACATCAAAGCTGACTTCCAGTAAACCAGGCTTGCTCAAAGTGGTTAAGAGAAAAAAAGGAACTTTTGCTTTAAACATAGCTTTAAGGAGAAAAGTTGTTTCTCTTTCAAGTAATACAAATATATTTAATATTTGAGATGTTGGCTACATCCACCCTTAATATGGTTTTGAAAAGTTCAAGCAGTAACAGACCACAAATTGAGAGATATGCAGGCTCCCTCAGATGTGTCAGCTCGATTACACTACTTACTCTGTGGACTTTCTGCTCAGAGATTAACTGTAACCGTTTCATTTCATTTCACACTTTCCCATTTAAAATGGTATGTCGCTGAGCTAATGCACTTAGCATAGCCATTTCCTGTTTGGTTTTCCTTTTCTATTTAAATACTGTAAAAGATATTGCACTATTCCCTGTGTGGGCTTTAATCAGTAAGTCTAATTTTATTGTGTAAATTACATAATCAGTGACCTACAAAGGCATCTGCTTCTAGCTAGTTGTGTGACCTTAGGCAAGTTACTTATTTTCCTTGGTCTCAGGTCTTAGTTAAAAAAAAAAAAAAAAAAAACAACAACAACAAAAAACAGGATTAATAATGCCCCCACTGTTAAGAAAATTAATTGTTGGGAGGATTGAGATAATGTGCTTACATTTCTTAGCATACAGGCCCCTTCCCAGATTCTTGTAGGAAGGTAAGAGAGTAATAATTCAGATTCTGAATGTGCTAGAACTATTCTAAATGCTTTTTGCACATTTACTTAATCTTCTCAAGGACCTTGTGAGCTAGAAACTATGATTATTCTCATTTTACAGAAGAAGAAACTGGGACACAGAAAGGTTAAGGAACTTGACCCCACATATAAGTAAGTGGGGTCAAGTTCATGCAGTTGGTTCCAGAGGCTGAATTTATAGCTCTATGACCCTTGCCAAATGTAGGTTCCTAACATTAACATTTTTGGGTGATTCCATATGTCTGTGATTCATAAATTTTTGTGAAAGAAAGCCAACCTCTCTTTTAATATAGTCAAAGTGCTGGACAGAAGTTTAATAATTCTATTGGTATAGGCTCTTTTTCCAAGAATAATACTAGATTCAAACCAAGTCAGATAAATGGCTGCCCAGGCACCTTCCCCTTCTCTGCTAAATGTCCTCTTAATTTACCCAAAGTCTCAGAGAAAGCCAAAATCTGTCCTTTGAGTTTCAAATGAATTGCCTCATATTCTCATCTGAGGGATGCTTGCACCCCTTTCTCCTCCTGGATTCTAGATGGAGAGGGAAGGTGTAGCTTTACATACTGCCAGTCAGGTTCCAATTCTTTCCACAGAAATATTAAATCTATGTATAAATATGTGTATCACCACGTTGCCCACTGTGGGCTTTCTCTAACGTGTGGATCTGGATGTCAAAAATCCAATCCCTTCCCTTAACTTACACACACACACACACACACACACACACGTCTTTATCTGTTCTGTTTTGTAATTTATATGTACTTTAGATCCTTTGCTGAAGACTTGGATAAATAAAGGGGTTTATATGATACCAATTCCAACAAATTAAAACAATTTAAAATTGATGTTATATAATTTTTTCCCATCAACTGGGGCCTGTACCATGTGGTTCAACAATCTCCCCACCCTTCTACCCAGATTTTCACTAGTAAAAAAATAGTACACTTTCCTTTTTTTATGCAGAGCAAGTCAACCCTGTCTTTGTCCTATCTTTTCCTTCCATAACTTTCCTTAGGCTTTTTTGCTCAACTCTTTGCATCAGGCTGGCTCATCAAGGTAGGAGAAATTCTGAAGCCAGCTGCTTAGATAGTCTGTTTTCTTAGATGGCATTAAGATTGTCCACAACTGGAATAAGTAATGCATCTCTGAGATTAACCAACCTTGACAGTTACATAGCAAGTTTCGATATCCCATTTTAATTCTGTCTCTTACAACTCAAGGCAACTGCCTCTTGTCCTTTGTTCAGAAACCCAGGGTGCAGGATTCATTAACCCTTAACTAATATTCCATTCTAGAGATTGTGGGCTTCTTGGTGTGCAAGCTGTTTTTAATTTTCTCCAACCCTTGAGGCCACTGACTGGAGGTGAGGAGACAGAAAGTGAGGCAAGAGAAGCGGTTACCTGGGAAGGCTCTCAGCACTATGGGGATGGGAAAGAAAGAGCACTGATCAAAGGACAAAGGGGCAGAGTTTAGGTGGCACCACTGGAGACGACTCAGAGAAGGGACCATGGCAGAGACAGGCTCCAAGCTTGACTTGTCTGGGAGCCCTGCGAGAATAATTTTCAATTTTCAGTAACTGAAAATTAGGTCCAAGTCTGCCCTGTTTTACGTTTTGCTAATGTGCAGCAAGCTGCCTTTTTTCTTTCCTCTATTCCTTTGATCTCATGATCAGCATTTCCAATTAATATTTGTTTAACACCAGGCCTGGGGTAGATATTTGGAGAATAGACTGAGAAGAAAATGCCCACACCCCGCCCTGGAAACTTTCGGAGATGCCTGCTGATCGTTCTGGTGCTGCTGTGCTCATAACTTCAAAGCAAGTGCGACAGACATTCTGCCCAGATTCAGTCCCAATCAGCTTCCTACTGGGGGAAGAAAGAACACAATAGGAATTAGTGAAATTTCCAGTTTTGCCAAATACATGGACTTTGGCACACAATAAAAATGTTTTTATAAAAGTTAAAAATGCTTTATGAAAGTGTACACTTACAAAGTAGAAAGCTGGGCCGGGCGCGGTGGCACACGCTTGTAATCCCAGCACTTTGGGAGGCCGAGGCGGGTGGATCACGAGGTCAGGAGATCGAGACCATAGTGAAACTCCGTCTCTACTAAAAATACAAAAAATTAGCCTGGCGTGGTGGCAGGCGCCTGTAGTCCCAGCTACTCGGAGAGGCTGAGGCAGGAGAATGGCGTGAACCCGGGAGGCGGAGCTTGCAGTGAGCCGAGATCGCGCCACTGCGCTCCAGCCTGGGCGACAGAGCGAGACTCCGTCTCAAAAAAAAACAAACAAACAAAGTAGAAAGCTGTTCAGCCCTAGTCCTATCAGCCCTGGGAATGCGGACAGCCTAGTCCTGAAGGATGGTGCCCAGGGGCAGTGAGATCTTCCAGCAACACTTCAGAGTGGATGCCATCAGATGGCTTCTCCTCAGGGAAGCAATTTGCCGTCAAAGAAAAATATTTCCTTTCATTTGATTATGTGGATTTTTGCTAAATTAAATGCACTAAGAGGCTGGGATCCAACATTTACAAAGGGGAAATCTCAAGACTCCTCTGGTTTCTGCTGGCCTGTGCTTTCTTGAAAACAGACACCGGGCAATGGAAAATGTGGTAAAAGTTTTAATGCTCATGCTAAAAGGAAAAACACCTTTCCTTTCCTCTCCTCTCCTCTCCTCTCCTCTCCTCTCCTCTCCTCTCCTCTCCTCTCCTCTCCTCTCCTTTCCTTTCCTTTCCTTTCCTTTCCTTCTTTCCCTTTCCTTTCCTTTATTGGCCAGCCACGCCTGGCAAGGCAAAGACCAGCTGAGTGAAAACTCATTTGTGCAAAATCCAGCCAAGCTGTCAGTTGAGCTTAGCAAGTAGTGACTTGGAAACAAAAAAATTAAGGGAAAGAAACTCATCTTCAGATATATTTTATTTTGGTGTTCTATGACAAGGAGTAGATTGAATTCACCTTCAAAGAAATGTTTTCAAGAAAATATCCCAAAACATACCATTTTAATTTATATTATATTAATGCTTGAAATGAAATGGGAGAAAATGAAAAGTAGTGAAAACCATTTTCCATAAAGTAGGACATATTTGCTCTAAAATTTCCAATGTGATGCTAGTCTTTTATGGAGCTGAAAAAAGAAGGAGGCAGAAAACAGGGACTCCTAACAATATCTATCAGTGTTTTCTCTCATTCAGCCACAGAGGGATTTACATGTTGTTCTTTGCTTGATTCCAAAACATGTGTCCCCAGGTGGGAAAAGAAATCCGGTTGTAGGGAGAGGAGAAAATTCTACTCTTAGCTTTTCCACATGGCTTTATTAAAAAATCATTTTACTTTTTTGGGGAACAATTTTTATATATGAAAAATAGAAACACAGATGCTTCCTAACAGATGCCGATGGTCCCATGCCTTGAGACTGTACTCAGAAAGGTGAAGAGATAGAGATGTTTCTCTCTGCTCTCTGGCAAGTGGGGCAGTGCCACACAGTCACTGCCTCAGCACCACCACCTCCCTGTCCTAGCGCCCAGGGCAACTTAGGATGCTTCTGAATCTGTACATAACGCTGAAGTCTGCAAAAGCCGTCTCTGACATTAAATTCCCTTGTCAGCTCTTAGGCCCCTTTAAACCGTGAACAAGACGACCCTTGTTCTGGAAAATCTATCTATCTTGCCAACACACACACATATACAAAAACACAACTGTTGGGCAAATAAGTCTTTCCAGAGAAAATAGATTCCTTTCCAATTCAGTCAACTGTACTGAGCTGGAAAGCGAGAAATGTTATTTTTCCAGGACGAAGGAAAAACAAGATCTCTCCTTGTTTACCCTGTCTAGCCCATTTCAAAAGAAGGTCAGTTTAATGCCTTCATTAAAAAAAAAAAAAAAAAAACTCAAGTGTTGTATATCAGAAGACACTTAGTTCCTTTCAGGCTGGGAATCGCACATTGAGGCTCTGTGTTTTTTTCCCTTTGACCTAAGATACACATGGCAGGGCTGAACTGCCTACTGCTCTGGAGATGTCAAAAGTATCAGGAATGGGAAGGACGAAGTCTGGTGATGTGGAATTCTTTGCTATTGGCCAGCCTCCTGATTGCCATCCTGTGTCTCAACCCAGTCACTGAGCATGAAAGATGTGGCTTATGAATTGATCCTCACTTCATTCAAGGCCACACACATTCTCCATGCTTACTTCTCCATATTCCCCATAATTTGAGGGCCTGGATCATCCCCCTGGAGAGTGAGAAAGCATGGAGTTATAATGTTCCTGGCTGAAGAGCATGGAATAGAATATAAATTAGACACAATGCTTGTCTATTCCCTGGGACGCTCTTTAGGACTTAAAAGTTCTAAGTCTCAAGGAAGTCCTAACTATAGCGACAGTAACTGGAGTCTGAGGATTCCAGCTTCCTGGTTCCTTGACACAAATATAGGCTTCACATGTATAGCATGTAGCATATAGTTGTTGCCCAGTAAAAATTTCTGTTTCTATTTTTTCACCAAAAAATTTATATTTGCCATTAGATATGGCAGAAAAAAGGTAATAATTTCATATATTTTCATTTCTTCCAAGCATCATTAGTTCTTGTCTTACCCAATTTGTGGTTGCCATAAGGGTATGCAATTATACAAATTTCTTCTCTGCCTCATCCCAAACCTATTCCAAACAGAATAGTCTAATATATGGCTGCTTGGTCACAGTGGCACATGAGCCAGAGCCAAATGGAAAAAACTGCAAAATATCTTATTAGTAACTATATTGATTACATGTTAACAAGATAATATTTTGTATATACTGGATTAAATTCAATATATCATTAAAATCAATTTGACCTATTTGTTTTTACTTTTTTAATATGGCTACTAGAAATTTAAAATTACATATGTGGCCTGCACTATATTCCTATTAGATAGTGCTGGTGTAGACTACTCTGTGAAATGTAGAATTAATAAAGTAATAATTGAAGGTAAGGGCCTATGGTAATAACTAGCGTTTATGGCACATTTACTATGTCTGGCATTTTATATGATTTTATTTCATTCTAATTACATTTATGAAAAGTAATTATTATTAGCCCATTTGTTGAAAGTATTCTGCCCAAAATTTTATAGCATGCTAACAGAGCTGATATTTAAAATCTGGGTTTCTGGCAGTAGAAAACATGAGCTTTACAGTCTGAAATGATATCTCTTAAGTATTCTTTAAAAAAAAAATTCCCAAGAATGTTGACATCAGGTGACCTGGAAAAAATAGGAGTATCTACTCCATTAGTTCCTAATTACAGCTTTAAAATTTTGATAATCTGAAAATCAGTGTTATATATTTTTTATTATTGAGAAGGAATAATAATAGAAACATTGGTCTCTAACCTATGAATTTAAACTGGAGAAAATTACAAATTAAGCTTCTGTCTTTCCTAAACACAGAAGAAAAGGGAAACTTATTTGATGGGAAGGAAGTTAATATTCATTGAGCACCTACTATTTCCATTTGTGTCCCATAAATGCATTATTCTTAACAGGTCCAAAATGGAAAACATCATCTTTCTTTTTTTTTTTTTTTTTACAGTTTTTGTTTGTTTGTTTGTTTGTTTTATTATACTTTAAGTTTTAGGGTACATGTGCACAACGTGCAGGTTTGTTACATATGTACACATGTGCCATGTTGGTATGCTGTACCCATTAACTCGTCATTTAACATTAGGTATATCTCCTAATGCTATCCCTCCCCGCTCCCCCACCCCACAACAGGCCCCAGTGTGTGATGCTCCCCTTGCTGTGTCCATGTGTTCTCATTGCTCAATTCCCACCTATGAGTGAGAACATGCGGTGTTTGGGAAAACATCATCTTTATCCCCAAACCAGCTCCTCCTCATCCTCCATTCTCTATCTTAGGTATAGTCACCTGAATCTACCTACTCACTTACGCCAGAAACCTCATTCTTTTCTCAGCTGCTCTCGTTTCTTTACCCTCCTTTCAATCTTGCCAGTTTATAGAACACAGGTATTCTTACTTTGCCTGAGCAGTACAGATTGTGCTTCCCCGTGGCTGTGCCAAGTTCTTATTCTTATCAGCAGAACATTTTCCCACATCCCCCAGCACATGGAATTATTCAGCTTGCTAATGTTCTCCAAATAGGCATAAAATTATATCTCATTATTATGTTAATTTACTGAGGTACTTATGATTTGTTCATTTTTTGGGGTTTATTGCTTTGTAAATTGCCTGTTCATATACTTTGCCCATTTCTCTAAATGAAGTTACTCTCTTTACCTTGTTTGATTTGACTTCTTCTTTTATCTGGTCTCTTCGTGTATATTCTAGATAGGCATCCCTTGTCTGTTTGAACATTATAAGTCTCTGTTCCTATTTTTAAATGTCTTTCTAACTTTATCCATGTCATGTGTCTTTCTGTATAATAAAAAAATTTAATTTTGATATATATCAAGAATCAATGTTATACCACATGGCTTTTTTGAAGTTTTTGCTTAAGTTTTGAAATGCTCTACTGACCCAACATTAAATACATTTTTAGAACAAATTTATGATGAATTTCAGACTAGAATTTTGATGGGATTACACTGTGCCTACTAGATATATGTAGAGAGGGTTAATATCTTTATGATATTAAATCTTCCCATGTAGCAATAAGAAATATTTCATTCAGGTTTTTTTCTGTGTTATTAGAATATTTAAGTTTTTTCAAGGGGGCTGTATGTATTCTTGTTTAATTACCAGATATTTTTAGTTGTTGTTGTTATTGAAAATGGTGTCTTGCTTTTAAAAAAAAATACATTTTATATTTGCTTGCCATTGGAAATGCTCTTATAGTTTGATCAAATGTCCACCAAGTTTTTATTGTTTAGCTGTTGATCCTATTGTTTATTCTGAGTAGATGGATATAAAATCTGCAAACACTGACAGTTAATTTCTTCCTTTCAATCACCATTTTTATCTTTCTTTCCTTCAATGTGGGCTAGGATTACCAACAATATAGTTGGTTGTGTTATATAGTGGCTTTTCACAGTGAGAATGCTTGTCTTAACAGGAATGCACTTAAATTTTCTCCATTAACTATAATGTTTGTGGAGGTTTTGGAATATAACCAAAATCCACTTAGGGGAATTAAAGAAATCCTTTTCTACTCTTTGCTAAGAGTTTTTATCATAAATAAGCAAAGAAATTATCAAGTACTTTTTCTGCATCAATTGAAATTATTGTGAGATTTTAAAAAATTTAATTTACTAATGTTCTTAATTTTGTTGTCAGAATCCCTAATAAGGAATCATTCATTAATCAAGCTGTATTATTTTAAAACATACTATTGGGTTCAATTAGCTAATATTTTAAAAGATGTTTTTCATCTACTTGAGTATGAGAAATTGAGCTATAATTTTCTTTCTTTCTTTGTAAAACACCATCATTTGTAAAATGTCCATCTGATTGCACCAATATCATAAAATGAACTCAGTAGCTTTTGCTCTCTTTTGGAATAATTTAGAATACAGATTAGAATTTGTTGCTTCTCAAGAGTTTGATAGAATGCACCTGTAAAACCATTTGGGCTTACAATTTTTTGAGAGGAGAGGTCATTGATTGCATTTAATCTCTAAAATCTGTTGGTTTAGTCAAGTGTCCTATTCTTTATGTCAGTTTTGGCATTTAATATTTTTTCATTTTGATTAGGTTTTCAAAATGTTTATATTTTAATAAGTTCACATCCCTCTTCTAGTATTTCAGTGTTTTTTGAAAATGATAGCTGTTGATAGAAAATTCAAGCAATATAGAAAATATTAAAGAAAAACATAACAAAAATCCACCCCAAATCCTATGCTCCAGAAATAATCATAATATAAACATCTATAAATTTAGGTATTTTTATAGCAGCCATCTTTCTATGTACAGAATTATAACAATATTAATAATAACAGTAGACACACATATAGTACTTATTATTATTATATACATATACTGTATTAGTCTGTTCTCGCATTGCTGTAAAGAATTATCTGAGACTGGGTAATTTATAAAGAAAAGAGGTTTAATTGGCTCATGGTTCTTCAAGCTGTACAGGAAGCACAGCACTTCCGCTTTTGGAGAGGCCTCAGGAAACTTACAATCATGGAGGAAGGCAAAGAGGGAATGAGGCGTCTCACATGGTGGAAGCAGAAGCAAGAGAGAGAGAGGGGAGGTGATATACACTTTGAAACAACCAGCTCATGCAAGAACTCACTCACTCACTCACTCATTACCACAAAAACAGCACCAAGAGGATAGTACTAAATCATTCATGAGAAACCACCCCTACGATCCAATCACCTCTCACTAGGCCTCACCTCCAACACTGGGGATAACAACTGAACATGAGATTTGGGTGGGGACACAGATCTAAACCATGTGAGATACTGATAGAAGAAGTATGTACATATAGAGATAGAAGAATGGATGCTTAGAAAGCTAAATGATGGATAGACAGATATATAGCCCTGCACGTATTTCTATTATAAGACCCACAAGAACTTTTTATTTGCCTTTAATGATCACAAATATATCCCCCACAGGATTCTGCACTCAGTGAGAGTGGGAACCCTGTTCTATGCGTCACTGCAGCCAGGCTGGTTTCTGGCATTGATTCCAACTTTATAGGATGTTTATTGAATGAGTGAGTAAATGAAGAACATGCAGTGCAATGTGCAAACATTGTTCAAGGAACAGCATACATTTTGCTTATGTAAGCCTTCCCAGCCCCTTGCAAAGAAGATGTATCATCCCCATTTTTCAGATGAGGAACTGAAATAGGAAGAAAGTAATTTGCCCAGGGCCTAAAGAGCAACCTGCTGGATTCTGGCATGGGCTCTGATTCTGATATCCCCCCTTTCCACTATACCACACTGATACTCAGAACAAATACCCCAAGAGGCCAAAAAAGGTATGAAGAAACTGCAGTTCCTTCATTGAAAAAATATTTATTAAGCTCCTCCTAAACACCATGCACTGGGATAGGAACCGAGTTTCAATGACTCCTAAACAGGGCTCCTGCATTGTATCCCAACAATGCAAAAAAACAACCTACGGTTATGCTGTGGCTGTGCTCTGGAGTGTGTTGTGTGAGCGAAGGGAGAAGTACAAGAAAGAAGGTGGTTCCCAGAGGCCTCCTATGTAAAAGCAGGAAAATAGAAGGCAGGCAATTGGAGGAGCCATGGACACTGCTCCAGGCCAACACGGGCCCAGCAGTGGAAGTGATGAAAAAAGGAGGACCCTGTAGGAGACACAAGCAGCCATGCTTAGCAAATGGCACCCACTTTGGGCCTACCAATTAGGGAAAAAAGGCCCTCTCTGCTGACCAATTAGAAGAAGGTTCCCTTTCATCTCGCTGACCCAGCCCCATGCTGCACACATCACAGAGGCCGAACAAGAGCGGGTCTCAGCCCCGACTGCCCTGGCTTAGCTGAGTGCCCTTGTCAGAGCAAAGCCCACATCATCACCCAGCCCCCTGGGTGGGGCTCTCAGTAGGGGAGCCCTCATCATAGCTCCCTTTATTTAAGGCCACTTTAACAAGTCATTAGAACAGATTCTGGTTGATTTTATGACATCTGCCCCCTAAGGTTAACAAATATGTCAATCAAGAGGATTATAATCCAAGGAGGGAAAGAAGGCAGGGTAGGTTATTTTCTGGTGACTTTCATATTACCAGAAATCCTAATTAAGAATTTCAGATTTTTTTTTTTTTTTTTTGAGACAGTCTTACTCTGTTGTCCAGGCTGGAGTGCAGTGGCACAATCTCAGCTCACTGCAACCTCTGCCTCCCAGGTTCAAGTGATTCTCCTCCCTCATCTTCCCTAGCAGTTGGGGTTACAGGCACCTGCCACCATGTCCAGCTAATTTTTGTAGAGAAGGGGTTTCACCATGTTGGCCAGGCTGATCTTGAACTCCTGACCTCAAGTGATCCACCCGCCTCAGACTCCCAAAGTGCTGGGATTAGAGGCATGAGCCATTGCACTGGCCAAGAATTTCGGATTTCTTAACATTGTTTTCAAACATCACCAGTTCTCCAAGAAGCTATGTACACTGGAGAAGAGTGTTTGAAAACAATTTTTTGTACCCTGTTCTTTTCTCTTTGTTAAAAATTTTAAATCTTTGTTTTGAAGTTTAACATACACACAGAAAAGTAAGTGCACAAATTTTAAGTGTACAGCTCAATAAAGTTTTACAAAATGACTACATCCAAGTAACCAGCACCCAAGTCAAAAAACAGAATTATTACTAACATCCAGAAACCCTCTCGTATCTTCTTCCAGCCACTGCTCCCTCTCCACAAGTAACCTCCGCTTCTAACTGCCAACACCCCAGGCTCACTTTGCCTGTTTGTGAACTCTACATAAATGGAATAATTTAGTAGGTTCTCTTTACTGTCTGGCTTCTTTTCCTTAACCTTATGTTTGTGAGACTGATACATGGCCTTGCCAATAGCCAATAGTTCATTTATTCTCATTGCTGTATAGTATGCCTTTGTGGGGATGTATCATAAATTATTGCATTCATTCTACTGTTGATGGACATTTGGGTCATCTTCGGTTTAGGGCTAATGTGAACACTTACCAGCCTGTTTTTAATGTTTGATTGTTATTAACATATCCCTGCCAAAAGCCGCACCAAATGTGAATGTGAAATTCAAGGGCTGATAAATTGCTGTGGCCGTAGGAAGCAAAAATAACTGTAAAGGATCTTTTATCTTGATTAGAAAACTTAAAGATATGTTACCATATAAAGCAATTATGTACTGTATAAGCAATTATATGCAGTTCATTGCATAATGCCAGTAGTCATTAGACAGTGAGAAGCAAACAAGATTGATGAATTTTCAGGTAAAGAATAGGCGTCTATGTGATTCTGGCAACAGCTGGTCAATTTTACCCTCTGCATTTAGCAGAGCTTGGTAACTTTTTTATGATATGACAATGTGATATTCCTAAGATTGCACGTATAAACTGTGCTGATTGACTTCAAACTCTGTGAGGTAGGTGGCAAGTAGCATCACTTTCATTTTCCAGAAAAGGGAGTTTAGACAAATTGCTTTCCCTCCCTCTCCCCACGCGCAGGACGGCAAGTCAGTGTCATGGCTACAGAACACATAGGCTTCTGCCTGTGAGCTGAGCTTCTCCAACTGTTCTCCCAACATGTGCCCAATATGCAGCGGGAAGGCAGTGGGAGGAACTGCAGCCTTGAGGTGGGAGGAATTCTATTAATACCTTGGATATTTATAGTACTCTGGAGTACTTGGAGCATCTTTTCAGAAGAGCTGGCCAAAGTCTGTGACTCATATGCCAACACAAGGAGCAATGTCATTTTGGAGACAGGCTGTCACATGGTGCTTGCAACTTCCGAGACTCCTTATAGGGGCCGATTTCTCACCCCTGGTTATTATGTTCAAGAAATTGATGAATTAATCAAGGAACAATCCTTGAAGATGTTTTCTGGGCATCTCCACACAGGCTGGCTCCATCCCAGGGGTTCTTTGCCTTTTGTGCTGTGAATTTCCTTGGCCATCTGGTAAAGGCTTACAGACTCCTTTTCAGAATATTGTTTTAAAATGTGTAAAATAAAATACGTGGAATTACAAAGGAAACAAAGCATACTGAAATACAGTTATCTGAATTGTAGAAACAAAAACAAGTTTGTGATCTAATAATATGTGTGTTTCTTTGCTGACATGTTCCACAACCAGACCTAGAGGTGAGAAAAGAATTAACAAAATTTCAAAGTAATAAGTATTCACAATATTTGACAATACCTGCAATAATGTGATGTGATATTAAAATACTTTTCTTTCTATTGGTGACAGTCACAGATACTGCAACTACTTCTGCAGTTTGCTGCCTATCATCATAGTTGAAAGAGATTTAAAATTTCCATTAGAGGTTAGTAAAAACTTCAATGGTATCTTTTTTTCCTATCTAAATTCACAGACACCTGAATTCCATCCCTCATCCCTGAAATCTGAAATCTATTCCTACCTTAATACCCCCAAAGATGGCTCCTAGGTTAGGTGCACACACACACACACACACCCCTCTAAACACCATCAGCTATCTGAAACCTGGCAGCCTCTCTCCAGAAAGCTGGACTCCAGGCCAGTCCTATGGCCAGGCCAGAGAGTAGGAAGCTAAGGGCTTGTGATTATGAATCTCAGATTCTGCTACTACTACCAAGTAAGAATTAGCCTGAGGTGTAATCAAGGTCAGTTCCCAGCATGGCTCCTTGTGACAGGGCTGAGTAACAGGCCTTCTTTTCAATGATGTTCTGGACAATTGACAAGTTCAGATCATACCCGGGAACTACTGTTAATATTAAGTTGATGCTCATTAAGTGGATGAAAGCATTATGGTTATTAAAGAAAATGTCCACATTTTTAAAAGATGCATGCTGAAGTATACAGGGGTAAATAACATATCTGGGTTTTATAATTAGAGTTTTTTTAAAATGACTCTGGGTTAAAAAGGGGAAGAATGAAGCAAAAGTGGTGAAAAATTCAATTAAAATTTCTGGACTCTAGATGATGCTTATATAGGGGCTAGTTATACTGTTTCCTCTGCTTTAGCTTATGTTTAAAACTTTCTCCTATAAAAACCTTAAAAATAATTTTGGACCAAAAAATTAGGTGGAGAATAGTTTTTTATAGTGCCAATTTGCTTTTTATGGTAATTATTACTCAATTTAGTTCAACTTACAATTCAATGGCTAAATTGTATCATTTCTCATATAGTAAGCATACGAGTTTTAAAAACTGGTTTTCTCCATACCTTTTGCCAGTTGTCACGCATGGTCTCACCCTCCAGGAGTTCATAGTTAAGCTGTGAAGACATAATGGATACACGTGAGACCAGAGTTGGGAAACAATGTCAGACAGGGTATGATGTAAATGCCAAGACAAGTGATAAAGATGGAAAATGTGATACGTGTTCAGGAAAAGGGGAGATCAGGGAGGGCTGGAAGGCAAGGCTGGTGGCTTTGAGTTGCAAGTTGTTTGCTGCCTGTTGGTCTCAGCTTTGGATTCATTGCCTCTTTCCATTTAGGCATCTTTCTTTGCATTCATTTCTCCATGGTAGAATTCCCTCTGGATTCTTAAAGCTTGTAAGCGACAACCTTCTTACTTTCAGTATCTCCCTGTGCCCTTTCCTTCCGAGGCTGTATTTGACACATACTGAGTCTCCATGGATGTGCACCCTCCATCTGCTCATGGCTGCTCCATCTCACCGTTCTGTCCCAGATGGTGAACTGCAGCCCAGGTGCTACCACCACCAGCATTCTTGCCCGCTCAACCCAGTGTCCCCCTGGCCCTGTGTGGCAGTAATATCTGCCAGGCAGGCAGCCAGGGAGCTAACGTGCCCAGATATGACAGTGGCCTCAGAGGAGAGTCCCTTCCTGCCATGTGCTGGGGAAGGGGACAATTGTCAGCCATAAAGGAAAGAGTGGACACCTAACCAAGATAGGGAACCCAGCTGGTGCTGAAATCACAGCCCTTCAAATGGGCTAGAAGGATCTCTCAGAACAAGAGGAAAAAAAAAAAAAACCCTAGAAACCATTCAAAGAAGACCCAAGTCCAAATTCTGGATGATCTAAGTTAAAAAAAAAAAAAAAAAAAAAAATCCTGATGTTGCCTAGGTCATTGACACAAAAGAAAGTTTTTCTTTGCTTTTTTTTCCCTTTGGCTTATTCTCATTCTGAATTATCCGAAGCACTGTGACCAGGTTACTTGGCCATGCTGAGTTGGCAAACAGATGAAGCCATGTGGGCGAGGAGGTGGGATATACATAAGCATCTGCCATCCACACCACACTGGGAGACTGCTGTGTCACGGTAGCCATTGGATCCTTTCATGGCTTAGAACCACAAGTTTGAAGCAAAAAAGAAAACATCAAATCCATGTTACTTAAGAGTGGTAGGATTCAAGAAGACTGTCAGAACACATTCCCTGACTCACAGGCAAAACTTCAACCCAAGCAGTCATCCGTCTCTGGACCCTGCCTTCTCTGGGCTCTGTATCATTCCCTATACCTCCTTGGTTATGGGGCACTCCATAGGAGACTCTGGTCTACAGACTAATTTCATTCCACCTCTCATGTATACAAAAATGAAAACAAAATGCTTTAACATCATCAACAACAAAAGGACAGCTGCTGTTCTGCATCTAGGGGAGAAGCTTCTCAAAGAAAAAGACATCAAGGTGTGGCCATGATTTATGCACACAAGGTCTGAGTCTGACCCGGAGAGGCTGGGACACAGAATTATTGAACTTTTGCTGAATGAAGTAACAGGAATTTTGAGTTTTCTTCAGGGAAACAAAGAGACACCACAGGGACTGCATCGCTGGGAACAAACAGTGGTCTCTTGTGAGAGACACGAGGGTCATGTGCATGTGGCAGGTGAGGGGCTCAAGAAGAACCGTGAGATATTTATTGGGGTGAGGATAGCTATGGCATTTTAAAGAACAGTGGCATTTGATTTTTTGTTTGAAATAGTTTTCCTTCTGCATCATCTTGTGACCCCTTCCATAACCTCAGCCCTCCCATAAGTCTTTACATATGGCAGCTTTGTGTGGGGGGATATTTGGGGAAGAACAGACGTGAGATGCTGTCTGGTAAGAGGAAGGAGGGATAGGACAGTAACCGCAGGAGCTGTGAGTGGTCACTAAGAAGAGGCGGTCATGGAGAAGAGGCTGGAGCACAGGCCACCTCACCTCAGGAGTGGATGTAAGATGACCCCCTTTCATTCAAAATACACTAGAAGAAGGTGGCCCTGATGGCAAGGTGGGAGGGGAAAGCTGGTTCTTACTGGGAAAGGGGCTGTACTGGCAGGAGACGCTGAGGTCCTTAAGAAACAAAAAATCACATTTCCCTGGTTTGAATGAGAACCCACACACATATACAGATACACATAATTAATCTTTGCTATTTTTTGGCTTACTTAAAGTTTTATTTATCTTTCATTACAGAATTTATCACATTATACTGTATTATTTCTGATATATTCATATGTTTTATAAACGAACATGTGAACTTTATATCTTTTGCACCAGCGAAATGCCTGGCATATGTTAAGAATTGTTTATTGAATGAATACTTGAATAAATGGCTGCTACATATATTTGTTAACAAGATGAAACTCTGAGTCACTCAGCAGAATCAGGTCTCATTTGCCATCATGGGGCTGATGTCAGTTTTGTTCCTACCTTTCTGCACCTCCCTGATCCATTTAGATGAACCCTGGCTTCAGGAAGCACTAGTTCTATGATGTCCTACACTGGAATCTACAGCACTCTTCTACGCACCACAGTTTCTGGCTGAGGAGGAGGTGTGAACAGGCTGGCGTGGGCATGTCACTCTCACTGGGCCTGGCAGAGCTGGCCAGCTGCACCGCCCAATACAGGGGTCAGCTTGTTGCCAAGAGCAGTAGTGGCCTTGTGAGTAAGCTGAGTGGGCAGGCATGGCCCGAGTCATTTGATAAGTGCCCGGAAGCTGACCATCCCACAGCCCCCGACATTGAACTTCCCATTTCCTGTTACAGTAGCCAAAACTCTACCACCCTTAGCTATTCATGCTTTTGGATCTTTCAGAGATCTAATTAGTGAGTATTTGTGTAGGCTTCCGGTATAGGGAGAGAAGGACAAGTGAGGAAGACAGTGAGAAAAAGAAATGAGAGGAAGATACAGATAGGCTTTGCAATCTTCCCTGTCCTTGTGCAGGACAATGCTTTCTTGAAAGAATAGCTTTAGCTCTTCCAAGCTGCCCAGACAACCGTGAGAAGCCCACAGGGTCAGGACTCTCCACACATCTTCTTACACACATACTTTCTCTGTCAGCCATATAACATCTGAAAACTCACACACATGAGAGAGATGGGAGAGAAGGAGAAGAAGATCAAAACAAAGTGTGCTGTACAGTAAAGGCACTGTAATCTTGACGTGATACCCCAGGCCCACATTTCCAGGCTCCCTTCCCCAAGCAGGTAAGACCTAGGATCTGAAGAAGAATCCTTTTCTAGATGAAGGTTATGATTAAGAGGAAACACAACTGTATTTTCCTGATCCCAAATTAGAATGTAGGATCAGACACATCTGTAAATATTTTTATCTATGAAGTCTTAAAAAAAGGAAAACAAATGAAATTGCTGCAGTTTACATGTAATAAATCTCCTTTATTGATGAATGGATTTAACTTTATCGACCTTGGTCTGGAGATCAGGTCTGTGAATCAGGTCCTCCACCTCATCGAGACCACTCTGGAGCTGCTGCTCTTAACCACCTACACCATGGACGTATGCACAGGCCAGCCCCTGGAATCTCCATTTCATTTGCCTTTCATGACCTTTTGCCTTTCAAATCATTGAACAAGTGATTTGTTATGCTCTCACTTCTCATTCTAAGTAAATGTTTACTTTTTTTGTTTGTCTTTAAGAGATGAGGTCTTGTTATGTTGCCCAGGCTGAACTTGAACTCCTGGGCTCAAGTAATCCTCCTGTTTCAGCCTCCTGACTAGCTGAGACTACAGCCCTGAGCCACTATGCCCAGCTAATATTCACTTTTCTACCTAATTTTGCTTTTGTGATTTTGTATTCCTTTTCATCAAGAGGGCCCCCATATTATATAAGTTTCAGTCCCTACTAAGTTGTATCTGCCCTTTCATATATCTACCCATGTAGTGCATGCTCTTAGTGTGCATAATTACACAGGAAATCTCAACTAATGGATATCTCATAACCATGATTTTTTTTTTCTTTTTTTTGAGACAGAGTCTTGCTCTGTGGCCCAGGCTGGAGTGCATCTTGGCTCATTGCAACCTCTGCCTCCCAGGTTCAAGTGATTCTCCCACCTCAGCCTCCTGAGTAGGTGAGATTATAGGTGCCCACCACCATGCCTGGCTAATTTTTGTGATTTTAGTAGAGATTGGGTTTCACCATATTGGCCAGGCTGGTCTCGAACTCCTGATCTCCTCGCCCACCTCAGTCTCCCAAAGTGCTGGGATTATAGGCATGGGCCACTGCTCCCAGCCACCATGATTCTTAGTTAAGCAGAATGTTGTCTGCACAATGCTCTTAGAAGCAATTAATGAAATTAAAAGAACGGAAGCAGATAGTGGAGATTTCTATTTCAGAAATGTAGCAAGTATTTAACCTGGTCCCCAGACTTTTGTCCACCTGTATGCACAGAAAAGCATGATAACAGCTAACACTCACATAGTGTTTACTGTGAACTAGGCCCCATTTAGTCCTCATAGCCACCCATTGAGATAGGTGCTAACTCATTTTACAGATAAAGAAACTCATAGAGTTTCTTTAGGCATAGAGAAATCAAGCATTTCCAAAGTTACACCTAATACAAGACACACCTGGTTTGTTGACCCAGGCCATCTAGGTCCAGAATCCAAGGTCTCCACCTCTATGCTATTATCACCTATGTAGGGTCATTGCTGATGTTTGAGATGATGATCCAGTAGCACAGAAACAAATCATTACTTTGTTTTCTACTGACAAATATTGTCTTTTACTCTTAGCATTCTAGTTAAATAAAATCATGGTTGCTTTCCCTTCAGTTTCCTCCCTTCCTCAACTAGGAGCGAGAGAAATCCCTGGACATGCCTGACACACAGTCTGACACATTGGCAAGGGTTGAAGTGGGCTGAGTGGTGCCCCCAAAGATATCAGGCCCTTGTCCTCAGAATCTGTGAATATTCATTTATATGGTAAAGTTTTCACAGACACATCTAAATTAAGAATCTTGAGATGAGAAGATCATCTTGAATTATCTGGGTGGGCCCTAAATACCATCAAAAGTGTCCTTATGAAAGAATGGCAGAGGGGAGTTAAACACACAAAGGAGACAGCAATGTGAAGGCAGAAACAGAGACTGGAGTGATGCAGCCTCAGGCCAAAGAACAGGAAGGAACGCTTCCAGCAGAAGCTAGGAGAGGCAAGGGACTGATTCTTTCCCAGAGCCTCTGCAAGTAGTGTGGCTCTATTGACACTTTGATTTCACATTTCTGGCCTCCATAACTGTGAGAGAATACATTTCTGTTGTTCTAAGGCATAAAGGTTGTGGCAATTTGTTACACCAGCAATAGGAAACTGATACAGGGGTCAATACATAGCAGCCAAAACAGTTTAAATGCAATAATAGTCATAACTGCCATGCCTTGCACCCTTGCAATGTACTGGGTATGTACTGTGTGACATACAGTCCTCCATTTCATTCTCATAAGATGAATGAAGAAACTGAGGTCACACAGCTACTAAATAGCAGAGGAAGGATTCGAACCAAGGTGTGTCCAACTCCAAAAACCACGAACAGAAAGATTACACTATACTGTAAATTCCGGCATCCTACATAGACATTCATTCCACTAAAATGATATCCAAATCCTAACAGTTCTTAATGATCACTATGGGTAGATTTATTTCTTAAATTTTCCCTCTTTGTCCATACACCCTCTCCCATTTTGTTATCTGTTGGTTGCTCTTAGTGCCACTTAAAAAAAATGATGTCCAAATTACTATTAGCCTGTTTTCCAAATGAAGAAACTGAGGCACAGAGAGGTTAACTCACTTGCTGGAATCCTGCAGAGCCTGGTCCTGGAAACTGTGCTCTCACTACTCTGATGCATGCCCCTACAGAATCTTGGTCTGGGTCGGTAAGAAATATCTGGCAACTTTCTACTTTTTTCTCATGTGGCTTTTAGTTTGTAGAGTAAGTATACCAGCTCTCTGTGCACACTTAAAGGTTAATTAAACCACTACAAAATACAAAAGCAGCCAGGTCTTTGTTTCTGAGGTAATAAAATCACAAATGATTCCTGTTCAAAAACAAATGCTATAATATTCTGTTGCCAGTGGATTTTGTGCATTTTTCCTGTTTTAACAACGTGTACTTCTCTCTTTACCAGAAACATTAGGTCACAAAAGCCCATCTCATCTACATCTTTACAATGTTGTTTATCATCTTTTTGCATGCGGGAGATAGAACTGGTAATGAAACAGCCAAATTGGATTCCAGCGAGGATTTGTCCTGACTTAGAATACTTTCAGAATCCATTCAGAATGCCTCTGATTTATCATTAAGCCCCCTGAAGCCATTTATTTTAGACCAGCTTTTCAGGGATAGGACATCACTTGTGTGCTAGTTATTGGGAATTATAACATAGCTGAGGAAGTGTGACAACACAAAGTCTATTGGATTTGCAAAAGATTACAGAAGGGTGTTACAGAAGTCAACAGCTATTATGCTGAAAATGTCTCTGAGCAGAGAGAGACATAAGGAAATAGATTCTATCCTGCTCCCTGTCATCTCTCCTAGGGTCTTTGGGTTCAGCGTACATGAATTCCCCTCCCACAGTTCCTTTTCCTACTCCTGCAGTTTTTTTTAGCATCTACTCCCACCCACTCCCTCTCTCCCTCAAGCAGGTTATCATACAAAACTAGAAATAGGGAAGAAGGGTGGATTGATACTTATGGCTGTGCAATGGTAGGTGGTTAATTCAGCCACATCATGGATACAGTTATGTTAAGCAAAGGGCAGACAGCATGTTATTAAATGAGGTTTTAGCTGACCCATAAAATCCAAAACACTTCAGAAACCATGAATCATAGTCTTGTCATACTCACTGTAGCATCCACTTGAAGGTGTTCTAGGTCAGCCTTCCGCCTTCCCACAGTGTATGTGGCATGCCCAGGAGAAGCTGGAGGAGGGGCAGTGGTGAATTGTTTCAATCTCTCTGGCAATATTTTCTAAAATTACCAACGTGCACACCTAGTGACCTAATGATTACACTTTTTGGTGACTCCATCCTAAGGGAAAAGAAAAGCATGACCTAGTACACAGGAAAATATGTTCAAGCATGTTTATTACAACATGATACCCCATGGTTAAAAAAATCTGGTAGGAAACAATCTGCATTTCTAGCAATAAGAAATGTTTGAAGAAAGCATGGGAAATATCTATTACGGAATATCATGCAGCTATAAAAAAGAATGAGTTAGATCTATATGCATGAACCTAGAAAGATATCCACATAGATTATTAAATGGAAAAAAAAGTCAGTTACAGAGTAACACACACAATAGCACATTATCAAACTTTAAATTACTAGGGCTTTCCCCAGAGAGTGCCATCATGATAATATCATCTCTAAGTTTGAGGCAGCTCATCAGCATATCCATAATGCAAAAGGAAACTGGAATCACAAGTTGAGGTGGTTTCAATACAGCTCTTCTTAGACAGGCAGACAGATGGACTTCATAACATGTGCGTGTCCTGCCCAAGCTTGGTAATCCTCATAAAGTAAGAATACCTCTTAGTCTCCAGAGAAATCTCTTCAATTTGGGATTCTGGTGGGATATTAGGTTTAGGGGTAAGATGAAAGAAAGCATTTCAGATTTGCCTTTTCCTTTTTTTTTTTTTTTTTTTGAGACAGAGTCTCGCTTTGTCACCAGGCTGGAGTGCAACGTTGCGATCTTGGCTCACCGCAACCTCCGACTCCCGGGTTCCAGCGATTCTCCTGTCTCAGCCTCCCGAGTAGCTGGGATTACAGGCATGTGCCACCACGCCCAGCTAATTTTTGTATTATTAGTAGAGATGGAGTTTCACCATGATGGCCAAGATGGTCTCGATCTCCTGACCATGTGATCCACCCGCCCAGGCCTCCCAAAGTGCTAGGATTACAGGCGTGAGCCACCACACCCGGCCCATATTTGCCTTTTCTAAATACACATGCCCATGCCCCATCACAGACCTATCATCTTTTTTTTTTTTTAGAGTTGGGGTCTGATTCCGTTGCTCAGGCTGGAGTGCAGAGGCACGCTCATGGCTCACTGCAATCTTTAACTCCTGGGTTCAAGCAATCCTCTACCTCTGCCTCCTGAATAGCTGGGATTGTAGGCATGTGTCACTACTCTTGGCTAACTTTAAAAAAACAATTTTTTTAGAGATGGGTGTCTCTTTATGTTGCCTAAGCTGGTCTCAAACTCCTGTCTTCAAGTGATCCTCTCAGAGCCTCAGCCTCCCAAGTCGCTGGAATTACACATGTGAGCCACCAGGCGCAGCTCACAGACCTAAACAGTCTTAATTTCCAGGAGGGTAGAAATGGAAAATGAGGGAGGAAAGCCAGAATGTGTAAAAGCACCTCAGATGATCTGGCCAATCTTTCCCTCTTTTTAAAAACCTCGTTGAAAATAACTATCTTTAAAATAGATGCTCTATTTCAATTACCAAGAGGCAGCTGTAATGAAGATAGTGACAATACCATTAACAACGTGCTAGACACTGATCTAAGGGAATTCATATAAATGAATTCATTTAATTCTCACAACATCCAACAAGCGAGGTATTAATTATTATTTTCCCCATTTTATGAGATGGGAATAGGCAAAGTGAAGGTTAAGAATCATTACAATGCTAGTTTGTGGTAGAGCCAGGGTTCAAAACCTAGAAAGTCTAGCGTCAGTCTATAGGAACAGATGTGAATCAGAGCAAGTAAAAAAGGTGAGGCGTATGAGCTCACATCAACATTTTCATGCCCAAAGTTTCTCATTTATCTTGTCCCTTGGAGACCTAAAGAGTGGTTCTATTTTTTAGAGCTCATTCACTGCTACACTTCTGATCACTGAATTGCCCTTGCCCTTCGAATTATTCAGTGTTTCTGGAGAGATAGTTCTGAAAAAATATGCTCTATTATTTCTCTCTTTCTTTCCTCCTTCAGTTCCTCCTCTGCCACGAAAACAGACTCTTGATAGACAGAGAACTGTGCAGAAGTCTTCCACTAGAAGAGCATGCAAAAGTGGGCTGAAATTTCATGAGGTCCAGTTCTTCTTGAGTATGTTCCTAACAGGTGCCACTTTCCATTTAGACTTGTCTGTAAAATTAGCCTGTGAATACTGGCTTGCCTCTGCAATCACATGCCTAGGTGGGGAGGTGGTGAAGAAGACAGGTGTGTATACATTCTTTTCTTTAAAGAAGGCTTGTTTTCAGTTGAAAATGTGGAAATTAAGACTTTCTTGCCCTCAAGAATTATGATGTTGTGGGAGGAAAAAAAAAATCTTAAGGGTTAAGGGACAGTTCTGCCACTTTGTTAAGTGTCTTCAACTAAGTCACTTAACTTTATGAACCTCAGTCTCCTCACTTGCAAAATGGCACCATAAATTTTTGCCCCACTTCCTTCACAAGGTTGTTGTGCTGATCCAAGAAAGAACTCAGATCTTCTGGTTTCGTGCCCATGGTGTCCATTTCATCCATCCATCAGTTTTTCATTTCTTTATTCATTCATGCAACATGTATTATATCTCCCAAGGGTTAGCTAAGTGAAAAATGTATGCATGTTGGGAGGTTGGGGGAAGAAAGGGAGAGAAGCACCCTAGATTGGGAAAGGGCACTGAAGGCAGAGAAAATGAGGTGTTTAAGATGGTGGTGTGAGCAAGGACCTACAGCAGCCCATGACTCCACATTCTAATATTTTTCATGGTATTCCAATTCCTCCGTGGCCATTAATTCTTAAAGTTTCAGGTCAAAACCATCTTTACCTCATCCAAGCTGGGTTCCTTAGCTAATATCTTCTTCTACATCTTCTCTCTAGGCCCCCATGGCTCCCTCTATTAAGTACAGGTGGTGAGCAGAAGTAGTCAAGGCTTATAAGCCAGGCTGCTCCTCAAATGCAGCCATAAGAAAAGAAATTTGTGGGGTGTTTTAAATGCATACCTGATATAAAGATAAACCTCAGGTATCATATATCAGGGGATCCCAACCTTCAGGCCACCTATTAGTACCAGTCCATGGCCTATTAGGAACTGAGCCGCACAGCAGGAGGTGAGCAGCTGGCAAGCAAGCGAAGCTTCATCTGTATTTACAGCCTCTCCCCATTGTTTGCATTGCCGCCTGAGCTCCGCCTCCCATCAGATCAGCAGCCGTGTTACACGCTCATAGGAGTGCAAACCCTATTGTGAACTGCACCTACCAGGGGTCTAGGTTGGACGCTCCTTAGGAGAATATAATGCCTGATGATCTCTCACTGCTTCCCATCACCGCCAGTTGGGACCGTGTAGCTGCAGGAAAACAAGCTCAGGGCTCCCACTGATTCTTCCTTATGGTGTGCTGTGTATTTCACTATATATTGCAACGTAATAATAATAAGTGCACAATAAATGTAATGTGCTTGAATCATCCCAAAAGCGTTCTCTCCACCACCACCCCGGTCTGTGGAAAAACTGTCTTCCACAAAACCAGTCCCTGGTGCCAAAAAGGTTGGGGACCACTGTCTTATATGATATATAAAGTGCAAGTTCTATGTGTCCCAGAAAAGGATTTTAAAGGTAATTCATGGTGTGTATCATGGCGCGTATCTTGTTATATATTAGTAATACTTTGAATGTGTAAAGTGCTTCTCCTTGTTCTGTTGGATTTATCTTTGAAGTAGCTCATAAAGGTAAAGATATGAGTATAGAAAACATTCCTTCATTGGCCCTATTTTATAAATTAAGGAACAGAGACTGGACGCAACATGTGGCAGATTATGCGAAAAATCTAGTAGCTGAGCAAACATAATAATTCAGGTTCCCTGGATTCCAGGACAGAGTTGACTTCCCCATCCGAAGTGATACATGAGCACAATAGGTTTTCATCGTCATTCAGATTATAATGGTTCCTTTTACTCTGATAATATTGCTGATATTTCTAGAAATAGCTTGTTCATCCATTTATTAATCTCATAAACCCCTGACTGGGGGAAAGGGAGTGGAAAGTGGTCAGAAATGGGGCTGGAACAGTAATCAGGAAGCCAGAACCTCCACTGCCTCAAGAGCTAAGTTCAGTGTCAGGCCTTTGTCTCGAGGGCAACGGGGAACTCTGTAAATGTATTTAAGTTGGGGAATGCAGTGATCAGCAGCATTTGGCAGCAATCACCCTGGGCTGGAGTGGGCCTGACAGGAATGGGCAAATCTTGGGGCAGGAAATCCAGTCAGAAAATTATGGCGATGAAGCAGGTGAGAGATGGTGGTGTCCCAAGGGCAAAGGGGGATCCCATCAAGACATAATAACCGCCACGTCGTTCTTTCCCCAATCGCACTGTTTCTAGATTTTTCCTTTTAGGAGGCCTGCAAATGTCTGTTTCCGGGAGGAAAATCCGTCCCTGCTATTTCTCCAGCCTTCCCTTGTTACCGGTCCGGCCCTGCCCCTTTAACATTCAGGAATGAGAGTGGAAGCAGAAGGCCCAGGTCCCCGAGGGTCCCAACGCCCGGATTCCACAGCCTGTGAGGGTCCCTTGCGCATAGAGGGGGACAAGGCCACTGGCACTACGTCGTGACTTCACCAACAGCCTGCAGTTCTCGTTAACGAGATTTCGCCAGGCCCCTTGGACTAACGCCAGGATTCTCGGTGCCGGCCGTCAGCGCTCTGGGATTAGACAACGCCCCACAGGTCGCGGCTCTCTGCTGACCCTCACCAGCGTTGAGAGCGGCGCTGACAAGGCGGCAGCCGCTAGCTCTCCCACAAGGCCGAGCGCGGCCAAAGGGCAGCCCCGCCCCCGCCACCTCCCGCAACTCTATTGGCTAGTGCGCCTGCCACTCAGCCAAGCGCCCGTCCCCGGCTTCGGGCCTGGAGGAGGGATCCCAAGTCTCCTAGGCTCGGCTCGGCTCGGCTCGCCTCGCTTCGCCTCGCTTGTCCTTGAGGTTTACCGTGTTTGGCATCGCAGTTCCAACGCCAGCAGCCGTTTCGCGACCCACGGCGGACTTGCATAAACACTTTCTAGTTGGAATCTCACCCTGCGAGGTGGGCAGGATAGTGATATTCCTGTTTGACGCCGACAGAAATAAGAGAGATTGACTCTCAGAACCATGTGGCGGGATTTTAAAGGAGGATCTTAACAGTGGCTCCGGCCAGACCCGTGTTTTCTGCTCCTAGCATTAACTACGTCGTTAAACCCTTCTGAATTTATTTCGTCTGTGAAATGGGGAAAAGATAGCCACCTTGCATAACTGGTGAAGAATTGGTAAACTGACAGAAGAATCTAGTAAGAGGACTGGCCCGTGGTCGGCTCTTAATGGCGTGTGTGGGGCTATGGACATTCCCAGGTTTTCTGACCTCTAGTCTGGGACTCTTTCTGCTAAACTAGGGATTCTTAGAGGTCCAGAGACTTCGGGGAGATTCAGGGGCTTCTTCAAGGGGGTCGCTGAGTTCTAAACTGCAGAGGAACACTCTTAATGGAGATATTTCCACCACATCTGTTACGGATAATACATATTTTGTAATCTATTTGCCAGAGACTGTTTTAAGTGCTTGTATACATTAAGTCACAATCTTTACAGTGAACACTAAGGTACATCCTATTATAATTCCCATTTTACAGAGACGTTAAATACCTATCCAGCTAAAAAGTGTGGAAGCTGTTTTACATTTACGCAATCTCGCTGATAAAGCCACACACCTTAACGTTTGTACTATATATTATTGTGCAAGAGGTGTATTTGATAACGATTCTTGTGTCACCATTTACAAGATGCCTCTGACTTTTATTAAACTCTCAAAGGGCAGGAAAAAAAAATACAGAGGAACCTAAACCCTAAATCAGAGACAGACTACATGCCGATATACAAATGGATGATTAGAAACCCAAGTTGTGGGTACCATGTTTGCAATTCCGTTTTAGCTGAGTGCTTTGGACTATCACGTCCCTCAGTGGCTCCCTGGAGGAAGAATGATTGAATGACAGGATTGGAATGGAATGTAGCCATCATCTTATCTGACCACACAGACACCTCCCAGCAGATGAATGCATCACCTCCTCATGATAATTTTGAAGACTTTCTGAGAAAGTGATAATATTAGCCTATTACCTCACAATCACAAGGAACACTATAGTGACTACAAACCCTATGTGCCTCATTCAACAGGTGTCACAGAATAAAGAAAAAGAAAGACTGGGAGAGAGATGGGAGCTGATAGACCAGAGGAAACCAAAGACTGAAACTGAAGACTAAACCATGGAAATTGGGAACAAGGACTTACTCGCTTAGAGGGTGAAAAGAGTGAATTTGCCTACAGGACAAATGTGGACGCAGCTCTCCCTGGGAGCCAGGTTAGAATTCCTACTAAGGTGTCCCTGGCCACTGTAGTGGTGGTGGCCTTGAACTACACAGCACACTGGCACACTCAGCTTCTGAATGTCCAGAGCAGTCCTGAGTCTTGCCTGAGAAAAATACTCAGGTTCTTGGGCTCCATCTCTCCCTTCTGCCTTCTTTTCCTCCACCTTTCCAGGTCAGCCTGGGGAATATGAGGTGTGAGGAGCGGGGTGAGTGGAGGCTGAGTTTTGACCAATGTTATTTGACATTTGAACCTGACCCATGGCAAAAGGAAGATCCTTTGGGAGGCAGGCCTATGTTCTCATCCCTTTTCCTGCCCCTTTGGATCAATTAGCTCTCAATCATTGTCTCGGGCTGGTAAAGAACAGAGAGGGGCACTGGACAACATCAGCCAAGTAAAAGTAGTGCTGGAAATTGGGTCCCAAGTGATCTGTCAACATCCTGAAATGATATTTTGAGTGACCAGAGAAAATGCAGTCTCCATGAAGGAAGGATGTCTAGGGTGATTCCTGCAGAGAAATATTGGTTGTGAGATTTAAGGGGTGAAAGTGAGATAGACAGGAAATGAGGCAAGAGGCTGAGAGTCAGTGGCACCACTTGCTTTGGAAATGGAGCAAAGTCTCCAGCAAAGGCTGTGAAGCTCACAAAAGCTTGGTCCTGGGGCGAAGTGTGGGGAGGGTTGGCCACATAGGACAAGAGCAGGGCTGCAGAGTTAAAGGCCCAAGGACAAGCAATGTGACTCTCTTTCCAGCAAGATTGAGACCTCACCAAACTACCATCTCCCAAGCCCCTCCATCCAACAACTGGATATTCTCTCTATGGCATGAATAATAGCTATTGTGCCACATGGTATGCAAAGACAGTCATTATAGATTTGCTTTGTACTGGGCTTTTGCTAATTGGCTTTAAGTGCTAACCTTTCATAAGTGACTCTAAAAAGGATGATTTCTGCACAGCTCTCTAAGCATTTGTGGACCCAGTCAGGAAAACTGAAAGAAGCAGCAGGCTTAGCAGACCATTCTGAATAGCTTTGGAGACATAAGCCAGGGAGACCCAGAATGAAATAAGGAAACCAGTCTTCTCATTTGGAACCTAGAACATTTGAATATGGACACTTTGGTGTTCACCTTGGCACCATTAGTATTGAGCAGATTTGTTAAGTATTAGTTTGAACTGTATGATGTGCTGATACTCAGCTGTTTTTGATGCACAAAACATAGCAATTTCCTGTGGCTGAATCTAATAAAATCCTGATATAATAAGATATTCTAAGAGATGTTAACTTAGTTGACTGGGGGAGAAAACTGGGGAACTTTGGGGGTCTAGGTCTCTATGAGTGAATGTTCCCAATTATAAACAATTCATTAAAAAGAGGCTTGCAGGATCTCCAGCTAAAAATTCTAGTTTCATTTATTTATTCATTCATTGTAACAATATCAAAAATCATTGAGCATCTCCCATGTGTCAGTCGCTGTGTTAGAAAGACAGAATAAAATGATGGTCACTGCCCTGAAGGAACACACAGAATAGTGGGAAAGGAGTGAGGATGGTGCAGTGGACAAGGCTATAGGGAGGGCCCTGGGGAAACAGAAGAGGAACAGACAGAATAATTCTGGGGAAGGAAAGGAGGAAGAGAAGGAGAGGTGTGGTTTTAGCCAGAGAAGGTTTTGATGTGGGAAAGACAAGTAATAATTAACCAAATAGTCAAGGCAGGAAGGAAAGTTCCAGACAAAACCAGGCAGAGATGACCATATGATTTAAAGAAACAAGTTATATTTAGAGTCAATATAGGTATATTAAGTCTACAGAAAGGCATTTATCAAAGGGCTTTAGGCGTCTCCAAGTCAGGAACCATGTCGTATTTACATTCATAGAGCCAGTGTTGTGTCCAGGACCATACCTAGCACATGGTAGGTGCTTGGTAGATGTTGAAATAAACTGGCCTGGGGAAAAAAGCCTGAAATTGAAATATACCACAAATTTCAAAGAACCTTTTTCTTTCCTGCTCCCATTAGTCTAAATTGATGAGGTTTCAATGTATTACTTGAAATGTTATGTACGAAAACATTCATTTGCAACCTATCTCTAGAAAGAGATGTGGTTATGTAACCTTTTAATCTGTGTGTCTAAGTAGATGTCAAAAGTATGTGTTGCCTTGAGGACTTTTCTAAGTCTGTTCAATGTTGCTATAATAGAATACCTAAGCCTAGGTAATTTATAAAGAAAAGAGGTTTATTTAGCTCACAGCTGTGCAATCTGGGAAGTATGAGAAGCATGGTGCCAACATCTGCTCAGCATTTGGTGAGAACCACGTGCTGGGTTAAAAAACATGGCAGAGAAGGTCACCGGGAAAGTGAACATTTGTGAAGAGTGGCAAAACCTAAGGGGCTCCTGATTTTATACCAACCCACTCTTGTGGAAACTAATCCATTCTCACAAGAACTAGTCTAGCCTCCCCAGAGCAGGAACTCAGTCACTTGGTGAGAACTACGACAGGCCATTCATGAGGGATCTGCCCCCATGACCCAAACACCTCCCATTAGGCCCCACCTCCCAACACTACCACACTGGAGATCGAATTTCAACATGTGTTTGGTGGGAACAAATAAACCATATCCAAACCATAATAGAGACTTTTTCATTCCTTATTTTGAATATTTAGTGTGTACTCTCCATAGGCTTGTGACCACAGTGGTAAATAAGACAAATATAGACCCTGCCTTGAGAGAGTTTAATATTTAGTAGCTAAAACAGTTATTATCTGTTAATTTGCCTGGATGAATCAGGGAAGGCTCTCAAATGAAGCAGCCTCTGGAAGACGAGGGCATTCCAGGGAGGAAGGGCGGCATATGCGCCAGCATGGAGGCGGGAGGAGACAGCACGATGTACCTGAAGAAGAACAAAAAATGAGTGCTACATGGGGCTATTGGAAACGAGAAGGAAATGTGGAAGAAGAAGTTAAAAAGGTGGGCCAGGGTTAGCTCCTGAAGTGTCTTCAAAAGGAGTTTGTATTTTATTTTGCAGTTAATGAAGAGCCATTGGAGGATTTTAAATAACGGACCGAAAAATAGTCTGAAAATAGAGGCACAGAGACTGGTAAGTTGGTGATTGCCAGTCAGTGGTCCAAGGAAAAGATAAATGAGCAGAGCCGTAATCAGGACCAGAGAGGAGGCAACAGAAGAGAGATGCTCAGGATACAATCGATGCGCTTTGAGAGTGACTGGAGGTGGGGCACTGGAGAATAAGTGACATGGAGAGATCTAGATTGATCTCTGGGCCTACAGCTCAGGAAAGTGGGTGGGAGGTGGCATTCAGAGAGACCAGGAGCACTCCTTATCTTTCAGAGCCCAACACATAATCGCCAACAGCTGACTTATGAATAAGATCTTGGGGTCCTTGAAACACCAAAACACTGGAATTTTTAGAATTTTACATTCTTACTGCCCAAGAAAACCCCTTGCAAAGAAAAAAAAAAACGTAAGAAAAGTAAAAGTATTTAAAAGGCTCCAACTTCTCCCAAACACCTCCTCTTTGCTGACTCTCCCAATTGTATAGTCAAAGCAATAATAGCAGCCACATATTAAGTCATTACCATCTATAGCCAAATAACTGCAAAACCACAAGAGGGCAATGAAAATGGCCATAAAGGCACAGAGTAGTAATTATTTTCTCATTAGCACCAGCTACACTAATATCAACATAGAACAATTAACATTCCTAACCTCATAATTAGGCTATAACCTCTGCATGTCTTGCCAGAGTAGATTAATGAATGGCACAGGAGGAATAAGCAACAATAAGGCAGCCGTGCAGTGAGACCACTGCATCCTCACCTTCTCTGCGGGTGGTCCACAGTGCTGTTGGATGGAAAGGCAGTGGGAGAACTTGGTTGTGATTTCCACTGATCTAGCCAGTCCCCAGCTAAAAACCATCTAATTCAGCTGCACTTTCTTTGAGTCCCAGGAAGTGAGTGTTTGAGTGGGAGAAAAGCTACAGCAGTAACAACACAGAAGGCAGAGTCCTTTTGCATTTGTATCTCTTTATTCTGTCCATCACTAGGCAACCATTCTTTGTGCTTAAAACTACACATCTTTATACATGTGACACCTTCTTTGAAGTAACCACTTTGGTTTACAGTGTGCTAGGGGATATCTATTCTATTTATTTCTGTTTAGGTCAACCACAATGAAGAACAAGCCATTTTGACCTCCATCCTGGCTCATCTCCTCTGTGTTCTCATAGCATCATATTATAGAATGGATCAGAAACGCCTTTGCAGTTGCCTATTTATTTGTCCATTTCTCCCTCCAGACTGTGAGTTCCCAGAGGGCATGTCTTATCTATGTTAGTAGCTACATCCCCAGTATCTGGCTCTGTGGACAACACTCTGTAAACTGTTGGAGGAATGAATGAATGAGTGAGTGAGTGAATGTTTTCCCTGAAATTCAAACCTTGGTGGTTGAACTTGTGATTATTTGGTTTACGGAACAAGCTAGGCTGATTGAATTGACTTGGCCAGGCAGAATTAGGCAAAATGTAACACAAAGAAGGTGAGTACACCAGCCTCGCTGATTGAGGAGGTCAGCTGTGGATGAGCCAAGTGCCAGCTGCCAGCTGCCAGCTGCCAGCTGCAGTTGCAAGGCCATGTTCTTCTTCTAGCTAGGAACATTCTGTGGCAGAGACTCACCCAGGGGTCTGAATATCAGAATCACAACCAGAAAATGGCTCATTATTGCACACACAAATAATTGGCGGCTCTCTCCAAGTAACAGTGTCTTAAGTTAGGTTCCCTAGAAGCAGATTATAAAACAAGGACACTTAGTCAAGTGATTTACTGAGCTCATGCTCTCAGGAGAAAGGGAGTGAGAGGAGCATAATAGGCAGGGAGAAAAGCTAGAGGAGAGCTCAGCTGGCGACTGGCTGCAGCATGATAACCTTGAGCTATGGAGCTGGCCAACCCTTTGTCTCTCTGTGTAGATCAGTCATTGGCTGTGGGCTATCCCTGGGGGCAGGAACCATAACCTCCTGGTGAACACAGCTCTTATTTCAGTAGAGAGCAATTCTCTAGAAAAGTGAGCAGCTGTGAGCTATTGAAACTCAGTATCCAGAGCTGGGGGATGGGTGCATGGCTGGTAAAGGTGCTCTGGGCATGGCACCTCCAGCATCTACCAGAGTTGGATTGTGTGAAATATTGTTATAGTCACTTCTCAAAAGAATACATTTATGCAGCCAACAGACATATGAAAAAATGCTCATCATCACTGGTATTAGAGAAATGCAAATCAAAACCACAGTGAGATGCCATCTCATGCCAGTTAGAATGGCGATCATCAAAAAGTCAGTAAACAACAGATGCTGGAGAGGATGTGGAGAAATAGGAACGCATTTACACTGTTGGTGGGAGTGTAAATTAGTTCAGCCATTGTGGAAGACAGTGTGGAGATTCCTCAAGGATCTAGAACTGGAAATACCATTTGACCCAGCAATCCCATTACTGGGCATATACCCAAGGGATTATAAATCATTCTACTATAAAGACACATGCACACGTATATTTATTGCGGCACTATTCACAATAGCAAAGACTTGGAACCAACCCAAATGTCCATCAATAATAGACTGGATAAAGAAAATGTGGGACATATACACCATGGAATACTATGCAGCCATAAAAAAGGATGAGTTCGTGTCCTTTGCAGGGACACAGATGAAACTGGAAACCATCATTCTCAGCAAACGATCACAAGAACAGAAAACGAAACACTGCATGTTCTCACTCATAAGTGGGAGTTGAACAATGAGAACACATGGACATAGGGAGGGGAACATTACACAATGGGGCCTCTTGTGGGGTGGGAGGCTAGGGGAGGAATAACATTAGGAGAAATACCTAATGTAGGTGATGGGTTGATGGGTGCAGCAAACAATCATGGCACATGTATATCTATGTAACAAAACTGCATGTTCTGCACATGTACCCCAGAACTTAAAGTATAATGAAAAAAAGAGTTAAAAAGAAGAAATATTGTCATAGTAATCACTACCGATTATTGAGCAGCTACTATATGCCAAGTGCTGTGCTAAATATATGTATTTGCTCAGATATTCCTTTGGATACACCTGTTAGAAAGGTAATATACTAGCATTTCCATCCGACAAATGAAACTCAGATTCATGCTTAGAATATTTCCTTTCTGTGTCTACATTCCTATGATAGAATCAGGATATTGCACCTCCAACTGGCCTGAATTCCATGCATTCATTCTACTCATGAATTCCACCAATGCTTTTGAGCACCTATTACGTACCAAGACTAGGCTAGGCCCTAGGGATATATCAGTGAAATGATAGTCTTGGATCCTATCCTCAAAGGATGGGACTAAGCCTCAGGCCTAGATCCAATGTGATCTAATTAAAAAATATTATTTGGACATCTGCTATGTACATTCTGATTCACCACGCCCTAATCAAGAAAGAATCCAGACCCCGTGCCTCTGTAAAAGTCCACTTGAATCCCTCACATAAAACATGCTACTAGACCGGGAAAACCTGTTTTCAATACTTCATACAAACCAAGCACAGCAGGCACCTTCCCTGTGCATGGAGATTAAACTTGGTGATCTCTAAATTCCCTTCCAGCTATCATATCCTCAGATTCCCACCTCTGACCATCCACAGTGCTCATGGCTACACCTTTACAGGGTACTGTGACGGTCTGTTTTATGTCAGCTTGGCTAGGCTATAGCGAGTTACTCAATCAAACACTTATCTAGGTGTTGCTGTGGCAATATTTTGTAGATGTGATTAACATCTACAATCACTTGCCTTTAAGTAAAGGAGATTATTGTCACTAGTATGGGTGGACCTCATTTAATCAGTGAAAAGCCTTAGGAACAAAACTGAGGTTTCCCTGAGGAAGAAGAAATCCTGCCTCTGGAGTGTACCTTCACCTCTTCCTGAGTTTCCAGCCTGCCAGCCTGCACTACAAATTTTAAACTTTCAAGCCACCCCCACAATCACTTAAGTCAATTCCTTGAAATAAAACTCTCTCTCCCTCTTTCTCAACACACACACATACACACACACACACACACACACACCTCTCCTGTTGGTTCTGTTTCTCTGGAGAACCTGAATGACACAGGGACCCACCATGTACTTTTCTTCTTGTAATATCATCTGGTATATACAGTTTTACAGCTTCTGATGTGCATAGTTATGGCCCATCCGGGTTGCAGCCCATGCTTAGAACACCAACAAAACAAGGGTACTAGAACATGAGAAAAGCTCATCTTCAATTCAATTAACCAGAGTTTTGCGATAAGAACATGCAGAAATTTTGCTTACTCATAAATTCTGGGTTTTTTTTTAAATTATCTGTATATGGGTGGGAAGGACTATAATCATTTCAGGTTGGAGCCCCTAAATATATTAATCCAGCTCTGTACATCTCCAAGTAGAATATAAGGTCCATGAGGTCAGAGGCCAAGCCTTGGTTTTTTTATGAGCCTATAGTACCCAGTATGATGCTTTACAGATAATCACATACATAGGAGGTGCTGCATCAACCTATTATTTTCCTTTTGTTTTATTATCCAGAATATATTAACTTTGGGAAATGTGAAAAACAGGCTCAGAGAAATGCAGATTTGTTTGTTTTTAGGGAAATTGATTTACCATCTCCAAAGGAGAGGCTGCTTCCTCCATATGGCTAGATTTATTATCTGGAAAGCAGTCCAGAGACCAGCCCTTCTCTTGTTTCTGTGTCCATTGGCAGCTGCTGGGAGTTCAACTGACTGACATGTGTCAGGCTTTGTGAGTGTTTTAAGAGAGATTCATTTTGCAACAGCACATAGGCAGGCTGTCCCAAGCCAGCAGCAAGCATTGTTGGCAGTGGAAGGGATTAAAAGGACTTTCGCAGAGACTCAGAGTCTAGACTCTTTCTGGAACACAACCTGGAATAGCAGTGTGATGTGTAAACAGCAGATGTCCAATAAATTTGTGTTTATAGGCTAGCTGACCTTTGACCCCTAAATGATTAACACCCTGATGGAGTACGTAGAAAGGGGTCCAGATTCTTAAGCAAATAATTTCCACTTCAGGTGAGAATCTATTAACTTGAAAAGAGTTGTTTCGGCCATAAAAAGGGACTTCAGGTTGAGTCCAGCCTGTGGTGGGAAACTTCCACTAACTTGAGTGTGCACCCTGGTCTCTCTTACCCAACCAAAAACAAAACTGGTCATGCAGCCTGACATTACAGAAATAGAGGATAGAACTCAGAGCCCAAGAGAAATATATGGAAAGGCTTCCAGAATAAGAAAATTAGGAGAATTATAAGACAACTGTGTGTAGGGGTACCCCAAAGGCATTGAAGAGAGAAAAGCAACACAAGAGCCGAATGAACTCCATCTCCCATGCATCTCTGAAAGGTTTTCCTGCAACTCCAGTAATGTTGCCCACTTTCCTGCAGGCCTTGCTGGCCCTGGCCTTCCCTCCTTTCATCCAGTCCCTTCCACACTGGCCAGAGTGAGGCTCTCTACGCCCTCTGTCTACCTAAAGCCGGTTATGTAAAGCCCACAGCCTTCACAGGATACTCAGAAGCTTCCAGAACTAGCTATTCTCAGCCTCTCTCCAGCTGCATCCCCTCACTACGCCTTGCCCCAGATGTTCTTTGGTCACACAGAACTATTTCACATTACTTTAACTACTCCATGCCCTTCCAGCTTCCAGGCCAAAAATGCCTTCAGCCAATCAAAAGTTCACCAACCCTTTCAGGCCCAGTTCAAAGCTAGCTCCCATCTCCTCTGGCTGAATCCATCAGCCTTTCTTTGATGCTTGCCTAATACACCCTACTCTCCATGAATATTGTATTCCAATTATTTATATAGTATATTCACACTTCAGTTCTCAGCAGAATGTGAGCTCTTCAAAATCTCTGGGCAATGGTTGATTATTTTTAAAATTCTTGGTGCCTTGTTCCATACTTCTCACTTAGTAGGTCCTCAATAAATAGAGTTAGGTAAATGAAATAATCAACCAAGTGACCTATATTGTCAAGCCTGCCCTTCAGCTAGCAGGCATTTCTCTTAAGCTCTTCCACCATTTTATCCCATCTGAAAATTGATGCTTGTTAGTGTGTCCAATACTACTGCCGCAGATTTCCATATATGCCCTGTGCCTTCCACACAGACTCTGTGCTCATGTTGCAGGAAATAAGCTTCTCAGGCTGTACTGCATCCACTGCCAAGCAATGTGAATATGGGGTGTCCAGTAAACACTAATTACGTTAATGATTTGTGATATTTTTCTGCCATTCAGTTATATGCTTTGAAGAAAGAGATAATAGCACAGAGTCAAAGGCCAATCTGAATTGCAGAGAAATCCACTTGTTGCTGGGGGGCATTGGGTGCATTCTCTGCCTTCCTGCAGTCATTCTCTGTCAACTGCAGGTGGGTGGCCCTCAGACACAAAGGGATCCATCCCACTGCAGGGCCCTGTTTGTGGAGGGGCTGATGAGTAACCTCTCTCAAGTCAGGTGTAGCCCTTAGGCCAGGAGAGAAGCTAGAAACATGCTGTGGCACCCAGTTCCAGGTCTCCAAAGACCTTGCCTCATTTGAGTGGGGGTTGCTCTTCAGATCGAACTGAGGTGTAATTCAGCTTAAATCAACATTGAGGATGAGCCATATAAACGACAGCTTTTCATTGCTGCTGTAGCTCCATAAGCAAGATTATCTTAGCAATTAGAGGGTAATTATTGTCTACAATCAGAAGGGGAGAAGTGTCAGAATGAGGCCAGCAGAAGCGGTGACATGATGGATAATTTATTAGATGGTGACTGGCTGTTTTTCTCTCTCCAGGCCTTTGTAAGAAAAACACCCAAATGCCACAAGTGCATTCCCAGGGAGCTGCAGCGTGGCAGGAGCTGAGGATGCAAAAACATAATTGCCTTCTATCTACTCTGATTTGAGCTTCATCAAATCCTTTGGCTCCCAAGGCATTCTGCAGCAGACGTGTGCACAATATTCCAGCACTAGGACTTGTGTCTGCGGGTACTGCTCGGGGCCCAAGAGTCTGAGGGTCTGCAAAGCCTCCAAGACCTTCCCCTTCCTCCCAGGCCTCAGGGCCTGTGCTGGCCACCCTCCTATACAGCAGCCCTTACTTGGCATTCTTGCTAAGTCCTGTGGGGGCTCCAACCTTGAGTCTTTTCATTCCATGCTGATTTCTTCTGGGCTCTGCGCCTCAGGGAAGAACCTGCAATGCTAGTAATAAACAAAGAGTACTCATGATAAAAAATGAATTTTGCTGCCTTAGGAGAGAACAGCAGAGCTTAAGGGTTTTCGTAGGATTCTGAATAGCCACCTGTCTTTTCCAGCCATTGTCCACCCATACAACCATCCATTCTGTAAAACTCTTTTGTGCTCACTGTACTCAAAAAGCAGGAAGGTTTTGCCCCAGGGTGGTTCACAGCAGAGTGAAATACAGACTAGAAAACAGATAAGCACCATGAGGCCATTTGAAGATAAAAGATCATTTTCCTCTACCGTAAATCATGAGGCCTTAGGGAGACATGGGTATACTCACACCCTCCCCCATGACAAGGCAATAGCTTACACATGGGATTTCAGCTTCCCCGGAGGAGCTAAATAAGGGAAACCTACTAATGCCAGTGTTTGGTCACATAGAAGGCACTGAAAAACCCATGGTGACCAAAAAGGCCAGTGGTTGCCCCACCCTCCAACACTCACACCCACACACGCACGCGCGTGTGCGCGCACACACACACACTTCTCCAGTTTGACCCAGCCATACTATTGCACCTCTCTGACACAATAGGCTGTTTCATACCTTTGCTATCTTTACCTGGTCTGCTTGGTGAGACCTCAGCAGCTTTGGAAACTGCTTTTCTAGAGACCTCTCCAGAATCTCTTGGCCAGGTTCAACCTCCGCCATTACTGTGCATTGTCCAAATCTTCCTTGCACTTAGCACCCCGGCGCATGTGCGTGTGATCACAGGCCAGCCAGTGAGTGTGCACTTGGAAAGTTCACTCATCCTTAAATCCGTGAGGCCCAGAACAAAAACAATCAGATGTTCTGAAAAGTATCAGTGTTAAATACTCAGGTATCTTCTTGTTAAAATATTCTTCTTGATCTGTCTCTCATATTCAATCATTCACTAACTCAATTTCAGACATTTATTGAGCACCTACTATGTGCCAGACATTATGCTCAGCCTACCTGTCATGGTCTCTTTTGAAAAGAATCTTCTAAACCTGCATCTTAAAATTACCTTTGGGGATTGTGCTGATAATGTGTATTCAAGTCTTGTGGTGAACAGGAGGAAAAATATATCATCTTATCATCTTACATTTGCACAGGTTATTTATTTGTTATAAAGCATCTTCAAACCCTTTGGTTAAGACCTCTCACAGTTGAGCAAGTAGAGTTGTGCTGAATTCTAATATAGGGAACCATGGGAGGCAACATGGTTTGAAAATCTGAGCTGTGTGTCTTCTCTGGAGAGAGCACATGCATCCACTAGCTCCTGACCCCACTTTGAAACAGGGATGGATAACAAATGGCATCAGTGCCACTCAAAGAGTTGTAAGTGGCAGCCAGCTACTCCTCTGCCTAATGATCACTTTGTGTATTCATTTTCCTCTTTTCTCATTTTGCTTTCTCCCATTTCCTATCTTCCCTTGCTTTCTGCTTTCTCTCTTTCTGATGACTTTATCCTCCCATACATTCATGCCCTTGAAGGGCATTGCTTAGCACCCGCCACTAGGCACTCAAGAGGTTTGCTTCCCCTTTGCTTCTAGGCTGGATTAAACCCACGTTCCAGCATGTGGTATGGGAGGCAGGGAGGGCCAGAACTGGCACAGCCTCTGTGTTCTCAGGCTGCTGATCATTCCATTCCACACCAGACCTTCTGAGGTGAACGAGCTAAACCAGCGGCACAGGTCTGAGCCATAAACAAGGCAGCACCCAGGAACAGGCCATTGTTGCTTTGTCTGGTTTGAGCACTCAGCTTTGTACAAGTCAGACAAGATGCCTGGACATGGAGCTTGGGCTCCTGACCAGGGTTTCATTATCACTGTCGCAAAGCCACAGATTGGGAGCGGAAAGGCAATGCTTGCTTTCAACCCCCGTGCCACAGAAAAGCCTCCTCAGCCCAGTATCAGCTTCCCTAAACACCACCCAGGGGGCAGTGAATGTTGACTGGTCCTGATTTATTGCAGCAGAAGAGGAAAAGAAATGACAAGCCCTAAATGTCAAGGCGAGGAGGTGTGTGGCCTGGCCGAAAAGAGAGCTGAGAGTGTGCACTGGGATGGGTCATGTGACTAGGATTCTCAGGCCAGGAGAGACCAGGAGCCAATTCAAGTGGGAGGTGTCAGAAATGCAAAGTCAGCTGTAAAAATGTCAAGAGCAAGGCAGGGAATAAGGCAAAGGGAAGATTGCCTTCTGTTTTGTGGGAGGCAGGTTACAAAATGTTAGGAGTGCACATTACTTTCATGTGTCTGCTTGGTTGCAAGTCGAATCTGCTGTCTGCTGGAACTCAGGAGAACTGATAGGAATGCAGCATCCAGGAACCTGATCCTACCCCAGGGAGTTCTGATGCTGCCTTCCTATGCTGCAGAGGATTCTCCTGCTGCAGCACTAAGAGACATTTAGACAGTAAGTCAATCCAGACATGCCCCGTGAAAGTGAGCTCTTATAGGCATGGCTTGCCTGGTGAAAGGTAATGAGGAGTAGCTGAGGCTGCACCTGCTCAGGAGCCCATGTGCTCAACAAGAAAACTCCAAGCTTGCTTCAATTTGGCATTGCTTTTAATGAACATTCACTGTTTTAATTCCATTCACTGTTTCTTATTTATTTGAGATGGGGTCTCTGTCCAAGGTGGAGAGCAGTGGTGTCATCTTAGCTCGCTGCAGCCTCAAACTCCCTGGCTCAAGTGATCCTCCCACCTCAGCCTCCCCAGTTGAGACCACAAGCATGCACCCATCTTCATTCTTTGTTTCTTATCCTTGCTGGCCTACTGCAGGGGTCCTCCTGGAGATGAGATTCTTCCAACCTGAAAAACTCTATAATTATTTCTACCAGAGCCAAAATCTTCCTGGCCAATGGCTGAAAGGGGGCAATGCTCAACATGGAAATGCATACCTGCCACGCTTAGCAGGAATCTGGCGGGGCTGAAAACCCACCACATACAAGGCACTCCCAGGAGGCAGGAACTGGGCCACTGTCTTAGTTTCGATTCTTGAAACAGGAATCTAGATGCACATGTTTACTGGGGATATGATCCCCAGAAACACAGTGAGGGATTAGAGAAGCAAGATAGAGAGAGGTGGGTTAGCCAATAAAGGGGGTGTTCATGAGCAGGATGCTGCACAGAGCACTTGGATTTTACTTCCTCTGGAGTCCCTCTCAAAGGCTCAGTGGAAAACACCTCGATTTTCCTGTTGGCAGGGGGTATGAAAAGACAGAGACTTTTTTTTTTAACCAGCTCCATCCTTCATTGGTTCAGGGTTGCTCCAGGCACCTTTAACTCTGATGCTCTTCTGGGCTTCCCCGTGCATGGGGCTTAACAAATTTCTGTGGCCAGAGAGAGCCATCAGGCAGAGATGTGGAAGCTTTAGGTAAGAAGCCACAGTGTGTCCATGAAGCTGCAGATGACCTGCAAGGGAACATGCTCCATCCACCTGCAACAGCCATCATGACAGTAATGTCTTCTCATCTGTGTGCCCAAACATGTGCACATGTGTATGCACACACACACTCACACACACCCACACACACACAAATGCAAATTGTTGTATCTTTTTCTCGTTTGCACTCCCCCTCACCATGACCATATAAAAATCGAGTCTACAAATAGTCTCAACCCTGCTGAGCCATATAGCCTTGCCTTGCAATACAAGCAAGTAGAAGTAGTATCTGTAGCCTCCCAGGCCCCAGCTACTCCAATGTAAATCCATGCCAGTTTCTAACTTCAGCCCAGCTGGAAAGGCTAGGACTTGTGTTGGCTGTTTTGCTTAAGCCCTGCTGAAGGGCAACATGGGGTGATGGGAAAAACTGGAACAGATGTCAGGAATTTGAGGTTTCTTGTGTCCTGTCTGCCAGTAAGTTACATAACTTCCTTAGTTGACTTCTAGAACTTAGTTTCTCCCTTGGTAGAACTAGAGTAATAATACCCACCCTATTTGCCTCCAAGAGTTGTAGGAAGACTCAAAAGGAGCCAATTCACGTACCTGGGATCACCTTGACATGCCAGGGATGTTCCTTGCAAAGCCTTATCCTGCTCAATCTTCACCTAATTGAGTTGGTTTTAGGCTTGAAGCAGGGGCCTTGCTGGCTGACCTCTCAAAGCCTCCCTTTCCCTTGTTCCCATGTGTAGCATTCTGTTTTGGGAGCACAGAATATCCTCTGGTCTAGGGGAAGCTAAGTCACTGTTTGCAATCAGTCCAAGCAGATCAAGTTAAGGACCAGGCCATTTTGGAGGCACACAAGGAGGCCTCTTGGCAGATGGGCACGACAGGCTTGCTTGCAGCCTGAGTGGTGAACAGCCCCTTCCATCTCTTCATTTGCTCGTATCAAATAGCAAATTCCCGAATCACTATACAGAGTGGTAGATGAGGCAACACAACTTACCCAAAATATTAATAGGCACTCATGAGGGCACCAGCTGTTGTGCCTAGTCTGTGTCATTAAGGCCTGTGTGATGTCAACAGAGAAGCCGTTGTTGGCTGGACCTGCCCCCACCAGCTCAACCAGGGAGTGTTTGTCAGCCACTTAGGAAGAGCTGCCCTAAAGGGTAAGTGTGGTTCTCAAAGGTGGGAAAAACTAACAATTCTTGAAGAGGACTCAAGGTTTATTGGACCATCAAATACTGGAGTTGATGCTGAAGTCTATAACAATGGTAACAATACCCAGCGTGTATCCATTGTGGACCCAGCCAAGATCTCTGGGGAGTAATGGGGGGAGGGGTGTTGAGTCCTTCTACACAGGCTCAGAAAGAAAGGTTCTTATCATCCATTTAGAAACAATGGAAGCAAAGTAACTCTCTGGAACAGAAACTTTGTCGGTCAGGGAGAGGCTTGAAGGAGACTCTAAATGGTTCCCAGAATGAATTCTCACATAAACCTAAAGAATGCTGATGGAGAGAAGCCACTGCTCATTCTCCTTTTTAAGCCAAATAATATCCTCCTGCCGGAACAGAGTTGTTCTTGGCACTTGGAAGTAAATGTGAGGAGGGAATCAAAACACAATGCCTGAGAAAGAAATCCATAAGAAATCTGAAGGCCAGGACGTGGTGAAAAGTAATAAAGATAGATGGGTCAGTGGCAGGAACAAAGATTAACTGTACCAGAGGAGATGGCGCTTTGGCTCTGAAAATAGGATTGAGCGAAAGCCGGAGGTGCTGCAGAGACACACATGTCCTTCGTTTCCACCCTGAAGGCTCAAAGGAAGGCCGCTGCCCAGCCACGCGGAGGCTGCAGGACAGGATTCTGGAAGCTGGGGCCTCCTTCCCCTAATCCTGGAAGGATATTCCACATCTAAATCACCGAAGCTTCATCTTGTGATGCAGAAGCTCTCCCCTTGTGAACAACCAACACAGGAAGTAGTGAAACCTGGTAGAGAGAATATTCTCTTTCTCCACCTTCAGTTTTACCAGAACTGCCTCCAGGGACTTTGGCAGGTTTGACAAATGGCAGAAGAATTTAGAAGATTTTCTTTGCTGGCAAAGGGAAGCCATGGTTGGGCACAAATGTGCTGCTGCGGTTGTTTGTACAATGAAACTCTAGATTGCAGGCAGAAATGTCAGGTTCCTTTCAACTCTCTTCAGAGCTAATCTAGTTCCCATGTGCAAACTCAATCTATAGCATTTGGGTAAAGAATACTCAGTCCTCTGCTGTGACAAGAACAAATTCATCACCCACACCATACATTGTAGCTAAGGGCATCATTGTGCCCACATGAATCACCAGGCAGAGACGGCTGCCAACTCTGAAATTCTTTACTCATGGAAGACTCACGTATACTAATGCCAACTATTTACGCAAGCACATTTCTCCAGGTGGCCTGGAGCAGTTTACAAGATGCTGGCTCATTCCTCATCATGTCACTTGGAAGGAGAGCAAAAGGTGGGGAAAGAGGAAGGGCCGACATCATCATCTGCATTTTGTGTGGGGAAACTGAGGCTCACACAAGCCATAAAGTGAAATGTATAGACATTTATGAGTCAGGAATTGACCATGGAAGAGGCAAAATGAGCTTATCTGAATCATGAGTGGACTATTTCTTGCCCAACAATTTCGTGCAGCTCTTCCAGCACAACTGTTTGGATACAGCAGCCTCAAAACAAGTAAGCCAAAATTCAGACTCGCTGTATTTCGTTTATACCAATTTCCCATCTTTCATTCCTTCTCTGACTTCTACCTGATTTCTGAATTTGGTTGACCCTGTTTTTTTGTTTGTTTGTTTGTTTTGTTTCACTTTAAAAGACCCTCAACTCTCCTGGAGTCCTGACCTGCTATTTCTTTCATTTTGAGCCTCTACCAGTCCTTTCCTTCATCTGTTCCCAATCCATATACCCTTGATGCCTGGAGATAAGATTGACAATGCAGGGGGGTGAAGATCAAGTTTGAGGTGAAGCTCACAGATGGCCTGCAAGATGCCTATTTTACTCATCATTTATTTTTTAAAAAGCTGAACATTTATCGGCTGAATTTTTGAGCCATACCAAAATATCCTCATGTCAAAATAGCTGCAGTAAAGTGGTTCTATTAAAATAGCTTCCTCCAAAGAACTGAGAGTGGAGATGTCACCTGCTTCTGGCACCTGACTTTGGTCCTCTTCTGCGTGGCATTGCCTTCTGCTCTGCTGGATTCTCGCGTATGGCTCATCAGAGGAGGCACTAACATCAGGGCTGCCTTTTATCTTGCTGATCCAAGGGAGGACTATGTAGGTGTCACAGATGAAACTGGTCCAGAAGCCAAACAGGATGCTAATGGCATGGCCACGTGTTTCCAGCACCCCGTGAGGCAGCTGGCTGGCATCAATCCTCTCCCCAGCCTCCATCCCACCCCCATCCACCCATAAGCTCTTCTTGGGTCAGAAATGCAATTCTTTGATGGTGCCAGACAGCCAGATGATGCTGGAAAGAAGAAAGAAAAAGAAAAAGCAGGTTTCTAAATTAAGCACAAGGCTCGTTTATAAAAATAAATAGCCACAGCCTAGCAACGTTCTCACAGCTCAGCTTCCCTCCATAATAAAACCTCTGTGGCTGAAGCCTGGGATGACACAGCCTTCAGAGGGCCCCACGCCCTGGCCCTCCTCATGCCCTGGCCCCTCCCAGGATAATACTCACCTGGAGAGTGCTGACAGTGGTACTTTGGGGGCCCCACTCTTCATTCAAGGCCAACCAAAGGCCAGGCTCCAAAAAGCAGAAGGAAGGCAGAGCTTAATGAGGCCCATGAACACTTACAGACTCTTGGCAGTAACTAATACGCCTGTAGCAAAAGTGGTTGAAGTTCCTTGGGCTACTCTGTTGAAATAGGAACTCCTCCTTAAGACCATGTCTTCTTTGTTCACCATTGAACAGTACTCAGCTAAGCACAGGGCACGTATTGAGTACTCAACCACTATGTGAGGGAAGACTGGTTAGAGGTATAAATGAATGAATGAATGCTGCCATCCCATTATTGATGCTCCCCAAACTCTTCACTACAAATGGAGTCAGTTCCAGAATCCAAAGAGAGTATTCTTCTCCTGATTATGACATGCACCAAAGAGGCATCCCCTGAACTGAATGTTTAAATCAGAGCCCACAGCTGAAGTGAGCACAAAGATGTACTGAGCAAGTATGGACTCTTACTGACCCAAGTGGCGAGGCTGTTACAATGGGCAAGGGCAGATGGCATGGGATTTGTAGGTAACTATTGTTAGCATTCCTGAATCTTCTCCTGTTCTTTAGGCAGCAGCAGCTCCAAGGGTGAGCTGTTGCTCAGCAGAGAAATGGCAGGAAAATATAGGACATTCGCTTCTGGTCTTAGTCCTGTTGCAACACAAAAAGTGGAGTCTGCAACGCTGTTGGAGGCTCAACAGGTCAAATACATCAGTAATGGGCATGGTATGGCTGGGCTCATAAGGAGACAGTCCTTAGAACACTGAAAATGTGATCATCTTCAATCCCATAAGGATCCTTGTGAGATTACAAGGGACAATGTGGCTCCACTTTGACGCCTGAGAGCAGTTGCTTTGGTGAGTTTCTACATATTCCCTAGTGATCAGAGAGTGGTATAGGACAGCATGTCAAAGTCATAAATCACCATCTCAGAGCAAGGCCCCTTAGTTACAATATTAAAAAGATCAGAGAAATTGGCGCACAGCATCATTTAGAAATCTGTCTTCAGGCATCTTTGTCTGGCCTGGCTAGAAACAGTAAAACCACATTTATGTCATTGAGAAAAAGGTTCTTAATTAAATTCAAATGTATAAGAATATATCATAGGTCTATTTTTGGAAAAATAATCTGGGAACAAAAAAAAATCTAAACAGCAACAAAACTGGTACAATAGCATTTAGCTTCAGACAGCAGCATACAATAGAGAAGGAGTCCTCATAGACTCTGGACTCTTAGATTGATTCAATCTCCCAAGCTAGAGCACCAAAGTCATGGCACTGGGACATTTAGGAAGATGAGCTCTAGCAGTGACCTGGTTAGGAGACAGCTCCAGCAGAGAGTCAGCACATAGACTGGCCAAGCTACCCCCAGATCTTTGGTGATACCTCTTTGGTGGAGATAAAGGAATCCCTTTCCAAAGCAGACCAACTATGGCATCCACAACCATAGTCCCTGCTCCAGCCCAGTGAGGACACAGTGTGTTCCGTAAGTCCCTAAGGCTCTATGCCCAGGGCTCCCACTTCGGACATGGCTACTCAAGGATAAGACCCCACTGACCCCATTCTCTATGGAGGGTACAGAAATCCATAAGAACAGAGTCCAGTACTCAGCTCTGTGACCTTAACTACTTGGAAACTGATTTTCCTTGTTCATAAAATGGAGAGAGTAAAAACAATGCTTTCTATCTGCCAAGAGTGTATGAGGATCAAATGAAACACTATTATGTTCAAGTGCTTCCCAGTCTGCAAGCTATTGTTCCATGTGACCATGTTTTATAAAATGTAAAGGTATACAGTGAGAAGTTTGCTTCTGATGTGAGGATTGAGACTTCCTTTGTCACAAACTTTTAGGGTGCTGCCTGGTTCCATCTTATTCATAATCCTATTTTTTTTTCAGACACCCCTGGTCAATTCCTTGGCTTCAAATACCAAAGACCTAGCATTTCAAAATTGTGTTTCTGTAACTGCTTCTTTCCTCTTACAATCCCTCAAAAAGTGCTGCAATTCTAGAATGCATGAGGAACCTTGGGGCTCACCTAGTCCACCACTTCACTTTGCAGATGTACACACAGAGGCACAGAAAGTTTAGGCACTTGTCCAAGGTCACCTGTGGAGTTTCACTCACCCTATCCTCAGCTTCTCCCACAGCCTGCCAGTGTCTGCCCTCCAGTGGGTCTTTGAGGACCACAATTCAGATTCCACTCTTCTGCAGCTGGGACATCCATCTTCTGTCCTCGGACATCAGAGCTGCTTGTCCTCAGGCCTTCACACTCCAGGGTTTACACCAGCAGCTTTCCCCCGCTGGTTCTCAGGCCTTTGGTCTTGGACTGAATTACACTATCAGCTTTCTTGGGTCTCCAGCTTGCAGGCGGCATATTGTCCCTCCAAAATTGCATGAACCAATTTCTATAATAAATCCCTTCTTAGATAGATAGATAGATAGATAGATAGATAGATAGATAGATAGATAGTAGATAGTAGATACATACATACATACATACATATCCTATTGGTTCTCTTTCTCTGGAAAACCTTGACTGATACAGATTTTGGTGCTACACTCCCTGAATAATGACCATATTTTCCCACTTTTAAGTGAGTAATTGTTACTTAAGCCAGGTGTGTTATTTAGGATGTGAGGGATGGGGAGCCAGAGGATGGTAGACAGTTGAGGGCAAGTGGATTAAAGCATGGCAGTAATGGGAACAGGCACCTCTAGTGATCATGATGCCTCATCTTAGATTATGCCTTTGGAATTTGCCTTTTGTTTTTGAAAAAATAAATATATAACCCATTTCATTTTTGTAGTTATTCATAATAATTTGCTTCCTCACAGAAATGACAGAGTACATTCATGCAAAGCATATAAATGCACCTAAATTGTTGAGTTGTTTTAAAAGAATGTGTTAAGAAGTAGGATTTGTTAAGTGACAATTCTTCTACCATCGACCCACCTTCCTCTCTGCAGATGACCTTGTGTCTATCCAGTAAAGAAAATATGAGGTTATTTTGTGTGAAATACCCCCATCATCCCTACGCCTACCTATCCATATGAAGCCAAATTCTCCTCCTCCTTCCCTCTTCCCCAAACCACCTACTCATACAAAGAAGGGTCTTTCTTTTGTCTGTAATTACAACTCTGCATGTGTGTTAGACCTACGGTGACCAACGATCCTGGCTTACTCAGGACTGAGGAGATTTCTGGGACACAAGACTTTCAGTGTTAAAATCAGGAATATTCCTGTCAGACTGAGACAAGCTGGTCACCCTGTTAGGCCCCATGCCTTCACCCAGGGACCTTTCTAAACAAACCGCGATTGAATGAATTGATACTAGATAGCAGCGAATTGCTATGTGATATTTGTGGTCAGGAAGAGAACTAGAAGGGATGAATGAATGAAATGTAGTGATTTTTTTTTTTAAAGAAAACCTTCATGAATATGTTGGAAAAAATACGGAGGAGGATATCCTATTATCTAGACGAGCAGAAGAGCAGAAAAGTTACGCTGAAGAATTTATATAGAGATATAGATCCCATTCACTTGATGGGTAAGTCAGGACAATCCATATTACATAGGAAACAGACCATAGTATTGCTTCACAACTTTCTAACTTCATAACTTTCTAACGTCATGCATTTATTAAAAATTATAGCATCTGCAACATAGGTTAAGTTGAAAGGGGAGAATCTTCTTATGGCCACACATGATCACCTGAGTGGCCTCATGACCACTGAAACTACCTAGACTCCTGAGGACTGGGAGGGTCAGTATTTCAGCTCACATGTGACCCACTGACTACATACCACTATGTGGCTGGTTGGGAATCTTTGAACTATAGGATTATAGCACTGTGGCCTAAACAGGCAGGTCTAGACTCTACTCCATCACAAATCTGAAATCTTGATCCACAGTCTCCCTAGGTTTCTGGTGAAACTAGCAAAGCCTAGGAGATCAAACTGCCTCTGATAACCCAATATTGCCAAGCTTCCTCAAAGGCTATTTCCTGAAATGCAACTGGTGTGGGTTCCTGTTTACATTTCCCCTTCCTTGGTCCAGGTTTATCCCACATACTCACAGAGTTGCAGCTTGAGCAATGACTTAATGACTTAGGTCAAGAAGAAAGTAATCCTATGCTACACTCAGCTTATACTCAGTAGTTGACCTGAAATAAGATTAAAAAAATTTTAAAGGTGTTGCCAACAATTTAAAAATTCAGATATTTTTCATTAAAAGTTCAGATAAGCTGCCACCTTTCAAAAAAAGGAAAGATCTAGCAGCTTGGGGCCATAGTTTTCCCATGGGCACAATCATCTAAGACTGAGGGCCTGGATAGTCCAGCAGACAGGTGTGTTGGCTGCCAGGGTTCAAATTCCATCCCTGCTGACTTACAGTAACTGTATTCATGAATGTACCCTCTCAGAGCCTTGGTTTCTCATCTTTAAAGAGTGTTAAACTAATAGTATTAATTTTCGTACACAAAAAATGCTTAAAACTATCACATATTAATCATTCAATAAATGCCAATGGTTTTCCCCCAACACATACACTTACACAGGTAGCTTTACTGTTTTTCTTACCTTCATGGTCCCATGAGCATAACTGCTAGTCTAGATAATTAAACTAAATGAGTTTGGCAACTGTGATACTTCAAGCCACTAGGAATAGCTTAAGTCCACATCCTTTCCTGGGTTGACTGATCGCCATCCCAGCATGACACATGTCCCTTCTCTGTCTCTGAGTTCCTTCCTCATCCTGGTGGAGCCCATAATGAGGACTGACAGCAGGGCAAAGGACACACAGCCAAGCAGGGCCTCAGGTTTCCTAATTAGAGGTTTCTGGACAGAAGAAACATGGTCCCTTAATTGCTTAAGAGTGCCTCATCCACTTTCTAACATTGAGTCTTTCTCTACCACTTTGCCTTCCCAGTCCTGCCATAGGTATAAGGGGAAAATCTTTTGCAGATTCACTTAGCAAGTAAATCAACAAGAAGACACAAATCTTTGGGAAAACAAGAGGTGCTTTCCTCACAGAAAGTTGTTTCCAATAAACCAATTTCTGCTGCTTAGCAACCTTGATGATGCTTTTTCCACAATTACAGCTAAATAGAATCCTCTATTGTCTACAGGGGATTAAGTGGATGCTTTCATGAGTCAGAAGAAAGTACCAGGAAAAGTTGTACTCAAGCTTTAGATGAATGTAAAAATATTGCACTAGGAGCAAAAACAAGGAGGCATGTCCTGGTTGTGTTGTATGATGAATATAGCTATTTTATTCATGCTTTGGGGTTTGACGTTTGTTTTGGGAGTTAGTCGTAAAAAGCTGGGTTGTTCATTCATAGCTGAGTAGATGGAGTCGTGATACCGCCTCTCTGTTTCTCTCAAGACTAATAATTAAAGCTGTGGTTACATCTTACACCAGACTAAGGGAGGGACAGTGGAACTCCCTGGAAGTGAGGAAGAGCTTTTGAGGCAGGTTAGATGTTGCAACTGTCAAATCCCACAGTGTAGTCATTATGGTAAGATGAGGTGAACTGTGAGCCAGCCAGTAAGAACAGCTGCTGAGTGGTACCATTTCCAATCACGGTCATCTCTTGGTTCTGTCTAGGGAGGCAGGGCGGGGCGAAACCAGTCCCGCAATTCCTTTTTACAAAGTTTAACACACTGGGTGACTACGCCTCCTATTGCTGAAAGCATGGAAAATCCTTTGTCACAATTTCCTAAGCTTCTAACCATATATTTCCCCTAATAACCAAATGTGCCTGTTTCAACAAAGTCAATCAGTTAAAGAAGAATATTTGGAGAGAGGAACGTTTGGAGTGAGGAAGGAGGGCTTCCCAGAAAATTCAGTGTCTTCTGTATAACTTTTTCTTTTTTTTTTTCACTTGATCCAGCAAATTTTTATTGCATGCGTACTGTGTACCACATGTGAAAACAAAAATTAACACTTACCAAGCTAAGACATACTATGTGCCATGCTTACTGGCTGGCTCACAGTTCACCTCATCTCCTTACCATCATGACTACACTATGGGATTTGATAGTTGCAACATCTAACCTGCCTCATACATGCACTATTGCTAAACCCTTTTCATCCATCACGTCATTTACTCATTTATATAACCCTATGAGAGAAGTATCCTTATTCCCCCATTTTACAGATGAGGAAGCTAAGGTCCACAGAGATTTAGCTATTTACCCAAGGTTAATGGCAAAGCCACAATTCAAACACAGACAGCCTGGCTCCAGAGCCTGGGCGCAGTAAACTTGTTCCCCACAAAGTTTGTTTCTGGGTTCTCTATTCTGTTCCATCGGTCTATGTGTCTGTTTTTATGCTAGTACCTGCTGTTTTGGTTACTATAGCTCTGTAGAATAATTTGAAGTCAGACAATGTGATTCCTCCAATTTTGTTCTTTTTGCTCAGGATAGCTTTGGCTATTCTGGGTCTTACATGGTTCCATATAATTTTCGAATTATTTTTTCTATATCTGTGAAGAATGTCATTGGTATTTTGATAGGGATTGCATTAAAAGTGTAGGTTGCTTTGGATAGTATGGACATTTTAATAATATTGATTCTTCTAGTCCATGAACTGGAATATCTTTCCAGTTTTTGGTGTCCTCTATAGTTTCTTGCATCAGTGTTGTATGGTTTTCATTGTAGAGATCTTTCATTTCTTTGGTTAATGCAATTATTATATATTTTATTTTATTTTTAGTTATTGTACATGGGATTACTTTCTTGATTTGTTGTGCAGATTAGTCACTGTTGGCATATAGAAATGCTACTGGTTTGTGTGTGTTGATTTTGTATCCTTCAATGTTACTGAATTTGTTTATCAATTCTATTAGTAGCTTTTTGGTAGAGTCTTTAGGTTTTTCCAAATGTAAGATCATATCATCTGCAATGAGGATAATTCGACTTCTTCCTTCCAATTTGAATGTCCTTTATTTCTTTCTTTTGTCTGATTGCTCTAGCTAGGACTTTGAGTACTATTTTGAATAAAATTGGTGAAAGTGGGCATCCTTGTCATATACCAGATCTTAAAGGAAAGGCATTCAATTTTTCCCCATTCAGTATATTACTTGTGCGTCTGTCATACTATATGGCTTTTATTATGTTGAGGTATATTTCTTCTATGCCCAGTTTTTTGAGGGTTTTAAAATGAAGGCATGTTGAATTTTGTCAAATGTTTTTTCCACATCAACTGAAATGATTATATGGCTTTTGTCCTTCATTGTGTTGATATATCAAATTGATTGATTTGTGTATATTGAATATCCTTGCTTCTCTGGGATAAATCCCACTTGGTCACAATGAGTAATTTTTTAATATGCTGTTGAATTTAGTTTGGTAGTATTTTGTTGAGGATTTTGGCATCAATGTTCATCAAGGATATTGGCTGGTAGTTTTCCTTATTTGATGTCTTTGGCTTTGATAGCAGAGTAATACCGGCCTGATATAATGCATTTCGAAGTATTCCCTCCTCCTCTATTCTTTGGAATAGTTTGAGTAGGATTGGTATTAGTTCTTCTTTAAATATCTGGTAAAACTCACCAGTGAAGCCATTGGGTCCCCGGCTTTTCTTTACTGAGAGACCTTTTATTATGGCTTAGATTTCGGTACTTGTTAGTCTGTTCAGGTTTTGGATTTCTTCATGGTTCAATCTTGGTAGGTGGTATGTGGCTAGGAATTTATCCATTTTTTCTAGGTCTTCCAATTTATTGGCATTCAGTTAGTTATAGAAGCCTCTAATGATTCTTTGAATTTCTGCAGTATTGATTATAATGTCTCCTTTTTCATCTCTGATTTTGTTGGAGCCTTCTTTCTTTTTTTCTTGGTCAAGCTAAAGATTTGTCCATTTTATTTATCTTTTCAAAAAACCAACTTTTCATTTCATTAATCTTTTGTATTTTTTCATTTCAATTTCATTTATTTCTGCTCTGATATTTATTTTTTTTTCTTCTACTAATTTTGGGTTTCTTTTGCTCTGCTTTTCTAATTCTCTAAGATGCATGTTTAGGTTGTTTATTTGAAGTTTTTCTACTTTTTTGATGTAGGCACTTATTGCTATAAACTTCCCTCTTAGTACTTATTTTGCTGTTTCCCATAGGTTTTGGTATATTGTGCTTCAATTTTCATTTAAGAAATTTAGGCCAGGTGTGGTGGCTCACACCTGTAATTCTAGAACTCTTGGAGGCCAAGGCAGGTGGATTGCTTAAGCCCTGGAGTTTGAGACCAGCCTGGGCAACATGACAAAACCCCATCTCTACAAAAAAATACAAAAATTGGCTGGGTGTGGTGGTGCATGCCCATGGGTCCCACCTACTTTGGGGGCTGAGGTGGGAGGATCACTTGAGCCCCAGGAGGTAAAGGTTGCAGTGAGCCAAGATTGCGCCACTGCACTGTGGCCTGGGTGATACAGTGAAACCCTGTCTCAAAAAAGAAAGGAAAGAGAAAAGAAAGAAAGAAAGGAAGAAAGAAAGAAAGAAAGAAAGAAAGAAAGAAAGAGGGAGGGAAGGAGGGAGGGAGGAAGGAAGGAGGAAAGAAAGAAAGAAAGAAAGAAAGAAAGAAAGAAAGAAAGAGGGAGGAAGGAAGGAAGGAAAGAAAGAGGAAAGAGAGAGAAAGAGAGAAAGAAAGAGAGAGAAAGAAAGAAAAGAAAGAAAGAAAGAAAGAAAGAAAGAAAGAAAGAAAGAAAGAAAGAAAGAAAAAAAAAATTTTAAATTGACTCTGTCTCAAAAAAAAAAACAGAAAGAAAATTTTACACAGACTCACTGGTGATTCAGGAGCATATTGTTTAATTTCCATGTGTTTGTAAAGTTTCCAAAATTCCTCTTCTTATTAATTTCTAGTTTTATTTCTTTGTGGTCAGAGAAGATAGTTAACATTATTTCAATTGTTTTGAACTTTTTAAGACTTGCTTTGGGGCCTAACATATGGTCTATCCTTGAGAATGATCCACGTGCTGAGGAGAAGAATGTGTATTCTGCTGCTGTTGCATGAAATGTTCTGTAAATATCTATGAGGTCCATTTGGTCTATAGTGCAGATTAATTCTGATGTTTCTGTGTTGATTTTCTGTTTGATGATCTGTCCAGTGCTGAAAGTGGGGTGTTGAACTCTCCAGCCATTGTTGTATTGGGGCCTCTCTCTTCAGCTCTAATAATATTTGCTTTATATATCTGGGTGCTCCAAGATTGGGTGCATATATATTTAAAATTCCTCTTACTAAACTGACCCCTTTATTATTATATAGTGAGTTTTTTTGTCTCTTCTTATAATTTCTTTCTTGAAATCTATTTTGTCTGATAGAAGTATAGAGTCTCCTGCTTTTTTTCATTTCTGTTGGCATGGAATATCTTTTTTCCAACCCTTTATTTTCAGTCTATGTGTGTTTTTATAGGTAAAGTGTGTTTCTTGTAGTGAACAGATCAGTAGGTCTTGTTTGCTTGTTTGTTTGTTTGTTATCCATTCAGCTACTCTATAGCTTTTGATTGGAAAGTTTAGTCCATTTACATTCAGTGTTATTACTGGCAAGTAAGGACTTAGTTCTGTCATTTTGTTATTTGTTTTCTAGTTGTTTTGTGGTCTTCTCTTCTTTCTTTCCTTCCTGTCTTCCTTTAGTGAAGGTGATTTTCTCTGATAATATTATTTAGTTTCTTGCTTTTTATTTTTTGTGTGTTCATTTCTTTTGGTTTGAGGTTAACATGAGGCTTGCAAATGCTATCTTACAACTCATTACTTTAAGCTGATAACACTTTGAATAAACAGACAAACAAGCAAAAAGAAAGCTAATAAAAACTCTATGCCTTAACTTTGTTCCCTGGCATTTTAACTTTTTGTTGTTTCTATTTTATATCCTCTTCAACTGTTTATGTCTTGAAAAGTTGTTGCAGTTATTCCTTTTGGTTGGTTCATCATTTAGTCTTTCTACTTAGCATAAGAGTAGTTTACACCACAGTTTCAGTGTTATAATGTTCTGTGTTTTCCTGTGTACTTACTAGTGGGTTTTGTACCTTCAGGTGATTACTTACTGCAATTCTTTCTTCTCCTTGATCAGTTCTGCTATTAAAAGGCTGATGCATGCTTCAGTATACCAATTGCATTTTTCAGCTGCAGAACTTCTGCTTGATTCTTTTTAATTATTTCAATCTCTTTGTTAAATGTATCTGGTAGAATTCTGAATTCCTTCTCTGTGTTATCTTGAATTTCTTTGAGTTTCCTCAAAAAAGCTATTTTGAATTCTCTGTCTGTGAGATCACATATCTCTGTTTCTCCAGAATTGAACCCTAGTGTCTTATTTAGTTCATTTAGTGAGGTCATGTTTTCCTGGATTGTCTTGATATTTGGAGAAGTTCATCTGTTTCAGGTCACTGAAGTTAGGTATTTATTGTAGTCCTCATGGGCTGGGCTTGTTTGTATCCTTTTTTGGCAAAGTTTTCCATATATTCAAAAGGACTTGGGTGTTGTGATCTAAACTATATCTGCTTTAGGGGGCACCTAAGGCCAAAGCACTGTGGTTCTTGCAGACTTGTAGAGGTACCACTTTGGTGGTCTTGGACAAGATCTGAGAGAATTCTCTGGATTGCCAGGCAGAGACTCTTGTTCTCCCTTACTTTCTCCCAAAAAAATGGAATCTCACTCTGTTCTGAGCCATCTGAAGCTGCGGATATTGTGACACAAGCACCCCTGTGGCCACTAGCACGATGACTGCACTGAGTCAGACCTGAAGACAGCACAGCACTGGGTCTTGCCCAAGACCTGCTATAACCACTCCCTGGCTACTGCCTATGTTCACTCAAGATCCTAGGGCTTTACAATCATCAGGTGGCAAATCTAGCCAAGCCTGTGTCCTTCTCTTCAGGGCAGCGATATTACCCATGTGCCAGATAGGTCCAGAAGTGCTGTCCAGGAGCCAGGGACTAAAGTCAAAAGCCTTAGAAATCTAGATAGTGTTTTGTTACACTGTGGCTGACGTGGCACTGAAACCAAAAGACATAGTCCTTCCCACTCTTCCCTCCTCTTTCCAAAAGCAGAGGAGCCTCACTCATGGCCACCGCCACCACAGGCCCATGGGAAGTACTGCCAGATTATCGCTAATGTTTCCTTAAGGCTCAAGGCTCTTTAGTCAGCTTGTGGTGAATGCTGCCTGGCCTGGGACTCACCCTTCAGGGCTGTGGGCTCCCCTGTGGTCGAGGGCAGGTCTAGAAATGCCATCCAAGAACCAAGTCCTGGAATCAGGCATCCCAAGAGCCCACTTGATGTTCTACCCACTGCGGCCAACCTAGTACCTAAGGTACAAGACAAAGTCCCCTTTACTTTTCCCTCTGCTTTTCTCAAGCAGAAGTATTCTTGCCCCATAGCCGCCATAGCTGGGAATGTGCTGAATCTGTCCTGAACTCATCAAGTCTCAGAGTCTCACCCAAGGCCCTTGACATAGTACCTGGGTATTGCTGCTGGTTATTCAGGGCCTAAGTGCTCTTCAGTTAGCAGATGATGAATGCAGTCAGGACTGGGTCCTTCCCTTCAAGGCAGCAAGTTCCCTTCTGTCCCAGGGCATGTCTAGAAATGTCATCTGGGAACTAGGGCCTGGAAAATAGGGCTTGCAACTCTGACCAGTGACTTATCCCTCTGTAACTGAGCTGGGATCCAAGATGCAAAACAAAGTCCTCCCCACTCTTCCCTATTCTCTTCTCACACAGAAGGAAGGTGTCTCTTTTAGAGCCATGATCTGTGCAGCCTGAGGTTAGGGTAGGGGCAAGGCCAGCATTCTTTTAGCTGCCCCAGCTGGTGTGTCAGAGGTAACATGCTCCCACCCCACAGTCAATTGATTCTGGGCCCAGTTCATCCCTAGGATTCACCTATATGTTGCAATCTTTGTGGCCTAAGGATGCCTTTAAAGGTTATTTAGAGCCCAAGAGCACTTTAGCCCACAGTGGTGAGGTTTGGGAAAATTCAACTTTCCACCACTGGGATCAGGAATTGCCCTCTGGCTAGAGCTAGTTTAAATGCTCCCTCTATGTGTGGCCAACAGCTGAGTTTGGTTTTCTTTCTGCTCTAACAGGACAGCACTGAGTTCAATGTCTCACAATTGCTGTACTCTCCTCTCCCAGTAACCAGAGACACTCTCTGAACCATGCTGCAGCTGCCAGAAGGATGGGAGTGGGATGGTGTCAGGATTCAAGGCTATGTTTTCTACCTCTTCAGTGCCTCTTTCAGTGATATGAAGTTAAAACCAGGTACTGTGAGTGGTCCCCTGATTTTTGGTTCTTATGAAGGTGCTTTTGTGTGTGTGTAGATAGTTGTTAAATTGGTGGGCTTGCCAGAGGGACCACTGATGGAGTTCTATTCTGCCATTTTGCTTGACCTCTCTAGGATACAAGTTTTTTTTTCCTTCAGCATATTAAATATATCATGTCACTCTATCCTGGCTTGTAAGATTTCCACCGAGAAGTCTGATGCTGTGTATTGGAGCTCCTTTGTACGCTATTTGTTTCCTTTATCTTGCTGCTTTCTTTATCCTTGATCTTTACCCTTTCTTTATCCTTAATCTTTGGGAGTTTGATTATTAAATGCCTTGGGGTACTTCCTTGCATTCAACCTGCTTGGTGTTCTATAACCTTCTTGTATATTGTGTCCTCTACATTTGGGAGGTTCTCTGTTATTATCCCTTTGAATAAATTTTCTACCCCTATCTGTTTCTCTATCTCCTCTTTAAGGCCAATAACTCTTAGATTTGCCCTTTTGAGGCTGTTTTCTAGATCCTGTAGGCATCCTTTGTTTTTTATTCTTTTTTCTTCTGTCTCCTCTGACCGTGTAATTTCAAATAGCCTGTCTTCAAGCTCACTAATTCTTTGTTCTCATTAATCAATTCTGCTGTTAAGGGACTCTGATGCATTCTTTAGTATGCCATTTGTACTTTTCAGCTCCAGACATTTTGATTCTTTTTAATTATTTCAATCTCTTCACTAAATTTATCTGATAGAATTCTGAATTCCTTCTCTGTGTTATCTTGGATTTCATCAAGCTTCCTCAAAATAGATATTTTGAATTCTGTCTGGAAGGTCACATATCTCTCTCTCTCTTGGATTGGTCAGTGGTGCCTTATTTATTTTATTTGGTGAGCTCATGTTCTCCTGGATAGTTTTGATGCTTTTGGATGTTTATCAGTGTCTGAGCATTGAAGAGTTAGGTGTTTATTTTGGTCTTCACAATCTGGGCTTTTTTTGTACTTGTCCTTCTTGGAAAGGCTTCCCAGGTATTCAAAGAGGCTTGGGTGTTGTGATCTAAGACTTTGATCACTGCAGCTGTGTCTGCTTTAGGGTACATCTTCAGCCCAGTTATACTGTGGCTCTTGCAGGCTCATAGAGATACCTCCTTGATTGTCTTGAGTAAGATCTGGGAGAATTCTCTGGATTACCAGGCAGAGATTCTTTTCTCTTCCCTTATTTTTCTTTAACAAATGGAATCTCTTTCTCTGTGTTGAGCTTCCTGGAACTGGGGTAGGGGTGGCACAAGCACCCCTGAGGCCAGCATCACTGGGACTGCTCTGGGTCAGACCTAAGCCAGCATAGCCCTGGGTCTCACGCAAGACCTGCAGTGACCACTGTCTGGCTGCCACCTATGTTCACTCAAGACCCAAGGGCTCTACAATCCAGCCAGGCTTGTGTCCTTCCCTTCAGGAAGTTCAGGCAAGTTCACCCTGCCCCTGGGGGCATGTCCAGAGATGTCATCCAGGAGCCAGAGCCTGGAGTCGGGAACTTTGAGAATCTACCTGGTTCTCTATTTACTGTGGGCTGAGCTAGCATCCAAGCCAAAAGACAAAGTTCTCCCCATTCTTCCCTCCCCTTTCTTCAAGCAGAGGAGTCTCTCCCTATGGCCACCACTGCCTCAGGCCTAGGGCAAATATTACCTGGCTATCACTGATGTTCATGCAAGGACCATTGGCTCTTCAGTCAGCTTTGTTGAAGGCTGCCAGTCCTGGGTCTCTGCCTTCAGGGCAGTGGGCTTCTCTCTGGCCCAGGGCAGGTCTAGAAATGCTGTCCAGTGGCCAAGGCTTGGAATAAGAGATTCCAGGAGCCTGCTTGGTGATCTGTCCCACTGAGCTGGTACCCAAGCTGCAAGACAAAGTCTCCTTTACTGTTTCCTCTCCTTTCTTCAAGCAGAAGGGATGTCTTCTCATAACCTCCACAGCTAGAAATGTGCTGAGTCACTCCTGAAGCCAGTGCAGCTCTGAGTCTCACCCAATGCCTATTGCAAGTACTGCCTGGCTATCACCGCTGATTATTCAGGGCCCAAGGGCTTTTCAGTTAGCAAGTAATAAATCCTGCCAGGACTGGGTCCTTCCTTTCAAGGCAGAGAGGTCCTCCCTGGACCAGGGTGTGCTTAGAAATGTTATCAAGCAGCTAGGACCTGGAATGTGGCCTCAGGACTCTGCCTGGTAGTCTGTCCTACTGTGGCTGAGCCAGTATCCTAGTTGCAAGGCAAAATCCTCTTTATTCTTCCCCTCGTCTCAAGTGGAGAGAAAGAGTCTCTCTTGGAGCTGTGAGCCATGCTGCCTGGGGATGGGGGAGGAGTGACTCAAACACTCCCTTGACTACCTCAAGCTGGTGTTTTCCTAGGTTGTATGCACCCCAAGTCCACTGCTTCCCTGCCTAGTACAGTACCAGGAATGGCTTAGGAATGGCAGTCCTTGTGGCCTAGACTGCCTTTCAAGTTTATTTAGAACACTGGAGCACTTTAGCTCACAGTAGCAGGGCTTGCTGGAACTCAGGTTCCAACTGCTGAGATAGACAATTTGCCTCTCCCTAGGGCTAGTCTATATGCTCCTTCCATGGGCCCCAGCTGAGTTCTGCCCCATGTTGCTTTCCACTATGACTGGGCAGCACTGAGTCCCAACGCAAAATCCCACAATCACTGCACTGTCCCTCCCCTATGCAAACAGATTCTCCCTCTGCATTTCCCTGGCTGTTGCTGGGGGATGGCAGGGGGTGGTGGTGTAGGTAATTCGAGGCTATCTTTCCTACCTTTTTCAGTGCCTCTTTCCTTAATATATTAAAACCAGATACTCTGATCACTGACCTGATTTTTGGTTCTTATGAAGGTGCTTTATTGTGAGGATGGTTGTTCAATTTGGTGTTCCTGCAGGGTGGATGATCACTGGGGGCTTCTATTTTGCCATCTTGCTCTGCCTCACTCAATTTGTTATAACTTTTTCATGATCACCTTTTTGATCCTGAAAGCCGAATTTAAAAATGTTAACCTATATTTAAATTAAACTCTCAAGTTGCTGAAGATAAAATTGCAAGAAATGTGAAGAGAAAAATGTAAGAAGTATGAAGAACAGTTGTTTTGACTTTTTTGGTCCATTTTTGACCCTTTGCTCTCTCTTCCTTGTTCCTAATTCCTAAAAATACCACCAAGACCTCAGGCTTCTCAAATCAAATTTCTCTATGTCTTTTCCCACTTGCTGTGTCCTACTCTCAGCCTTTGCTTCCTCACACCTGGCCTGTGGAGTAGCCCCCCTCAAGTAGAGGTGAGAAAAATCAAGAGGCTTAAAAACATAAGATAACTGCCTCCCCAACTCTACCATATTCTGTCTCCTGCTGGAGGAAAAAAACTCAAACCAATGGCACATACTGGGTCATATGATTCTGTGTTGGTGTCAGACTCATTAGCCAGGAAACTGTTTAACTTCACTTTGCTTCAAGGTTTCCATCCACAAAAGCAAAGCCTGTTCTTTGCTCCTTGCCCATCACCCAGGATTTTGCTGGCAAGATGTATAAACAAAGGTTCATGGAGTGCTTCTGGCAGGAGTGGGGAAGTCTGACTACCATGTGTGTTCATTGTGAGGAAAGATCATTTGAAACTAGTAAACCAACAACGAACTACTGAAAAGGAAAAGATTGAAACAGCCTCTGCCTGGGGAAATGAAATAAATTGCCTCTAATCTGGCAAAAACTGTTTATGGTGAGGATCAGCAGATTAAAGATGCAATAAATAGCGCTGGAAGTTGCAGGAAATAGTAGTAATGAGAAGGTAGGTGGAGGGGCATCAGGATTCACCTGCCAACAAGCCCTATCAGGGAGCTGAGCACACTGTCCAGGAAAGTCAGAAATCCAAAAGATCTTTCCCACATAATCCCTGCTTTGGAGATGTTCCATATCTTGAATAGTATGTTGGATATATGGCTATATACCCTACAATATAAATCAGATTATTTACACCTAATATACAGTATATGTGAATTCTATCTTAATTTAAACTTTTTTTAATCTGTCTAGTCCAATTTTAATCAATGAGTTTACTGAGGTACCCAAAAGCAGCTCTATTCCCAATTACCAATATTTATAACAGTCTTTATATTTATATTCAATAAGATTCATACAACATAATCATAGATATGGTCAAATTAAAACTGGCTTTATCCATCATTCTCTAGTAACTGTTATCGCTGCACATTTATAACACATGGATAATTACTCATATGCCAAATGTCTTTGGAATTACCGAAAATAAAATTAAACTGTGTGTGTCAGACTTTTGGTATTAAATGTATCTTACTATTTTAAAATTCATTAAAAATTGGTAAAGCATTATGGAAATGTGACAACTCTATTTATCAGGATATTAGTTTTCCCAGAAGGTCCTATATTCTTACTAAGCCTAATAATAGAGTTTATGATATATTTAGACTTTGGGAAGAAATAGGTAACAACAGTTATTAGTGAATTATTAATTAGTTGTTCAGTTTACAGTTCTAACATAAAAGATAATATTTCTCGACCCAGATTCCATGCCTTACTGAGAACAATCAATGTCTGAAAGCAGCCTAAAACTGTATTCTTGCTAAAAATCTATCACACTTTTGTAATCCACACATACTTCTGAAATTCAAGTTTGTGTATTCTCTTCCTAATGGGAACTTCAAATAAAGAAATAACATATTTTAAAATAGGCAGTAAATATAAGCCAATTAATTCATTTGCCACCAGTTGAATAGTCTTGTCAATATCAGCTCAGGCTCAATCTTTAAAGACAGTGAGGTATAATCACCATCCCATCTTCCTCATCATTAGGGCTTGGGTAATGTGAGTCTGAGATTCGCATGAAGGAAATTTATTGGGGTCTGCTCTAGGGAACAATCTCTTGGAAGGAGAAATTGAGCCCCTTGTAGTGACGACAAAGATCCAAGCCCATGGGAAAGGGGGCCAGACTTTGTATTCCCACCTCAACCCATCACTGAATGTGAGCATCCCTGGCAAAGGGAGCCATCAGCAGCAGAGAAAACCCTAGACATAGAGTCACAAGACCAGGGTCCTGTCCCACTGATCAGCTGTGCAGACTTCACCAAGACACACAGCTCTGAATCTCTTCTAAAACTGGAGAGGGTAGATATGTTCCTGGAGCAATCAGGGGCTCCTTAAGGCATCAGAAAGTGGGGAGGAAGGACAGCTGGGCCAGGGCTAAAGAAGTAACTCTCCTGTGGATCTGCTCTTCACGGCTGATAGTATCCAATCATCAAATTGAAGGTGTCCACAGGAGGATGTGAACTTGGGCACCACTCAGGCCAGTGTCAGTATCCAAGGAGCTTTTGGGAAGTGGTAGTGCTTGCAGTCAGATGGGTGGTCAGGCAATAGTTCTGGGTTGTGCATCCAACTGGAATCAGGACTCCACACACTAGAAAAGGGATAGAGATTCAGCAAGAGCTGAAAGATGCTAAGGGTCCTGCTGACAGGCACTAATATGGAGGGCTCCAGTTCAGCTGGACTAGTAAACTTTCAGCATGGCTTATAAGGTCATGATGATCTTGTCCCTGCAGGCATACTCTTTATTTTGAGATGGAGTCTCGCTCTGTCTCCCAGGCTGGAGTGCAGTGGCGTGATCTCAGCTCACTGCAAGTTCCGCCTCCCGGGTTTGTGCCATTCTCCTGCCTCAGCCTCCCGAGTAGCTGGGACTACAGGCGCCCACCACCACACCCAACTAATTTTTTTTTTTGTATTTTCAGTAGAGATGGGGTTTCACCGTGTTAGCCAGGATGGTCTCAATCTCCTGACCTTGTTATCCACCCGCCTTGGCCTCCCAAAGTGCTGGGATTACAAGCGTGAGCCACCGCACCCGGCCCACACATACTGTCTTGCCACAACCATTGCTACTCCCACCTCCTGCCCTGCTCCCCAACTACACTGGAACTCTTTTCCCTCTCTACAACATATGCTGTGTGCTCTTTCAACTTGACTCCTCTACCTGAAGACCGTTCTCCTTGGTACTCTTTCTTTACTTGAATAATGCCTACTCATCCTTCAGGTGTCCACCAGGACCTTCCAGGAAGCCTTTCTTGACTTCCCTAGACTGGGTTAGGTGACCCTTCTGTGTTCTACCAGAGCAGCATATGTGCAAGCATGATATAATGACTGGCACATCATAAACACTCTAAAGACAGTGGCCACTATTGATATTATTCTTCCTTGATAGTACATATCATTCTGAACTGTATGCCTGGGCCTCCTGGGCCTTCACTGTATCTCCAGCTTTCGGTACATTGCAGAGCATACAATACATACCTGATAAATGTTTGTTAAAATAATGAAATGCTCAGTTACACAACTGGGCAAACATGCATGTGACAGCATGGGGAAGGGGTTGGCCAGGGCTCCTTTGCAATATTCCAGAGACTTGCCCTCAGAACCAATGCCCACCTCTGCCAGGGGCTGGGTCTAAGCCCCTATCTGTGTTGGCTGTTGTACTTAAGATTGTGTAAGGAACAGGGAGGAATCAACCTGTTGGCTGAAGACGCTCAGAGCCTGCAACCAAGAAGGACCAGGACAGTCACGGACAGTCATATGGGCAGGACTGCTGCTCACAGTGCAATTCCATCACTTGTTTATTTAAGAGGCAGTGCAGTGTATGGAATGAACATGGGATTTGGGGTCAGATACACCTGAATTCAAATCCCTATTCTTTACCCTAGAGCTATGGGGTGGAGGTTAAGGGCAGAATCTTTGGGGCAAGACTTCTTAGAATTGAATCTCAGCTTCTCCACTTCCTGACTGTGTGACATTAGACACATTATGTAACCTGTCTGTGTCTCAGTTTTCTCATCTGTAAAGCAGAGAATAATAATTCCTGCTTCATAGGGCTATTATGAGGGTTAAGGAGTTAATAATTATAAAGTTCTTAGAACTGCATTTGGCAAATAGTAAGTACTATACTAGATTTACCTAACCATTCTAAGCCTCAATTTTCTCATTAGAAAAAATGGACATATGTAGAACATTTGGTGCAATGTCTCACATATGGGTCATTCTCAGTAATTATATTATTTCCATTACTGTTACTTCTCTTGTAAGTGGAATATTCTTTCTAGGGTAAACTAAATTGATTAATAGAATCCTTCCTGTGGATACTTCTGGTCTCAACTGACAATTTTGGGAGAAAAGAAGCTGTTTCTTCGTGGTTCTGGGCCAGTCACACCCCTTCTGGCTTGCCTTTTTTGTCTAATGTTCTGAACCTTCTTCATAGACCCAAACACTTCAATACATACCCATTTCTCTGGCAGATAAACAAAGGAGAGGTGCATTAATTTCCAAGGGCTGTCATGAGAAAGTACCATAAATTTGTTGGCTTAAAGGAACAGAAATTTATTCTATCACAGTTCTGGATCCAGAAGTCTGAAATCAAGGTGTCAGCAGGGCTATGCTCCTCTTAAGGCTCTAGAGGAGAATTTACTTGCCTCTTCTGGCTTCTGGTGGCTCCAGGCATTCCTTGGCTTTAGGCAGCAGAATGCCAATCTGTGTTTGTCTTCACTTGGCCCTCTCCCTCTGTCTGTTTCTGTCCCAAATCTCCTGCCTTTTTCTTATTACCTGTCTTTGAATTTAGAGTTCACCCTAAATTCTGGATAATCTCAAGATCCTTAACTTAATTACATCTGCAAAGACACGTTTCCAAATAGGTTCACATTTACAGGAACTAAGGGTTAGAATGTGGCCACATCTTTGGGGGTCAACTATTGAACTCACTGTAAGGGGTAACTGAGCCCTAACTGGGGCTGAATAGAAAGCACCCGTTAACCTTGTTTGGACCTACCTGTACTTCCTTTTCCTTTTTTCTTTTCCCTGAATGCTTGTTCCAGTTTTGTCTATTTCCCATAGATGGGATGGTCACAGCCAGAAGAACAAGCAAGAAATCACAAGCAACAAATCTGCTTATTCCTGGGCTTCACCCTGGCCTGCACCTGCAACTGCTTCTTGCCTCAGGGCTTGCTGTGGGCAGTACATGAGCTACTTGACCCAATACTCATGTGAAAGTTTATTCTGCTTGGCCCTCCCAGTTGGCTTGCAGACATCCAGGAGAGTTGGGTATCACTTGGGACCTGGCAGTGCCAGCTTGCCCTGCCAGGCTCTTCAACAGGGTTGCCTTGGTCACCTATTAGATTTCATACATGGGGCCAAACCAGGAGACCTTGGTGAGCTGGAACAAGAAGGGGCAGTGGATCTGGGTCAGAGCAGGAATTATACTTGTAGTTGGACTGGGCAAATAGGCTCAGAGAAGGAATCTGTGTCAAAAGCTTGGCAGACTGGCAGAAAACCTGAGGCCTGATGCACAAATTAGAATAGATACTAGCTTTCCATCTACACAGGCCAGTTCTTGGTTCTCATAAGTCTGACTGGGGGGTTCTGTGACATGTGACATATCATGGATTGCAAGGGCCAACTAAATTCTTTTTTTCTTTCTTTGTGATACAGAGCCTTGCTCTGTTACCCAGGCTGGAGTGCAGTGGCACAATCTTGGCTCACTGCAACCTCTGCCTCCGGGATTCAAGCAATTCTCCTACCTCAACCTCCTGAGTAGCTGGGATTACAGGCACGTGCCACCACACCTGGCTAATGTTTTTGTATTTTTGGTAGAGACGGGGTTTCACCATGTTGGCCAGGCTGGTCTTGAACTCCTGGCCTCAAGTGATCTGCCTGCCTTGGCCCCCCAAAGTGCTGGCATTACAGGCATGAGCCACTGTACCCGGCAAGGCTCAACTAAATTTAGCATACATTTATTAAGGACTTGCCATATGCCAGGATCTATAATACAGAGGTCAGACAATCCTTGTCTTCAAGCAGGTGAAAGTGTAGCAGCAGATACACACATATAAGAATTAATTGCCATAAAATGTGATAACTATATGTGCACAGTGTTATGAGAGGCCAAAAGTAAGAAAAATCATTCTGCCTTGGGCTAGGGAATGGGTCATGATGGGAGCACAGAACAGGCAATACTTGATCTGGATCTTAAAGAATTCAGTAAGGAATGGCTGAGAAGAGCAGCCCAGGAAGCTTGTCCAGCTGACCAAGTGGGTGCCTCTTCTTTTTGTGTTTATCTCATCCATAACCTAGACCTTCGGTGAAAAGAACAACCTTCATACAATAACTTTTTTAAAAAATAAACATTACAGAGACAGATATGAAACATATCCAACAAATGAGTCATGCCCAGGGAAACAACCAACCACAAACGACTCCATTTGTAAGGAACTGGCTTAGTGGTTACTAACTTAACATCAGGGGCCCACGGCCATTACTACTATTATTCCTACTGTTATCTACTAGTTTTAGACTTTGGGGTATCATGATGTTTCAATGACTCATTACTATTGAGCATTTCATGTGGTCTATTTGGATGTATTTCTTATTAAAAATGTTTTTCATTTATTTCACATATAATATTGGTGTAAGACACTTATAATCTCAATCTCTGGTAAAGGTAAGAAGGCTACTGCTCATTATTGCCTGCTTCATATATTTTTAGTATTTAATGAATCTCTCTTTGAACTTTCTTGGGGGTGTCTTCTAACACAACACCTTTATTTATTTTTAATTATACTTTAAGTTTTAAGGTACAGGTGCACAACATGCAGGTTTGTTACATATGTATACATGTGCCATGTTGGTGTGCTGTACCCATTAACTCGTCATTTAACATTAGGTATATCTCCTAATGCTATCCCTCCCCCGTCCCCCCACTGCACAACAGGCCCCAGTGTGTGATGTTCCCCTTCTGTGTCCATGTGTTCTCATTGTTCAATTCCCACCTATGAGTGAGAACATGCGGAACACAACACCTTTATAATTAGTAGAGATGTTGTTAAATTTGAAAAAGATGCATCTTCACAGAGTATTAATTTTGTTTAAGTATTATTCAGTTGCACTTAAGTAATTTAATTAAGTTCCAAATATAAGGTTTAAATGTATTCCAATACTAGGACAAACATAGATATATTACTCAACTTTTGATATACATAGCATGTATGTCAGCATTGAATATAAAATTCAAATAGTTTCTAGAATCATACAACAGATCTCTTTTAGATAAGAGAAAAAAAAATAAAGAACACCCAAACTGGAAAGAAGTCAGATTATCCTTACAGGTAAAATGATCTTAGATTTAGAAAAGAACTAAAGACTCCACCAAAAAACTGTTAGAACTGATAAACAAATTAAGTAAATTTGCGGGATACAAAATCAAATACAAAAATCAGCAGCAATTCCCATAAGCCAACAGCGAACAATCTGAAAAAAAAAGAAGTCAAGAAAGCAATCCCATTTATAGTAACTACCAAGAAATAAAATACTTAGGAATAAAATGAAGCAAACGAGAGAAAGAATTTTTTTTTTTTTTTTGAGACAGAGTTTCACTCTGTCATCCACCTCCTGGTTTCAAGCTATTCTCCTGCTTCAGCCTCCCAAGTAGCTGGGATTACAGGTGCTGGCCACCACACCCAGCTATATTTTGTATTTTTAGTAGAGACAGGGTTTCACCACGTGGCCAAGCTGGTCTTCGACTCTTGATCTCAAGTGATCCACCTGCCTCAGCCTCCCAAAATGCTTGGGATTTCAGGCGTGGGCCACCATGCCTGTCCCAAAGAAGAGAAAGATTTCTACAAGGAAAAAGATAAAGCACTGATGAAAAAAATTGAAGATGACACACCCCCCAAAATGGAAAGATAGCCCATGTTCATACATTGGAAGAATTAATATTGTTAAAATGTCCAGACTACCCAAAGTAATCTACAGATGCAATGCAAACCCTATCCAAATACCAACTACATTGTTCATAGAAATAGAAAAAACCATCCTAAAATTCGTATCAATTCTGAATAGCTAAAGCAATCCTAAGCAAAAAGAACAAAGCTGGAGGCATCATACTATCTGATTTCAAAATATACTGTAAAGTTACAGTAACCAAAGCAGCATGGTACTGGCATAAAAACAGACACATAAACCAATGGAACAGAATAGAAAGTCCAGAAATAAACTCATGCATTTACAGCCAACAAATTTTCAACAGAGGTGCCAAGAACATACATTGTGGAAATTATTGTCTCATCAATAAATGGTGCTAGGAAAACAGGATATCCATATAGAGAAGAATAAAACTAGACTCCTATCTCTAATCATATACAAAAATCAAAATTAATTAAAAACTTAAATGTAAGGCCTGAAACTATAAAACTCCTAGCAGGAAACTTTGGGAAAATGTTTCAGAACATTTGTCTGGACAAAGTTTTTTTTTTTTTTAGTAAGATCCCAAAAGCATAGGCAGCAAAAGCAAAAATTGATAAATGGGATTACATCAAGCTAAAAGGCTTCTGCATAGCAAAAGAAACAATTAACAAAGTGAAAAGACAACCTACAGAATGGTAGAAAACAAATTATCCATCTGACAAGAAATTAATAACCATAATACATAAGGAACACAAACAACTTAATAGCAATAAAACAAATAATCTGATTTCATAATGAGCAAAAGATGTGAATAGACATTTCTCACAAGAAGACATCCAAGTGGTCCACAGGTCTATGAAAAAATATTCAAAATCACTAGTTGTCAGAGAAAAGCAAATCAAAACCATAATAAGATATCACCTTATCCCAATTGAAAAGGTTATAATCAAAAGACAAAAAATAACAAGTGCTGGTGAGAATGCAGAGGAAGAGGAACACTTTTACACTATTGGTGGGAATGTAAACTAGTACAACTAGAAAAAACAGTAGGGAGATTCCTCAAAAAAATAAAAACAGAATTACCATATGATCCAGCAATCCCACTGCTGAGTATATACCCCAAAGAAAGGCAGTCAGTATCAGTATGTGAAGGAGATATCCGCATTCCCGCGTTTATTGCAGCACTGTTCACAATAGTCAAGACATGGAATCAGCCTAAGTATCCATCAACAAATGAATGGATAAAGAAAATGTGGTATATATATGTAATGGAATATTATTTGGCCATGAAAAAGGATGAAATCCTGTCATTTGCAGCAACATGGATGAAACTAGAAGTTATTAAGTGAAATAAGCCAGGCACATGAATACAAATACTGCATTTTTTCACTCATATGTGGTGAAAAATATATGGAGGTAGTAAACAGAATGGTGGTGATCAGAGGCTGGAAAGGGGAGAGGAAAAGGGGATGAAGAGAGGTTGGTTAATAGGTACAATAACACAGTTAAATAAAAGGAGTAACTTCTAGTGTTTTATAGTACAGTAGGACAACTACAGTTAACAATAACTTATCATAAATTTCAAAATACCTAGAAGACTGGGAATGTTCTGAATGCAAAGAAAAGATAAATATTTGAGGTGACGGATATCCCAATTACCCTGATTTGAGCATTACACATTGTATGATTGTATGAAAATATCCATGTACCCCACAAATATGTGCAACTATTATGTACCAATAAAAAGGGGGGAAACAGGCCTTAAACAATACTAAAGAAGCCAGACACAAAAGGATTCATACTGTCTAAATCAATTTGTATTTTGAAAAAGGCAAAATTACAGTGGTACAAATTAGCTTGGTGGTTGCCAGGGGCTGGGAGTAGAGGAAGGAAATTGACTGCAAAGGAGCATAAGGAAATTTGGGAAAAAATACCCTTTACCTTCATTGTGATGGTGGTTACATGATTGAATGTATTTGTAAAAATTCAACCAACTATACAATAAAAATTTTACTTATGTAAATTATATCTCAAACCTAACTTTAAGGAAAGTCAGGTTACTCCAGGCCCCCTTTCCAGGCAAATTCACTGCTGCATCCATTTTTTTCTGATCTGCTTTTAAGAATACCTAGAAGGAGGAGTTTGAGAATTATTCATTTAATATCTCTTTAAAAGAGGGGTCTTGGAGTATGATTCTGCACGAGTTAAACCCCAAGATCTTGAACAATTTAAACTTGAACAATAATTTTAGGTATAGAAGGTATAGGGCACTTTCAAATTGTATAAAATACCAACATGCCTACCCACAATATTTTATAGATACATAATCATTTATTCTAGCATTGTGTAGCTTCTTTACTTGTGAAATATTCACTTGTGACTACATACTAGCAAGGGATGTGCATTAGTTTCCTAGGGCTGTTATGACAAGGTACCATAGACTAGATGGCTTAAACAACAGAAATTTATTTTCTCACAATTCAGGAGGCTGGAAGTCCAAGATCAAGGTGTCAGCAGGGTTAATCTCTTGAGATCTCTCTCCTAGGCTTATAGATGGCCACCTTTTTGCTGTGTCTTCACATGGTCTTCCCTCTGTGTTCTAATCACCGTTTCTTATAAGGACACTGTTCATACCGGATTACAGTCCACCTTAATGAGTTCGTTTTAACTTAATTACCTCTTTAAAGACCCTATCTCCAAATGCAGTCACATTCTGAGGTATTGGGGGTTAGGACTTCGATATATGAAATTTGGGGAGACACAATTCAGCATGCTTCCCACCCCTTCCCTCTTCCACCATGGACATTTTTCCTATTTCAGCCACCCTCCAACCACACTGCCTCTCCCAAGATGTAACTTTCTTCTTCTTGGTTTGCTTTGGTTACTTCCACATGTTGATCAAACATCTGTAAAAGGAAATCAAAGCATTAAGACACTGTAAAGATGCCAAGACACTGTATGCAGGCCCAGGTGGAAAAATATGTGTCATTTAATGTTTGTATGTATTTGTTTGCTTTGGAGTATTTCTACAGATCCTTTTCTTGAAAGGCTATATAGAGCAGCTTTGAACATGCAAACTATATTGGTAACATATCAAATATGTGGAACAGAAGCTTAAATGCTGTCCATACCACACAGCCTTGTACTCACTGCTCCTACATATATAAATGAGTGAAGAATGGTTGAATAGAAAATCTGCAGCAAGGCAACAATAGTCCAGTTTTTAACCCCAGTTTCTCTGTAGCTAACATGAATAATTCATGGTAAGCTGGATCCTTACAGTAATTTATCGATGAGTAGTATAATCATTTATTTCAAGCTGAACACATTTCTCTGGCTCTGCTTCCTCCACCACAAGATATTTCCAGGCAGCTCTGGGAGAATTGGAAGCACGTTTTTCCTCCAGTATTTGCCTGGTCTCATCGAGCAGCAAATAGTAACATAAAGAGCTCAATCTGTATGCACAAAAGCAGTTGATGTAGACTACTTTTAGGTTCAAGTTTTGAGCAAACAATATACAGAGAACCCTTTGCAATTAATACTAAGACTAGGAAGTGATGAGCCCATCAAGGTTGGGTGTGAAGCATGGATGAGGATCACTGAAGGACACAAAGTCAGGATGATAACAAGAGAATGGGAGCTAGATAAGAAGGAAGACAGAAACATTTCAGGTTACACCATAAAGTTATCAGGAAGGGACTGGATGAAAAATCGCAGCACTGGCTACCTTCTATTGAGCGTTTCTTACTCTGCAAGGCCTGCACTAGGTGCTCTACATATCATGGGCTTAAGCTGAGCACAGCACTGCCATTTGACTTGTAGGATCCCTCGTTTGCAGATAAGGATAGTGAAGCTCTGTAAGATGCACTACATGGTGGAGTTAGAACCCAAGTACAAAGTTTTCCCTGATGCCCAAGCCCATTCTCTTTTGATATCCATTATAATGGTCCCACACTGTGGCTATAGCATTACGTTGTATTATGTGTTATTCATAGTTCATCATATTAAGTAAACAGGATGGACTTTCAGCAAACTGGGCAGAGTTTGTTTCTAAGTGTGGTTTCAATTCATCTCAAGTTTTTTTGTTTTTAATTGCCTATATAAAGTTTGAAGAAACCCTATCATGCAGATTCTGCTAAGAAGAAGATGCTTCAAGCAGAGAAATGCAGTTGATTTTTTTCGTTCAGGATTCTAATGTCCAGAGTGGGCTAACCTTATTAAGGAGTGTAGGCCCTTTATTGAAAGGGGTGGGAGAGGTTCTATTTTGCAGCAGTTGGAAAGGCATGGTCTCTCTACAGGTGAGGTGGTTGTCTAATGGGAGATAGAACAGACTGGGTTTCTGAATAAGTACATGAATACATTTGATTTCAGTATTCCCTGAGTGATTGAGGGGGTTGCTATAATGCTTGGTGCAAATTGGCAAGGTCAGTAGGGACAAGTGGGAAGAGTCCAAAAGAAGAAACCTGATGAAGGAAAGTGAATGGAAGAGAAGAAGGAGCACCAGGGGATAGCCACGGTGGCCATTGTAAGTGCCTTTGACCCAGACACTCAACAGAGCACCTAAGCCTAGACGGGTAGAGCTAAGATTGTTTTTGATGCCTGGGTTGGATCCAAAACTTCCAGCCAGGTCTGCCTTTACTCGAGTGTCTTGGCTTTTGCATTCCCACAGCTGTGACTCAGACCTGTGTTTTCTGGGATGGGAAGGGAATATGGCAAATTATGGGGTAAGAAGTGAAAAAAGAATAACTGGCAACCATTATTCCCGCATCCTGGGAAAGAGGGTCCTGCCTGCCTGGCCCTGCCTCTCTCGCTGACTCATGCTGTGGTCGTGATGGTGCCTTTGACTCATCCAGCCTAAGAACCCAAGAATCAACTCTGACACTTCATTCCCATGCATGGCATACCTGGTCGTCAACACGGAGGAATTTTAACCCCAGACTATATTTTGAGCCTGTTCCTTGCTCCATCCCACTACCAATGTGTTGAGTCAGGCCTTCCTCCTTTCTTATTTGGAGCAGTAAGAGCCTCCCAACTTGTCCTTCTGCCTCCAGTCTACCCAGACAGTCCATCCTCTGACCTTCCACCTGAGTGATCTGTCTGGAAAACAAACCAATCCTGTCACTCCTCTGCTTCTTAATGCCAGAGTAGGATTCTCAACTGAAGACTCCCCTGAACTCCAAGAATCCAGGGGCAAAATTGTACATTTATGCCATGTAGCAGAGGTAGTTAGTGATTAACAAATATTCCTTGTGTATCCCTATATATTCCAGCCTCCCTTGCAGTCAGGTTGGAGTATGGGACTAATTTGATCAACTCAGTGTGGTAACATGCTATATTTCATGGTTATCTATGGCTCTGATTAGAAGTCATGAATGTTGGATGACTTTTTAGAATGGGGAAACAAATTAGTTACTTCTTACTAATTGCAAGATTTGAGGGGATTAAAAACAAATCTATGAACACACGTGAGCCATAGGAAATAAAATATTTAAAGAGAGTCCTTAAGAATGAATATTGTGGACTACTGGCCTACAGAAAAAAGTCCAAACATGACACATCAAAACAGATGAGACACAAAAGCCATTCTGGTTTTGTTGACAATAAAGTCTTGTTGCCCTGTGCTTTGCCAGCCTGGACTTTGACTCATTATTTCCCAGTTATGCTTTACATTTCCATGTGGGCCTGCCCTTGCAACCTCCAGTCCCTCATCTCCAGCCTGTCCAATTCTCCCCTTATCCTGCAAGACCCAGCTAAAATGTTGAACTCAACCTTCTCTGTTGAATTCCCATTGCCCTCAGCCGTAATTTTAGTCACAATGCTTCTTTCATCATATTGGCATCCTTGACTGTTCGTTAAAACGTGAACTTCTCCCACACAGGTAGTATCTCCTTCCCATCTCTGTGCTCTCTAATGCCTAGGATAGTGCCTGGCACAGAGGGGGCATTCACCAACTACAGTCTCCTTGGGGGTACTCTTCTAGGCTCCTCAGATGGGTGGGTTGCCTGTGGCGACGAGTAAACTATTTATCTAAGTGCCCCCTTGCTGTTCCTCAAGCGTGCCAAGCCTGCTTTCCCCCATAGCCCTCACGTTTGCACCTATCTCTGCCCAGAACTCTCTCCAGACCTCACATAGCCCTCTCCCCCACATCAGTCAGAGCAGCTTTCTCTGGTCCTTCTCCCTTTCTCTCCTTATTCTGCCTTGTGTTTTCACAGCACATCTGGTACATTTTATTTTGCATTTACTGTTAAGTCTGTTCATTGTCTCCCCCAAGTAGACTATAGGCTCTGTGAGGTTAAGGGCTTTGTCTTGTTCATTGCACATTAGTGGACACTCAAAAATATTTCTGAATGAAGAAATAATAAAGTTATCATATTTTAACACATCAAATCTGAAACCAAGCCTCATTTTTCAAGCATTCTTTTCATAAAGCCGTAAAGCTTTAGATTAAGAAAGGCATTTAGAGGGTTTACTTGAGCTCTGTATTCTCATTCAACTGAAGTGGAAGCAGAGATCTCTGACAGCAAAATAACTTGCCCCATGCAGGGCTGAAGCTAGAACCCTTGTCTGACGCCTGGGTCTTGACTCCTAGCACAGTGTTTTGCATGTGGTAAGCATTCAGTTAATCAATGAGTGTTAAGTTGAATTAAAACTAGAAAAGGCTGAGCAGTTTGATGCCTGTGTGTGCAGCTTTCTGCCCTGTTTATAAACTGAGCTCAAAAGACATGGGCCTCTAGGGAGTTACTTGAGAAGACAAAAGTATAGCAGATGGGGATCCAGGTTCTTACCCTGACACATGGACTCCGTTGGGCAGACCTAGACCAGTTAACCACACAACTACCTGACCCTCCACGCTGCATGTCCCCCAGATCTGTAGACATAGCTGGCACTGTTTGCTGGTCACCAGTGGATGTTAAGGGTCAAAAGAGAAAAGGATCTCTCTTTTAGCCAGGAGCACAGACTAGGTGACTGCTAGGGAAAAGCAAGAAATGCAACGTCAGCCCACCATGGTAGGTAGTGGTTGAGAAGCCTGGGAACTAAAGCTCCTTCCGTTCTCAACCTCACACTCTGGGCCAGTTACTGAAATTGTCTAGACCTTCACTTGAAAAATAAATCCTATAGTTAGGAATAACCAGGGTTTCATTACAAAGTTCTTGGCACATACTCCAGTACTAAATTATATATGGTAGTGGTGCAAATTGCCAATCAAACAGTGCCTTCCACAATGAGGGGCAAACATAATGAAACCTTAGTTTGGTAGATCATAACAAAATTGCTCATTATTTCTTCGTCTCTCCTTTAGCTGGAAAAGTGTCGCCTTTTCTATATGTTCTATGCCCATTTCAGCTTCTGCCCTCAGACTCTCAGGAATATGGAGAACTCTTTCTCTAAACACTCACGATTAAACAAATTAGATTTCCTAATTGTTTAAGGATGCACAGTTGTTCAACAGGGACCCAGTTTCCACCACTCTCCTCTTCTGCAGTATGGCAGACAACCATCAATAACCACAGGGTCCCAACCCAAGCCTTGGAGCTCACCTCATAATTCCTCATGGTCCAGAGAGCCTTCACAATCAACTGGAGCTGTTAGATGTAATGAAATTATTTGCCATCCTCAGTTTCAGTTGTATAAAGCCAGGACCAGAATGTACAAACTGTCCTCAAACTTTTGTCTAACTCTAGGTCATGCATTTCTAAATCAAAGGCAGTTGCCTGTCTTGCAGGATTTGTTTTCTTTCTTTTTTGTTTTTCTATTTTCCTCTAAGCATACAAGAAAGAACAGAGATTTCAACCATTATTTCTCAGTGAACTAAACATCAAACTATAAGTTTTCAAGTCAGCCGTGACCTGGCATCTCTCCCTCTGTCTTTTGAAAACGAAGCCAAACAATCTACAGTGCGGTCTCCTTAAGCTGTGTCCGAAATATACAGGGTTGTGCAAGATGCAATGTTTTGGTCAGTCACTAGGTGGCATCTAATTGAGGCACCGGGTGAACTCTCCCAGAAAGAGCATGTTTTAGAGCACACGACAGTTCTCCATTTTGGCTGCCATTGTTTGGTGGGTGCGTTGGAGTTAATCCATTGCCATCTGTCTTTATTTTGCTAACTTACTCAGTCGGACGCCACACAATTGAGTTCTGCAAATGTCGGCTGTCCAGTACAGCAATTACCGAGTCTCTCTCTAAACAGTATCACCGCACGGCATTCTTCCTGCCTTGCCTAGAGCTTGAAGCATTCAGGCTCATTTTGACTTTCTTTGCTTATAGTGCTTGTCATCTTCAAAGATGAAAGAAAAATGGTCTGAACTCAAAGCCACAACAAGGCATGGCTTCTCTTTCCAAACTGAGAACATACCAATCAACATGTTCCTATTACATAAAAACCCCAGGCAGCACAGCCAAGGATGTGGGCTTGTGCTTGTGCAGTCCAGGAAGACACCACCTCCTCCTCCAGGATGCAGACAGAGTGCATTTTGTTGTTTATGATGATGTTGTTCTTTTAATATTTGAGGGACTGGTGGGAGAGGTGGCAAGTGGGGCACATGGAAGTAATAGGAGAAGGAAGTTAGGAAGGAAGGAAGGAAAGAAGGAAGGAGGGAGGGAAGGAAGGAAGGAGAAAGAGAGAAAGAGAAAGAGAGAGAAAGAAAAGAGAAAGAAAGAAAGAAAAAGAAAAAGAAAGAAAGAAAGAGAAGAAAGAAAGAAAGAGAAAAAAAGAAGAAAGAAAGAAAGAGAAAGAGAAAGAAAGAAAGGATATAGAGGAGGAGTGGGGAGTGAACTGATATTTGAAGGACCTAACTTCCATTGCTGTTCCAGAAGAGGGATGAATTAATAATCTCAGTAACCTAGAAATGGTGTTTATTTTCCATTGTTTGCTCATTTCATTCATTCACGCATTGTGTATTAAAGACCTACTCTGTGTGTCAGGCAGTGTATGAGATGTTCCAGATACAAGTGGGATCGATTCACCAAGAATCATTGTCCTCTTTGAGCTTACATTTTGTGGAGAGACAGATATTGATCAAGTAAACACAAGCATGATAGCTGTTGTGAAATAGAAACAAAAAGACACGGGGTGTTGCACAAGCACACAATGGGTGCCCTCACCTAGTCTGGGGGCCAGGAAGGGATCTCGGAGATAGGTGAAGATGAAGGGGGTTTTTAGAGTATCATTCTTCTTTGTTGTACTCTCACGTGCTAAATACTCTGCTTTGCAATTACCAGATGCTAGATTCATATTTGGTGACCAACTAGCAAGTGAGGAAGATCTAGCAGAATGAGAACCAGTGAAAATACAGCCCAGCCCCTGATGGGACTACTTCCTCCTTAATCCTTTACTTTTGCCTTTTTTCCCTGCCAAAATTATATTAAGATTTTCAACAATCTTTTATCTTTATTTAAGTCCATTTTGTTCAAAGTTTTCAATGCCTGGTAAACCAAAAGTGAATTAAACATTAATGTATTAGTTTACATTGCTATCTACTGTAATTCTTCAGAATCGATTCACTGTTTAAATTTTAGAAAATATGAGGCAATTTGGGGAGCAAAGAAGAGGAAGCAAGAAAATAAAGGAACATACTGGGTTTGTCTTCTCCACTGTATTATCGTATTTTCAAATGTAATTTCTGTCTTCAGGGTTTCCACTCTGAAGCAGAGGGAGTCCATATCCTATGTATTGACATAAGATTCGAGCAAAGGCAAACCCACGAATATGTAGTTTTTGGTAACTGTAAGCTCCCTGAGTTTCATCATAGGTACTGGAATAGGTGGATATTGTAAGGATTTAATGTGGTCTCACTACTTACCAGTGCATTTGTGAGTGACCCAGTCTTGTAGGAGTTTATCTTGTCAACCAAGTCTATTTGTCATTAAATATTTGTGGTCTGAGTCCTTTAAACTCATCTCCTGGGAGAACTGCATTGCCAGGTAGTTTGAAGACCAACCCCAGCTACATAGTAACATAAGGAGCCTTTGCCTTGCTTTATTTTGGTCTTAACTCATTGCTCCCCTAAGCTGAATTGGGAATGTCAGGCAGCTGTCCTTCATGCCACTGAGATTCTCCTGCCTGAGGCCACAACCTTCCAGAAGATTCAGGTGGTTGGGGCCTTCCAGGGGGAGTGGCTGGGTCTGTGAGGTGGCCCATGGATAGAGCTGGGGTACCCTCTTCCTCCCACCTCTCTGGGATCTGCCTACACTGTGGACCTGGTCGTGTCCTGAGGTGGGGGTGCAGAGGGCAAGTGGGGATACCAGCGGGAGAAGAAATGTCATTTGAGCTGTGGCAGACACTGGAGGGCCAGGCCCTGCACAACAACGACTGTTACCATGGAAACTCCCAAGGAGACCGCCGAAGGCCACTAGAAGCAGCCCTGGCAACATTCTTCCATTTCTGACCTCTCATTACATTTGACATAACTGACCAAACTCATTCTGGAGACTTCTCCTTCCTTAGTTTATGTGACATGAACCCTCTTGGTTCTGCTCCTCTCACCCCAAGTGACCTCTGTCAGCCTCCTTTGCAGACACTTACTTCACTCTCTCTTCATTCACTCATTAATCACAGTTACAAAAATCTGGTCTTAGGATCCCTGCTTTCTTTTTTTCCCCCATTTTTTTTTATTTTTTATGTTTTATTTTGTTTTATTTTATTATTATACTTTAAGTTTTAGGGTACATGTGCACAATGTGCAGGTTTGTTACATATGTATACATGTGCCATGTTGGTGTGCTGCACCCATTAACTCATCATTTAACATTAGGTATATCTCCTAATGCTATCCCTCCTCCCTCCCCCCACCCCACAACCGTCCCTGGTGTGTGATGTTCCCCTTCCTGTGTCCATGTGTTCTCATTGTTCAGTTCCCACCTATGAGTGAGAACATGTGGTGTTTGGTTTTTTGTCCTTGTGATAGTTTGCTGAGAGCTATTGTGAATAGTGCCGCAATAAATATACGTGTGCATGTGTCTTTATAGCAGCATGATTTATAATCTTTTGGGTATATACCCAGTAATAGGATGGCTGGGTCAAATGGTATTTCTAGTTCTAGATCCCTGAGGAATCGCCACACCGACTTCCACAATGGTTGAACTAGTTTACAGTCCCACCAACAGTGTAAAAGTGTTCCTATTTCTCCACATCCTCTCCAGCACCTGTTGTTTCCTGACTTTTTAATGATTGCCCTTCTAACTGGTGTGAGATGATATCTCATTGTGGTTTTGATTTGCATTTCTCTGATGGCCAGTGAAGATGAGCATTTTTTCATGTGCTTTTTGGCTGCATAAATGTCTTATTTGGAGAAGTGTCTGTTCATATAGGCATGGGCAAGGACTTAATGTCTAAAACACCAAAAGCAATGGCAACAAAAGCCAAAATTCGCAAATGGGATCTAATTAAACTAAAGAGCTTCTGCACAGCAAAAGAAACTACCATCAGAGTGAACAGGCAACCTACAGAATGGGAGAAAATTTTTGCAACCTACTCATCTGACAAAGGGCTAATATCCAGAATCTACAATGAACTCAAACAAATTTACAAGAAAAAAACAAACAACCCCATCAAAAAGTGGGCAAAGGATATGAACAGGATCCCTGCTTTCTTTCTCCTCTTTTTTGAGATGTTTCTTCATTTTCTGGGTTTGAGCTATAAGCTTTCTAAAGAAGACATAGGTGGAGTTCAGCAAAGAGAGGGAGGAAATGAGTGTTCACTGGTTGGTTGCTGCTTCCTCCGTACCTGTGGCCCCGCCACCCTGCATGTGGTGCCTGTGCTCATCCCCAAGAAAACCCTGCAAGAGTGGTGGGTCCTTAGCTTTGCTGTTTTGTACATGATGTCCCTTTTGTCTGTGATGTTCCTTTTGTCCATGATGTTCCTTTTATCTGAAATTCTTTTTGATTTCTCCCTCCACTCACCTTCCAAATTTCTACTCCTTTTCAAAGCCCAGTTCGATTACTATTTCCTTTGTGGCATCTGCCTGAACTCCCCAAGCCCCATTAATCCCTTTGTCTGAATTTCATGGCACGAATGTCATCCTTCTATTAGATTATTTACCACATTACAGTACACAGTGTAGTTTGCTAGTTTCCCTCCCTCTCCCCTAAGTTTGTCTTTGGGGGTGCTAGAGGACAAGATGAGGTCTTATCTGTCTTGGCATCCTGACATCTATCACAGTGCCTAACACATAGGAAGGTGCTTCACAAACATTCCTTTATCGTGTAATAGCTAGCGTTTGTTAGCTCAGCGCATTATCTCAGGCAGTCCTCCTTATAACCCTATGGAGTTGGTCATTATTCGATGAGGAGAGTGAGCTTTAGAGAAATTAAATAAATTGCCCAGGACCACACAGGCAGAATATGGACGTGAACCAGCGCAGACTGAATCTCGAGTCCACACTGTGCTGCATGGCCACCCTCTGGAGGCCTGTGGTGTCCCCTCTGTCTGCTGCCCTACAGCCAGCAGAGATGATCACTGAACCCAGGCACTTGCACAACCCAATGCTGAAGAAGGCAGGTGTGGATGCATGAATGAAAGGTGAAGGAGCAAGTGAGTAAACCAACTCTCTGAGTCTTTCATACAATCCAGCTTTCATTCCTGCTCATTCACCCTACCCTCTGCTCCTCCCTTTTAGTCCCATAAGCACCCCTCCAGCCCTGACCTCCCTTGTCTCACACTGACTTCCTGCAGCACCTCGTTGGTGGGTTCCTCAACCCACAGCCTCTTTTCTCCTCTCTCCCTCCCTGTGCCCCACAACACATACAACACCTAAAAATTAATTCTCAAGCCCTGTTGTCAGATCCACACTCCAGGATTGATTTTGGCTTCTGACTCATTGTTGAGTAAAATCTCAGCACTCAAGGCTAACTGTCATTTCCCTACATGTATCTATTGTTCTATGACTGCCCCTGGCCTGTGATTTGCCTGTGTTGCCTCCAGATCTTTTCCTGAGCCATTCTTCTGTGTTTTGAACACCTGTCCCATATCAGGAACTGAGCTGGGTTCTGGGAATACAGAGATTAAAACTCCAGTCTCTGATGCTCCTAGATTAGTGCAAGACAGCTGAAAGAGCAATAACAAAGTCCCATCACTATGGTACATGATTTGGAGGAAAGCCCAGGTTGCTATGGAAGCACCTAGGTCATCTACCTTCCCCATCTCCAATAATATCAGCCCTCAGCTCCTTCTCTGTCTGACCCAACTCACCTCTCCTAGGGGGCTTTCTGTGCCTGACCCTTCATCTGCTCCTCTCATTTATGCCAAATTTTCAGAATATATCTGTATTTGTTGATTTATTCATCTGCAACAATATATTTGCTGAACGTGCCTCCTCAACTGGTGAACTGTAATGGGGGAGGAGAGGATAAAAGAAGGCCGACTGGAAGAAATGAAAATGGTGTGTCTTCTTAAGGAGGTTGGATCCCAGAGAAGGAAGATAATGGGAGAGAGAGAGTCGTGGCTTTTGTTGGGCTTCATCCTAGCTATCCATTTTGGTGATGACTGAGTGTGTCCTGAAGAGAAAGGATTGTATATAACTCAAACCTGATCCACAAAACTTCTATAGTCCAAGCAACTTCGTGTGAGACCCTTTAAAAGAGCAGACCACAAAGATAGGATGCAGTGTCTATACAGCTGAGCTGACCACTGAGCACAGGAGACATAGCCTTGGAACTCTCAGAGATACTGGGGCAGGGAGGGGCTCGTCCTGTGAAGGGAGGACCAAAGTCTCACAGAGGCATGCAGCTGGGCAAGCAAAATCTGGTCTGCAGTCACCAGTCTCACTTGGGTCTAAGGCTAATGAGGCCTGGGGAACACTCACAAGGAGTCTAGTTATGGCTCTGTAGTGGTTTACCCATTGACTGAAGCAAAACAAGCTCCACAAAAGATCCCAGGAGAAACAGTATAGCTGGCCAGGCTCACCTAGCTGGTCCCATAACTTTTCCCACCATCGTGCCAGGCAAACCTTGTCATCCCAGCACCTGGATCCAAGACATTTTGCTGCCATGTTTCCTCATATCTCATCCTCTCTCCCTTCCTAGTCAGAATTCCACATTTGTCACTTTCTGACCTGCCTTTGACAACACTCCGTGTTGTCTTATCCAAACAACATCTATGCTTCAGCCTTTTTGCCCTCAAGTCCAGCATGTTCCTCTCTGGCTCCAAGCCCCTTTCCCTCCAGCCTTTTACAACCACATCACTCCATGTAAGTCACTTGTCTTTTGAACCAGTTGATCTGTGAGCTGAGGAGTCTCTACTTTCCTTGCAGAGGAAAGGGTGCTGGGAGCTGAGCTGTAGATGTTCCCTTTGCTGTCTGTCATTCTAGGGGCTTGCCAACATTGGGCAGAGTCTCCTGCTGGCTGAAACTCTCTCACCACAAAGGATTTCATTTTATGTCAGCAGTTTCGTAGGCTGAGGGAGTGATAGAGATAAGAGAAGCATGAAGAGAATATGCCACAGATGACTAAACAAGATAGATTTGGGGCAGAGATGTAGAGATTTGGTAAAGGTCCAGAAATCTAAATGCTGGGTGTGCTTACTAAGTGTACCTGTGCATTAAGCTAAGCAAACGGATTCCCTGTCTCCTTGACAACCAGAATACAAACATGTCTTACCTGAATTATCCATTCTCTTTGCCAAAGCCAGTGCATAATTAGTTGGGGGAAAATATACATGCAAGATGAAAGAGTCCACAGCTCTTAAACAATATCCCTCATTGTTCTCTGGTGGAGAGTTCACCCACTCAACCTCACTAACATCTCCCTTGCCTCATTTATCAGCCATGCCTTTCACTTACTGGTGGAAAGCTAATATAGCCTTGCTTCTCCCTCTCAGTCAACACTATTTAAGGGACTGATAAGAAAATTCACTAGGAAGGTTTTTCTGGAAAGCTCTCTATTTATAGAGACACACTGAGGTAGCCATAGACACCAACTGTTAAATAGCCTCCTCTGTGTGTGAAGGCCATGTTGTCACCATCTTAGACAAGGAGGAGAGACCTTTCCTCCTCCTCATGGAGACCATGCTCGTATTTGCTCTCTTGGCATGCAACACCAGCCATCTCAGGGATTTGCCTAACAAGCTGGACAATTTCCAGGATATGGGAGGTAGCAGCCTCTAAATGCTTAGGAGTTTTAGGGGCACAGTCTCCTAAGACAAGCAACAACCAGAGTAAAGAAGTCAGCCCTGAGAAGATAGAATCTCAGCCCTCAATTGTGGAATGTTCCTTCCCCTATACCTATCCTCACCACCACAGCCCGGGGCTAATGGGTGGACTGTCAGCATGGGAGGACCATGTCCTGACTCCCTCCTGGTGGGACACAAAGGGCCTGAAGGCTGCATTTAGAGCGAGTCATCATACTGAGCACACACACACACACCCCAGCCTTGAACCGCAGGGCAGAACCTCCCCAGGGGTGGAGGAGGAAAGGATGGGAGCCAAGTGGGTGACAGGAAGAGAATAAACATCAGGGTAGGGGCCCTGGTTCTTCAAAACAAGTGTGAAGCAACAGGATGAAAGAATTAAAGTGGATTGCGCTCCCAGGCCCCACTCGTTGGTCACTATGTCAGGTCTTTTCAGGATAAGTCTGAACATTGCGTGAAGAGCAGAAGGGGTGTGAACGTGTGTATGTGCAATGGGGTATGTACACCACTCCATGTGGATCCTGTGTGCATGTGCTGGTGCTTCTGGACGTGTACAAACCCATATGATGCTGCAAACTATACAAGCACACCACATGTTAGCCTAACCACAGAACCATTGCCAAACCCAGCTCTAATGCAAAAAGCCTCTTCCAAGAGTTGACAGAAACCATATTCAGGTTCACATTCTGGGAATCACTTAGCATAGCTGGGGAAGGAGGAGAGTTAAGTAATGAGATGGAATGGAGCAAAGAAGAATGTCTACCCATTGCCATCACCAACATCCTGGTGGGGAGGTCACTTGATGAGGAAAAAATAGGACCCATTAGGAATGAGTTGGGATTGGATTCCTGGTGGCCTTGCCAGAAAGCATTCTGCTGTCCTGTGAGAAGCAGGAACCAGAGACAGAGAGGCTGGCTGTGCAGATTCCTTCCAACCCTGCCAGCAGTGGCTTAGTGTGAGGTGCAGGTGGATTTCTTGACAGGGATACATATATTGGAAGTGGTAACAGATTTATGGCAACTAATTGCACAATAATAGCTGGCCTGAACAGAGCTCTTGAGCAATTGCCAGAACTCTGTATTACTACTATTCATTTACATAACAAACATTTTACACCTACTTATTGAGAATAACTAACCTTTATTGAAGGTCACATGCTGTTCTGAGCTGTACATATCTATTCATCTCCACAATAACTCTATGAAGTGGGTACTGTTGTTACCACTCGCATTCTACAGAGGAGGAAACTGAGGCATAGTGAGCTTAAGTAAGTTCCCCAAAGTCTCTCACTGTATGCAAAAGCCAGGGTTAGAACATAGGAAATTTTATTCCAAATCCCACACTTTTAGTCAGTAAACATATCTGCTTCCTATATTTACTTTTGTACAAAGCTAGTACAAATACTAGGCATTCGAAAGAAGCTAAAATATCATGATCCCTACCTTTAAAGGAGTTTATAGTCTTGGGGGAGAAACAGACAGTGCTGCCTTCTGACTTAAGCAAATTCAGCCTTTCAGAAAATTTCAGGTTCTTTTTACAACTACTGTTAAGCTCTTGAGGTTAGAGACTTCTGGGGAACTATAAATCCCCTCCCTATGACCTCAAAAATGTCTAATTGAACTCCATGTGACATATAGATGCATATTGGCAAGGAAGCACAAATACACTTATTCAACTTGTTCAGCAGTTTGGGGAAGACCTACTCTGGCCTAGGCACTCCAGCAAGCACCATGCATTGAAGACTCCAGCTGGGGCAGATGTTGTGATAGTCCTAGGACAGCACTGGACAGTTCTGGGTGGGATCAAGCAAGAGGGTCCTCTGTGAAGGAAGGGACAGAGGGTCACGGGCTGACTGTGGTTCTAGATTTACCACCTTATTGTGCCTTGTTCATAAAGGAGAGCGAAGTCAGTGCAATATTTCTAACTACTCCCAGTCTTGACAATATTCATATTACCAAAGAAGTGATTTCACTGAAGATGTGGGGAATGCTAAATAATGCCCCTGCAGATTCTGGTTCATGATCAGGCTCCTCATGGGCTGGCTCACCACCCTGGAGTGTTGCTTCTGATTTGGTGCATAGGCCTCCTGTTTTACAGGTGCCACCTGATTACCTCCATGTGTCCAAAATCAGCACCATTAAGTCATTTTGTTCTCGTATGCCTTCCCCAAATGGTACTTTGTTGTTCCAAATTAAAATAATTGGCTGGGCGCAGTGGCTCACACCTATAATCCCAGCAATTTGGGAGGCCAAAGTGGGAGGATCACTTGAGCCCAGGAGTTCGAGACCAGCCTGGCTAATACAGTGAGACCTCGTCTCTACAAAAATTTTAAAAATCAGCTGGGCATGGTGGTGTGCATCTGTAGTCCCAGCTACCCTGAAGTCTGAAGCAGGAGGATCGCTTGAGCCCAGAAGGCCAAAGTTGCAGTGAGCCATGATCACATCACTGCACTCCAACTTGGGCAACAGGGCGAGACTCGGTCTCAAATAAAACTGAAAAATATAAAATAGAATAACAGAGAACATCCCATAATATAAGAAACATTGTAAGGACCTGAGTGTAAGGCAAAGCTGTCTATATCAAAGGATACTTTGGGGGAAAATATGCCTTATATTTGTTTGCTTACTGTCATAGAAGAGCACCTAGTTTGTGCCTGACACAAAGCAGGTACTCAATAAACGTGAGTTTTCTTCCCTCCCTCACTATCTCACTCAGTTTTCATGGAAGACACTATGAGGAAGCTATTATATTTATTTTACAGACAAGAAAACAAGTTTAGAGTTTCAGTAACTTATCTAGTTCATGTGACTACAAAGTGGCCACTCTGGCTTCCAACTGGAGCGCCCGTGCTCTTCCTAGTATGGATACTGCCTCTCTGATAATCATAGCTGAGCTTTGCAGATGTGCATTGACAAAGCCCTTCCACATGACCTGTGTCACTAGATCCTCAGAACACTCCTGTAATATGAGAATCATTATTTTCTTTAATTTTAAGTGAATGAAGCACCTTTGGGAATTATAGCAATCTGCCCAGGTTTTCTAAGGTAGGAAATGGGTCCATCAGAATTTGAGCCCATGTTTTAAACATTGCCCAAATCTTTGCTTTTGGTACCACACTACGTGGCATCTCAGCATGGCACCCAAGGACGGCCAAAGGGTGAGCGTAAACTGAGCGCTGGGGGCCCGGTTCACAATCCAACTGGCTCATCAGTTTCAGAGCAGCCCTTAAATCCTATCTCAGCCCCATGGAGAGACCACTTTTAATAATTATAACCAACATTTTCATTACATGCTATTGTTTATAAAATACCTATCTCGTGTTCTCATTTTGAATGCAAAGCCACCGCATTCAAACACAGAACAGTAAGGTGATGATATTCTTCAAGCTGGCTAGGCACCCCCTAACAATATTCTTAGATGCCGAATCAATTTCCACATCCTGAAGTCCACTTTCCTAAGTGACACTGAGTTTTCTTGCTTCACTTCATCTCTTTGAAGTTACCTTGATCCTCTAGGTATAATTTTCTTGATCCTTTAAAAACAGATTTGCTGTATTATGATTATACAAACAGTATACGCCTTTTGAAAATAATTTGGGAAATACCATTTGACCCAGCCATCCCATTACTGGGTATATGCCCAAAGGAATATAAATCATGCTGCTATAAAGACACATGAACACGTATGTTTACTGTGGCACTATTCACAATAGCAAAGACTTGGAACCAACCCAAATGTCCAACAATGATAGACTAGATTAAGAAAATGTGGCACATATACACCATGGAATACTATGCAGCCATAAAAAATGATGAGTTCATGTCCTTTGTAGGGACATGGATGAAGCTGGAAACCATCATTCTCAGCAAACTATCGCAAGGACAAAAAACCAAACACTGCATGTTCTCACTTATAGGTGGGAATTGAACAATGAGAACACATGGACACAGGAAGGGGAACATCACACACCGGGGCCTGTTGTGGGGTGGGGGGAGGGGGGAGGGATGGCATTAGGAGATATACCTAATGTTAAATGACCAGTTAATGGGTGCAGCACACCAACATGGCACATGTATACATATGTAACAAACCTGCACGTTGTGCACATGTACCCTAGAACTTAAAGTATAATAAAAAATATATATAAATAAAAAGAAAAAAGAAAATAATTTAGAAAATATAGGGTAGAATAAAGAAAAAAGTAAGCATTTAACAAGTATCCCACTTACCAAGATATAACATTAATGTCTGGTATATACTTCGTGTGAGTGTGTGTGTGTGTGTGTGTGTGTGTATAATGGCTTCGTAATATTTCATCAAATATACATGTATGTGTGTACCATTATTTATGTAAGCATTCTGTCCCTAATCCCTAATTAACGAACACTTGCTGCTTGGTTTCTTTTCAATGCATATATAGCATTTCAATGAAAATCTTTGAACATTCATCTTTGTATACTTGTCTCATTTTCTAGAAACGGAATTGCTGTTCATAGGATTATACGTTTTAACGTTTTTAAAAACATGTTGAAAATCACTCTCCCAAAAAGCTGAGTCTATTTATAGGCTCACCAGGACAGCATAAGCATTTACCTTTCCCACACTGCTGCAACAGTGACGATTAGCAAACCGTTATTCTTCAACAGCTGATAGGGAAAAACAATAACTCTGTTCACGTTTCTTTCACTACTTACAAAGGTGAAGATCTTTTTATTGGTATATTAGTAAGATGATCCTATCATTTCTTGTCCAATCTGGAGTATTTTAAGAGTAGAAGTGGGTGCTGACTGGAGGGTCAGTGAGGGCTTATGGTCACACTATGGCTGACCACTTGCATTTCTTAGTTTGAGAATTCCTTGTTTGTAGCGTTTTCTTACTTTTCTATTGAGTTGTCTGCTCTTTTCTTAATCACATAAAGGTCATGTTATAATAATAATAATATTAATCCTTTGTGATTTGTGTTAAATATGTATTCCCTGTAGGTCATTTATTTTATTTTTAGTTTTGAAAGCAATACAAAAACATAGTTTTTAAAGTTTGCTTCAGATTTCTTAATTCAACTCTTTTGAGACAATTGTAGATTCTCATGCAATTATAAGAAATAATATAGACAATCCTCTTTACTCGTTACCAAGTTCTCTTCAGTGGTAACATCTTGCAAAGCTATGGCACAACATCACAACCAGCTATTGGCATCAATGCCTAGTGTTGCTCTTTTAGAGTCACACCCACTAATTAATCCCTGGCACCCTCTCCTTAACCCTCTCCTTAACCCCTGGCAACCACTAATCTGTTCTCCATTTCTATAATTTTGTCATTTCTAGACTGTTATATAAATGGAAGCATGCTGTATGTAACCTTTTGGGATCATTTTTTTTTTTCACTAAGCATAATTCTCTGGAGATTCATCCAGTTTGTTGCATGCGTCAGTAGTGTGTTCCTTTTTATTACTAAGTAGTATTCCATGGTAGAGATGTATCTCAGTTTGCTTAACCATTCACTCTTTGAGTAACATCTGCGTTATTTCCAGTTTTTGCTACTACAAAAGAGCTACAATAAACATTCATGTACAGATTTTTATATGAACATAAATCTTCATTTATCTAGGATGAATATCTAGGGGTATGATTGCTGCCTTATACAGTAGTTGCATCTTTAGTTTTTTTTAAGAAATTACCAAGCTGTTTTCAGAGTGTCTGAATTATTCTATATTCCCCCCAGCAATGTATAAATCACCCAGTTTTTCTGCATCCTTACCAGCATTTGGTGCTGTCACTATTTTTTATTTTAGCTCAGCTAGCTGGATAGTGATATCTTATTGTGGTCTTCATTTGCATTTCCCTAATGCCCACTGATATTGAATATCTTTTCATGTGCTTATTGCCATTTATCTCTCCTCTTTGGTGAAATATCTCTTCATATCTTTTGCCCATTTTCTGACTGCATTGATTTTTGCACTGTTCAGTTGTGAGGGTTCTTTGTATATTCAGATATTAGTCCTTTGTCAGATATGTGGTCTGCAAATATTTTCTCCCACTATGTATCTTGTCTTTTCTTCCACTTAATAGGGTCTGTCACAGAGCAAAATTTTGACATTTCTAATTAATTAAATTTTCCAAATGGATTGTACTTTTGGTATCAAGTCTAATGACTCTTTGCCCTGTATCCTAAAAACATTCTCCTATTTTTTTCTAACAGTTTTATAGTTGTACATTTAACATTTAAGTTTGTAATTCATTTTGTATTAATTCTGTGTAAAGTGTGAAAGTTAGATTGAGGTTCAATTTTTGCCTATGGATATGGCTCCAGAGCTATCTTTCTTGCTTTTTTTTTTAAACCTTTTGTTAAAAACCAGTAGAGAATATTTGTGTAGGTCTATTTCTAGGTTCTCTGCTCTGTTCCATTGATCCATGTGTCTATCTCTCCACCACTATCATATAGTCTTTTTTTTTTTTTTTTTTTTTCCTGAGATGGAGTCACACTCTTGCCCAGGCTGGAGTGCAGTGGTGCGATCTCGGCTCGCTACAACCTCCGCCTCCTGGGTTCAAGTGATTCTCCTGCCTCAGCCTCCTGAGTAGCTAGGATTACAGGTGTGCAACACCACGCCTGGCTAATTTTTGTATTTTTAGTAGAGATGGGGTTTCGCCGTGTTGGCCGGTCTGGTCTTGAACTCCTGACCTCAAGTGATCTGCCCACCTCAGCCTTCCAAACTGCTGGGATTACAGGTGTGAGCCACTGCACCTGGCCATATAGTCTTGATAACTGCAACTGTTTAATAAGTCTTGAAATCTGATAGATTGATTCCTCTTATTCTTCCTTTTCAAAATTCTTTCAGCCATTCTAAAGTTTTTGCCTTCTCATATAAATTCTAGAATAATCTTGTCTATGTCTACAAAAATCCTGCCGAAGTTTTGATAGAATTGGGCTAAGCCTTATGGTGGGTGGAATGGTGGTAGCTCCAAAAATATATACATGTCATAATCTCTGAAACAAGTGAATGTGACCTCATTTGGAGAAGGGATCTTTGCTAGTGTAACTAAGTTATGGATTTTGAGATGAGATCGTCCTGGATTATCCAAGTGAGACCTCAATCCAGCAAAAAGTGTCCTCATAAGAGACACACAGAAGCAGACAGAAAAGGAGGAGGCCATGTGATCATCATGGAGGCAGAGTTTGGAGTAGTGAGGCCACAAGCCAAGGAATGCCGACAGCCACCAGAAGCTGGAAAATGCAAGAAAGGATTCTCCCCTGGGGCCTTCAAAGAAAGGACCTGAGTGCCAATACCTTGACTTTAAACTTCTGGCCTTCAGAACTGGGAGAGAATAAATTTCTGTTAAGCTACTCAGTTAACAGTAAAAAAGCTGTATATCAAAATACGTTACAAGACTTTGGATCTTATCTAAACCTGTTATTAACTGGCTTCTTCTGACGCTGCTTTGGACAGATGGTGGGTGGGGGATGGAAGTCACCTCCTTGTTACTGCCAAATGGAGCTAGAAATCCAGGTCCATCACTCAGCCTGTATAAGCACCAGAGTTGGGGGCTCCTTGTTACTGCTGGGTGAAGATGGGAGTTGGGCTCCCCATATAATCTCCACTGACACTGTTGGTGGGGAGTGGGAGACTTTTGTACAGGCCAAAGATGCAAGTCCTGGTGCCCTACATGGTCTTCTCTGACAGTACTGCACTGGGGGATGGGGGTTCCTCAATACAGCCTCACAGAAGCGGAAGCGTAGGTTCTCCATCGGGCCTTCACTGGCATGGGTAGGGGTGGGACCACAGTGTTTTCTAAGGTGTTTGGCTAAAATACAGCAGAGCAGTTATTGGCTAAAAGTCTGTCTTTCTAGACTGCCCCTTTCCTCTTCCTTTGGCTAGAGAGAGCAGGCTTTCCTTGGGGCTTTTTTCAGGGGCCAGGGGTCTGCTCCTGTTAGCCTTTCTGGGTTCTCAGAAAGGCTTTCTCAGGCTTAGAGCTGAGCTGGCTTCCTCAGCTCCAAGCCTGGGGTAAATGAAGCAAAAGGAAAACTCAGGGAACTCACCACCATGTCATTTCACAGGTCCCGAGGTCCCTAGCGGCTCATGCTTCCTTCTCCCCACCTTTCAGAAACATCTCATGTTTGTTTTAGATCGAATATCCAGGGATTTTAGTTGTATTTAGTGAAGAAATGGGGAAAAGTACATCTACTCCATCTTCCTAGAAGCAAACGTTTATTTTATTTTTTAAAAATAACTAACACAACCTAAAGAAAACATCACAGCTCCTTGTTGCTCCCGCCTTACCCTCACTGCAGTCTCCGTAAGTAACTGCTGCTTCTCCAAGTGTCTGCAGGCAGCATAATTCAAAACAGAAGGCTCACGTCTTCCACTTCGTGGTTCAATTTAAAGTAAGCATTTTTAAGTAGGTACTATATTTACCTGGATGGTTCAAAAAGGCATGTAGAGAAAAATCTCCTTCCCATCCTTATTTCATAGATACTAAGTTCTCTTCCATAGAGGCAACCAATGTTAGTATCCTCCTGTGTATGTTTCCAGAGATATTTTATGCATAGATTTGCAAATAAATCATGCCTCTTGGGATAAAATGTATCACAATTTCCAGTTATTGATACCCCCTTTCCCAGTAAAGAGGAATGCCTCTTTCCTCATTGTTGGCTGGGCAGTGCCTTCTGGAAGGAGGCACTTCTGGAAGCAGTGGAAGAAGCATACCTGCCACCCCATAAACAGACACACCCCTGTGACTCACTCTGACCAATGAAATGTGAGCAGAAGTCATGTATACCAGTTCTAAGCAGAAAGCCTAAAGCCATTGTAGGCTTCCACTCCCTTCTCATGGAGAATAGTATGAGGTGCTGTCCTTATCTTCACAACAACCCTGTGAGGGAAGCCTCAATTATTATTATTGCTATTCCTCTTCTCCAGATGAGAAAACTGAGCTTCAAAGATTCCCTGTAGCTGGGCTCAGTGTGTGAGTCTGTAATTCCAGCTTCTTTGGAAGTTGAGGCAGAAGTTGGAGGGTGCAGTGAGCTATGATTGCACCACTGAACTCCAGCCTGGGTGAAAGAGGAAGATATCATCTCTTTAAAAAAAAAAAGAAGAAGAAGAAAGAAAGAAAATAAAGTCTCACCAAGAAGGTGTTACCTGAGGCCCCAAAACTAATAAGTGCCATGGCTAAGATTTAAATTTCTTCCTAAAGATGAGCCACTCCCTGAATGCCTCCCTGATTTCCCATTCCCACCTAAGCCACCTACTGCTCAATACTCCCACTAATGGCCAAGTATCATCTCCTCATTCCCACTGAAACTCTTAAGAAAGCAGAATTTATGCAAAAGGAACAAGGGGGATGGTGACTTGGTGCCTCTGGGTTTTGCTATGAACACCATGGGAATCAATCAGTACCTTTGTCCACAGAGACAAAGTTATAAAAGGTGGACAAATCCTACACTTGTTTGAAGAAGCAGATTGGCTGTGGTTTGCCGGCCTAAGAACTTACTTAACCCTTATAATGCAATTTATATTGGCAGATGCAATGTGAGTTCAAACCACTGACTTGGAAATGAACTTGTGCAATGCACATATTTGGAGACTTGCCTCTTCCACCTGTGTGTGCATGCATGCTACTGTGTGCACCTTGTTCTTGCACTATACTAGAAGTTCAGTAGGGGCAGGGATCACATGCTTTGTTGACTTGTTTTTTTCCTTGCAGCACTAGAGCATCACTTTGGCCAGAGTTGAGGTTAATCTATGCTTTTCACTGATAAAGAAAGTAAGGGAACTGTCACTTGCTTCTGTCTGTAGAAATGTTTGAAGGACAGGAGATTTGCAATCACTGCGATTATTATTAACTGCTAGCTAACTGCACCAATTATTTTTCTTAGTGACATAAATGCCTACGAGCTTTCAGTGTTCCCTATTGAGAATGCACTGAGGCTTACTTTACATCCTCCCAGTTCCCTGAAAGAATCCAGAAAATGTAAAGAAAAGAAAACCACACAGAAATAACACAGGTATTGTGCTCCCCGGACCAAGGTAATATTCAATTTCAATCTGGTGGTTAGGAAAGAGGAAGGAACATCTTAGTCTGAAATCCTACCCATGAAAACAGTCCAAAATAAAATAAAATAAAACATGTATTGTTTAGGCAAGCGTTATTACCGGATGACATTTCAATTCCAGTCTGCTCTGCCTAATGCCTTCGTTTCCTACTCTGTAGGACGAAAGCAGCCCTCTCATCCCACAGGTTCAGAAGAAAGCTCCCCTTTGCAGGCAGAGATGCCATTTTCGGCTTTGGAAGAGAAACAAATCATGTTATTGTCAAGGCTGTTACTGAGAACATCATGCTCTCAGCCCTACTGGCTTGGCCATAGTCAAAAGAATCAAACAAAGCTGTTTGCCATGAATTTCATCATTCTGCCTTGCCCAGCTGGGATCTCCCCCCACCCCTACCCTAATTCCACTCTCAATTCAAATGCTCTAGAATTTGTTTCAGGAACAAGTTAAAATTCCTGCTAGTTTCAGACTTACCAATAATGCAAGTCTTTTCTTTTTTTGTTAAGAAAAGAAATGCTGATTGCAGGAAGATCCTGGGCAGAGAGCTCTAGAGTCTAAAGCCCCTGAGTAAAAGAAGGAGATGGAATGATCAGTTTCCACGACTAGAGCATGTACATGAAGTGTAGGCCGCTGAGCAAATATCTAATTGCCTTTCAGGGCACAGAGGCCCTAAGGCCCCATGCTTGGCTCTGACACCTGTCACCACTCTTGAGTGGACCCAAGGGAGTTTGTCTGCTCAATAAAGGCATTAGGGTCCTACCTGTTAATCTCTCACCTCAGGGCCTGTACATAGGTCCCTTATTCATTATACTGTCAACTCCTTCACCTCTGAGGCGGAATAAAAATGCAATAATTGTCCCGTGGGATTGGGAAAACACAAAGGATAATGTGTTCCCCCAAACAGTGTTATTTAACAGTCCATCAGATGGGGGAAAATGTACTGGCAGCTTTTCTTATGCTTGCTTTGAGCACACATGCGTGTACGCGTGCATATGTGTGTGTGTGGGTGGCTGGGTGTGTGTGCGCACGTGTGCATGCACACTTCAGTATGTGGGGTGGGGAGGAGCCCTTTTTTCCTTCTTGGAGTTTCCTTTGTTATTAAAATTTTCTTTGAAAAATACCATTTGCTAGAACATTCTTTCTAGAAACCTCCATTAGGAAATACTAGGGGCAATACAGGGTAAGAGATACTGTTTAGAAAGCAACACCTTCGGAGATAGAAATAACAAGATTTGAATTCTTGCTCACACATAGAGAAGGATATGAAGCAAGTGAGGTTATTGTCTATACCTCTCATTTCTAACCCACCTCTGGGAAATAGATATTCTATAATAAAGCCTTTGGGACAGGGTGACTGTGAGCATAAAATAAAGTGGAATATATAAAGTGCACACGTGAGGAACTGGGCATGTAGTAAATGGGTAAGAACAGTGACAGCCAACATTTATTTAGCTTCTGTATGAAGACGTTGGCTTCAGTGCTTTACCTAGAAGATGCTATTGAACTCTCACCACTACCCTGAGAGGTAGATACTACAATTATCCCCATTCTACAGAAAAATGAGGCTTAGAAAGCCTTTGCCTGAGGACTACAGCTAGTTAAGAGGTGGAGGCAGGATTGGAACTCAGCCCCAGCTCTATTCACAGAATCCTGTACCAAGATTGTAACCTGAGTCCCACGAGCCAGATCTGGTTTACGGATATGTTTGCTATGGCTTACTGTATTTATTTTTAAAAATCTAACTTATTTGCCAAGAGTTAAAAATTGGGAGAGGTGTCACAGTTCTTAATCTTTGGCTTCGCTTTAAAAATCTGAAGTTCTGGTTACCCTGCCCCTTTGTTCTCATGTAACCGTGACAGGCTGGAGCTGTCCAGTGGCTGTCACTTTTGGACAGCCAGGAGTGTGTCACAGTCCACCTGCTCCTCATCCTCACATTCAGGCAACCACCGGGCCCCTGGGAGCATCTGAGGATTTGACTTCTCTCCCACTGCCTTTTACATCCATATTCCTCTCTAAAGCCATAAAGTTGTTAGGCAACAATCCGGTATCTGTATGTGATTCCTTTGTGGAGTAAAATGCCTGCGGTAACTCTCATCTCTGCTGAATTCTAGTCATTCCTGTCTGATGCAACTCCCAGTACAATGTCAATAACACACGAATAGTCTCCTGGATTCCTCGGGGGCCCTCCTGATGCCTCCCTCTGCTCTAAGCCTGGAAAGACCCAGAAGCATCCCCCTGGCTCTGAGCATATATCATCCCTTAGGTTCATATTTTTCCTCCCTTTGATCTCCCAGAAAACTATCTTAGCCAAGAGACTCCTCACCTCTGCCTTCCTGGATTATTGCAGTAGCCTTCCACCTGACCCCCTAACATACCCCCACCCATTCAAAACCTTCATATTCATCTTCAGCAAATCCTTCTTTTCTTATTTTTTTATTTCCGTAAATTTTGTGGGGACAGGTGGTATTTGGTTACATGAGTAAGTTTTTCAGTGATGATTTGTGAGATTTGGGTGCACCCATCACCCAAGCAGTATACACTGAACCTGAATTGTAATCTTTTATCCCTCACCCCCTTCCCACCCTTTCCCCCTGAGTCCCCAATCTCTATTGTGTTATTCTTATGCCTTTGCATCCTCATAGTTTAGCCCCCACTTATAAGTGAGAACATACGATGCTTGGTTTTCCATTCTTGAGTTACTTCACTTAGAATAACAGTCTCCATTCCCATCCAGGTTGCTGCAAATACCATTAATTCATTCCTTTTTATGGCTGAGTAGTATTCCATCATATACATATATATATATATATATGCTGCAGTTTCTTTAGCCACTCGTTGATTGATGGGTATATAGGTTGGTTCTACATTTTTGCAATTGTGAATTGTGCTGCTATAAACATGCATGTGCAAGTATCTTTTTTGTATAATGAATGACTTCTTTTCCTCTGGGTAAATACTCAGTAGTGGGATTGCTGGATCAGATGGTAGTTCTACTTTTGGTTCTTTAAGGAATCTCCACACTGTTTTCCATAGTGGTTGTACTAGTTTACATTCCCCCAGCAGTGTAGAAGTGTTCCCTGTTCACCACATCCATGGCAACATCTATTATTTTTTATTTTTTGATTATGGCCATTCTTGCAGGAGTAAGATGGTATCACACTATGGTTTTGATTTGCAAGCAAATCCTTCTTTCATGGCCAGAGTCAGCCTCATGGGTGTGAAGTTACATAAGATCCCTGCTTAGAAGGACCCCTCAGCTGGTTTATGCCTTGCTATTGCATTTTGAAATGTCTAACGATTTCTGAACAAAGGCCTGCATTTTTATTTTGCGCTGGGGCTGGCAAGTAATATAGCTGGTCCTGTTCATGTTTCAATTCAAGAAGCTTTGATGACTTCTAACCTTAGTAGTATTTCCATCTTTTCTGAACAATGACAAAGAATGTAATAACATTTGTACACTGCAGTGGGCTGCTCTGGAAACCCAGAGCCTGGCCAGCCATGCAGGAGAAAACAGATGTGATGGCAAATTGTGACCCTTTAGCTTCAACCAAAAATGCTGAGTACGCCTGTGAGAGAAGTTCTGGTCTGCAAGAGAGAGCCTGTGAGTTCACTATAGTTCTCATCAGCTTTATCTCAGGAAGCTTATCCTGCAGTCAGGCTGATCTCTGTGAGTTCATGTATTAGTCACACTGTCCTCTCCAGGCCCTCATTCATACAAATCCAGTTTCTAGGAGTAATCACTCCCCTTCTCAGTGTTACCCAAATCCTGCACACATTCTCAGAGCAGTTCAAGTCCGCAAAGTGTGCCCTGTGTATTAATATCAGCCAATAGTGCTTCATTCACACATTGCATGATTATTGATGTCTTAATCTGTGGAGGTACTGAGCCAGTGTGGGGGATATGATTGTAATAGCATGTGCAAGCCCCTGCCCGATGAAGTTAGGGATGCAAACAAGTAAAAGGGTCACTTTAGTGCAGTGTGACCAGAGGTGTCACAGAAGAAGTAAGGGGAGGATGCACGCATTTCCCAGGGCTGCTCTAACAAATTACCACCCACTGCGTGGCTTACAGCAACACAAATGTGTTCTCCCACCATCCTGGAGGAGACAAGTCTGAAATCAAGGTGTCAGCAGGGCCACGCCCCCTCTGAAGGCTCCAGGGAAGCATCCTTCCTTGCCAGTCTTAGCTTCTGGTGCTTCTTGGTTTGGGGCTTGCACAGCTCCAGTCTTTGTCTCCTTCTCCACATGCCATTTCCCTCTTCTCTCTGTGTCTCTCCTCTGCATGCTTCTCAAAAAGACACTCATCATTGTATTAAGGGCCCACCTGGATAATCCAGGATTATCTCCTCTCAAGATCCTTAACTTCATTATGTCTGCAAACAGCCCTTTTTAAACTAAGGTAACATTACCAAGTTCTGGGAATCAGGTTGTAGATGTATCTTTGGTGGTGAGGGGTGGGGATCACCACTGAATTCACTTCAGAGGGTTTATGACAGGGCAGTAACCCCACACTGGGAAGTTGGGGGAGGTCTTCTTGAATAAGTTAACATTTAAACTGAATAAGTCAGGCAAGGGGGGAAAGAAGGGTGTGGAGGAGTGGAAGTGTTTCTGGAAATAATATGTGCAAAGATCCCAATACAAAGTTAAGCATCCTGGATACCTGGAACTGAAAGAAGCTAAGTGTGTCTGCAGAATACTTAGCAGTACAAGGAAGAAAGGGTAAAAGAAGCAGCTGGAGAAGTAATCAGGGCCAAATCTAGATGGGCCTTGTAACCACAAAGTCAATCTGGCCAATGTAATGGGGAGGCATTGAAGGGTTTTCAGCAAGGGAAGGACATTACCAGATTTAGGAAGATTGCCATGGCTGGAGAGTGAAGAACGGTTTGGAGCAGGCCAAGACTAGAAACAAGGAGACTGGTTAGGAAATGGTAACACTATCCAGGCAGTGCATGACAAGTTAGGATGATGCTGAAGGGAAGGGAGAAAAGTCAATACATTCGAGAGGTTACTTGGGAGGTAAAATCAACAGGACTTAGTAACTGATGGGGTTTCAGTATGGAAGTTAAGGACGAGGCACAGTCTTCTGGCTTCTGGTGTGGACAGAGTTGCCATTGTTGAGGTAGGAACTGAGAAGGAAGCGCAGTTTAGGTGGGCACTATATGGGGTAAGTTTGAAGTGTCCATAGGACAGCTGATTGGAGTCTCTTATTGGGCATTTGAATTTGGATTTCTGAAGCAGAGCAGTCCGGGGCTAGAAATACAGACTTGGGACCCATCAGCATGTGGATGACATGTTAAGTCATGGAATGAATGACCTTGCTCAGGAATAGATGGCATGAAAAAAGAACAGGGCCCAGGGTAGAATGCCCAGGAGCACTGGTGCTTATGTGATGGACAGAGGACAAGGAACTGTGGTAAATGGCAAAAGACACAGAGGGCAACCACTTCCAATATTCAGTTATGTGTGACTTTTTACCATACAACTGGAAACTTACTGTTAATTATCCTATTCTGTGTCCCTCATTTTATATTTCATTGGACAATTCAAGCACAATATTGTTCTCTGTTATGTTGTCTTGATCACTATTTTGTATACCTGGGAACCAAAGCAAGGGTTGAGAAGAGGGGCCCCATCTGTTAATAAGCACTGCACAATTGGCTAGGTATGAACTGTCCAGACCCTGAGTTAGAAAACAGGAAAAAGAGACACTCCCAATATCCTCTGATCCTTCCCCAAAACCCCATCATCCAATGTCACCATCAATGAACATTCTGAAGAATTATCTTAAGTTATAGTTGAGTTTCTCTAAATTAAGTAGTATCTTCTTTGCTTAAGGTGTTTCCTTCGTCTTCCCCTGTGCTCCTTTTCAGCTAGTTTTTTGTTTATTTGTTTTTTGTTTTTAAGACAAAGTCTCCCTCTATCGCCCAGGCTGGAGTGCAGTGGCATGATCTTGGCTCACTGCAACCTCCGCCTACCAGGTTCAAGTGATTCTCCCACTTCAGCCTCCCCAGTAGCTGGGATTAAAGGCACCTAGCCCCATGCCAAGCTAATTTTTGTATTTTTAGTAGAGACATGGTTTCTCCATGTTGGCCAGGCTGGTCTTGAACTCCTGACCTCAAGCGATCTTCCCGCCTCAGCCTCCCAAAGTGCTGGTATTAAAGGCGTGAGCCACCGTGCCTGGCCTTTTCATCCAGTTAAATCCTACGTAACAACACCATCCAATAGAATTTTCTGCAATGATGGAAACATTCATTATCTGTCATGTAATATGGTAGCCACTTGCTGCAGGTGGCTACTGAGCACTTGAATATGGGTAGCGCAACTGAGAAACTGAACTTTTAGTTTTATTTACATTTAATTTATTTAAACTTAAATGCCAACATGGGGCTAGTGGCTACCATATTGGACAACATAGCTATATAACTTTCCATGAACTCAAAATTCACTTCCTCAAGGAATATTCCCTTAATCCGCCTTCCAAAATTAGGCTTCATCTGCCCACTCTATGCTGTCTAGAAACTTCTTCTTTCATAAAGTCAATGAGGATTATAATTTTGAATAAGCTTGTGTGTATTCACAAGTTTAATGTCCATTTCCCCTGGTAGAACAAGCTCTAGGAGGGTAGAGACGAATGTCTCAGTTACTACAATGTGTGATACTTACTCAGTGCTCAATAAATATTTATTGAAATAATGAGTGAGGCCAGATGTGGTGGCTCACGCCTGTAATCCCAGCACTGTGGGAGGCGAAGGCGGGCAGATTCCCTGAGCTGAGGAGTTCGAGACCAGCCTTGGCAACATGGCAAAACCCCATTTCAACTAAAAATACAGAAATTAGCCAGACGTGGTGGTGCATGCCTGTAGTCCCAGCTACTTGGGAGGTGGAGGCAAGAGAATCACTTGAACCTGGGAGGCAGAGGTTGCAGTGAGCTGAGATTGTGCCACTGCACTCCAGTCTGTGCAACAGAGTGAGACTCCATTTAAAAAAAAAAAAAGAATGAATGATCAAATGACTCATTAAAATATTTTATAGGATTATATACCATATATATGTTTATTAAATAGTTGGTCACAGAATGCAATCATATAATAAATAATCCTGGGAGGCTAACAGCTGTAATCAACAGAAATTGGGACTGACAGGGAAGGTATGAATTTGACATGTTCAGTTTTGGGTACGTGAAATTTGAGATGCCAGATCAAGTGCATTAGGCCCTTTACCTTATTGTCAACTAAAATCGTAAAGGCTCTTCTAATTCATGAGAACATCCCGCATTTCCTCTCTCTTGCACTTTGTAGCTAAGAGAAAAACCATTCACCCTTATCATTAACATTTCTCATTCTTCCCTGAATGTTAGGTAGTTGTTCAGCCTCTTGAAGTTGCTCTAAATCCTGAGCTTATCAGTGTACTTATCTCCACTCCCAGCTTTGCATTGTGTCAGTATTTATTTAACATATTCCCAAAGCTGTTAATCCAGTTAATTGGTAAACATTGGCTATGTCAGAACCTGTAGCACAGTACCTAAGGAAGGCCTCCAGATAGATGCCAAAATGCACGAATCAGCAGCACCCTTTGGATATGTCCTTTCACTCATTAAGTAAGCCCTGCCTGGAATGGAACTTGAGCCAGGTCCGTCGCTCTGGCCTCATAGAGCACCTGGGAGCTCACTAGCAAGCTCCTTAACTCTCTCCTGCTCCAGCTCCTTCTCAGCACTGTTGTTTCCTTCTCCTAACAGATAAGTGGAAATTGGAGGGCCCCAGGGGCCTGCCTGAATCCAACGGCCGCACCCTGGGCAAGCAGAGAGCCAGGGCCCTTTGCCCAAGTTTCCTTACAAACCCATGAAGGACAATTTCAGAAAGCAGCACTCTAAAGGCACTCAGTGTCAGAGCCAAGGTAAACAGCCTGAGTCACAGCTGCCGGTCCAACTGGGGTTAAGCAATGTGGACAGCCAGCGTGGGAAGTCAAGAGAAGCCGAGGAAGCCAAAGAGAAGGGAGGTTTGAAGGGGTAGTTGAGAGGGAGGCTTTGGCAGTTCTTGACTTCTGCTGCCATTGCAGTGGGCTCTGGAAGCCTTGAAAGGGACTGTAAAGATGAGAGCCAAGGAGGTGGCCACCAGAGGATGGATTTGATTCGGAATAGAAAAAAGAGGCATCATCTTCACTTCAAAGCTATTTATCAAACACAGCAAGTGTGCCCTGCATAAGGCTAAAGACCACAGGCTCTAGCATACATCTCAGGGTCCCAGAGAGGACAGGCAGGCACCTCCCTGCGAACCCCAAGGCCTTACTGGGCAGCTCCCGACCTGGACAGGAGAGTTGGCACCACCAGCATACCGCCCTCCCTGTTCTGCCTCCCTGAATTCCTTCTCAGCTTCTAGAAAGGGCAAACGGTCCTTCCATTACCAAAAGGCCCCCAAGCACCACCCCTCCACTTCATGGAAAAGCCATCACACATTAACACTCCTCACTCTTCCCTGCATGTTACATCACTGCTGACTTCTTTTAGTTTTTTCAAAAGCCCTAAAAACTACTACCAGGAAATGAATAAGTTTATGTTGGACAATCCATAGCAATCTCATTTACTGTGAACAAGAGCCACAAACAGGACAGTGTGGTCATCTCTCAAGGGTGTTGGTGGCCAGTTGGGTGATTCCCAGAAGAGATCAAAGCCAGGCAGAAGAGATGGCAAATGTAGCAGCTAGTGTAGTCAGTGGGTTCTGATTTGGCTGGAGCTGAGGCAAGGGAACGTCTGAAGTGAATGAATAAAACACTGCACAGCTCTGAGAATGCCCGTGGCCTGGCCTGTGCTGTTGTCACATTTATATGTAATTCATGGAGTTGGTAGCTGAGTGGTCAGGGCCCAGCCAGACTGCAGCAGCCTGTGCAGTTCCTCCAGGAGCCCACTGGCCGGGTTTACCCTGCCTAGTTTCACCTCAAAGAAAAACATCGATTTAACAAATATCAAACCTTGGGTCTCTGAGACATTGAAGCAATCAGGTTCTGTGGCCTGTAGGAAGCTTCTGCAATGCCAACCTGCTAAATGGTACCAAATGCCCAAACATTAGTCATAGGCACTATTATCAGTGACCCACTGCATGCCAAGTGCTTGTATATAAATTGTTTTGCTTGATCCTATTCCAAAATCTCTCTCCTGTCATCCTTACAGGCAACTGTTCTCATTGAAGTCATGATTTCTACCTTTATCTCTGACTGGATTTCCCTGACTCATCCACACATAGCCTGAATGAACTTGGAAATGTATAAATATGAGAAAGTCATTCCCCTTCTAAAGACTTTATGCATTGCCAGTTTCCTTTGGGTCACGTCTGCTCTCCTGGGCTCAGCATTTGAGGGCCTCTGTTGCTGCCGCTGCCCTCCTCCTGTCCCTCGGCCTCTCTTCTTGTGCCTACCCTGAGTAGGTGCACCCCTGTGCCTTTCCAAGAGAACTTCCCCTGCTTGTGGCCACCGGAGAGTTCAGGTTCCTTCTTTTGGATCGCTGGCATCCTACTTTTCTCCCTGAGACCTTTCCTGACTTCACCCATTGCAGTGAGTCTCCCATATCCACGGTGAGGCAAACTTGGCAGCTTGTCCTTCATCCAATTGCACTCACTACACTCCTGCTTAATCATTCATTTCTTTCATTCTCAAAGGAGTTGATATCCTCAAGGGAGCCAGAAGTGGTTCTTGGTGGAGGGAGGCTGGAAAAATTTTGTTCTTTTTATTATAAATCACAGATATGCATATAGTACACAAATACAGTATATCTGTGATATTAAAATTTCACAGGATAGAGAAGGGAAGATTATGAAAAAATGTCTACCAAGGCTCCTTAGAGGCCAATAATGAAAAAAAGATTGAGAAATACTCAACCGGTTTGTTTGTATGTCTTCCTCACCAACTGGACCGTGAGTCCTCTGTGAATCCCCAGAGCCAATGGAGTGCCTGACACATGGAGTGCTTTTGAAGAAACGTTGGCTGTTGAAAGCTGAATGCATGCATGCATGAATGAATCCTTCCAATACTCCCGAGGGGTGGCATTGCTGCCCTATTGGGAAAGATAAGAGAACAGATGCTAAATGCCCCCCTCCAACACCATCAAAGACCCAGAGTTAGTAAGTGCTGCAGTAGAAACTTTAAATTCAGAACTTCTAGACTCTAAACCCGATACTTTCACACCCTACTTTGGTGTAATTGATAGAATTTACACAAAATTAGGATAATACCTTTACTAATTTGCCTTTAACCTTTAAGAATGTTCCAGTTGGAATATCCTAAGCCAATTTGCACATCCAAGAAGAACCTTAGGAAATCATGCCTATGGTCATATAGACTCCAGCAAAAATGCCTCAGCACCACAATTTTGGTGGGAATGGTGGCCTAATGAGGTGAAGCTGTAGCCACCCACTTAACTTGTAACTGAGCCTTGCAGTTAATCCAGCTAAATTAAATTTTATAAAACTTCAGGCTTGAGCCTCTTCTATGTACACAACTGAGCAGCAGAGGGCCACTTTGCCCTCAGGAGGTGGGGGTGGTAGAATAAGAAAAGAATATATACAATTATAATGCAGGATTCAACAAGATCACAGTCATGAGACATGAAATTCTAAGCCAGGAGATAAGCCACAGTCGGGAGATAATGAGGACGGGAATGTTCTAATAAAGATACTCTCCCTGTTGAAAGCTAACAAAGTGACATCTATAAAATGGTTTTATGAGTAAATTTGTTGAAGCAGGAGGAGCTGAATAGCTCAAACCAGTGTTTTATCTTTTCCAGGGTCATGACGAGGTTTAAAAACTGATTTATGAGTCTGTTTGTTTAATCAAACTTTCCTTATTTCCCACTCCTGAGCTTATGAGCAGAAGCGAAGCAGTGAGAAGAATCCCCGCTGAGCAGGAGTTCATCCTCCTAGGACACAGCCTTTTGCTTTTAAGCATAAACACTTCATATAAAGAAAAAGTGCACTAATCATAAGTGACCAATTCAATGAATTTTCACTAAAAGAACAAACCCTGTAACCACCACCCAGATGCAGAAATAGAAGAGTGTCACATCCACAAAGCTCTCTTGGTTGTTCCTTCAATCTCTACCTCCCCTTACAGATTTCCTTAGACTCGTTTTGTTTCTTTTCTAACTTTAAAGAAATGGAACGATACACTAGATACTCTGACCTCTTTTGCTCAGTAAATGTCTGTGAGATCCATCAAGGCTTACATGTAGCCATACTTTGTTCATTTTTGTTGCTGAAAGAATTTCATTGTATGGACATACCACACTTATTTGTCCATTCTACCGTCGAAATTTGGGTTGTTTCTGCTTTTTTATTATTATGCATAGTGCTGCTATGAATGTTCTTCCTACGTGTCTTTTGATATGCATACGTACTCATGTATATCTAGGAGTGGAAGTGCTGGGTCATGTGGCACGTGTATGTGCAGTCCTAAAGCTGAGGATCCTGCTGCATAGATTTGAAAAGTGGTTGTAACAGCTATATACTAACACTGTATACTGTGTGTGTTTAAGAGTTCCAAATACTACAAATCCTTGCCAACACTTGGTATTGAATGTCTTTTTCTTTTTAGCCATTCTGGTGGGTGTGTTTTTGAAGTTCATGATTTTAATTGGCATTTTTCTGTTGAGTAATGAAGTCAGAGGCAGCTTTTTATGCATTTATTGACCACTTAGAGTTCATCTTTTGTAAACTCTACAAGCGTTTTGCACATTTTTCTGTTGGAATATCTATCTTTTTTTTATTAATTTGTAGGAGAGCTTTGTATATTTGGATACACGGTTTTGTTTCTTTTTTTCAGATATGTGATTCACAAATATTGTCTCCCAATCCATGGCCTTGTTTTTCACTCTCTTAATGGTGTCTTCTGATAAACAAATATTTTTATTTTTAATGCAGTCTAATTTATTTTATGTCTAATCAACTTTATGTTTTGTACATTTTATGTGCTACTTACGAAAGCTTTGTCTTTCCCACTATTGCAAAGATATTCTTCTGCATCATAACACTGAGTTCCATCCAAGAGCACGATTTATACTTTTACTTATTTAAGCTTTTTTTTTTCTTTAGGAGGTATAATTGACAAATAAAAGTTGTACATATTCAAGGTGTTCAATGTGATGTTTTGACATATGTATACGTTGTAAAATAATTGCTACAATCAAGCTAATTAACATATCCACCGCCTCACAGAGTTACCTTTTTTGTGTGTGTGATGAAAATACTTAAGATCTACTTAGGCCTTCTTCAATTTATCTCAGTAATGTTCTCTAGATTTTAGTATAAAGATTTTGCACATCTTTTGTTGGATGTACATGAAACTTCGAGCAAATACCTATCTTTCAAAATTGCAAGAGATATAAAAAAGAAATTTTGAAATATGTGCCCTGACTTCAAAATGCTTTGGTACAATAGTAGAACTCAGTTGCAGAAAAATAGAAGCCTGAATATTAATGAAGCCATCATTGTGTGATAGTAGGCAATGAGAAAAGAAAGAAGCAAGCAATTGAAGTGAGCTGAAATTGTTGACAGGGATGCCTCACAGAGGATCTTGAAGATTTGAGATGAGCTTGAGGGAGGAATAGAAGTTAGAGAGTGGAATGGAGGGAAGCATTCCAAGAGGGGAAACTGGAATGAGTCAAATTTTGAGATTAGAATGAACTCAGCATGTTAAGGGATTAAGAAGACACTGGTTGACTAAAATGTACACTCTGATTCGTGAGTTGGGGGAGATAAGTTAATATCTTGTGCTTAGAGGCACATAAACAAAAGAAGGAAGAGTTTCAAGTCCACCTTGGTGGTGAAGGTTGGTATTCTGGCCCCTGGAAGGTAACTCAGCAAGTATTTACGTATCCTTGCTTGACACTAACTGGCAATCATATGGCTGCTTTTAACAACTTCCAGATAGGAACTGATAAGGACTCTTACACTCACACATGAACCCGAGTACCTATCCAAGAAGGCCTCTAATCTGGAAATGAAATATGTCTTACAGACTGTATAATCCAGAGAGCCTTTCATAGTAAGCTAGCACTCAAGGACCAGCCAAAAGGCTTAGAGCCAGCACCTACCACCAAGTGCTCCTGAGAGGGCTACAGTTGTAAAACCAAGTGGTGATAACTACTCAATGTCCCATCAGCAACAACTGGACTTCCTAGAAGCAATGGAGCTGAAGGTTGACCTTCAAATCTTAGATCACTGAATAGGTTTTTCTTGCCCTATTTCCATCCCAACTGGGACATAGTCTTGCCAATAGCAAAAAGGAAATCAGCAATCCTGGGGCAGGTCTGAAACACATGGAGGCAGGTCCTCAGGCCTCCTAGGAGCTACTGGAATGAGTAAGGAGTGGAATAGTCAGAACTGAGTTCAAATGATAAGATTCCTAATGGGACATGAGTATGCATTTTGCCAAGATTCAGTCTAATTTTGGAACTCAACTGGAAACTTCTGAACGTCATGTTCCATTTGGCTCTGGCAAAACACAGTTCTGCATTGCTTTGTGTTTATTTTATCCCTCAAGATCAGAGCATAATTTACTTGTAGCTAGAATTTTGTATTGAGTACAAACCTCCATTTAGAAAAACAAGCTGATACATATTTTTTCCTTGTGGGTCCCTAGGGGGGAAAAAGATGTACACAATGGAGAAAGGTTCCACTAGAAAAAAACATGCATACCCAATATAGAAATTTTACGCAAACAGAAGCACCCAGAGGAGAAACATTTCATAAAGCCTAAAGTATGATGAGTCCTCAAACTTGGCATAAAGTAGCAGAGATTAGATCCAGAAAATCCTCAGGACTCTCCTACATTTAGCCAGAACAACATCTTCTCTAGCACCTCCTCCTTGTGAAAATTTCTTACCATATTTAAACAAATATTTTGAGAAGATATAACTTCCCTTGGAACTATGTCCTCCAACACTTACAATAAGGATGCTTCCGTATAGGTACCATTCCCATCTTTATTTCATGTTTGGTTTACTCTCAAATGAACATCTTGGTCTTTATTGGTACAAAACCAAATTCTCCTATAGCTAAAGTACACTGGGGCCTACAGTAAGACAAAAGCTGGAAAGAATTGGGGATAAGATTGTATTTATCGGGACTCTTTCAGAACTCCAAATTAAAATAAGCAAAACAAAACAAAACAAAAGATTATTTATTGACTCATGTAGCTAAACAGTCTTCTCTACTGCCTCCAGTTGGAAAGACCTCAGGGAATGACTCTGATTAGCCCAGCTGAACCATGTGCTAAAGTGTGGCCCAACCACTGTGGCTGGGCCCAGGTCACATGCCCACATGGCATGTGATCAGCGAAAGTGGATATATTTCCAGAAGAAAATGGGATTGCAGATGGCCACCTAGGGAAACTTGAAAGAAGCAAAAAGAAATGCTCTTACAAAGCCTTGAAGCTAATATGTTAGGATTTTAGAGAAAGCATTATTTCTTTGAAAAAGACAAGGTGTCAACAAAAGAGGATACCATCATCATCAGTGGTGCACTAGCACTGATTATCCATGATAATCTAGAATGCCACAGCTACTTCCACTGTGGACATCTTAGGGGAACGAAAAAGGCAGCATACCATAATGACTAAGGGCACAAACTTGGATTCTAACAGACTCAAGTTCATACCCTAGCAGTGTCACTTGTTGGCTTTGGTACATGGGCAAGTTACTAACCCTGTTTAAGCATCAGTATTCTTACTTCATCATCACCATCATTATCATCATCATCATCAAGAGTGCCTAGGAAATTCAAGGTGAGAGAGTTTTGGGATGAACGATAGTGATGGTGTTCCATTCTACCATCTTTATGGAATAAGAAACATTTCATTATATGTCCTCTCCACTGATATGCAACCCTATCCCGTGCATTAGATATGTTTCAAACCTCCCTCTTCCACTTTCCATAATTTCTCTTCTTATCCACTGAGGCATAAAATACTAATATGTCTAGGTAGGAAAAGGAAGATAATGGTACCCTTGATACTTGATGTAGCCTTTCCAAAAGAGATTTCACAGGCAATTGAGGTCCAGGAAATTGCAGTCTTAGGAGGTGTCTATGCTATGAGCAACAAAGGATAACTCCTCAGAGGGATATTAAAACAGTTGACCAACTTCTGGAACCAATTGGCAAAGTAATGTATAACCCCACCAGACTATGTTGCAAAGGATGCAACTGTGAGGACACATCGGAAAAACTGGAGTCTTCAAAAAATGTGCTTCTACCTCATTAATTGTATTATATCTTACTTTTCATGAAACTTTCCAGTGAAGGCTCCAGAAAGGGGAACGTCTCAACCAAGACTGATTCCTTCACTTCCACTGTAGCTGTCAGGAATCCTGCAGCCTGTAGATTTCAGATGTAGAAATTTTTCAATTAAGAAAAAGAGTTGGTTTTCTACATATGGCTAGCCAGTTTTCTCAGCACCATTTATTAAATAGGGAATCCTTTCCCCATTTCTTGTCTTTGTCAGGTTTGTCAAAGATCAGATAGTTGTAGATATGCGGCATCATTTCTGAGGGCTCTGTTCTGTTCCATTGATCTATGTCTCTGTTGTGGTACCAGTACCATGCTGTTTTGGTTACTGTAGCCTTGTAGTATAGTTTGAAGTCAGGTAGCATGATGCCTCCAGCTTTGTTCTTTTGGCTTAGGATTGACTTGGTGATGCGGGCTCTTTTTTTGTTCCATATGAACTTTAAAGTAGTTTTTTCCAATTCTGTGAAGAAAGTCATTGGTAGCTTGATGGGGATGGCATTGAATCTGTAAATTACCTTGGGCAGTATGGCCATTTTCACGATATTGATTCTTTCAACCCATGAGCATGGAATGTTCTTCCATTTGTTTGTATCCTTTTATTTCATTGAGCAGTGGTTTGTAGTTCTCCTTGAAGAGGTCCTTCACATCCCTTGTAAGTTGGATTCCTAGGTATTTTATTCTCTTTGAAGCAATTGTGAATGGGAGTTCACTCATGATTTGGCTCTCTGTTTGTCTGTGATTGGTGTACAAGAATGCTTGTGATTTTTGTACCTTGATTTTGTATCCTGAGACTTTGCTGAAGTTGCTAATCAGCTTAAGGAGATTTTGGGCTGAGACAATGGGGTTTTCTAGATATACAATCATGTCATCTGCAAACAGGGACAATTTGACTTCCTCTTTTCCTAATTGAATACCCTTTATTTCCTTCTCCTGCCTGATTGCTCTGGCCAGAACTTCCAGCACTATGTTGAATAGGAGTGGTGAGAGAGGGCATCCCTGTCTCGTGCCAGTTTTCAGAGGGAATGCTTCCAGTTTTTGCCCATTCAGTATGATATTGGCTGTGGGTTTGTCATAGATAGCTCTTATTATTTTGAGATACACATGCACACGTATGTTTATTGCGGCACTATTCACAATAGCAAAGAATTGGAACCAACCCAAATGTCCAACAACAATAGACTGGATTAAGAAAATGTGGCACATATACACCATGGAATACTATGCAGCCATAAAAAATGATGAGTTCATGTCCTTTGTAGGGACATGGATGAAACTGGAAAACATCATTCTCAGTAAACTATCGCAAGGACAAAAAACCAAACACTGCATGTTCTCACTCATAGGTGGGAATTGAACAATGAGAACTCATGGACACAGGAAGGGGAACATCACACTCTGGGGACTGTTGTGGGGTTGGGGGAGGGGGGAGGGACAGCATTAGGAGATATACCTAATGCTAAATGACGAGTTAATGGGTGCAGGAAATCAACATGGCACATGGATACATATGTAACAAACCTGCACCTTGTGCACATGTACCCTAAAACCTAAAGTATAATAATAAAAAAAAAAGAAAGAAAAAGAGTTGGGGACAGGAAAATAGGTTACTCTTTGAGTTTGTCCTCCATGCTGTAATCAATGTCTATGATACCAATGACACAGGGTTCAAAGTCTTATGTTTGAAAAGAAAAATTTTCCTATTTTTTTCCTTTTAATTGTGAAAGGCAGATAGAATAACATTTTGTATTTATATAGAATGGGTCCTTGGAAACTACTACAAATAATGCCATTCTCTCTGCCCCCGGAATTCCTAATGGAAGCAACATATTTTCCTCACACCACTTTTATAGATTATATAGTCTGTCAGAAGTGTTGTAGAAGCCAGAATCTGGGTTTTCTTTGGATTCAAAATGTAGTGTTAGGTTTCCTTTCTATTAGAAAAACAACGTTTCTAAGCAAAAATGGGCTTTTATGCATGGTGTTCAAGGTAATTGCCATGAGAAGGAACTCAGTTAAGACATCTGGCTTTTCAACACTGTAAAATCAACATTTTCCCATTTTCTTAAGCACTCTTTACACCCATAACTGTAATGGTGGTTTAGTATTCTGTCCATATCAAAGTTACGTGCTCACGGTAAGCATTGCTCTGTGAAACTCATGTGTATCTTCAGTCACAATCCATTTCTTCCTGTGTGTTGCAGTCTTTAATGCATGGAAGCCACATATTGAGGCCAACATTATCTTATCTTCAGATGAGAAATAAGCTAAGGTTCAGAGAAGCTAATGAAGTCAGTGATTTATATAGAGTTACAAAGGTAATTAGTGGCATTTAAGTGACAAGAAGGTTCTAGTTTCTAGGTTTTGTTGTTTTTTTTGTCTTTGTTTATGGCATTATTACGGTGCTGGATTTCTCAGAGTAAAATAGCTGCTGTAACAAATAAGGCCCTTGATGCTCAACTGCTTAACACAATAAATGTTTATTTATCACGCATGTGACAATACGATGTGGGTTTTCAGCAGGTGATGGCTCTCCTCCATACAGTGTCTCAGGGACCCAAGCCCTTCCAGTTTGTGGCATCACCATCTGAGGGTAGTGGTTCCCAGCCAGGGGCGACTTTGTCCCCTAGGGCACATTTGGCAATGTCTGGAGGTATTTTGATTGTCACTACTTAGCGAGATTCTCTTGGCATCTAGTGGGTAGGGAGCAGGGATGCTGCTAAACATCCCATAGTACACAGGATGGCCCCTATGACAAAGTATTTTTTTGGTCCAAAATGTCATTGGTGCTAGGGTTGAGAAACGTTGCCCAACGGACGTGTCATCTTCTGTATGTAGCCAGCTAAACTATAAGAGAGGGAATTGATAAGACTGAGCCACTTTGTAAATGTCTTGGCCTGGATCAATATAGTCATGAAACTCCTGCCCAAATGCAAGAGGGGTTGAGAAATTAGTCTGAGGGGGCAGCTGTTTCCAGAAACAACTATTCTTTGGGGAGTAAGAACTTTTGGTGAACAGCTAGTCAGTCATCCTGTCATGGTGGCACTGGTAAAATTTGAACCATATATTTGCCTGCTTGCTCATGACATTGCTGAAGCATCAGTGGGGCTAAGAAAACTGATAAGAAATAAACACAGCCCTAACCTCCTCCTTAGGCTCCAGATTCTTCTGTCCAGTGTCCTACTAAACACACTGTTAAGTGTCAAAAACAACACAGCCAAATAGAACTTTTTATCTTCCCACCAAAATTCTATTCCTCTCATCTTTCCTCTCTCAGCAAATGACAACATTAGTCTAGTCTCTTCCCTACTTTCCTACACCCTCATTCAGTTGTTTAGCAAGACTTCCTAGCTCTACCTGCAACATATGTCCCTGCAAGTATGACCATAGACCACCATCTCTGTCCTGAACTCTTGCCATAACCTTCTAATTGGCCTCACTGCTACCTCTCTTATCCTACTCGTCTATTCATCCACAGGAACCAGGGAGGTCTTTATAACTGTAAAGAAGACTATTTCTTCATAGTTGGTGCCAGCCCACTCTCTTGGGTGGCTTGGCACATGCCTGAGTAAGATTATGTGAGACCCATTCACTTCATCCATTTTTCCTCTAGGGATGGCAGACTCCCTCCATCATGCTTATAAGTCCCTAGACCTGCTTCTGGCACTGTTTTGGCGGTCTTTACATTCACCATGGTCACTTTCTGCGTACCTTTCTGGGTATATGGAATGCATTGTGAAAGCAGAGAGTTAATTTGGCTAAACAGATAGGCTAATTTGTACAAATCTATCATCCTCACTATAATCTATGAAGCCCATCTCCTTCCAGCCTCTTTTACTTCATGGCAGACACACTGGCATGCTCTCTGTCCCTCTGCCATGCCGGCTCCTCTTGGTCTCCAGCCTCCGTGTCTGGTGTTGCTTTTCCTTTTGGAAAGGGACACTCCTGCCCAGATGCCCACACAGCTCCCTCCTTCTCACCACTCCAGCCCCAAGTGGCAGCTCCTTGAAAGGGAGGACACTCCTGAAGATGCTGCCTCCACAAACCCCCATCCCAGCCCTGTTTCATTGTCTCCATGGCATTTAACACCCTCTGGAACTGGAGTGCATTATTTGTTTGTTAATGCACTATTTCTTCCCCGACTAATGGAAGCTCCATGAGGGCAGGGCTTTGCTGGTCCTGTCCCCTGCTGTATCTCTGGCTCTAAAGGCCTGGCATGTAGTCACCAACAATACACAGTCAATACACAGTTGTTGAATCAGTGAATGAACAAGAGAATATCAGTGCCCTAGGGGACAAGGATATGGAGAATATGAGGTTTTGCCCTAGCTCTGCAACAGATGTCCTGAAGTTCACAAATCAGCCACACAGAACACACTCCATTCCTGCCCCCTACCAATGTGTTTTCTCATTCAGAAAAAGAGCTAACCATAGAAACTTCCTAGGAACACATAGATGAATCCTCAGATTATGCAATGAATTCTCCCTAGAGCCAGCAGATGGCTGTCACTGGTGGGTCACTTCAGAAACCTTTGTGTTTTACATGCTCACAAGTGACCTGTGACATGCTCTCCTAGGACCTGTGCATGGAATTGCCATTGCTTGGGGGAGAACTGATGGCTTCATTTGGAAGAAAAGTTGTTTTGATCCTTCCTGCCCCACTCCCTACCTAACCTCTCATTCTCTTTTTCTCTATCATATTCGGGCTGCCCTCTCATCTTCACTATCAGCCAAGATAATCTGTACTTTTGAAAACTGTCATAATCTGAAAAACAGGTCTCCCTGGAGGGCTTTGTGGCTGGCCAACCAGCTTCGTCCCTGGGGCCCCACTGGGGTGGAGATGCCGTCGGCACACATGCGTGGCTGGCAGCAGCCTTGCCTTTGATGTGTCCATCCATCCATCTGCGTTGTCTTTTACAGATTAATTTCTCCATTCCTTCAATTAACAATTACTGATTGAGAGCCAAACTAGGTTTGCAAATGGATACAAGCAGAGGAAAATTCACCTTGAAGTTAATGAAGTCTAAGCTCCAGAGCCCATGGTCACATGAGTTTTACAAACTTTGCAAAAGTGAAATATTTTAACTGTAATCAGCTAAGGCTATCTCTTCCACTGTGATGTCCTCTCCAAACACTGGCAAGTCCCTTGCATAGGGTTGCTTTGGAGTTGCCACTACAGCATTTTTGGAATTCCGCTGAGGCCAAGTTGAGTTGGAGATATGTTTAGTTTGGGCTTAAAGGATAAACAGTGTTTACATGGTTCACAGTCACCTCTGTATATAGTTAAGTCATTGCTAACATGGTGGTGTAGGAATTGCTTCTAAAAATACTCCTATAACTTGTGTCAACTTAACCAGCATCACGATTTGGAGGCACATGGGCAGAAGTCATACCATGATATAAATGTGTTGCTGTGCAGAATCTGGCCCTGAAAATATGTGGGAAATGGAGGATCAAGTTTCAAGATTGTGGAGGCAGGTACTGGTCTGTGGGAATTTCTCCAGTCATCAAAATTACAAGCAGAGATTTGAATTTTCAGGAACACGTATTCAAAAGGAAAATTCTCTCTGTCTCTTTAGGGCACAAAAATATAGTAGCACTAGCAATAGCAGATTGGCCTTATGTCAGTCACATGTTTATGTATTCAACTATTGAATTTAAAATGTAAAAGAATTTTTTTGGATCAGCCATGTTAGATAGGCTGACCAGAGAAGACTGCATTATCTTTCTATCATTTCTTCTTTAAAATTGTTGTCCTATGAAGAGGCCATTAAAGAGTGTGTAGCCAAAACGGTGTGAAGAGAACAATAGAAGCATGCCATACAGAGGTATGTCAGGAAGTTAATAAAAACAGTATGCTATGTTTCTGGATTTTTGTGATGTTTGTGGTATTTGTCAGCATTTTAAAATTTGTAATTTATTTTGGTTTCTTTCCTTATTCTGAATAAATATTTACTTTTCTTAAGCGAGGTCCCCACAGTTGGTCAGCCGCATGCCCCAGGAGACCGGGCTGGCTCCTGAATATAGATACAAATGATGTGCTTCTGGTCATTAAAGAGCTTGCAATAAACATTCAAGAAGTCCCACATAGAAAAAGCATAGAAAAAAGCAAGAAAAGATTAGAGTGCATTTGACTTTCCTATCTTCCAATCCCCCATTCCCCTCATCCCTCCTACAAAATTCTCCAACAAATTGGACTTTTTGTTGGTTGGTTTGTTTGAGACAGAGTCTCGCTCTATCACCTAGGCTGGAGTGCAGTGACAAGATCTTGGCTCACTGCAAGCTCTGCCTCCCTGGTTCACACGATTCTCCTGCCTCAGCCTCCCGAGTAGCTGGAACTACAGGCACCCGCCACCACACCTGGCCAATTTTTTATATTTTTAGTAGAGACGGGGTTTCACTGTGTTAGCCAGAAAGGTCTCGATCTCTGGACCTCATGATCCGCTCGCCTTGGCCTCCCACAAATTGGACTTTTAGCATTTATCCTCAAGAGGAAAATGAAGGGGCTAAATTAAAATGCTGAAGTATAGGTCAAATTTGGCAACTCTCCTCTTCCCTCTCAGCCATGACGATAATGAAAAAAGCCAGCAAGTGTGACCAGGCTGAGTGACGCTTGACCAAGGTGTCTTCTCAGGGTGCATGCTGACAGGTCGTAAGGGGGCTCCCAGCTGATCTCCCTAGGTCAGTCACTCTGAAGGCTGACAACAAGTTAGAAGCTGGAAGACAGTGAATGCAGTTGCGGCATGGCGCAAGTTCATCTCTCTAGAAGCCTAGTGTCCAGGACCTTTCTTCCTTCCCTGCTCAGACCACAGTAATTTTTCTCCTGGTTTCCAATCACTCAGTGAGCCTTCAACTTGGGATACTCGAACTGCACATTGAGGGACACGCTGCCTACCCCGCCCTTTAAGCTTCCACCAAGTTGTTTGCATACCATCGAATGGAGCCAGCTCGCCAACTGACCGCCGACTGTGGCTACCACCCCGGGAAACAAAATGAAGCATGTCATAGTTTTCCAATGAAAGACAATCAAAGATGCAAAAGGATCACAATCTCAACAGTATGAGAAGCAGCCAGCAAATAACCATTCACTATGGAGTCGGTGACCTTTTCATTGAAGGCAACAGCTATGACTAAACAGCCTCTTACAAAGAGGGTGTTGCAACTGAAATTCTCTAGGCCTGACTCATGGCTTTTCAACCTTGGTCCAGGCTCCTCTCTACCTGGTGGGAGAGCAGGTTGCCTCTCACAACAAACTCTGGGAAAGCCCCACCCCAGGCCTGCCTCAGAACACAGGAGTATGCTGCCAGTGTTTTCCTTTATCATTTAAAGTTTGTTTGTGTGCTGGGCAAGGAGAAGCTTGCAAGCGGGTTCTTGAACTGGGTGTAATGAATGCTGTAGGGATCGCATGGTGCCCTAGACCCACTGCCAAGGCCAAGGGGAGGGACAAAGGCCTAATGGAAGAAAGTGGCTGAAGCTGCTCTCCAAAGCTGTCATTACTTTCTTGCTGGAAACTTTGAAATATTATTTGTTTCCTGTTTCAAACTTCTGGAGATGTACCATCCCAGTACCATGATTAAGGGCAACAGTGTCACAGGGAGGTGGGCTGGCCTCTGTGTTTTTCATGTGGGCTTTTCCATCTTTAATACTATATTGCTTTATAAATGTCTTTTTGTCTATAGATATCTTCTGATCCCTGCCCCAGCCACTCCCCACTCCTGGCTTCTGATGTGAAATGAGAGACTTAAGGATGATCAACTTCACGCCGATGTTTAATTCAGACTCAGTGTTTCTCTGAAGTCTAAAATCCTTTGAATCCGATGGGAGAGAAGAAGGAAGTGAAACTGGATAGTGTAAATAATTTGTAGTTAGAGCTGAGATTTATGAGGGGAATTGCCGCACAGAGCTTGGTGTTGAATGTCTCTTTGGGCCCTAGGAGCCAAATTCTCCACTTGACTGCACGTAGGTCTCCCACCCTTCTGCTGGCACCAGGAGGCGGAGGGGTCTCTACCCTTCTAGGGTGTGGGAACATGTATGAGGGCCCCAAGAGCCTGGACCCTGGAGAGCTAGAGGAGGATGGGGGTGTTGCTGTATAAAGTAATTGGCATGTGGCTCTTCACGATGAAGAAAAGAGATTTTGTGGCAGGAAGAAAGCAAAAGAGGAGGGAGGAGAGAAGGAACCATAGATTCTGAGAAACACACCAGGATGACTAGGCCTGGAGGAGTCCAGGGTGGGCCTCAGACCCTCACTTCTTGTCTGGCACCTCCCATTGCCAAAAATGCAGACTTCAGAGTAGGACCATTTTTGGAGCCATGTATAAGAAACAGATTTCTATATAGGTCAGGCCTTGCTAAAATTCATTCTGAGAAGTTCAGAGATGGGATGGAGCAAGACAAAACTGAAATTCTAGCATCCTTTTCCTCATACACTTCACCCCTTGTTTTATAAAGATGTGGGACAAACTGAATTAATGTAACTTGCTTAAAAGAGCACCTGACACACATGGATGCTATGGAAGCACCATTTGATTCCATGCTTTAACTATAAATGATTATTGTTATTATTACTATTATTGTATCTTGGCTCTGCTTTCAAAGAGCTGATTTGAACATAACAAGTAGGTAAGGAAATTGCAACCCATCTTCCTGCTTTTCACAGTTATTTCACATAAGTAGCCAAAACAATAAGCTAAATGAGACTGTGTTGCTGAGATTAGACCTTTCAGGGAAGTAGGAGGCCCACTGAAAACAAGGACAAACTTTGTTGGGTGCTTGCTGGTGAGAGTTGCTGTTTGCCTAGACTCCCTGCCACAGACACTCTAGGGGTCTGAACCCCAGATCTGAACTCTGCACCTATGAATTATCTAGCTGTAGAAATTACTGAGGACCTCTGAGCCACCATTTCCTCTTCTACAAATGGATATGATTAAACCACCACCTCCCAGGAAAGAGGAGAAGACTGAGTGACCATGTGATGATCAGCTGACTCCCACCTCTCACAGGATCGAATGGGGTTCTACCAACCCGAGTTTGTAATGGAACAAAAAGGAATAGGAAAGGCAAAATACACACCAAGGAATGACATACAACCAATTTACTCACAGTTAACTTAAGCATAAATGTATACACATAATCAGTTACAATTAATATCCACATTGAACTAGGGAGTACATGATTCTGGTGTTCTTTCCAATTCCTTCTCAGTGAGGGATCTCAGGAGAGCTTGGTCTATGTGTGCCTAATCCTACAGGAACACCTCTGCCCTTTTAAAACCCTCTTTCTTCTACATTCATCACGTGGTTCTCTGTGGCCTCTGGTCCTCCCTATATCCCCCACTAGTATCTGGCCCATGATGGGCCACTTGGGACCATCTAGGACCAGTTTTCTATTGCAGCCAATTCTTAATGCTTGAAGCTCAGAGTTTAAGAATCATCACCATTTTCTCTCACCATTGCTGGCCCCAAATCCGTTTTCTCTCAGTAAAATGAGAATAGTCTCATAAGGTTGTTAAAATATAATATTTAATCCAGTTAGCACAATGCCTGCCACCTATGTAGTAAGCATTTTTTATGTCAGCAATCATCATCCTCCTCTTCCTTATTCAGCTGCTTGTTAAGGTGGTTCCCAAAGATGCCCTTCAAAACAACCTCCAGCAATTTCTCTTCACATTAAGAGAAGATGACTTTATGAATCACCCTGAATTTGGCAGGAAAAAGACAACTTTCAAGTGGAGAGTTACAAACAAAGCAAAAAATCAATTCCCTGATGATGCAAAAGTCATCTACTTTTTGTCTACTTTTTCAGTCCCACTTTAAACCCATCCAAGTGTAGTTTTGTTGTTTGATTACTTAATGTCACATGGGTAGGTGCTTCTGGGGAGTTAATTTATCTTCAAAGGGCCAGCCTAGCATCTTTATCCTAAATTTGTAAGGGAACCAACATAATCTCATTTTAACACATTAACATTCTACTCCTCATCAGAGCTACTTAAATGCTAAGTTTAGGGAGCACATGGTGGCCCAGATTCAGTTCACACTTTGAAGTAGAAACCAGAAGAAAACAACAGGTTCTCTATGGATGTGGCATCCTCAGAGTTGGTTTGTAAACCAGCTACTGCTGTGATCATGATGTTTGGGATCACACCCCAGACCAGAGCACAGCAACATTAAGAAGGGGGCAGCCTATTCAGTTGTGCCGTAACTGACTTGACATGAGGTGGTGGGGATGACTCCTGCAAAGGAGAACTGAACACTGTGCATGAATTAAGACCCTGTATTTAGCAGACAAGAGTACTACATCCACCAGGAAGAAAAGTATTAAGCACAGAGATGATTTCTCAGATTCTATCTCAGTTTGGTCAGCATCTCCCCTGAGATTTTGCAATTCGCTTTGTTTTGATTCTGTGATCACTGAGCAAGCTTCTGATTCTTACTTCAGTCACCCCAGGCACCTTAATACTCAAAAGGGGTATCTTGGGTCATAGAAATAAACATCTCAGTTACTGGGATGGTAGTGCCTCTCATTTTATAGGACTAAATTTGTTTTGTTGCGTATACATCAGTTTTCTGTGAGTTTAGCATGATTCAGTCCCTCATGGTCTAGTAAGCTCTAAGTTCACTTCAACAATAGAGGGTTTCTATTAGAAAGTTGAGAACCAAACTTTAAATCAGCATTTCATTTAACTCTTGTGCCTCAGTTTCCTTACCTATAAAAGCATAGAGAAATAACAGCACCCACTTTAAATGGTTGTTGTGAGGATTCATGATTTAATAGATACACATTATTCATGTGTATGTATGTATATGAAATGATTTAACATATAGAAAGTACTTTGGATGACGCCTGTTTTTCATAGTGACCCACAGGTGCTACCCACTTACAAAGAATGTCCTGCTAAAAGCAGCCAGCTGTCATCTCTCCTTCCTAAACTTTCTTGCACAACCCTCAAAGAACTTACCTCTTTTAGCCACTCCACTGTGAAAACTAGAGGCTTCAAATAAAAGCTACGCTGAGAATGGCTTTGGCTTCATAAGCACATGACTTGTATGATTGCATAGGGCCTAAGTTTGGTTTGATGCTCACCTGTTGCCATTTAGAAATTATTAATAATTTTTCAACAGAGGCCTGACATTTTTATTTTGCACTGCACCCTACATATTACGCAGCCAATCCTAGCTACACAGGACCAAAAGACTAGCCTAGTGACCTTGGATAAACTACAGTACCCATACTTCCTTCTGGGTGACTCTGTCCTAGTTCCACAGTATGAGGACAATGATGAGAAAGGTGGATTAATATAGCCATAGACATAGCCTTGCCAATGAGCAGAGTGGCAGCTTCTTGGATACACAGCAACATTTCCAAGCTACAGGCAGTAAGTTTTCTTTCAGGGGTCTCAGTAGACTCAGGGGAAACTAAAAGAAACTCTGAAAGCGTTTCCCATCCCTCCTCCTCTGCACTGCAATAACAAACTCACTTGGTAATTCATTGTAAAATGATCTGAATTACTCAGAGTCATGGAGAAATCAGCTTGGCTTTCAGCACAGGGAGTGACACCAGAACATCAGCCATTGCAGGGAAACAGAGCACAGGGTCACTCTGGCTGAGGTCTCACAACGGAGACTACTGCAGGGGAATGGAGAGAGTGCAGTGGCTTCAGAAAAGCAGCTGGTACCAGCAACCCTTACAGGTGACAGCCATGGAAGCAAGAGCTTTCACCAGTGAATGAGGAGGCTGTTCTGTCTAAGTGTCCCTCTGAGACACTCACAAGGAACTGTCTGTTTGGGTGGGAGGAACTGTGGTTGGAGTTCCACTAAATTCAGTACTGGGAGTTAGAGGTAGAGTGTGTGGAACGCTACTGTAAAGTGTTCCTCCTTTGAGTTTCCAAGATGGAGTGGCCCAAGGAGGAACGGACTCTACCAATGTTCGATCCCATGGTTCTCATATGTATGAATGTCTGTGTTTATACAGTGGGTCTGACTTTGACACTGGGAACCATAACATCACTTCTCCATTCCCAAGTGAGTTCCTGTCATCTTCTGATTCTCCTCTCTGTGGCCCTAAAGTCACCATGTAATTTCCCAATGGCTACTCGCCGCCAGGATGTGTGGATGAAATTTTGGAAACACTGCTGCAAAGCCGCTTGTAGAGAAACCCATCTATGTGTCCTAGCTCTCAAAATTTCAGTTCCTTTGAACATGCTGGTTCACTTTGTTCTGATTTTAGAATCTGGAAATGCAGAGCAAGACATTTCTAAGCTGGGAATTTGCCATCCTGTTGCAGGAGCACAGCAGCAGCCCCAGAGAAATATTTTTCAAGGCTGCAGAGAAAACAAGGGCAGGAAAAATGTTTGTTTATTGCCAGCTCTCCCCACAGCCGCTTACATAACAGCCTGTGCTGAGACAGGCTGTCCTGCCCAGGCTCAGAATCAAGAGTCACACTCCTTGCGATGATGACAGAGAAAATGTGGGAACAACAGGGCTATGGCCTGTGACGTCCAGGAAGGAAAACCAAGTGGTGTGTGGTGATTAGTCCTTTCACAATGAGGGGATGGCTTCCTGGGGTGTTTCCAAGCTTTGGGGTGGCAGCACAGTCTGCAAGAGGGGGCAGGCTCTGTGAACAAGATATGACTAAAGAATAGTTTCTCATTTACCATTTTTAAAAATAAAACAGTGCACACCCAACCACATGTGAGCTGAAGGGTAGAATCAAAAGTTTAGGTATTTTCTGACCTTTCAGATCCATTCAGACTTTCTAAAAGCCACAGACATAAACACCATATCCAAATCTGGAAGCATTTAAAAAGTTTGGACAAAATAGTATACATTTTGTTCAACACTATTGCAAAGAAAAAAAAAGGAAAGAAGTATACGAAGTTTTTTTCTTCACAAAACAAACACGAAAAACTAACTCTGCCAGGAAAAAATGTGAAACCCATAGACGATCATGCTAAGGGTCTAAGGGGACAGCTTGCCTCCCCTATGGCATTACTGAAAAGCAGATGTGATGGGAGCGTCACAGAGGCCTGTAATCCAGTTAGGCGCAGCAGCCACAGGCAGCCTACACTCTTCTCAAAAGCCTCCCTCTCAGGGAAACCCAGGGCCTCTTGGACTGCTCCAGGCTTTAAGTGCATATCAGAAAAACATTTGCCATATGTTTTAACTTAATTTCTAAGTCACCGTGGGCCCATTCATTCTCATTCCTTCCATAACAGCCTTCCTGAGTAATTGTCTATTGACTTTGCTGCTTACTGGTCATACCTGGGTGTGCATCTGCCTTACACCAGACACACCTAACTCTCAGCCTCTGTAGTCACAAATAAGGGTTCTACTTGTTGCTTTAGAACGGCAAGTTGAAACTAGCACAGTCTTACACATAGAAGATACTCAATCAGTATTTTGTTGATGGAGTCACGTCTCTACCTCTCTCCTTATTCTTCTAGTTTACTTCCCCCACCCCTACTTTTATTTCTTTCTTCCCCCTCTTTTGTCAAAAGGTTGGGCTTACCAGCAAATCCACTGAGTACTTGCTAACCCTCTGATTTACACCACACAAGTAGCACCAGTTTCACAAGACAGAAAAAAATTCACCTTGGGGCCCCAAGGTTGGCCTGGATATTTGAAAGTGTAGAGTCATGATTTATTTTAGCCAAGTGGAGATCTAAAAAGGAGCAAAGATAACAGGACCCTGCAATTCACCAACTGGATCTTGTATATAAGAACTTTTGTGATTTCTCACCTTGCTAATTTCCTGCCCTCTCTTTCTGCAGGTTCTTCCCCAAACCATCATGGACCGGTTGGACTCTGAGAAGAAAAGTTTCTGATCTTTAATTCATTCTACCAACTCTCTAGAAAGCAGGAAAACTGAGAATGAAAAATTCTAGATTACTCAGGACTCATGGGTTGCCAATAGAAGAAATACATCTTATACTAGCTTAAGCCTGAAATGGAAATGTATTTGTTCATGTAACTGAACCATAACGAAGGATGGCGGACTGAGGGACCTGAAAACACCCTCAGGACTCCCTCACTCTCCTTTGTGCTCCTGTCTGATGCCATCTTCCCAGACCTGCTCACTCTCCATAAGGGGGGGATGTGGCCATCAGCAACGTGTACCTCCCCGCAGCTTGTGACCTGAGTAGATAGGCATCCCCCGACCCACAAGGATTGAGAAGTTCTTCTAGGCCCATTCACTATGACATGTTCCTCCTACGCAGCCAAAGGAACTGCGTCTGTTACCAGAAGAGGTGGGAGAGGGGTGCTAGGCAGATTGAACAACAGCCACTACAACATCTGAGGAGGAGACCTCCGTGAAGGCCACCAAATCTGCTAGCAGATATTTCCTCCCTCAGATCTCTCTCCCTGTCCTCACAGTCTCATAAGTGAGGATTAAATACTACATGTGGCCTAGGAGATCTTAGATCCTCCACACGAAGATATAGTAACAATCAACATCCTAATATCCTGGCAGAGAAAAAATCAGAAAGAATCATTTGCCTGATTTTTCCATCAATACCAAGAATTAATTAGAGATGAAATTTGTGATGGACTCAGAGGATTAGAGAAGATCTAAGGGAATCTAGATGATTTCCTACCCCTAACCAGAGCCTCACAAAAAAGGGTGAAGATCTATGGCCGTCTTGCGTTTGGTGTGAGGCTGGACAAGGAAGCTCCTAAGGTCCTTTAGATTCTGAGAAATCGTGAGTCTATAAAACCCTCCCAACTTGAAATTAGTTGATTCCTTCCTTAAATTGTCTGGGACATTCCCCCACTCCCTCCACTCTTATTAGCTGATGTTACTGACCAATAGGCCTTGTAGTTGGGGGTTCCATCTAGATGTCTCACATCAACTCACCTTTTGCAAATTAAGCCCATACCCTTAAAGAGGGGAATTCTCAAGCCATTAGAAACTAGAGAGTCAGCCGGGCATGATGGCTCACGCCTGTAATCCCAGCACTTTGGGAGGCCAAGGTGGGTGGATCACTTGAGGTCAGGAGTTCAAGTCCAGCCTGACCAACATGGTGAAACCCCGTCTCTACTAAAAATACAAAAATTAACCAGGGGTGATGGCATGCACCTGTAACCCCAGCTACTCAGGAAGCTGAGGCAGGAGAATTGCTTGAACCTGGGAGGCAGAGGTTGCAGTGAGCCAAGTTTGCACCATAGCACTCCAGCCTGGGCAACAGAGTGAGACTCAGTTTCAAAAAATAAAAGAACAAACAAACAAAAACTAGAGGATCTCCTCTTAGTTCTTAAACCCTCTTAGCCAACATTTGTGAGCCTCTTTTCTGTATGTTTTGGCCTCTTTATTCCTTTCCTTTGTGTCTTGACCAAATTCACCAGATCGTGACTCAGAACAAAATCCTGAGGTTGAATATAGAGATCCAGAACATCTTCAAATTAACTTTTTCTCCTCATAGAGAATTAAAGAAATTGAGAAAGCAAGAGAGAGTGTGTGGAGTTTTTGTCCTCATTTTCCTCTTTCCTGTAGTAGGTAGAATAATGGCTGCCCGGAGATGCTCACATCCTAATTCCCGAACCCATGAATATGTAATGTTGTATGGCCAAAGGGGAATTGAGATTGCTATTAAAATGACTTAAAATGGGAGATTATCCTGGATTATCCAGATGGGCCCAGTGTAATCACAAAGGTCTTTAAAAATAGAAGGAGGAGGCAGAAGATTAGGTCAGTCCATGAGACAATGTAAGAAAAGCTCAGCCTGACATTGCTGGCCTAGGAGATAGAAGAAGGGGCCACAAGGGGTACCAGCAGCCGGTAGAAAGTAGAAAAGGTAGAAACACAGATTCTTCCCTGGGGCCCCCAGAAAGGAACACAGCCCTGCCAGCACTTTGAATTCAGCCTGGTAAGACCCATGTTAGACTTCTGACCTACAGACTGCAAGATAATAAATCTGCGTTGTGTAAGCCACTAAATCTGTGGTTATCTGTTACAAGCACAATAGGAAATTAGTACACTTTCTATTTGTTTTACATGTGTCCTGAAATGTTAGGTTCCTTAGGATTCCAGTTGCTGAACTATATGGAGACAGGATAGTTTAGTTAAAATAAAAATCTTAGACAAATTAAATTTAACAGGGTTTACTTGAGCAAAGAATAATTCATGACTTGGTAGCCCCAGAACCAGAATAGGTTCAGAGAGACTCTGTTGCTGCCGCGGTGTCACAGAAGATTTATGGACAGAAAAAGGAAACTGATGCACAGAAAACAGAATTGAGGTACAGAAACAGCCAGATTGATTACAGCTCAGTGTTTACCTTATTTGAACACCATTTAAACAGTTGGCTGGCCTTGATTGGCCAAAACTTGATGATTGGCACAAGGGCAAGTTACAGTCTGTTCACACATCCATTAGGTTACAGCTCACTATGTATGAAGAAACCTTTAGGGTGGACTTAAAATATATAAGGAGGGAGCTTTAGGCTAAACTTAACAGTGGACAAGATTTGACTCTGCTACTACGTCACCTTGCGGTTTTGGGTAAATCAGTTTCTCTGGTTCTCAGTTTCCATATCTGCAAAACAAGGTCGTTTTATTAAATAATCCCCAAAGCCTCTCCCCCTTTAAGTTTAGACATTCAGTATCCTCTCCATCTTCCTAATGGTGTCAAATGCTCTGGAAGCCCCAGCAAACACCTGAGCTGCCCCTATCACCGTCCACAGCAGAGCACAGACAGGGAAAGAATGTCCACAGGTTCCTGCTCTCTCAGGACTTGTCCACCACGAGTGAGGCCACAGGCGGTCAGGGCAGGCACAGCAGCTGCCAGTTCTCTCCAATCAGGAAGAACATACCCAGCGCCAAGGAAGAAGCACTGTGGGGACAGAGGTACTAGAGAATTCTACGACCCAAGTGGCCATGGAAATCCTCCTAGAGGCAAGGAGACTTGTGTTAGCTTCACAGGAGAGATGGGCTCTGAATAAGGATAGTCTATCCAGAAGTTGGGGTGACAAGAAAGACACCAGGTGGGTTATCATGGTGAATGGGCTAGGCTGGAAGAAAAGGTTCTGTGGTGGGCAAAAGGTCAGAAAGATCTATTAAAACCAGATGGTGGGGCCTTACAAGTTTCCAGGACAAGGACAGGAAGGCTGAGTGAATGCCTTGATGAAGCCCTCCTGCACTTTGTGCCATGTTGTATGCCCGGGAGTAAGCAGCAGGCATGTAATATGTGCTCAAGACAATAGGTACTCAGTATTTGTTGGGTGAATAAATAAATAGGCATCAACATATTTTTAGCAGGACATTGCCATTATCCAAGATGAATTTAAGGAAGATAAGTGGGACCTCCATAGGCAGAGTGGACTGAAGGAGGCAGAAATGGAACATCTGTATACTAGTCAAGAGGCTGCCAAACTGATTCAGACATAAGGGTCAAGCTGGGATGTTGGGCAGTGCAAACTGAAGGGAAGAAACATATGTGTCATGAAGACTTTCCCTAAACCATTCCAGCTGGGAGGATGTCATTTCCATTCATGCAAATCTCCAAGGAAGGAGACCCACCACCTCATGAATAAGAATAATGCAATAACCCAGACAGGCCAGCACACCAGAGCAAAATCCTCGGGCAGCCATGGAAGTAAGCATCCAACCCACACCATGTTTTCAGTAGAAATGACCACTAATTTATGCACAGTTATTCTGCCTATAATCAAAGCTAATTCTTAGCTCACCCTTGCCTCCTCTAGACTCAACAACTCGAATTCTCCTAACTGCTTTCAGAGATCAATTCACTGAGTCTTCTTATTATTTCCATTTTTCTTCCCTGATCCCGCTCCGAGTCCCCTCTGCCTTAAGTCGTTTAGCTGAATGAGAAGACCAGGTTTGCTCCAGTCACACTCATCTGACAGGCCTGCTCTTCCTCTAAGTAGCTGGCGGGAGCATAGCTGTGCTCCAGGAGGGGGACCTGTCCTCATGGGAACATGGCAGTTATGGTCCAAGTCCAGCTGGCCAAGAACTCAGACTGTCCTCCCTTGAAGGTTCCCCCACAGAAATCAATAAAAGCCCACCTCCAGACAGTGGCTGGCCTCAGATCCCAGGGGAACTCACCATCCTCTTCCTTTCCATCATCCTCTCTAAGCTTCCCTGTCTTTGCCTCAGCCAAAGTCCAACCCGGCAGGGACAGAAGAGTAATTGATGAAGGCCTTAAGGGATATCAAAGTGCTATTGAGCAAAACCACAACTCAACAGCCGTGCAGGTGCTTCCTGCGGCAGGGAGGGAAAGAAGTGTCTTTAGAAAGCCCTAAATAACGCTAGGCAGGGATGTCAGCTTGACAAATGACTCGTGAGAAATAGCCCCGTTGTTCTCTGGTGTGTGATTCATCCAAGGCTGTGCTGGGGTGGGGGGCAAGGCCCAGCCGTGAGTCCCACTGTTGGTCACTTGGGGCCGCTCTTCAGCTTGGCTCCAGGATGGATAAGAAGGCACTTTCATTGGTGCTCTTGGCCTCTGTCACTTTGACTTTGTTTTCCAGTGGTTTTATTTAGTGGATTTGTGCTGATTTGGTTTGAGCTGCATTCAGAGGAGGATAGGAACTGTGAGGAGACTCTTTCTAAGCATCCAAAGGCCTCTCTCCCTTTGATGTTAGCTCCCAGTGCTTCTTGCCTTCATAAAAACAAAGACCAGGGGCTCCTTAGGGCAGAGGCCCCTTTCATCTCCCTGTTCCCAGCTCCTCAAAGAGCTGGCTTATTGAAATGCTTGTCACATGTTGAATGGATAAGTGAAAATATCCCAAGACCAAGGGATATGACATGACAGCTAGTTTCTAGACTTAGCGCTGTGACCTTGACAAGGTGCACAGAGTCTCTGGGCCTCTGCAGCCCCATCTGTGAAATAAGAAGGCAAGCTCTTGGGTCCTCTCAAACTCAGACCATGAGGTTCAGAGAGGCCTGCAGAAGCTGATTGGGGCCTGCACCCAACTCGCAGGGAGGGGAACAAAGGTAAGGAGAACATGAGGGATCAGCAGTTGTTTTGCATGCCCAGCAGCAGGAGTAAACATCAGCACATTGAACACTTGCGTGAAAGGCGTATGATGTTTTCAGTTAGGAGGTTGGCCTGGAGGCCCCCTGCAGTAACACTAGATGAATGTATTGTGAACAGCCAGTGGGCTGGTGTGGGCCACATGGGATACAAACAGCACCACTAGCCTCCCTGAGTTTATTGGTTCCTCTTCACCAAGGTGTCCCAGCCACCAGCTGGGCATTAAGTCTTTGGTTTATGGCATGTTTTGTTGTTGTTGTTTTCCATGAAACAGGACAGCAAATCCATTGTTAGAGGCCGGCCATCCCACCAGCAGGGATGATTTTGTGAGTGAGTCATGCTGAGGAGGCGCTGTGTGAGGTGGGGCTGCGGTTTATAATGAAGTCCTGCCTGGGACCGTACTGAGGAGACGGCCCACTGTGTCCCAGCACAGAGCCCATTTCTCAAAGCGGTCATCGTCTGATTCATTTTCTCATGCCGGTGGATGTGCTCTGGGTTTTAATGCCTTTAGTTTCCATCAATGGTAGCTTTGTTAGTGTTAACCGTAAAGACAAATTTGTTTGAAATCGAGGCCTTGTGGGTGCCTAAGTGTGTACCCTTCTCTGTGCAGAAAATGGCTGTAATCCTGAGACTGAAGAGTTGAATGAAGTTGTCTTCTTTTATGGAAAGGCATTTCAGCAACTGTAATTAGTGGTCACAAAAGTCATCAAAAGTTTTAACAATCCCAACATTCCCAGTTTCCCCTCTGCAAATCATTTTAGGTTTTTATATACAGATTGCTGTTGCCTCTATTAAGGCTCTTACTGCTGTAAAAGTCAGGTAGGTGAGATTCCAGCTTGGCTTGCATTTGTCCTTTTGTTTACGTAAAGCATCCAGTTACTCTTACACCTTGATGTGGCTTAAGCAGGTCTGACGGGAAACAGCCTTGTTTCAGCTGATAATCTCCATGGAATGGACAGACTTCCCACTGCAGAATTGAGGCAGATAAAAGGAAAAAGAAGTGCTCTCACAGCAAGACAGCAACACCTTCATATACCTGCACACACACACACACACACACAAACACACACACACACGTACATACATACATCTGCCATTTGGGTGCAGAGTAAATACCTATTTGACATATCTTTTCTGAAACACAGATTTTGAAACCACACAAACCTGGTTTTGATCCCTCTCTACCACTTGTTAGCATGTGAGCCTGGATAAGTTGATTAACCTTTCTAAGCTTTGGTTTACTTGTTTATAAAATGAGGAAAATTAAAGTACCAAACCACAGCATTGTTGAAACATCAAAGGAAATAATATACATAAACCATTTAGCACAGTGCCTGGAATATTCCAAGGTGTCCAATAAATGATTGATAATCATAACAACAACAATAATAGAATTTTCCTCTTTCCTGACAGAGAGACCTCTCAGCTCCTTGGCACTCTATAGGAAGTCAGGGTTGATTCCATCTGTGGTTTACCATTTAGGATTCACTATGAGGCAGAAGTACAATGTAAGTCACAAGCTATTATTATTACAGATAAGAATTCCTGGAGCAGAGACAATATGCAGTGATCCAAGTTTGAAGGGACCTGAGATTTTACTTTCTCATCTCAAAAACAAGGATATGGAGGCCCAGAAACCCTGAGTGCTGACCAAGTTTCCAGCTACTTATTCTTAGAGTTAAGACCAGAAAATAGTTATCATGAGTCTTGGTCTTGGGATCTTTTCACTTATCCATTCTACATTTGGCAAGCCTTTAAGTAAGCCAGTTCTTTCAGAAGTTGGGCATAAGAAAAGGTGCCCATGGACCAGGCGCAGTGGCTCACGCCTGTAATCCCAGCACTTTGGGAGGCCGAGGCAGGCAGATCACTTGAAGTCGGGAGTTTGAGACCAGCCTGGCCAACATGGTGAAACCCCATCTCTGCTAAACATACAAAAATTAGCCTGATGTGGTAGTGGGCACGTGTAATTCTAGCTACTTGGGAGGCTGAGGCAGGAGAATTGCTTGAACCCAGGAGACAGGTTGTGGTGAGCCGAGATCATGCCACTGCACTCCAGCCAGGCAACAGAGGGAGACTCCACCTCAAGAAAGAAAGAAAGAAGAAAGAAGAAAGAAAGAAAGAAAGAAAGAAAGAAAGAAAGAAAGAAAGAAAGAAAGAAAGAAGAAAGAAAGAAAGAAAAGAAAGAAAGAAGAAAGAAAGAAAGAAAGAAAGAGAGAAGGAAAGAAAAGAGGAAGAAAGAAAGGAAAGGAAAGAAAAGGAGCCCATAGTCTTTGTTGCTATGATGGCAAGAAGTGCTGGGAGCTAACATCAAAGGGAGAGAGGTGTTTGGATGCTTAGAGAGCCAGTCTCCGCACACTTCTCATCCTCCATTGAATGCAGCTCATACCTAAGCAGCACAAATCCAGGAGAAGCAAAGCAGCCTGCAGTGTGGACAGAAGGACTGAACCAAGAAGTCCAGGCTGAGAACTCAGCTTCAGGCTTTCTTCCTTACTGAGACCCTCCCCTGACCCAAATGAAATACAGTTTTTGCCCCATTAGGCAAAACATCTTAATTAGCAAGGGACCGATAGTTTCATAATCTTTAAAAAGAACCCACAGTTCTCAAACACCCCCTCACATGGATGCACGTGAGGCATAAGACAGCAACCCAATGTCTGTTACTATGGAACTCAATGGTGTAAAATTAATTCACTAAAGCACGCACCCACTGCAATAAAAAAAAAAAAACAGCCTTTGCCAGCTAGGTGCTTCAGAAGGTGATATAGTTTAGATGTGTGTCTCCCTCCAAGTTTCATGTTGAAATGTAATTCCAAATGTTGGAGGTGGGGCCTAGTGGGAGGTGTTTAGGTCATGGGGGCAGATCCATCATGAATGGCTTGGTGCCATCCCCTTGGTGATGAGTGAGTTCTCTATTAGCTCATGTGAGAGTTGGTTGTTTAAAGTACTTGACACCTCCTCCTCCTCTCTCTTGCTCCCTCTTTTGCCATGTGACATGCCCGCTCCCCCTTCACCTTCTGCCATGAGTAAAAACTCCCTGAGACCTCACCAGAAGCCAAGCAGATGGGGGTGCCATGCTTGTACAGCCTGCAGAACCGTGAGCCAAATAAGCCTCTTTTCTTTATAAATTGCCCAATCTCAGGTATTTCTTTATAGCAATGCAAAAGGGACTGATAGAGAAGGCATTGATGTCACACTACATATAACACTTGCATTCTGAGAGTCACCTCCCACTCAAACGTAAGCTCCATGTGTTCAGGGATTTGCCATGGGTCTGTTCACTGCTGCACAGCCAGTGCCTAGAACAGCACCCAGACAGAGCAGCCAATACGTATTTATTGAACCAATAAATGAATCATACATGAACCAAGTATGAACAGTGGAGGCTGTGAACTCTCTCATGTGTGAGTTATTTACCATCTCTTTGCTGAGTTTCCTCATCCCGAAAAGGCTATATTAATAGGATTGTCATAAGAATGATTGGTTTATGTAAATGTCTTTAAAGCAGTGCTAGTTAATGTTACCTATTTTGGGCTCCGTAGAGATTGTGCTTTTTCTATGTCCTCACAGAGGATTGGCAGATAGATATTCAGCAATGTAACATATATACCTGAAAATTCTTTCACTCAAATAATCATGTTAGAAAACTCCTGAAAGAAGCCGGGCACAGTGGCTCACACCTGTAATCCCAGCACTTTGGGAGGCCAAGGCAGGTGGATTGCCTGAGGTCAGGAGTTCGAGGCCAGCCTGGGCAACATGGTGAAACCCCGTCTCTACTAAAATACAAAAAATTAGCCATGCATGGCAGCGTATGCCTGTAGTCCCAGCTACTTGGGAGGCTGAGGCAGGAGAATTGCTTGAACCCGGGAGGTGGAGGTTGCAGTGAGCTGAGATCACGCCACTGCTCTCCAGCCTGGGTGACAGAGCGAGATTCCATCTCCAAAAAAAAAAAAAAAAAAAAAAAAAAGTCCTGAAAGGATTTTTGGTATTTTTGTTTGTTGCTTGGTTTGACTTGTTTTCTTAAAAGGCCAGATGTGTATAAGGTGCTTGGTTTTATTCTCACGGTTTTATATGAAGGGTTCAGACTCATCCGTGATACCAAAAGAGCCACATTATATTTGGACACTTTCCCTGGTTGATCTCCTTCCTACAAGACTGGAACATGTAACGTCCTAGACACCCTAATGATTCTGTAGTATCAAGCCCCTTCTTGGAAGAAGGCCTCCAAGAGGTTTCCAGGTGGTGAGCCAGGCCAACCTCCTCAGGCGGTGAATCACATCATCCCCAAAGCTCATACCGGCTCACAGATAAGGCCTCTCACCTAGACCCCTCCAAAAGCTTCAGCTCAATTAAAAACAAAGTACATGTGGTCTAGCTTTAATCAAAAACTGAGCAAACAATCAAAACAACAACTAGCAAAATGTGTGAATATCTGTTTCCAAGGTATTGGAAACAACTTACAGACATGAATTCACCAAGTCTTATAAAATAGGGGGTAAGGGCACATAGCCTCATATTTATTTTACCAAAGAGAACAGAAAAAGTCATTAAGAACCAGCAATGGAATCCAGTCTCTGGCTCCTGGATGCACTGTTTAGATAACCGCACACCCACCTGAAGTTCTCTATTAAAAGCCAATACACTGAGAAAACAGTCATTCTCATATTCTACTGCTGAATCTGGCTTGGGACATTGCATTTGTAATAATAAATATTTGCATACAGAGAAGAGCTGCAGAAATAGCATGGATTTTGGAATCTGAAAGATGAAGTCAAATTCCAGCCATACGACCTTCAACAAGTTACTTATGTAATCTGAACACAACTTTGTTCTGTAAAATGTGGGCAAGGATAACAACCCAGCAATGCTGTTATAAAAATTATGGATACTACCTGTAAGCTTCCAGTAGATTGCCTCATTTATAAATGATACTTAGTAAAGGATGATGATGATAATGATGGCCTTCCCTATTCAAAAAGCACATTCTCAGCTGGCCACAGTGGCTCACACCTGTAATCCCAGAACTCTGAGAGGCCTAGGTGGAAGAATTGCTTGAGCCCAGCAGTTCAAGACCAGCCTGGGTAACATAGTGAGATCTCTTCTCTACAAAAAGAAATTATTTTAAAATTAGCTGGACGTGGTGATGCAAGCCTGTAGTCCCAGTTACTCAGGAGGCTGAGATAGAAGGATTGCTTGAGGCCAGGAGGTCGAGGCTGCAGTGGGCAATGATTGTGCCACTGCACTCCAGCCTGGGTGACAGAGCAAGATCTTGTTTCAATAAATAAATAAATGTAAAAAAAAACAAAAATTCTCAGGTTCAACGAACACTTTGTCTTTCCCCCCAGTAATGTTAGTACTTATGAAAACATCAGGTGCTAAGATTTAATAGCTTATTTGGTGAACTTTTTCGGGGGATCCATTTGCAGAAATTAGATTTGCTGTATTGATTTGACCACAACTTTGCATGATCCCAACTGAACATTCCCAGCTAAAATAGGGTTTTTCTTTCCTGTTAACTTTAAGACTCTCTCTCTCTCTCTTACTCCAGCAATTCATTTCTCATTTTGGTTTGGGACAGAGCCAGCTGGTAAAAGGTTTCAGCATGCGTTTATTGCCTCTTTGTTCTCAAGCATTTTCTGGGGCCTCCTGGCAGATCTGGTCTGGATAAAGCAGCAAAACCCTCTGGGATTGCAAAGCACAGACAAACCCCAGGCTCTGACCACTGCCTAGGGGTGGCGGAAGAACAGCTAGAAGCCTCCCCTCCCACCCCAAACTCCTGCTCAGAACTCTCAGTAAACACAGGGCAGGAGCCCAGTATTTGGTCCCAGGGGCTTGCTCCTACTGAAGTTGTTTTGGAGTCAGCTGTGCTGCCTCTTGTCAGGCCCTACACAGGACCTTTCCCCTTGATACTTGCCTGGTCTCCAACAAGCAATTGTTTGGGGAAATGTGTGTGTGTATGTGTGTGTGTGTGTGTGTGTGTGTGTAGCCCATCAAACCTGTCTTCAACAATGACACTGCTGCTTGTAGACGTTACAGATACCCTTGTTCTGGGAGGTCCTTGGTTGTCTTTCCAAATAGATTGCCTGAACACCCAACCCCAGTCCACGCCTCCAAGCCTGACCCCATTTAGGAATCTTACTCTAAGCCTGGAGGTGAAAACGAGGCTTAGCCCCAGCAGAGTCACCACTGCCCAGCCTTCTCCACCTGCCATCTCCATACCACTTACGTGTGCCATGGTGGATGCATTAAAGGGCAGTACAACTCAATAGTCAATAGCACCACTGTAGCCTTCAGTTGACCAAAAGCCATATCTAGCTTTGCCGTTTGGGGGAGCCTATGTACAAATATTTATTATTATAAATACGGTCGGGCGCGGTGGCTCATGCCTGTAAGCCCAGCACTTTGGGAGGCCGAGGCGGGCGGATCACGAGGTTGGGAGATCGAGACCATCCTGGCTAACACGGCGAAACCCCGTCTCCACTAAAAAATACAAAAAATAAATAAATAACTAAATACATACATACATACATACATACATACATACATACATACATACGATGTCCCAGGCCAGATCCATATTCAGCAGTAGGATTCAGGAGCTCTATGACATACCTGAGCCAAGTTCATTATCTCACTTTCCCTCAGTTCCTCAAATGTAAAGGAAGGAGAGTAGCACCTATTTCACAGTGCTGTTGTGACAGTTCAATGAGATGGTGGCTAGGAAGGGCCTGGTACATGTTGATAGTCAACAGAATACAATCTGAACATAAAATTCCAGCCACCTGAGCTCTCCTTAAGCACACTCAGCAGCTTCGGGTTTGCTTGAGTGAACTCCTCGCAACCCTCTCAAGAGGCTAAGCATGATGAGAGTGAATTGATCCAGGTTTCTCTGGGAGTTGTTATGCCACTGGTGCTTTTTCCCAACTTTGGGAATGGTGGGATTGAGTGACGGAATAATGAATCCAACAAACATTTTTGGTGTGTCAGGCACTTTTGAGACACAAGTCTATGGAGAGGAAAAGGCCCAGGTCACTACCTCAGGCTGTGCACATAGGACAGGGACAGATGGAGACACCCGATCAGATATTGGCAGTTCTCAGGGTGCTGAACTCTGTGGGGCTATGATGAAGACATTGGGAAGTGGCGAAGGCATCAACAAAGGCTCCCTAGGGTCTTGAATAGGGGCTTACCCAGAAGAGAAAATGAGGAAGGGAATTGCAGGCAGAGTGAATAAGCAAAGGCACAAAAACAGCAAAGAAAATGCCCTGTTTGGAGAATGGTATAATAAATAGTTCATGTGGTTGGGAATGGGAAGAAATTCATCTGGAAAAATTGGACTGTTAGGGACATCTATTCTGCTACAGTAACAGTTTGGCGTAGGCCACTCAGTGAGACACCAAAACGAGATAATCAGCCTGGCTCTGTCACCCACCCTCAAGGTCCCCCAACCCCAGCCACTGAGGCAGGAGAAAAGTAATTATCTTAACATGATTTAAGTGGTTCTCTCAGCTCTTGTTCTGTTGTATAAGCAAATGTTTTCTTTTTTATATTTCTTATTTTTTCAAGATGGAGTCTCGCCCTTTCATGGAGGCTGGAGCACAGTAGTGAGATCATAGCTCACTGCAGCCTCGAACTCCTGGGTTCAAGTGATCCTTCCACCTCAGCCTCTCAAGTAGCTGGGACTACAGGTGCACACCACCATGCCCAGCTATTGTGTGTGTGTGTGCATGTGCGTGTGCGTGTGTGTGTGTAGAGAGAGAGAGAGATGGAGTCTCACCACATTGCCCAGGCTGGTCTTGAGCTCCTGTCCTCAAGCAATCCTCTGCCTTGGCCTCCCAAACTGCTGGGATTACTGGTGTAAGCCACTGTGCCTGACACACTTGGCTGACCCCTATACGACGGGTTCCGACTCCTTCTACTCCATTGCTGCCTACTACACAGGCCCGAGTTTAATGGTGCATTTTCCCTTGCAGCTAAGCAAGGTGTAGGCACCTAACCAGTCATTCTTGGAATGACCCCATTTGGCAGATGCACCTAAATGTGTGTTTTGTGCTAGGGAACCTGGGAGTGGCCAACCCAGAAATTCATTCCTTGTCTATGATAAACTTCTGAGCCCTTGGCCTGTCCCATGGATCATGGGCCATGCAGGTGATTGAGGTCCTGCATTTTGGGCTAAATGAAGGTTACCAGGTAGAGGTCATTGGTGGGAGGGTGTTAACTGAAAATGCCATGTGAACCATATGCTGTTTGCAAGTGGTTGCAGTTTTCCTGCCCAGCCTGCCACCACTGGGCTGTGCAGTTATGGTGTCCAGTCCGCTGCCACTGGACTCTTCCAGTACGGAAGGCGGTTCTCCCCTCCAGCCTGCTGCCGCTGGATTCCCTCCCTTGTATGTAAGCCCTTAATCAAACCCTATGTCTCGTTTGCTGGTTCTAGGTCTCTTCTTCGGCCTTCTTGAAACTGGTGCCTTCCCTATTGAGGTTAACAGGGGTTCAGCACAACGCAAGGGCAGTGTACCCCATTCTGGAATATAAGCAGAAGACTCCTGTGTGCAGCTTCCAGAATGAATTTTCCCTTCTTGAGGAAAAAGGACAGCGTTGGCTGGCCGGACTCTACCACTTCCGCTTCTTCCTGCCTTCAACATGCCACTTGGTGCACAGTGATTGTACAACTGAGAGAGAATGCAAATTTGGCTCTTGCCTACTCCAAAGGCCGTGCTCCTAACCACCATGTCCTATTGCCTCCTTTTAATCATTTCATTGGCCCACAAATGACAGCCAGCAGAAAGAAACCAATACACGAGGCAGTGAGGAATAGAGAAAAGTGCGCTGGACCAGGCACCTGAAGATTTACCTGAGCTCAGGTGCTCGCTCTATACTAGCTGTGTGGCCTTGGGTCAGTCAATTAACCTCTGAGTCTCATTCCTGCCTTTGTGATAGCTAGCCTGGGAAACGTCTGAAGTTCCTTCCAGTTTTCAAATTCTATGGCTATGATTCTAGAATATGAACCTACTCCAACCCTCCTGATAAGCTACCATATTCCCAAACCCCAGTGAATCTAAGGGCAACCCGGACCCTATGGAGGCAGCAAGTTTGTGACTCAAACCATTCACGTCTCCATCCTTGTTCCTGCTGGACAACACCTTCCTGATACATTGGGAATGCTCACGTCCCTACATCTTTGACAGGCTGAAGGAGAGTTTCCAATCATTAATAGAAATGCACTGTGGTCTGGTAGGATTTGCATTCCAGAGACAGGAGGCAGAATCCTACCCCTACCACAAGTCATTTAGTTGTTCTGAGCCCAGGTTTTTCCTGTAAAATTGGGATAACAATGAAATCTTCCTTATCCTAGTTCCATCCAAAGTTATTGTGAAGTCATGCAAGATAAATCACTTTTAAAATGGCAAACTTGCCATTTTCTAGAGTTCAGCAATGCTCAGATAGGCCTAAGTAAGCACCTGATTCAATGCCTGGCATATAAAAATTCCACATGCCTTTCATATACGCAATGCAGAGCCTACATTTTGAGGCAGGCCGATGGCCACTGAGCTGTCTAAACTTTCTGGTCTGTTTTTGCATGTGCTCATCGTTAACTCAATGAGGGAGAAAGTCTTCTTGTAGTACCCAATTTTATGTTATTGACAAAGTCCAGAGGCAACAAAACAACAAAAGGGGTGAGGGAGTGTGCCGAGGAGTTTCTCCCCTCCAAGTACCGTTGTTAAATACCTGCACTGTCCCACCATCCCCCATCCTACCTCATGGGTTCTGGTGTAATCTCATTAAAGAATTTAAAATTCTAAGAATGTTAAGTGCTCATACAAGACCTTTCCAGCCTGGTTGTGATTGATTTGTTTCTTTTCACAGCATGTATATTAATGTAGGCGCTGGTGTTCGGAATGCATGGTTTCTTTAGGAAAGAAATAGAACCATCCAAAAGCCAAATTGAAATTACTGAAATTTAGGACAGCCAGCAGAGCAGGGAATTCATTTTCCATCCTGTTACTTCCTCTCACTGGCTTTCTGGGATGTCAGACCAAAAGGTGCTTCAGCCTACGAGCTCCATGGGGCACCACAGTTTTGAAACTGCCGCCTGTGTCCTTTGGTTGGAATCAGTGAATATGCCCTGCATAGGCTTTTCAGAAGCAAGAGGAAGAGTGGCCTAAGCTCCATGAAGTGCCATTTTGTCTCATATCCATCAGAAAAGCTGTACTCCAGGGAGAATATCAAATGATGTCATGCTGCTGGAGTCTAACACTGACGACTTTGATATCTCAGTGGTTCCTACTGGAAAATAATCTACTTCTCAGGATCTTTGTTGGGAGCCGGAGGCTTCTGATTGCTGACTCTCTGAAGCCAGCAGCCTCCTTGCCTAAGGAGCCTGATGCTCTAAGGCACCATGAGAGTGGCCAACCTCACAGTGGGTGGTTAGCCCTGCAGTGGGACTAACTAGCCCCGCAGAAGGAAGTCCTGCCATGGAGTAGAGACTGGGGTGCTGAGCACTGCTGCCCCTTATTCCCCGTGGGACCCTGTTCTCCTGCTGGGTCCCCTTCTCAGACAGGACACAGCCCTCACCCCCTTGAGGAGCTTACCCTTCTCCACATCCACACGGCTTGTGGTTCATTCAGGCTGCCTGCTGTCTAATGTCTACTGCTGAATTGGAAGCTTTGTCCTAGCTGGGCATGTGCCCATTTCCAGGAGGGAAATATCACTTGTGGGAGGAAGTATCGCACCGTGGTTAAGTGCCAGGCTTTGAACCACCAGCCTGGATTCTATCTTAATTTTGCCTCTGACACTGTCTGGAATCTTGGAGAAATTTACTTTTCATTCCTTCAGCTGTGAAGGGCCTCACTGAGTTGTTTTGAAGATTAAATGAGTTACTTTGTATGAAACACCTAGTGTTGTGCCAGGCATATAATAAGTGCTCAACAAATATCAGCTACTGTTGGGGAAAAAAGAGAAAACTGCCATTCATTGAGCACCCCTCTGGGTCAGGCACAATGCTAAGCGGTTTACATTCATTATTTAATCCTCACAGTAACTCAATGAGATCCAAAGTATTATGTGCATTTTTACTGCCTGAGCAGGTAAGTAGCTTGCCCAAGGCCACAGTGCTAATGAGTGGTAAGTCTGGGGCAAGACTGGAACCCAGGTCTGTCTGATCTGAAATCTTACGTGGAGTCTTGTGTGGAGGAAGCAATACCGTGTCAAAGGAACTGCCGTTGAAGGATTCTCGTGGTGACCCACTGCAAAGCCAGTGGCTGTGAAGGGCACTTATGAGAGGAGCATCTGCTGGGGGTGGGGGTGGAGAGTGTAGCCCAGCAGCTGATGCGAGATAAATACCCACTTTCTCAAACGTGCTCGTGGAAGTGTGACAGACACCATTAGTCGGCCAACCCAATTGCCATTCCCAGTCTCCTTCCCCCTTTCTCACAGAATCTCAATTTTTTTTACTTTTGATCATTTATTTGTCTCACCACCCATCTCTAGAACTCAATTTGAGTCTCACAAAACTGAAACCTTGTGCTCATTAAACAATAACTCCTCATTTCCCCTATATCTCCAGCCCCTGGAGAGACTTTCTGTCTCTATGAGTGTGACTATGTACCTAAGTGGAATCGTACAGCATTTTTCTTTTTGTAACAGACTGATTTCACTTAGTATAATGTCCTTAAAATTTATTCAGGTTGTAGCATGCGTCAGAATTCCTTCCCTTTTTAAGGTTTAATAATGTTTCATTGTATGTATAGACCACATTTTGTTTATCTGCTCCTTCCTTTATGGGCACCTGGCTTGCTTCCACTTTTTGGCTATTGTGAATAATGCTTCTATGAGCATGGGTGTACAGTAGTCTCCCTTTATTCTTGCATGTTAGTTACCCATGGTCAACTATGGTCCAAATATATTAAATGAAAAATTCCAGAAATAAATAACTCAAATTTTAAATCGCATGGCACTCTGAGTGTCGTGATGAAATCTCACACCATCCTGCTCCATCCCCCCAGGAAGGTGAATCACTCTTTTGTCCAGGGTGTATCCACACTATATATGCTACCCACCCATTAGTCACTCAGTTATCAGATCCAATGTCACATCACCATGCTTGTATTCAAGTAACTTTTATTTTACTTAGTAATAGCCCCAAAGTACAAGAATAGTGAGGCTGGCATATTGTTGTAACTGTTCTATTTTATTATTAGTTGTTGTTAATCTCTTCCTGTGTCTAATTTATAAACTAAACTGTATTCTAGGTATATATGTATGTATAGGACAAAACATGATATATATGGGAGAATCTTAATTTTAATAGGGTGACAATGCAACCATCCCTAAGAAAGGAATCATGGCTGTCTCTCATTCCCCTTTGCTAGATACTTACTGCTATGAACTGAAGGTTTTTGTCCAAACCAAAATTCATATGTTGAAATCTTATCACCAAGGTGATGGTATTAGAAGGTGAGGCCTTTGGGAGGTGATTAGGTCATAAGCATGAAACTCTCATGAATGAGGTTAGTGTCCTTACAAAAGAGGCCCCAGAGAGCCACTTGCCCCTTCCACCATGTAAGGGCACAGCAAGATGGTGCCATCTATGAACCTGGAAATGCACCCTCACCACACACCAAATCTGCTGGTTCCTTGATCTTAGATTTCCCAGCTTCCCTTCTTACTAATACATTTCTGTTGTTTATAAATTACCGACTCTACAGTATTTTGTTATAGTAGACCAAATGGACTGAGAGAGAAATGTAAGAAAAAATGTATTGAGGGCTTTTGAAAAGACTTTTGTTTCTTAAAAACATAAAAATCTAGAGCCTAATAAAGAGAAGATTTGCCCTTATGATGCTCGTGCAAGGACAGAAATCACCAATAGGCACCCTAAAACCAAGAAGCATGAGGACAGAAGCCAGTAGCATGGAGCATGGCGATGGAGAGGCTGGGAAAGCCTGGAAGGATAACCAAGTCAGTCAACAAACTCCGGGGCCACTTACATCCAGACTTTTTAAGGAAATAAAAAGTGCGCTTATGAGTTTATTTACTCATAGTCCTTAGTAAAGTGTTCTGTTCCTAAGTGAAACAAAAAGCAGCCTTGAAGGAAAGGAGCTTAATGAAGCGAGATCTAGATCTCGTAGTCAACATTAAAACCCCTCTCTCTGCAGTCTCATGGGAACTGTACTCATTCTGCCTGATGCTTCCAAGACAGCTGTTTACATAACTTTCTTCTTCCCCTTTTCATAACCACTGCCCCCGCCCCCATGCCACCAATGATAAAAAGGCAGAGAGTTTGTCTGAATCATTTTTGTACCCACCACTTCCCCCCACCCCTGCCTGCTATAGATGACTCATTATACCATTTCTATCTTGAATTGTCATTCCCATTACAGGCAGAAAGGACAAAACACAACCACATGCACACACATTTACACACACAGAACCATGTATGTTTATTGACCTGATACAGGGAAATCAGTGGGCTACGGGTGCTGTCCCCCCATTTGAAATCTAAGCATGCCAGGAAGAAGGCAGAGAGGTGAAAGAAAGTGGAGAGAGATTGAATGAAAGAAACTGAGGAGCAAAGGAAGAGAAAGAGAAAGAGAGAAAATAACACCACACAGCAGCAGTTCCAGGGCTTGACATCAGCGAGATTTACTGCACTAATATGCCAAGCTGCCTGCCATAATTAGTTTCTGTAAAAACCCTATCTTCTCGCTCAGATTCAATTAAATCATACGGTATTTATTTGCAAGATTTCTTATTCCATGATGGGAGGGCTGGCAGGACCCCAAGCTCAGCTCACCCACCTGTTCCTTGCCTGGCACTAGTTCTGTATCAGTCACGTTGTTTTCAGGTGGTCAGGCAGCCAGGGGATGAATGGGTGAGTGTTTGTGCTTGGAGATACAGGAAGACACCACACACAGCAGCCAGGGCCCTGAATGATGTCATTTTCTTCATGGCTTGAAAGGAAAACATGCACCAGAAATGGGTACCAGAGTGATAGTGAACCTGGTGTTTGATCCTAACACTGGTTATTTTTAAACCCCCTTGTGTCAAGGATGCAAAACCAGAGTGATGGTTATTAAAAGTCATTTTTAAGAACAGGCTCTAGGCTTGTTAGAGAAAACCCTAACAAACCTAGGCTATAAGATAGCAAAACATCTTATTCAGGGAATTGCTCTGTGTGGGATTTCCTGGTCACTCTCCAGGGGTGACTTGTACGGAATGCACTATATGTGCTGCCCTCCATTGTCCTTGGGGTAAAAAAACAGCCCCTCAAAATGCCACCAGTGTAAGAGACATGCATGTGGGGAGGCTATGGGGTGGAGAAGAGAGTCCTGCTCCTAATGAAAAAACAGATTTCTGCATGACACCACGCTCAGCTGCAAGAGCAATTTTTTCCTCCTGAAGCTGAAATCAATATTAAATTAAATCTGTGTGCTTTGTCTCCATGAATAACTTTCTGACCTTCTACATTGGCCAATCAGAATCCCTTCACCCTTGTCAATTCCACTTGGGTGACTTTTTTTTTTTTTTTTTACTCTGTTTCTTTGCCACCAAACTGCATGTTCCCATAGGAAAGACACAGCATAACTCATCAGTTGCTCCTTGCTACTAAAGAGTTAGTTAGTGGGAAAACTAAAATCTGCAGGGAAGAAAAGTAAGATAATTTTTTAACTCTTCAAGGGCACATTTCCTGTTAACCAGCTCTGTCACCTGGGACAAGTGTGTTAAATGAATATTGACTTGGGGAAGAATCTGGGATCAAATAGGATTCTGAGCTTGTGAAGATGCTTCTCTCTCCTCATCCCTGTGCTGGTGGGTGATTTTTTTAAGGTCTTCATCTTCTAATTCCCCTATTTCAACTGTTTGAATCTTTCTGGGAGACTGATTCTTCATTGAGGCTGCACTTGAGAACATGACATAAAACAATAATTTTAAAAGCACTCTAAGACTTGATACAATGAAATAAACTTAAATGCAATTATTTCTTTCCAGGATATTCTTTTTTTTTTTTTTTTTGCCTTTTTAAATCATTGCAGTTCTTTTCTGCTAATCTCTAACCTCCCTATTCCATGGCCCCCCATAAATCCTAGTTTTGCTTCCTCCTTGGCCTGACTTTTGCTCGTTACCCAGAAGCATAAAAGCATCTCAAGTTTAAAAGATGTATGGTCAAAAGCAAAGAAAAGACCCACCAAAGAAAGGTGATGTCAATTAAGTCTAGCAGAAGCATTTCTTTCCATGAAAGCACACAGCCCTTAACATCTGGGCAGAGAAGCTAACATGGTTGAGTCCCTACTATATGGCAAGCATCTTCAATTAATCGAGACAACAACTTGCAATGCAGTGGTTATACTTTGTAAGTGAGGAAGCTGATGTTTGGAAAGGTGAAGCAACTTTTAGCCCAGTGACAAGCAAAGACTCAACCCTTGCCAGCAGAGTTCCCAAATCTGACATACTGCTTGTCTGTTGGCAGTAAAACATATTCCCTACTCTCCCTACACATCTCCACTATCCATAACCCTCAATCCCTTCTTGAGGTGCTGAGCTCAGTGAGTGCACCATCCAACCAGAAGCAACAGCTGTGGAAAGAGCCCTTGGAGGGACTGGCATCAATCAAAGTCCAGGCATAAACCTCAAAAGCACAGGACTGCATATCTAGGCTGTAGGACACCCAGATTGCTGAATCTCCTTGGTGACTACTGAATAAATGTCCACCAAGAAGAGAAAGGGGAGGTTATCACCCCCTAGAGGATAGACCAGCAGTCACTGTTTAATACCAAAATGACCCCCTGCTCCATGCGGTCCTGGCCAATGGCACCAAAAGGTCTTAACAGGCCTTGCCTTCTCCCTTGGTCCTGTGATTCTAAACCAAGAAACCCTTGATCTCTGTCCAACTAGGAAACAAGAAATTCATAATATGCCAAGAATACGACTGTCTACTTCATTATTTGACACTGGGAGAGACAGAAGATTCAATTCTATGCCTGTCTTCAACTTGGCAAACACCCATTATTTGCTTATGCTTACAACTTTTCACAAAATCAGCCCCACGTGCTGGCCTGAGCCCTGACCAGAGGATGGTAGGTGTATTCCAGAGCACCCAGCTCAGGGGAGGGCTGACCCTCACCCACCTCCTGATTATGTTGTTGACCATCCCATCCCTAAGGTGGTACTGATTAAGAACATAAACTCGGGAGCCAGACAGCCTGGGTGAGTCCCTAGCTGTGCCACTTATAGCTGTGTGACCCTGCATGATGCCTCTGTACTCTCTCTGTAAAGTAGAAAAGAGAGAATATTTTCCCTAGAATCATTGTGAGGGGCAAATGAAATATTATATGAACTTAGAATGGCACTGACTTGAGTCAGGGCTCTATAAATGAGGGCCGTGTCTAATATAATTATTAATGTTGCTCCTGATAAGGTTTGGGAAAGGCAGCCTCCTTTTCCAATACTTTCTTAAACCCACCCAGCTCTAACAAAGACAAAAGACACTAAAGAGGCAGGACCGAGGGCGGTTCTGGAGGTCAAAGCTGTGCATTAGAAGGCAAGGAGCCCTGGATTAGATGCTATCAGACCCAGGAGCGAGTCCCCTTCTGCTTAGATGAGCCACAGGATCTCCATAGATCTCAGCTTCCACACCTGCTGTGCACTGAATTATGTTCCCCCAAAATTCATCTGTTGAAGCCCCAACCCCCAAACACCCAATGGGATGGTATTTGGAGATGGGGTCTTTGGAAGTTCCTTTGGTTTAGATAAGGTCCTTGTGATGAAATTCGTGCCCTTTTGGATGTGAAGGACCTCTTCAAGGAGAACTACAAACCACTGCTCAATGAAATAAAAGAGGATACAAACAAATGGAAGAACATTCCATGCTCATGGGTTGGAAGAATCAATATCGTGAAAATGGCCATACTGCCCAAAGTAATTTATAGATTCAATGCCATCCCCATCAAGCTACCAATGACTTTCTTCACAGAATTGGAAAAAACTACTTTAAAGTTCATATGGAACCAAAAAAGAGCCCGCATCGCCAAGTCAATCCTAAGCCAAAAGAACAAAGCTGGAGGCATCACACTACCTGACTTCAAACTATACTACAAGGCTACAGTAACCAAAACAGCATGGTACTGGTACCACAACAGAGATATAGATCAATGGAACAGAAAAGAGCCCTCAGAAATGATGCCGCATATCTACAACTATCTGATCTTTGACAAACCTGACAAAAACAAGAAATGGGGAAAGGATTCCCTATTTAATAAATGGTGCTGGGAAAACTGGCTAGCCATATGTAGAAAGCTGAAACTGGATCCCTTCCTTACACCTTATACAAAAATTAATTCAAGATGGATTAAAGACTTAAATGTTAGACCTAAAACCATTAAAATCCTACAAGAAAACCTAGGCAATACCATTCAGGACATAGGCGTGGGCAAGGACTTCATGTCTAAAACACCAAAAGCAATGGCAACAAAAGCCAAAATTGACAAATGGGATCTCATTAAACTAAAGAGCTTCTGCACAGCAAAAGAAACTACCATCAGAGTGAACAGGCAACCTACAGAATGGGAGAAAATGTTTGCAACCTACTCATCTGACAAAGGGCTAATATCCAGAATCTACAATGAACTCAAACAAATTTACAAGAAAAAAACAAACAACCCCATCAAAAAGTGGGCAAAGGACATGAACAGACACTTCTCAAAAGAAGACATTTATACAGCCAAAAAACACATGAAGAAATGCTCATCATCATTGGCCATCAGAGAAATGCAAATGAAAACCACAGTGAGGTACCATCTCACACCAGTTAGAATGGCCATCATTAAAAAAGCAGGAAACAACAGGTGCTGGAGAGGATGTGGAGAAATAGGAACACTTTTACACTGTTGGTGGGACTGTAAACTAGTTCAACCATTGTGGAAGTCAGTGTGGCAATTCCTCAGGGATCTACAACTAGAAATACCATTTGACCCAGCCATCCCATTACTGGGTATATACCCAAAGGTCTATAAATCATGCTGCTATAAAGACACATGCACACGTATGTTTATTGCGGCACTATTCACAATAGCAAAGAGTTCGAACCAACCCAAATGTCCAACAACGATAGACTGGATTAAGAAAATGTGGCACATATACACCATGGAATACTATGCAGCCATAAAAAATGATGAGTCCGTGTCCTTTGTAGGGACACGGATGAAACTGGAAAACATCATTCTCAGTAAACTATCACAAGGACAAAAAACCAAACACCGCATGTTCTCACTCATAGGTGGGAATTGAACAATGAGAACTCATGGACACAGGAAGGGGAACATCACATTCTGGGGACTGTTGTGGGGTGGGGGGAGGGGGAGGGACAGCATTAGGAGATATACCTAATGCTAAATGACGAGTTAATGGGTGCAGGAAATCAACATGGCACATGGATACATATGTAATAAACCTGCACATTGTGCACATGTACCCTAAAACCTAAAGTATAATAAATAAATAAATAAATAAATAAAAAAGAAATTCGTGCCCTTTTAAGGACAGACGCCAGAGAGCTTGCTGTCTCTCTCTCTCTACCTGACGTGTGAGGATGCAGAGAGGAGGCCATCTATGAGCCAGGAAGTGGACCCTCACCAGAAACCATGCTGGCACCTTGATCTTGGACTTCTAGCCTCCAGAACTATGAAAAATAAATTTCTATTGTTTAAGCTACCCAATCTGTGGTACTTAGTTATGGCAGCCTGAGCTAACTAATACAACACTCAAACCTGGAAGCACCATTCTTACAGCTCCTGCCCCACAAGAGAGAGAAGGGTTTTCACATACAGACGGGGTTCCTGCACAAGATACTATTGCAAAAGGGGTTCTAAGGCTGATAATTATTTTTAAACCACCATAACGGAGGATTGAAAAATCCCTCCCACCCTAGCAGTGTTTCTGTGAAATCCACGCATAAGAACTCTTAATTCTTAGGACATTGTACTAGAAAGTCATAGTTCACAGAACTTCATTTTCCACAAAATTGATGTTTTCCCCTGTCTTATGTTATCAAGTTAATAGGAAATCTCCCTGAAATATTACTATATACTCATCACCTTAGAATATATATATGTGTGTGTGCATGCGTGTGTATATGCATACATATCTAGTTTTTCTTGATGCCGTATTGGTATTGTTCTGATCACCAATATTTGTACCTCTGGAAACAGAACAAGGCCTTCAGTGGCTATTGAGATATGCAATACTGTTTGCCTCCAGGATCATTTTGAGGGTGCTAAATGATCCCACACTACTCTCTGAGTAGATGTTGCTCTCTGTTGAATGTGATCAGTTGCCTCCAAATCTGCATGATGCTTTATTTCACATACTGTTCATGGTAAGGCCCTGAGAATGGCTTCACATGGCATACATGCTGTAAAATGCACATGCCCTGTGGGCTATTTTCCCCAGTGGCTTGCACACTGGTGCCATAAGCATGCACCTGTTTACACCCACTACATGACTTGGGGTGCTGGTCATTCAACTGCTAGGCTTGGTGCTGTGGACACTCCTGCAGATAGCACTGCCCAGAGGGCCCAAGGCAGTTGGAGATCTCATGATGGATGCCATCAGCAGTGAGTAAGAAGCAGCTCACGTCTTCCACGTTCTAAACATGAAATGCTGGAAACAGAAACAACCACTGTGGTCTGTTGTGGGAATGTACTGACCAAGTGTGAGGAGCCTGGACACTGCAAGAGGATCCTGAGAGTCTAGGAAGTCACAGACATTGCTGTTGAAGTCGCACATCATGGGCACGCATACGAAGTAATGCACACTGTATTCTGAGTAGATGGAGAGAGAAAAGAATGAATGGATAAGGCCGGACGCAGGAAGCCTTGTGACGACCCACCATGGCTACCACCCACGCACGCAGTGACAGCTTTCCCACCCCGGAGGCGCTTGCAAGCCGAAGTGCATACTTCTCTCAGTCCTCTTCTGCCCACTTAACGAGGCCCTGTGCAGACAAATTGTCTAAATGTTGTCCCCATGACAACGAACTACTTTGCAGAATGCCGGAACCAGGAGGGAATTAACCCCACTGAAAAACAGACCTGAAACTTGCTCCTGATGGAGATGACGTGAGAACACTCCAGGCCAGAGAACAACAGCAAGAGGTGAGGGGCAGTCCTCCCAGCCAGACTTTTTCAGGGAAATCCCCTGATCATATTCCTTCATACACCACGTGGGGCTGGTTGTGTTTCCCACTTGGCCTTGGGAGGTGGTTCATACTTACAGTTCCTTCTGACTTGCGATTTCTTCCTTGCTGTCAGCATCACAAGGTCTGCATTGCTGTGCCTCGACAAAGCTGATGCTCACAAAATTTCCATTGTTTCGCCATCTTAGCCTCGACCACAGAAGATTTTGTATCGGGAATCTGCCTCATTTCCTTTTATTTGGGTTTTGATACCTACCCTTGCGGTTTTGGAACATTTGTTTTGTTCTGTTTTGTTCTTTAAATGACTTTTGGTTGGAACATTGAATTTGCGTTGTGAGACTGTTGTCTCAATTTCTCCCCTTCTCTCCATAAAATTATTCACTCTGTTGCCCCGGAGATGAGAAAAAATTCACAGCTCTCTCATAGCAACACTTTATTTTTTTCCCCTCTGTGAGTCAAATAGCATCAGATTTTTAAAATTTTAAACATGGAGACAATTACATTTCTTAAATCCAATATTTTGTCTCTCATCTTCTGTTTACTCAGCCTACAGCCTCAAGGTCAGGTTACAATGAAAATCATACTAAACCAGCTCTAGCTTGTTTTCCCAGTCCCAAAAATATCTTCTTACCCAATCCTTCACCAGGATTTTGGATTTTGGATTTGTAAAATACATAAAAATGATCATGCATTTACTCATTCATTTAGTGCATTTTATTGAACAGTTACTATGTGTGGATAGTATGCTAGGTGCTGAATGCAAAGATGAACCACAGGCTATCTTTGCCCTCTCAAGAATTGTAAGGTCACACTTTGGGAGGCCGACATAAGTGGATCACTTGAGGTCAGGAATTCGAGACCAGCCTGGCCAACGTGGCAAAACCTCACCTCTACTAAAAATACAAAAATTAGCCAGGCATGGTGGCACGTGCCTGTAATCCCAGCTACTCAGGAGGCTGAGGCAGGAGAATTGCTTGAAGTCAGGAGGTGGATGTTGCAGTGAGCCGAAATCACACCACTGCACTCCAGCCTGGGCAGTACAGTAAGACTCTGTCTCAAAAAATAAATAAATAAATAAATAAATAAATAAATAAATAAATAAATAAAAATAAATCATAAGGTTGGAAAGGAAGCTGTTCCAGGAAGGAATTGCAATACCTGGCGTAACTGCTGTGAGAAGAATTTGCAACAGGTTCTAAGCCATCAGAAGAGGAGCCTCTAATTCAGGGGAGAAAAAGGAAAAGGATAGAAAGGGAGAGAACAGTAATCAAAGTAGATGGAATTAAATGATGGGCAAGGCCCAAAGGACAAATGGGACCTAAACCAGGTTTGGTGCCCAGAGAAGTGCCAAGCTAGTTGGGTGAATGTGTGTTGAATCAAAGACTACAAGTAGAAAGTGTTCTAAGAGGGAATAAATATGTACAAAGACTGAGGCAAGACAGTACGGAATGGCTGAATTCTGAGGCCATAAAGATGAGAAACTTAGGAAGTGCTCCCTCAGTATGGCTGGGAGGAGTGCCACTATGTCAGACAGATGGTTGTAGCCACAATCCAGGGCCAAATGTTGAAGCTCTTGAGGTAGTTTTGTTGTCTACACCCTTAAGAAACAAGCATCAAACTGTCTAAGTTTAAGAGAGTGCCTGCGCTTGACAAAACAGTCTAAATTCAGGGAGCGTCCCCCTTCCAGAGGATTCCCTAGTCTGCCAGCCTCACAGATGGTCACACCCAAGGGCTGCTGCTTCAAGACAGACCTGAGGCCAAATTCCCCAGGGGCAGTGGGAGAGAGATGATGCAGTGTGACGGCCAAGCCCAGCACAGAGGCTTCCCATGCACTCAGGTCTAGGGCTGTGGGCAGGGATTCCCAGATCAAGAATTTCCATTTAAGTTTTGATGTCAGAATCTGAATGCAATATAAAAAGAAAGCAGCTTCCCATGTCCCATGAAAGAGAGCACCACTGCAGGACAGTCTGTGGAAGATAAATCCACATGCAGGTGGTCTCACACACAGTAAGGGGTGCTTTGAACTCTCACCTGCTGTGTCTTCCCAGAGGCCCTTTGTTGACCCTACTCATCTGCCAGCAACACTGGAGGGTGCTGCTGAGACTTGCAGCCCCAGGAAGGGGACGTGCTAACTGGAGGAAAGACACCATTGTTATGCTGTGAATTTCAAACTGTTCTTCAACCTAAAGGCGATAGACTTTGTAAGTCTACTCAAAAGGTTGAGGTGGGAGGACGCTTGGGCCCAGAAGTTTGGGACCAGCCCAGGCAACATAGCAAGAACCCATCTCAAAAAAAGAGAAAGAAGTAAGAAAGACTGGTAAGAGAAAGGATTTTTATCAGGATTTCCAAAGCTTTAAAAACAAAACAAAACAACGTATAAAGACCCAAAGCTTTTCCAGCTGACCATGCATAGTAGGGCATAAAAGAAGGTATGCAAGGGTCTCCCATCACACAGAAAGAAGTGGAGCCTTCTGTCCCCCAAACTTCCCCTCCTCCCACTCCAGCATGTGGGCTTAGACCCAACCACAGAGGGGTGTGCTGGATGGGAACTGCCAACCAGCCACCCCAGCGCAACAGTGGACTCAGATTGGCCAGCAGGGGGGTCTTGGAAGGTGAGCCTGAGGATGGCCTCACAGTGCCCTGCATACCCCTGCATGGTGACAGAAGGAGCCACTGGAAGTCCACAGGCCCCACAAGTACAGCCAATGCAGGAGGGTCTGGGGCACTGAAGAAGGACTAGTGTGGAGAAGGCAGGGAATAGATAATACCTGAAGAGAAGAATGAATGGGCACATGGATAGGTGGCTGGCTGGGTAGCTGGCTGGCTGGCTGACTGGCTGGCTGGATGAATGGATGACTGGATGGATGGATGGATGGATGGATGGATGGATGGATGGATGGATGGATGGTTGGCTGGATGGATGAATGAATGGGTGGATGGATGGATGGATGGATGGATGGATGGATGGATGGATGGGAGCCTGGCTGGATGGATGGATAAATAGATGGTTGGATGGATGGATGGCTGGTTGGCTGGATGGCTGGATGGCTGGCTGGATGGATGGATAGATGGATGGATGGACAGATGGATGGATGGACAGATGGACAGAAGGCTTTGCAGCAGAGAGTCAGAAATCCCAGTCCAAGGGGAAATCTGGATCAGAAATGAAAAGTAGTATCAGGGCACTAAGGACAAAATGGCTGGGAGGGGCCTCCCAGATGACTTGCATTCAATGATTTGCTCATTGTTGAGCCTTATTTTGATTGCAGCAAAAAGTCCTGTGGTAGATTCCCTGGGCAGGAAGAAAGAGGGGAGGAATGGAGTGGTTTCAAGGCTTCTAACAGGGGAAGTTTCTAGTCACTTGGATGTTACTTTCTCTTAGTGTTAAGGATAAAATTAAAACCTACATAGATCACAATATACCTGTTTTTATATGAATCCTCTGCTATATAACTATGAGTTGAAAGTACCATAAGAAATGTCATCTTCATATCCAGAAATTAGTGCTATGTGCAAAGTACCCCACATATAAAATAAAGCCCTGATTTAAAAGCTACTCTTGCTGTATCTTCTAAACACTCACCTGTGATGATCTTTTGGGTATTTACCTATAAACAAATACTAAGCTCTATTTACATCCACACAGGAATTCCCCAAGGTAGTCATAATACTCTTCAAATCCCTAGTCAAATTTCATTTTAATGGAACGGTTCAGATAAAACCATCCACTCTGTGTTTGCCACATCCGCTCAGCTAGAATTCAACATTCTTGCCAGAAAGCAAAGAGAATGTTGTGATTTCACCCTGCCACTCCCTCTATCTCAGCATTTCCAAAGACAAGCCCGAAAGACCAGACCAGATTTGGTTTAGTTATGGAGTAGCACAGGAGGAATTTGCTCTAATCTGCTTCAAGATTGCCTCAGTTACTGAAAGTTATTTGTTGACGCAAAATCTAGATTAAGCAAAATGCGCTAGGAAGAGAATTGCTTTGTACTGCTGACATGAAACAACCAAGAGTTATCCAGAGATCCCCTTTTGTTTTAGAACTTCTACAGATTTGTCCTAAAAAATTAAGTACTCTACCTCTTAATAACCACAAAAGAATATGCATATGATACCCGACATCGCAGCTTGGATGAGTCAAGATGGACGGGCAGGAGAATGCAGTTGCTAAGGGCACGAACTCTGAAGATGGGCTGCCTGGTTCACTCCTGGCTCGATTTCTGACTAGCTCTGTGATCTTGTGCATCTCTGTACCTCCGTACAGTTTCTTTATCTCTACAATGGGAAGCTCCCAAAGTTGCTATGGGTACTGACATCAACAATGAGTTGATGTGTGTTACGTTCTTAGCATGGTACCTGGTTAGTGGTTTGCCATTGTCACAACTTCCAGGGCTTTGAAAGATTCTCAATGGGAAAAGAAGTGAAAGACACCTGAACTCCTGGCTCAGGTGAATGGCAGTCTCCCCTATACCCCACCAGTCTGACTTCTGAAACCTGGCTGTCAGCTTTTCCTCTTGCTCCACTGCCAACACTTTGAGCCCCTACAGTCCTGAATATGTAGATGCTAGAAACTGGACTGGATATCAACTGACCCCATAGAGCCCCATGGGAGTCAAATTTCTAAAATAAATACTGCCAACAAAGTGAGAGTAAGTTTGCTCATATTCAGCCACCCGAGAAATGTCACATTTATTTATTTTAATCAAATCCAACTCTGAGCAATGGTTTCAAGATCCTATCTCAGTACCTACCGGGGCTTTCTGACCTACCAGGGTCAAACAAAGAGCTGACATGATCTCTTGAAGTCTGAGTGCCTGGTACTTCCCAGCCCATGTAAGGGGCAGAGGAATCCAGTTGGTGCTGGAGCCAGTAGCCTCATTCCCTGGGGTTCAGTCCTTCTGGGAACTCTACACAACCATTTCTGTCCATGTCTTGTTGCTAACCTGGGGTGTGGACAGAGAAGGGTGAAAGTGCTGTCACTTGGTGGGTTCACCAATCTCTAACAGCCCCCCAGTCTTGGGATATCTTCTGCTCCCTCTCAGCTTCCACTTGACACCCCAAAAGCCCTCATGTCTCTCTTCTCCTCTGGGAGTTCACAATCTAAAAGACCTGTTGGAATGAGAAACTTGGGATAAAATGAATAAAGTACAACAGTGTCTCACCCAACTGTATTCCTCTATCAGAGGACAGACCACAAATTACTATCTTAATATATACCCTGACACACCAGCTGTGTGCCTTGGCTTGCTAATGTTTCTTGTAAATACTAATGTAGCAACATAATTTTGGTGAATCTAGGGTCCTGGTTATCTACTTAATCAGGCTTTGAAGTGCTTTATTTTCAGTGCACAGGGAAGAACTCTAACTGCTTATATTGTCTTGCTGACAGAAAAAGCTGATCTTATTTGAGAGTGACAAGCATTACCTGGGCCCAGTTGGATACAGATATATCAGAAATATGTGTGTCTGTTTGTACACCTGAACGCATCTCCCCAAAAGGGGGCTTTCAGCACAGGTGGCTCCCACTGCCCTCCTCCATCCCATCCTCATAGCAGACTGCCAAGAATCCAGTCCCTCTGGGTTACATGCACGTACATAGGCCCAGAATTGGTGGTGGGGAGGCAGGGACAGACATGAGGACAACAAAGAAAATAGACAAAAGGAAGACCCTGGACAAACTCATCCCCCCTTTATCTAATAATATCTAATAATCTTAAACTATATTCATGTGTGTTATCTCTTTTGATCCTCACAACGACCCTGGGAAATAGAACTGACAATTTCCTTAAAGATGAAGAATCCACAACAGGCAAAAAGTAATTTACCTGCCCAAGATCATCCAGACAGCATGTGAGGAAACCACACGGCAGTGTGACTGTCCCAATCCCTGGCTACAGTTGCTTCTTTTCATTAATGATGATGCTTCTCCTCCATAAAACTCAGCCCAGTAGAAAAGGCATTTTCATATCTATTGCATCATTTAATCCTCTCCCAAAAATCTAGAAGGAAAGCAGTATTATCACTGCATGGGAGACAAAAGGTCAAACTGATGGTTGGCCCATAGTGACAGGAACACCTAATAAATAAAAAAGGAATTCTGGTCTCCAAATGCTCTGCTCCTTCCTCTACCTCCTAACTGTCTTTCCATGGGGCTCTATTCCATTGTCATTTGACTACCAAAAACATCATCCCCCAGAATCAGGATGACTGCTCAGCATCAAATATGTGCCTACTATGTCCCAGGCACTGTCCTCACATTGAGAATACAAAAGGCAATGAAAGAACCCCTTATGGGGGTCAAAGATCAGTGGGGGAGGCAGACTCGTGAACAGATAATTTGCTGTAAGCAACTAGTGCTGTAATCGAGGCATGCACGAGTACTCTGGAAATTCAAAGTCAGGGAGATTCACTCCACCTGCCCGGGAAGAGGGTGGAGGCGATGGGGCTCCAGGAGGCTTTAGTGGTGGTACTGATGCTTTCCACAATATTACCCAAACTTGGGAATCAGCTTACACACGACGCAAAAGCTCAGAGAACAAAAATAGTTTTACCTCCTGCAATTTAGTGAGAGTCATGGAAATTACAGTTGCAAAAAAGCACAAAACAGAGTGATCGACTATACTGCTGACTTTTTCCTACTTTTGACAACTTAAATGAAATGGTCCTGAGTCATACTTACTACAACCTTTGACATTTCTTAGACTTTTAACAGGTACAAATCCTCAGCAGCCACGTTGTTTATCTAAATTCAGCCCTGAATCTGTGTCATGGTTGCCATTATATCCTGTGCAAGGAACATGAAAAGGCCAAATTTAGTAGCAGATGACGAGTGTCAGGTCCAGGAGTTTCCGAGAAGCTTATGAAATCCTCTGTCTTGTTTACACTACATTAAAATCTCCCTTCCCCAAGCCCGTCCTTCTCCAAAGGCTGAGGTGCTTAATCTGGAGCCGCTACTTCCTGCAGCTTGAAGATGAGTAAACCAGACCCGCCTGCCCCAGGGGTACCCTCTGGGATTCTGGGCAGCTCAGGGAATCCGCCCTGCTGGCATCATCATTTCCCCGAACCAAGTTCCCAAAACAACACAGTGATGACAGAAGAAAACCAAAGTGGCACAGATGGTACAGGTATACATAGCACGTGGCCCTGGGTTATCTTAAGCAGGTGGCCTTCCAGGTAAATCCAGGGGACAGACAGACACAAGAGAGCAACAGACTAGCCCTTGTCTAAGGTTGGGTGCATTTTCCTAATGGGGTACCACATGCCTGGTCACAGCAACCTAAGGAGAATGACTGAATTATTCCGAGCTCAGGAAGAAGCATTAAAAAGCTGGCTGCAGTTTGTTACATCCCTAACTTGTCCAGATATTAATATTTTAAACAGCAGGACCGATAATCCTCTTGATCTCTTGATACTCATCTATTAACAAAGTAATTTTTCCCCTGTGGCACTCAAAAAAATCTTTGCGTTTGGATTTTTTTAAAAGTCATGGCTCATAAATATTTTTGTAACATTTGCACCCCGTTCTCTAGAAGGGATCACTCCGTTGTTCTCATTGTTTTGCTGGCCTCCTGAGTGCTATGCCCACATACAGCAGTAATCTAATTTCCATCTGGTCAACCTCCAGGAGCTATTTTGAGTCTGGCCTGAATTTAGTCCACTTTTCCTGCCAGTGCAGACTCAGGCCCTCTACTCTCCTGGGGCTCTTTTCTCTAAAGAAGCTTTTGAAAAGTACAGGCTTCCTACAGGGCCAGGGTCATTGCCCATCTCAGCTTGGAGTGGTGCCAGGAGATGCTAAGTACCACCCTACATGCCACTGGGGAAAGATAGGAAAGGCAGGAACTGGCCTTCCCATCCTCAGCTCTCACGGTTCTTGTCTCTCTCCCTGGCTCTGCCCTCAGCCATTTGCTCAATCCTGCAGGATGCTGAGTGCACCCTGCTAAGTGTCTGATCCTTTGCTCCCATTTGACCCTGTTCCTGGAGTGTACTTGCAGTTGTCTAGCTAACTCCTGCTGGCCTCTTCCTCATCCCCAACATGGCTCAGGTACTCCTCATTGGTTTTTCTTTAGCCTCTGCCCCATCAGGGCATCCACCTCACCATCTAGAACCAGCCCTTTTACTTGTCTGTCTCTCACCCCTTCATGCTAGACTGTGATCTCCCTGAAAGTGACACTGTGTTCTGTTATCCCTCGCATCCTAAGTACCAGACACATAGAAGATGTCCCATATACTTTTGCTGAATTGAATTCAATTGCCCTAGAAAAGAAAAGTGCCTAGAGGACATGATAAAAAAAAAAAAAAAAAAAAAAAGGAGGATTGGAAGAAGTGAAAAGGAAAAAAAAAAGCATTTGGTGGAAAGTCAGAGGGCACCTCCAAACACTGCCTCAACTGTCATGCTTGACTTCGTAAGTGGACTAACACCAAGCTGATGATGAATCAGTCGGAAATGATGATGCTATCTCTAACCCCTACTGCCTAGAGAAAGGGTTTCCAAGTCCAGTACCTCCAGGGGCCAAGTAGGTAACCTCACTGTGAGGAACTCAGCCAGATATGAAACAGCAGGGAATGATGGAATCATGGAAACCCTGTGCAGAAAGCCTCCTAGACCAAAACATTCAAATTCAAATCCAAACACAGGCAAAGCCAGCCTGAGGACCTGATTCATGCTCTGCTGGCCAGATCTAGAAGGATAGTGCTCTGCATTGCAAAAAGTACCTCTAGCCTGGAACAGGACCTGTCCCCTTTGATTTTTCTATGTTTCACAGGTTTAAATTAAGTACACTCAAAGGTGTTATTTGTAGCAATATCCTAACTACATCGAACTACCATTTAACATGCTGTTTCTATGGGAAACATGTATTGCAAGTTCTAACTCTAAATGCTAGGAGTGTCCCAGCATCCATCCCATCTTTGGTGATGACAACAAAGATGTTGATGGGATCAGCATCTGAGGTACAGAACATCATTGGGGAGGCCAGGAGAAAGCTCCTGGGTGCAGATAGCTTGTGATGGCTCCATATCTCTCTATGTATCTCAACACGACCCTCACACTCGATACTCCAGGCATGTCCACCTAACTACAGAGGGCCCGCCATCCTCATCTCTTCACCACTGCTGTGCGCCATGCTACATCCTCTGCCTCACCTTTACCCAGCTGCTTGTTTTTATCCTGTGGGCCACTTCTTTTCCTAACCCCTTCCCCGCTCTGTTGTCTGACACTCCAAAGCCACCAGAGCACGTTGTACTTTCCCCAGTGTGGTGCTTCTCCACACTGGATTGTGACTGTCATTTGTGGTCAGCATCTCCCCAAGACTGGTAGGAGGAGGACAGAGTCCGACTCTTCACAGCAGTATCCCCAACACCTGACTGGTGTCACATGCTTCGTGGCCAGCATTGAATGAATGAACAAATGTATTAACAAAAAATTGAAGGAATTAATAGATAAAGCAACTTTTTGCGCTAAATCACTGGTATTCTCAAATGGGTCAGATGACACACTGTCCCCTCAAGGGACAGAGACAAAGCTTGCATCTGAAACTCCCCATACCTGCACATTCATTGCTCAGTTAACCTTCACAATAACCAACATGAGGTATTTCTTTTACAACAATAAAATAGTAAATTGATGAATAGAGATATTGAGTAAATTGCCCAGCACCACTAAGCTAGTAAATGGCTGAACCCCAAACCCCAACCAGCTCCCCTGACTGCAAAACCTGTGCTTTCCCACCACACCAGGCTGGCCAGGGGTTAGGAGCTCACTGATGCCTGATGGCAAATACACTCCTGCTGTCGCTGCTGCTGCTGCTCCCACTCCTGACTTCAGTGTTCCAGGCTCACACGGCCAAATCAGCTCTCAGAAGAAGTCAACCTCAGAGTAGATTCTGGGTCACAGCTGTTACAATCAGGAAGTTGGTCTTGAACCCCAGGTAGAAGCTTCACTTCACTAGGGTGGGATCTTTGAACACAGAGCATCCCTTCCATCTGCTGTCCCACACCTGCCTCCCTATGCCTATTCTCATCAACACATATTTAAAACCATTGAAGGACAACCTCAAGCCACATGCAAAAAACTTCCTAATTATTAGGGAGCGAATTTGCAATATTTTGGTACATATAAGTATGAGTGAATGAAAGAGACATAGAGGCTGAGGGAGAGGCAGAGAGAGAGGGAAACAGAAAGTGAAAGCAGAGGCAGAGTTATGCATAACAGGCTCTTAAAATACACTATTTGGTAGGGGCGTAATGATGACGCACATTGCTAGAGAAAAGAACAAAATGGAGGAAGCTCTCTGGTGTCTATGTGCTTTATAAAATTATTAATTTAACCAATCCCTAAAGTCATGAAGCATTAAGTGACAAGTTGTCTAGCTACAATAGTATGAGTCAACTACTGCATATCCCATTCTATTTTAACATTGAAGCCTAAGATGATTTAGGCTAACAAAGTCATTTTCCAAACAAATCTAAAAATCAAATCTTCATACAAGAAAAGAGGGAGAAGCACCAGACTTTATCCCCAAATGGCAGCCAGGCTTTATGAGATTCTGTTACAGGGTCTGTAAAACTCTGAGCCAGCTGCATGGAAAGGACCCAGGACCACTCACACTGACTGATGTGGTCTTTGAAAATGTGCCAGCAAGGCTTACAGAGAAGGAAACCAGAGCTTTTCAGAACTCAGCTCCTCTGCACAGACACACAGTGAGATGGACAAGGGCTGCCCTACTGAATTTGCAAATGTGAATTTAACTCACTTATGAAAACAGTACCGGGCATGGCTATATCACTTACCAGCTCATCAAGTTTGTTCTGGAGGGGAAGCAGTTTTGTGTGGCCCCACTATCAGGCACCAGCCTCATAAAGAAGCAAGCAGCACAAATCCTAAATTCTGTGGTGTTTAATGGAGGCCATGTCAACACAACAGCGGGAAAGAGAGGGACTCTCTACCAACTGGTATACTAAGACATAATCTAGAGGCCAAAGGACTCCAGATAAATTACCCATTGCCCAAAACAAAAGGAAGTCTTTTGATAAGAGAAATATTTATACCTGGGGAGTGAGCCATGGTCCCAGGAAGAAAATGTCTTAAAATGAACTTTGCATCTATTTAGTTTTGCATTTTCAGTCCCCAAATACCCCGTCACTGTTTTCCTGTTTTCTTTTTCTCTCCCATGAGCTCACTATCCCTTTGCAAATTTAGGGGAAATAGGACTGCTGTTGACTCTGCAGCTGCAAAAAAAAAAAAAAAAAAAAAAAGCCTGCTAAGTGGAAGAAACCATTTAAAAAGGGCCACATACTGTATGATTCCATCTATATGTTACACATTTATAGCTGTCCCTCAGTTCTTGCATTTTCTGGTCTAATTTTTCCCATCTTTTTCTTTCCAGTTTTGGAAGTTTCTGTTGAGATATCCTCAAGCAATTCTTTCCTCAGCCTTATCTAGTCTACCAATGAGCCCATCAAAGACATTCGTTATTTCTGTTGAAGTGTTTTTGAAGCGTTTTCTCTTGTTTCTTGGAATTCCCATCTCCTGGGTTACATTGCCTTATCTATTCTTGCTCTCTGTCTACTTATCCATTAGAGTCAAATATTAATCATATTTGTTTTAAATTCCTAATCTAATGATTCCAACATCTCTGCCATATGTGAGTCTGGTTCTGAGGCTTGCTCTGGCTCTTCAAACTGTGTTTTTTGAGTTTTAGTATGCCTGGTAATACTTTTTTTTTAACTTAATTTTCTTGATAGCTGGGTATGATATGCTGGGTAAAAGGAACTGCCGTAAACAGGCCTTTAATAATGTGGTGGCAAGGTGTGGGGAGGGGAAGTAATCTGTAGTCCTATAATTAGGTCTTAATTTAGTGAACCTCTGCCTGCAAACTGTGAACATCACAGGGGTTCTCAGCCCAGCCCCCTTTAGGCGGGACAAGATGGCTACAGTGGGCTGGAGTTGAGTGTTTCCCATCCTCTAAGTCAGTTAGGGTCTGATAAACCCCAATAGTTTATGCTCTGGTAAAACAGTTTCTCCTGAGTTCAGACCTTGTTAAGAACAGAATGTTCTGTTGTATTTTAAAATGGTTCCTTTTCCCCATCTCCTGCTGAATGCATGAGAAGATTTTTCTCTGATAGTCACTGTGAGAACCTGGTTGAGCCCCAGAAGTTAAAACTCACAGAAGTATGCAGAACCCCTGTGACCCAGTCTTCCTGGAGTTTTTCACTCTGAGACTTGTCCATACTGAGCTGCCAGCAATTCGTTGGTTATAGTTCCAGTTTTCCTACCTCAGCACTGTTCCCCGTGGAGGGTTCTTCTTCTGGTTTCGGCTTCTGTAAGTTGTGATTCTCTGTGTCTACCTGTCTGCCTCTACAATTTAGAGGACAGCAGTTTGCCCTGTGATCTCAGTTCTCTGATGGATCTAAAGAGTTATGGATGTTTCCGTTTGTTCAGCTTTTTATTCCTTAGGATGGAGTGGTGACTTCCAAACTCCTTACATGCCTAACCAGAAACTGTAAGTCCCAATTCCATCTCTAAGAAATGTCCAGAATAGCTAAATCCACAGAGACAAAAAATAATTTGGTTGTTTAGGCCTGGAAGGATAGGAGGTTGAGGGATAATAGCTAAAGGGTACAAGGTTTCTTTTGGAACTGATAAAAATATACTAAAATTGATTATGATGATGGTTGCATAACTTTGTGAATATAAATCCATCAAATTGTACACTTTAAATGGGTAAAATGTATGGTATGTGAATTATAATGCTGAACAAAGGAAGGAAGAAAGAAAGGAAAAGAGGGAAGGAAAGGAAGAAAGAGAGACGGAAGGGAAGGGAAGAAGGGGAAGGGAAAGAGGGAGAGAAAGGAAGAAAGAGAGAAGGAAGGGAAGGGAAGAAGGGGTAGGGAAGGGGAAGGAAAAGGAAGGGAAGAGGAGGAAAGGGAGGGGAGGGGAAGGGGAGGGAGGGAGAGGGAGGGGAAAGGAAGGGAAGGGGAGAGGAGGGGAAAGGAAGGGGATGGGAGGGGAAGGGAAGGGATGGAAGGGAGGGAAGGGGAGGAAAGGGGAGGGAAGGGAAGGGGAGGGAAGGGAAGGGAGGGGAAGGGAGGGAAGGGGAGGAAAGGGGAGGGAAGGGAAGGGGAGGGAAGGGAAGGGAGGGGAAGGGAGGGAAGGGGAGGAAAGGAGAGGGAAGTGAAGGGGAGGAAAGGGGAGGGAAGGGAAGAGGTGGGAAGGGAAGGGAGGGAAGGGAGGGAAGGGGAGGAAAGGAGAGGGAAGTGAAGGGGAGGGAAGGGGAGGGAAGGGAAGGGGAGGGAAGGGAAGGGGAGGGGAGGGGAGGAAAGAGGAAAGAAGGGGAGAGGAGGGGAGGGAAGGGGAAAGGAAATGGGGAAGCAAAGCACCATAGCCCAAAGATAGAAGGAGTGGTATACAGTTGTGTCTGCATGGCCTGAAGTCTGAGCCTCTTCAGGATCTTCAGCCTCCTTCCTTCTAGTGTGAGATTCCACCACCCTCCCCCTCCCATAACATACACATACGCGCACCAAAACCTGCGTTCCAGGCATCTCAAACAATTTGTATTTCCACCCAAACTCTATGCAGTTCCATTCCTCTGAGCTTTTACACAAACTCTTCTCTCTACCTTGAATGCCTACCCTACCCCATTTCCTACCAAGAGAATTCTCACTCAACCTTCAAGACCCAGTTTAAATGTCATGCCCTTCAGGATGTCTATCCTTACCTCCTTAGATAGTTAGGGGGCTCCTCCTCTTCACCTGCAGAAGGCTTTACTGTACAGTATGTCACCATGTGAGAAGGTAGAACATTTGTCACAATGCACTTAAGCCTATTTAGATGCATATCATCCCCAAGAATACCACAAGCTCATGAAGGATAAATGCTGTATTTTATTCATCTTGGTGTTGAAAAAACTTGGAACTATGGCTGTCATATAAAAGATATCTAGTAAATATTTGCCAAATGAACAAATAGCAGACAGGCATCATGCCTCCATGACACAGGTCATGGAAAGTTAACATAAATTTTTCCTGTTTGCAGAAATATTTGCAAGTAGAAACATCAATGGTTTCACAAAATGTCTGTGTACCCAAGTTTCTGCCCCAAATCGGAAGCCATTTCAAGTTGGCTCCTGCACAGGATGTGACTTCCTGCCCAGAGAGCTCCAAAGGCCCCTCGTGCTGCTTGGGCAGGATCCAAATCTCAACAGAGAATGCAACACGAAAGGCAGAGTATATGTTTTAAAGAGAGGCAAACAGCAGATGTGCAGAGCAAGCCTTGGGGTCATGAGCAAAATAGGAAGACAGCAGTTTGCAGCATGTTTCTAGGGATGCCAAACTCCATAGAAACTACTGATCAGAATTGTGTTTGAAGTTAAATATGAGCATTTCCTGATGTCAAGTCTAGAAGCTTCTGTACACAAAACAAGCATCCTGAATGAAAGAGTCTGCCAACCCTAGCTCTGGCCAGAAGGGACAAGGAGAGTATGAAGCACAGAAGATGATCCATCAAGCCTGGGAGAAAAGGCTAAGAAGTTGGGGAGTGCCAGTTTCTCCCTGAACAGGAACAGGAGCTATTATTTATATCTGCAGATTTTTATGAATTTATGTTGAAGACAATGGGTAGAATTCCTGAATGTAGCTCCTGTCATTTGCAATAAGTCATGTTTTTTGGCCTTGTAGAGTCCAAAAGTAAAGATCCCCTCCAGGGCAGATCAAATATAGATAGAGCCTGTTGACCCCCCTGTGATGGTTAGGGCTTCTCACACTGAGAGCTCTGGGAGCTTCTGAGGAGAACAAAAGGCATCCCTGACCTTCAGTGTGAATGAGAATTAACCTTACTATACTGCTACTTAAAAATATACCAACATAAATCTGGGTATAAACTCTTCATGCTGACAGCTCTGATATAACTTGAAAAGCAACACAAACTCACAAATTAAATGAAAAACAAACCTTCAAATGTCAATAAAATTCAAATCAACCACATTAAACTAATAACACCAGTAATGTTATTTTGTTGAAACTAATTTGCAACACATACCATGCTGACATTGTTAAGATGTTGGCATTTTTGAGTGTGGCAGGCCTATGCTACCCCGTGCTGTGGGATGACTCAATTCTCCCACCACTTTCCTCAGTTTAATTTGGTGCTACACCTCCCTCCATTCATGCCAAACTTCAAGATGTCACTTGCCCTTCATTGGAGTGAATACAAGCATACATGTGAGCACTGAAATTGTACCTGCATACTAGTGATAACTTGGTTACCCCGTTGCTTCAATTATTGCATTAAATATATAATTTTAAGTCGTATGTATAAGGTTAAGCTAAAATAAGATTATACAATTTGCATCGAGATTCTGTGGATCCCAGTTTGAGAAACATGCTGTTAGACCAGCCATCACCCCTGGGAGCATTCCCCTATCTCTTTAACCAGTTTAATCAATGTTTGTGCCAAAGGAAAGAAAAACTTACCCCAGGACAATGCCAGTATTTAAAACACAGAGATAGATACTTTCGCAACGGGTTGTCCTCTGTAAGTCATAGATGGAGGGAAGAATTCCCAGGAAGGCAAAGGTCAGAAGAAGACCCAACTCCCTCCTCAATAAGCCCTCCCCAGGACAACTGATCTTCCTGGCTTGAAACCCCCTCCCCTGATCCCGCTCTGGCTGGCCACGTGTGGCTGTGTCTCCAGGAAGTCCAAGCTACCAGTTAACAAAGCTCTGTCAGTCAGTGAATTGTTTTACCAAGGGCTTGTCTTGCCTTATTTTGTGTTTTTGTTTTTTAATAGTGGTAAAATGCACATAACATAAAACTGATCATCTTAATCATTTTTCACTCTTCATTTCCCTCTCCCTCCTGGCAAACACCATTCTCATTTTTGTCTCTATGAGTTTGACTACTCTAGATGCCTCATATACATGAAATCATGTGGTATTTGCCCTTTCATGACTGGCTTATTTCCTTTAGCATAGTGTCCTCATGGTTAATCCAAATCACAGCATGTCAGACTTCCTTCTTTTTGAAAACTGAATAATATTACATTGTATGTATACAACTTATTTTGCTTATCCATTCATTGATTGATGAACAGGTGGGCTGCTTCTACCTTTTGGTTATTGTGTATAAAGCTGCTATGAACATGAATGTACCTTATTTTGTTTTTCACTGAATTGGCTGGTTCTTTTGGTTCTACCATATTAACACCTGCATTTTCCAGATTTCCCATCTCCGTTCAAGCCTGGGAAGATGTGCCTTTAGGATCTGGTGCTTTTTTCTCCAGTGTATAAATTTATATGCCCTCTGACTACAGACATGGGTGCAAAGCTGCATGGGTGATGAATTGTAACGGGCTGGACTCCAGCGCATCCCGCAGGAACGTGTAACATGACTTAGACAACGATGTTTGATTCTACTTCCCAGCAGAGGAGAACTAAGTGGGGCGGGTTCTATAGGATCATTCTTAGCCACCAAGTCAGGGCTTCACCTCAGTGTGGAACCATCCTTGTGTGCTCTCAGGAGGGGCCTGCTATGAAGCTACTGGAAGCCCCTTCCCTTACCAGCTCCCCTTCCAGGGATCTCAAAAATGGAAATGGAAGAATGCCATTGAAGCTGCCTCTCTTACAAATGAGGAAGGCACCCCAAAATTAGCTGTCATTCCCTTGTGGTACCTTTACTGTGAGTGATGCACTGAAGTGTGCTATGCCTTTTATGGAGGCTCATGCAGAGTACTGCCACCTAATAGCATGTGCACACACACCAACATGCACACACACACACACATGCACCACAGAAATCTAGCAGCCTGCTGACCTGAAAGCCATCCTCCCAGACTCAGGGCCACACAAAAGCTCCCCTTAACACGATTCTATTTTCTATCAGTCAAAGAAAATAAACTCTCTTGGGGCATATTTCTTCCTCCCAGGTGGTTTCATGAAAAGAGAGGGTGAATCTCTGCCACACCACACAAGAACTTGTGTTTTCACAAGAGGGAGAAACAGCAAGGGGATCTTCTCTCCGGGTCCCTAGCGGCCCTGGGAGACCCAGGTCTTCCCAAGAGCCAACAGCTCTTCCCTGCATGCAGAGCTGGTCCTGGGCAGATGAAGAACTCAAAGGAGGCAGACGGGCGAAAGTCAGCTCTCTGAGCAAGCATCTTAGGGAGTGCCCATGTGCTGCAAGGAGAAGCCGGGGAGCGGAGGAAGGGACACTGGACTGAGAGCCCTGATGGGGATCCTGGATCCCCCGGTGGCTGGCCTCCTCTTTTACCTACCTTATGAGGCAAATGTGAAGGCCAAACATGAGTTGTGAACATGTTTTTTGTAAATGGTAAAATGTCCTACAAGTGGGAGGCATCATTGTTCTGTTTATTAAAAAAATTAATAAAAATAAGTTTCTGCTTTGAAACATTCTGTTCACTATGTCATGCTGGCAAGGTAGGATTTGGTCTTTGGCATGAGCAAATGATTAAGCCAAACCACCAGTGACATTCCTCCTAGCCTGAATCAAGTCCAGGATCAAAGCGCTGCCTCAAGATCAAAAGGCTCTGCGATCCAGATGCCAAGCCTGGATCTGCCTCACTGAGTGCTCCTGAAGGCGACCAGTCCCACAAAACAGTAGAAATCCCCGTTTTGTCCCCAAGAGAGTAGCACTTTGAGAAACTTCCTTCCATTCCTGGGAAGCAATGAGTGCTCACAGTGGTAGTGGGCAAAGTCAGGAGAGAAGCAGGCAGACACACTCCCACATATTACTCAAAATGACCAACGGAAATTTCAGAAACAAGAACTCTCTCCTTTAGAAGGAAATACAAGTGCTTGCCTTTTCTGTTTTATCATGGACCTCTAATGATAAAAATTCGAAGAGTAAGTTTACATAAGATCCCTGACTATAATAGCTTTTCAATTCCTCTCTCTCAGTTTGAGAGAATTCCAAACTGCCCATTTTCATCTTCCCCTCCTTCCACCCCAATGGCTTCTACTTCAATCAAGGAAAGAAAAATCAGTATTTTCTTTCAATTATTCGTTCATTTCCCACCTGCTAAGCGGTACCTTCTCCTCCTCTCCAGATTGTAAGCCCTGATATTCACCTAACTATTGGAATTCTACCCCACCGTCAGGGTTTAATCAGGCAAAGACTATCAACAATACAGGAACCTTCATCTTAGAGAAAGCCAGCACCCTCATGTCTGCCCCAAAACACACACATACACATGGGCGGTGACAGGTGAGATTTCCTCGGCTCTGTGGCACCTACAGGGATAACTGAAGGAACCTTTCCACTCCTACCCAGCAAGTCCCTCCCAAGTATTTCTGGAACCCATAGACGAGCCCTACACATCCACAGGCACATCCCCTTTGAGGATATTGCTGCTCTGGCCAAGCCCCCACCACTCTTCTGTGCCTCTTTCTGGGCTCCTATGAGTCCCTGACAGCTGCTCCAGGCCTCTGTCTCCAAGTCTTCTCTGTGCCGCTGACCTGGTCATCTCTCCACTGCAATGCCGTGGAATCGGCACAGCACACTGACCCCACGTAGTCCTCCACATGCCGGAGCCAGGCTGAGATGTGCTGTCCACAGAGGCTCCCCTGTCCAGGTCAGGGTCCCGATTCCGTAGCTCTTCCAGTTCTGCCTTGAACCCTCACTCTGAAGGCTTAGAATCTAGTCTCACCCAATGTCTAATCTGAATCTAACCCCAAGGAAACAACCAGAAAAATCCAAACTGAGGATTTGTGGAACAACTGTCCTAGACTCTTCAAAAATCTTAATGTTATAGAAAGACCACAACAAATCTGAGGATTGTTCTCTAGACTAAAGGGGACTCCCCAAAACTCCCCACTCCCCAACAGGCCCCGGTGTGTGATGTTCCCCTCCCTGCGTCCATGTGTTCTCATTGTTCGTCTCCCACTTATGAGTGAGAACATGCAGTGTTTGGTTTTCTGTTCCTTTGTTAGCTTGCCGAGAATGATAGTTTCCAGCATCATCCATGTCCCTGCAAAGGATGACACCAGAGAAATGACAACTAAATACAGTGAATGGTCCCGCATTAGATCCTAAAATTTTCTTAAATGCCATAAAAGATATTAATGGGAACACTGAGGAAATTTGAATAGGATGCATATTAGATAATATTGTTGTATAAACACTCAACTTTGAATGTAAAAATTATATTGTAGTTACATAGAATAATGCCCCTTTTCCTAGGATAGAAATGATGAAGTATTTTGGGATAAAGCCTCATGATGCTTGCAACTAACTCTCAAGTGGTTCAGCAAGAAATAAACACCTGTGTACACGTGTACATAGAGGAAAAGGAAGCAAATACTACGAAGTGTTAATATTGGTGAATCCAGGTGAAGGGTATTCAGTGCACTATTCTTGCAACCTTTTGAAGATTTCAAATTTTTCCAAATAAAAAGTTGAGATTCACAACACGAAGCAGAGGAGATATACACTGTTGGAATTCTTACCATTCATATTTCTCTCATGACTCTCCAAGATCCCTGTGCACTAAACTACCTCCACCACCCTTCAGGAAAGAAAAAAACTCATGCAGAACAATTCAAGAAACAGATGTGAGGGGGAAGGGGAAGCTAGCTAGTCAATAGCTCATTTACTTGCAGATAAACATACTCTGAATTCCAGTTTAGATATAACTGAGACCCCATTACACTTGTAAACAATGGAGTTCATTCATCATATACATTTAGGTGTATGCCCATTGGTTGACACAGGGTAGGAAAAGATGACACTAGTACAAATTACTAGGTCTCAGAAGTCCAAAAGAGGACCTGGAGCCCCAAGACACATCCCCTCTAAAAGCCTTTAGCCAGAGTGAGCTTATTGCAGGACTCACAATTTTTTCACCAGTGCCAACCCTATTCTTGGCTGCAGGTTGACACAATATACAACAAAGATAGTATTAAGTACAGGTAGAGTTGAAGCTTTCTAAGCCCACTTTCAGGAATCAACTCAAATTCCTCTCTCTCTCTCCACAAATTTCTTCTTATTCAGTGCTTTAAAAACACTTTACTTGTACCTCTATTAGAACTAAGCCAAATGGATTTCTGACACAATTCTCCTTCAACAATTTTGTCTGTGACCAAACCTTGGTGAGACCACATGATCCAATATTTGACCGGAAAAATGCAGTTGCTATAATTATAGAGATTATTGTATGGTTCCTTTATTACAGTTATTTGGGTACATATCTCTCTCCTGCATAGACTATATATTCCCTCCAGGGAGGGAGGATTGTTATTCTTCTTTCTGTCTCCTGTTTTGCCCTTCATGAGTAAGTGACTCCAGCCCCTGTCTCAGTTCTGTTGCCACCCGTATGCTGATGATGCTCACGGTCATTCCTGCTTCTTTTAGGAATTTCAGGTTAGATATCCAACTCCCTGCTGAACAAGTCCTCTTTTTTTTTTTTTTAATTTTACCTCAAGTTCTGGGATACATGTGCAGAATGTGCAGGTTTGTTACATAGGTATACATGTGCTACGGTGGTTTGCTGCACCCATCAACCCATCACCTAGGTTTTAAGCCCTGCGTGCATTAGGTATTTGTCCTAATGCTCTCTCTCCCCTTGCCCCCAACTCCCCAACAGGCCCCAGTGTGTGATGTTCCCCTCCCTGTGTCCATGGGTTCTCATTGTTCATCTCCCATTTATGAGTGAGAACATGCAGTGTTTGGTTTTCTGTTCCTTTGTTAGTTTGCTGAGAATTATGGTTTCCGGCTTCATCCATGTCCCTGCAAAGGACATGAACTCATTCTTTTTTATGGCTGCATAGTATTCCGTGGTGTATATGTGCCACATTTTCTTTATCCAGTCTATCACTACAAGGAACTTAAATAAATTTACAAGAAAAAACCCAACAACCCCATCAAAAAGTGGGCAAAGGATATGAACAAGTCCTCTTTCCACCCTCCAGGTACTTCATATTCATCCAAACAAAGCTGAACTCATAACCTTTCCCCACATCCTCAAAATTCTGCTCTCTCTCTCTCATATTCCCTATCTCAGCTGCCCCATTCAGCCAAGGTGCAACCTGATTCATCCCTGCCTTCTCTTTTATCTCATCTCCCTTAGCCAGCCCATCATTAAAGCCAATTTCTTCTTTTACCTCCTAAACAGTCCTTAAACCCATCCCCTCCTCCCCGCCTACCCTGCCTTTTCCTAGCTGAGGAGCTCACTGTCTCTTGCCCGAACTATTGAATAAGACCCCTGACTCCCTGCTTCCACTGTTGACCCTTTTGAGCCATCTTCTTTTTTTCTTTTCTAAGTATTATTTATTAAAGAAATATAAAGCACATTAAGCACTAAGAACAATAATTTATTTTAATGTTCTGGAGTCCATGTGCAGGATGTGCAGGTCTGTTGCCTAGGTAAATGTGTGCCATGGTGGTTTGCTGCACCTATCAACCCATCACCAAGGTATTAAGCCCAGCATACATTAGCTCTTTTCCCCAATGCTCTCTCCCCATCTGCCCTCCCCTGAGCCATCTTCTATTCTGCAGTTAGATGACATCTAAGCCTGTCCCTCTCAACATAAAACATTCTATGGCTCCCCAGTACAAGAGAATAAATGTCCACACTTTGCCCAGCTCCTCAGGTCCTGCATGAACTGAACTCTACCCTTCTTATTTCCTTGTTGGCCCTTCCCTGACTTACACTTTATTCTCCAGCTGTGCTAAAGCACTTGTAGCTGCCAATATGTGGCCTGTTGTTTGGCGTTTCTGCACTGTTGCTCATGTTCTTTCCTCCGTCTGGAGTTTCTGTCTATCTTTTTGACATAGGTACCCTTTACCCACCTTTCAACACTCAGCTCAGCCTCCATCACTTCTTGAAGCCTTCCCAGAAGCTCCAGGCTAGGCTGAGTGCTGCTTCTCTGTACCCCTGAGGAACCCTCTGTATACCTCCCCCTTGGCCATGACTCTGTTACATGGAGGTCCACATATAAATCTGGCTTCCCAATAAAAGTTGCAAATTTTTAATGGCAGAAACTGTCAATTTTCATTTGCCTCTAAAGCAGCTAGCATGGTGCTAGGAAAATAATAGATGTTCAAAAATACTTGTCGAAAAGCATACTAATTACCTCCCACTATAACTAGCACAGAGCCACGTTGCGAGAGATGCCCAATGGATATCTTTGGAATAAAACATCCACTGTTCTGTTTCCTGGGCCAGAAGGTAGGGAGGAACACAGCAGACCTGTCATCAGAATCCCAGCCAAGGGATTCTGATGACAGGAGCACAGGGCCCTGTTGCTTCCCCCAAGCACTTTCTCCAAATGCAGCATGAAACAAAGATAGTTAAAGCAAGAACCCTTTTTCTTGTGCTCTCTCCCAAACCAATTCTTTTACAACCATCCTGGGCCCCTCTCTTTCTCCTGGTCCCCTGAGGTTAGAACCTGCCATCCATCTGTATTTTCAGACTTCAACATTTTGCTTGCCTCCTCTCTATTCTGTCATAGTGCCTGCAATTCCCTTTTTCTCACACTCTAAATTTATATTCCCTAAACAATCTGTTTTGAAGGGTCTGTGAAACTCTTTCTCATCACACCTTTGTTAGAATGGCTACTCCCTCTTTGGGCTATATCATCCTAGAACCCAAGATTTCATACACACAGTGTTCACCTCTCTGTCTCTCCTGCTGAGACTGTAAGCTCCTTGAGGCCAGGGTCTATGGCCCATGTATCTTTGTGTCAGGAGGCCTAGCCCAGTGTCTAGTGTAGGACCTGGTTTATATAGCTGAGTAGCTGAATATTTTCATGTAGAGAAAGAGAGTAGGGTCCTGAGAGAGTAGGGAGGATAAACTTTGATGGTGGACAACAGGAATGATTGAGAACCAAATGGATGGGTTAAGCCTCCTGTAGTTTGACATGATGACGCTCAGCAACACCTCAGGGTACTGAGGTTGGATGGAAGGGATGTGAAGAGAGAATGGAGAAATCATTCCCAACAGATTCTGAGAAGTTTTCAGTGGTATTTCCTATGCCTCAGGCTCTGCATCAGGAGTCTTCCTGGAAGTTCTGGAAAATCCTGTAATGGTAGAGCTTAGAGGAATCACATGTGCAGATATTCTATTTAAGTTCAGGCCCATCAGTTTGGTCTCCTTATTATACTCAAAATCCCACATGGGCTAAAATCAAAGTTTTCATTTGCCTTTAATTCTGGCAGCCCCTCCTGAATGCTTTCTTACCTACAGCAGGTGGCTAGAGAATGTTTGGTGGCTGGCAGATTACGTTTTTGACATTGAAAAAGTCTTTAAACTTGGAAGTGGCTTCAAATGAGTTTTGGCTAATTCTCAGGCAAACAGTCCCAGTCAGATTATATTTGTTTAATTCACATTTTTAATTCACATTTCACCACCCCCAGCAATGTCATAGCCTCTTATTGATTGTGCTTCTAAAAGTCAGGAGCGCGTCCATATAGAAAAGATTGCTGAGTGAAAAATGGTGAGCACCATGCTATCAATGATATCCCGGTGGCACTCCCCATGAGGGTCTTGTTTTTCATCTTTGATTTATTGTTCAGTTTAAAGCCAACTCCTTTCAGACTCATAACTATCATGTCCTCATTCTTAAGTTGCTTGGGGTCATGCAAATTAATACAATAGAACTTCAGTCTTCTTATCTAAAACAAATACCCTAAATGAACCAAGGAAGCTGAAATAAGAAAGTCCAGGCATGCCCAGAGGAGTTTATAAGCCCAAGAGTAAAAAGCAGAGGAACCTATAAGAGATACAAAATGCAAAGATATGTTTCTGATACGTAATGACAGCCAACATCTTTCAAATATTTGTTAGATGCCAGACGCTTTTTAGACATTATCTCATCCAACTATATGTGTCCTACAAGATAAACATTATTAATCCCACTTCACAAATAAGAAAATTGGACTCTCAAACAAACCAAGTATTTTGGCCACCATTTCTCAGCTAGAAAGTGGAAGCCAAGGAACAAACTTATATCTTCCTGGTTTTCATTCAGCACTTATTCGGCTGTACCAACCATTTCTCGTACACATAGGAAAGCAAGCAACCCACATAGAGTGTAGTATCTGCCAAGGTACAGTCAGAAAGCAAAATGTCACAGCGATTTTAACAAAGACGATTTATTATAGGAAATTGGTTAAACAGGTGTGGGGGTACATTAGAGGCAAATGGGGAACCCTGAGTAAAAAATGCTCATTAGGAAGTAGCAAGCACCTCTAGTGCTGGATATAAGAAATAGCTACCCTCTCTAAGGGCCAGGGAAACAGGAAGCAGCCTGGGGTCGTCAGCGCCTAGCAGCTTGAAGGAGGAGCCCCTCAGAAGCTGGAACTCAGACTCCTGCAGAGGGGGCACTGTCCAGTTCATGCTGGTACCTCAAAGCAGCTGTGACTGGGCTGGTTCCAGGAGTACTGCAAGAAGCTGGAAACCACAACGCACTGGAACCAATGCTGCTTCCAGGGTGAAAGGTCAACGCTGTGTTGCTACTGACAGCACAGGCAGGCAAACAGAAGGGCCAAGTCTCTCCTCCCATCCTGTGCCAACCGGCTTCCCCCTAGGGTCCCTGATTGGCAAAGGAGATGTGTAGTCAGCAGAGTCCCAGCCCAGCAGAGCAGAATATAGAAAGATGGATCTGGAACTGAGACAGAACCCCTTCCCAGCCAGCACACGGGGGTAATATGTGCACACCAGGGCACATGGATTAAAGTAGGGGAGACAATTGTCTGTATAATGACATCAGCCACCGTTACTGAGCACCTATTCACTGTGTTCCATCCTTTCCACATGCTGACTCCTTTGCTCCTCACACCTATGAGGCAGGTGCCATTATCTTAGCACTTTTACAGATGCCAAAGCTAATATTTAGAGATGCTAAATAATTTGCAAAAGGCTAGGAAAAGGAGGAGTCAGCATTCACAGCCAGGTCTGTCTGGGTGCTAAGATCCTGCTACAACCACCTGTATTCGTTTGCTAGGGCTGCCATAGCAAACTACAACAAACTGAGTGGCTTACAACAGGGAAACTTTTTTGTATCACAGTTCTAGAGGCCAGAAGCCCAAAATCAAAGTGCTGGCAGCACCAGGCTCCCTCTGAAATCGCTTAGCAGAGAATCTTTCCTTGCCTCTCCCAGTGTCTGGTGGCTCCAGGCATTTCTTGGCTCTTAGCTGTATAACTTCAGTCTCTGCCACCTTCTTCACAAGGCCTTCTCCTCTGTGTCTCTGTGTGTTCTCTTTTGTGGCTATGGAACACTTATTATTGGGGTTAGGACCCACCTGGGGTATCCAGGATGATCTTGTCTACAGATTCTTAATTTTAAGTTAGAAAAAAGGGGGTGGGATAAGCACAGGCACAGAAATAATTAATTAATTAATTAATTAAAAGAAAAAACAAAGAACTTTTTCCAAATAAAGTTGCATTCACAGGTCTAGGGGGTAAACTGGGGACATATGTTTTTGGCAGCCACAATTCAACCACTGCACAATCATATCATGTAAAAGAGCTACTGGGCTTTTGAAAATCATTTTCAGCCAAACCACTTAAAATTAAATCTGTATTCTTATAACATTTTCAGATTCTAAAACAATGTTTTGTGCCATATGTAGAACTTTTAATATTTGATGTTCCTGTCCCTTTAAGCTGTAAGCAGTGACACCTTCTGCAGCTCCTGTCTTCTAAACAGCCATCCTGCATGTCTTCACCTCATCAACTCATGATCTCATTTCAAATCGCATCTGGAAATATCCTCCCTCCGCTCTGGTCCCTCCTTGGCTGCTTTCTTTGGCTTGACTTTCATCAGCACTTGTGTCGTGCAGTCCGAAGATTCAGTGAGCACACCTGGTCCAACAAGTATTATTTAAGATGAGAGTTTCCTCATCGATAGAGTGGAAGGCTCCCAAAGCCTCTATCATTTGTCCCAACAAAAGTCCACCCTCCGCCCCCGAGTCTCCGCTCCACACTCCAGCCTTGGGAAGGAAACCTTCAAATGATGGTTTCTCTCTTTGGTTGAAAGAACTGAATGATCCATTTTGCAACTCACCTGGTTGAGGATATAGTTTGGAAATTTACATACCTTGAAGATACGCATCTGGTGTGTGTCTCTGTGTGTGAAGGGTAAAAAGATTTCTCAAAGCAAGCAGACATTAGAGAGAAATGTACACAGTGCTCTTTTGCAAAATAAAATATGTGAGCTGAGGGTCTCTAATGCATCAGGGTTAATGAAATACATTTCATATGCCTGATCTGAAAGAATTAAAAAGATGTCTTTTCTCTCTCGTGTAAATATGTCAGACCCATTGTTATTAGGGTCTGACATATTTGCTAGTGAATAATTCCAGCATACCAAGTACTACATCCCTTAGATTTAATTCTGAAGTTCTTATATTTGGCATCCTGCAAAGAAAGGAGAATATTAGAAAGTGAAATTTTAAAACCCATCCGAGGTTTCCTCTGTCTAAGTGTCTCAATATTGAAATCATCAATATCTGTTTGAAGTTTAATTTTGAGAAAATATTTCCTGCCTCCACAGACATAGACATTGATGTTACTGCATTGTTCTTTGCTCTTTTCCTACAAAATTCTCAGAGACATATTTTTCTTCAGGCAAGGTATGTATTTGGCAATCATGAAGAAATTTCCTCAGCATTTCATTTATTTTTCTCAAGCTCTTCCTCATAAAACGGGGGTTCACATTTTACTTTTTTTTTTCAGGGAGTAGATGAAAACACCAAATGCATTATTTCAGACGTATCTTCTCTCCCCTTCCCTATGACCAGGAAAAGACAAAACACTGTCTCTTTTTTCATTTTTCTTCTTGGTATATTGATGGAGCTGTCATTATGCCCTCAACACCTCATCCGAAGTAATATGGGACAATAAGAGGTATTATTCTATGCCAGATGTTATTCTACCCAGTGGCGTTACTCTGTAACAGTGCATATTTGGGGCTTGAAAGGGGAAAGATGAAGGTGTGCAAGGGACTCTCAAAGAGGAGAGCTTTTCTGGGATGGGGAATCCTAGCCCAACAGGTAACCATGGCTCCAAAGGTGACCCGCTTCAGTGCTCAAAGACAGGGCACCTCTCATGCTCCACCAATATATTTACCTGAGATGTTCATTCATAAGGGAAGCCATAAACTCTACAGTTTCTTGAAGGTAGGGCAGGACATTTTTCTAGTTCAATTTTCTAGATTAGCTCTTTGGCTCTCATCTTACCCCTGGAGGAAGTGAATTATCATGCAGAACCAAAACTCTCTACGAGCAAGTTTACATTCAGCCTTACTTCTTTCAGGGGCAGCCGCTACCCAAGACTTCACAGTCATCATGTAGTTCATCCAAGAGGTGAGTTTCCAGGGGGAAGGTGTAATTCCTAGTTCTGATTTTGTTAACTGCCTGGGTTTTTCTGCTCACAACCTAGCAACCTCTTTTACAGCAGGTCTCCTGTCTACAGCTCCAGCCACACCAATCTGGCCCTGCTGTGGCTAAGGACAAGGTGTGTGAATGGGTAATTTGGGAATTCTGTGGTTTGCTGGTACAAAGAAGTAGAAAAATGGGAAAGAGAAAGAAAAAGATTAACTATTCTCTGTTTCTCAACCAGACCAAGGTTTGCTCCTTATGTTTTCACCGCCTGAAATGCCTTTGTCTTCTCCACCTGGGGGAATCTTATCACCCTTCAGGGAAGACCAACAAATGTCTGTTGAGAGACTTAATGAGAGTAAGAGGAGTAAGCCTCCAGTTTTTAGAGAACCTTGGATGTCCACGAAAAAAGATAGAAGGATGTGGGTGGATAATTGCTGGCGGGAAAGGACATGGTGTTGCGGCAGAAGGTTTCATGTAAGCATTTGTTACACGTGAGAGATTCTGAATTTTTCTATGGGCATCTCTGAGGAGATACACAGAGAAAAGAAGAAGACCAAGGCAGAGACTGAAGTGATGTGTCTACATGCCAAGGAACACCAAGGATTCCCAGGAGCCTCCAGAAGCCGGGGGAGGCCTGGAACAGAGCGTCCCTCAGAGCCTTCAGAAGGAATCAACCTCCACACCCCAATTTCAGACTTCTGGCTTCTGAAACTATGACAGAGTCGGTTTCTGTTGTTTTAAGCTACTAAGTTTGTAGAAATCTGTTACAGTAGCCCTAGCAAACTCATACAGATTTTTGCCTAGAGGGCGAAGAAATGTCTGGTTTAATGAGTCCCAAGGGATGTGGATTTTTTATGACCCCAATGGATTTAATAAAAAATTTTGACACATATTTATTGAAGACCTATTACAGATTAGTCTGTATTCTCTTGCTGCTTTTAGTCAAATGAAAGCCATAAGCCAATAACCATGCTAGTGGATCACTAATTCCAATGGAGATGAGTGCTCTGAAGGAAAGGAACAGGGAAGAGACAGTGAAGAAGGCCATCGCTGAGTGAGGAGTCAGCAGGAGTTCTCTGAGGAAGTCACTGAGAATGATCAGCCTTCAGGGAGGGCCGGCCTGTAGCCCTTCTCTTTTTGCTAAGCATTGCATGTGACAGGGGAGCTTTTCTGGTCAAAGTGAATGCACTTTCATGTGCTTTGACTATTACTATGTGAGCTTCCTGCTACCATGGTGATTTACTAAACAGAGTCTGGGATTTACTAATCTGAGTAACAGGCAGTGGAAGTGGGTTCACTCTTTCAGCCAGTAGATCCAGTCTTCCGCATCTGCCTCTTCCCTCAGTGGTCAGTATTTTGCTGGGATATTCAGAGTTGTGATGGGGGAGGGGGAGGGGAGTTCCACATTCAAGAAAATTTTAGAAAAACTATGTCTTAGTCCTTTTGTGTTGCTCTAAAGGAATATCTCAGCCTGGGTGATTTATAGAGAAAAGAGGTGTATTTGGCTCATGGCGCTTCAGGCTGTACAAGAAGCGTAGTGTCAGCATCTGCTTTTGGTGAGGGCTGCAGGAAGTTTCCACTCATGACAGAAGGCAAAGGGAGCTGCCATGCAGAGATCACATAGTGGAAAGAGAGGCGGGGAAGGAGGTGCTAGACTGTTCAACAAATAAAGCTCATGAGAACTAAGAGCAAGGACATACTCAGTCCCACAAGGTGGGTACCAAGCCGTTCATGAAGGATCCATCCCCATGACCCAAAAGGCCCCACCTCCAACGCCACAGACCAAATTTCAGGATGAGATTAGGAGGAGACAAACATTTAAAAGATATCAGTATCTTAAACGAAAAGAAATGGGTTTCTTTTCTACAGGGCCTCCTGTCATTTCCAATATGCTGATTTACACTGTGGGTCTCCACATGGGTGACGTCACCCACAACTTTCCCCAGATCTTTGGACCTGGAATCTGTTTATCACAGAGCGGTTCATGGAACTGGCATCTTGTGAAACACATTTTGAGGAACTCGGTATCAGAGCCACTGTGGAGTTGTACACATCATTGACTTAATTTTTTTTTCTTCTCTTTCTTCCGGGCTGCCTTCCAGCAACCCCAAGAACAGAGGTGGACATTCCATCCCTGGGAGACTCTGTCTCAGAACATCTAGGCTCCCAGGGTGGTCCTCATTGAAACATGAGGGGATGTGGTTACATCTGCAATTGAAAGACCTCATCTAGCGGGTAAATGTGAAAGGAAAGGTCCAGGAAGGACAAGGGCAGAGGGCTCCCCTACAATTCTCTGATGTTCATTCCTTCAAACATCCTTAGCCATGTAGACACACTTGCAAGTAGAGAGTTTGCAAAGCCATTAATAGAAACAAAAGTATTAAGTAAGATCTGATGTGACTCAACATGCTGTTCACAGAAGAGAAACTAATCTCCAGGCAGAACGGCCTGTAACTGATGCCTGTGTTCTGTTATTGAAAGCCTCTTGGCATTGCTTTGTTGCATTCTGGAATATACAATTGCAAGCACTGAAGTTAAAGAAGCAAAAAATATTAAACAATTCCATAACTACAACAATAGATACATAATATTATATGTCCCAGATTCACGTCAGTTCTCAAAACAGTCTTAACAGTCCTCATTTCTGTACACACTTCACCAATGACTCACTTTTACACTCTGACAAGTCACATGACTTCCTTGCACTGTATTTTCTGCATTTACAGATGGGATAAAAAACAACTTTAATGCTGTTGCATGTTCAAGGAACCTAATCACAAAGTGCTGTGAATTCCTTGTATAAATGGTACTGTGCAGAAACGAGCTAGTTTAAAACCAAAACTAAACCAAAAGAAGCATTAGTCAAGTCAGGAGTCCCCCTAAAATTCAGAGATTACTGCAACTTATTGCATTAAAGTTTGGGCAACATGTCCTCAGAGAGAATATGCTACCTTGTAGGGGTCGTTTGGCATAGGCGGGAAGGTATGGATTTAAGGTTTAAATCTTGGATCTGCAACTGATGGTTGCACAAGAATATGTGACTTTGGGCAATTCACACTTATGAAATGGAGATAAAGACAGTTACCTTGCAGGATATTTGTAAGAAATACACAGAAACATGCAGAATACTTAGAACATAGCAGATGCCCAAGAAATACATCCTTTGTATTTTCTGCATCCTATTTGCAGGTTAATCCTGCTCCACTCCCTTGCCCCATTAACTCAAGACTTTATATTGATGGAGAAGTCAGCAGAGCAGCCAAGGTCATCAGAAGCTGCCCATTAGCCTTTACCCTCTGCATGGTTCATTCATTCATTTAACAAGTATTTCTTAAGCTTCTATCACATGCCAGACACTAGAGCTGATCCCCTGCAGCTTTTCAGCATTACCAATATCCACTGCTAACCAGATCCGCTTGACCCCTCGAGTTCTCCTTTCTTCACTGGTCCCAGTGAAGAAACCCTGAACCTCCCCAAGTCTACCTTGGACAGTTGTGCAAACTGGGCATTACCCAACTCATGGAGCAGCATCCACATCACAGTTCTTCCTTCTTGCTCATCCTCCCTGCCTACATGCACCTAGGGAATCTTTATGAGGTTATGCTAAGCAAAGTTAATACAGTAAAATCCAAGAATTAGATTGAAGACCAAGTGAGAGGAGTAAAGTCTTCTTCCCCTAATTCAGGACAGCATCTGGCTAGGAAGTCATGGGCCTTGTTAACATTATTAATCACTACAATGCCAACACGATTGTATTTTTATTTGATTCCCAAGGGAATCTTGTAGAAATATGTTATCTCCTTTTTACCAATGAAGAAACAAGATCCAGAGGAATTAAACCATTTGACTGCGGTCACAAAGCCAGTGGGTATCTGGACTAAGACCAAAATTCAGTTCTCCTGATCCCCAGGCCTGTTTCCTCATGGGCTGGTGGCCCAGCCGTGCTGTCCAATAGAGTTATCTGTGTGATGGAATGTTCCAGATCTGCACCAGCTAATGCAGTAGCCACCCAGCTCAATGTGCCTATTGAGTACTTGAAATGTGGCTAGTGTAACTGAGGACCAACATTTTTATTAATTTTATGTAATTTTAATGAATTTAAATTTAAATAGCCTCATGTGACTAGTGGCTACTATATTGGGCAATGCAGCTAGGACCTTAATGCTAAACCTAAGCTACACAGAGAGGGCTTCTGGGCCAGTCACTCCTGCCTTTCTGTAGTTGCTTTCCCCCAGAGCCAACCCTTCTCCATCCCAAGCCCCAGGCCCACGTGCAGCCATTTGTAAATAATCACTGAGTTCCCCCAGAAAACTTGAAGAGGGAGCTAACTCTAGATAGGGTCAGAGCCCATGGGCTGCCCATAGGGTCTGTTGAGGGCTAGGGCCAAAAGGGCAGCCCACCCTGAGATCACTCCCACCTCCTCTAGGGCCTCAGTTTTCCCTATCAGCCCCAGTACCTCCAGGTCATAGCTTGGAAGGCAATGGCAAATTTGTCACCATGAAGCCATTATGAAGCTCAGAACTTAATTATCTGATCAGCCACCTCCCTGGGTCCTGAGGGAGCAGGCCCTAGAAGTGAGAGACAGTCTTCGAGAAAGAAAGAAAAAGAAACATGGCATTGCCTAAAACAAGCGCAGATGAGAGGCCCCCAGTGGAGGCCAGCCCAAAGTCTTATTTTATTTAGCCAATACTAACTGTGGAAAAAAAAATGTTTAAATTCACTGGATCTCCAAAATTTAAACACAGTGAAAATCTCATATAAACTCATTTCCCCGCTCCTGGAACCTTGGGCTATCTAGTAACGCCCAGTTCCATTAACATCAACAGTATCCCTCTCACAGAGCAGTAGCAGCTGCTCCTTTGAGATGGTGAGGAGCTATTTCCGCACAGCCCCCACTACTGGTCCCCTGTAACACCCCTCTTTACTCACTCATCTGACCTGACTGGCATTGCAGGCATTTGGGGCTGTCATCCTAGCATAGGGGGGCAGACTTGGGCAAGGTGTCTCTGTGAGGGGCTGGGATAACAGCACAGAGCTACCTGTGTGCCTGGAGGCCCAGGACGTGCTGTTGGGGAGACGGTAGAGAAAGGGGGTGCTGAAATGGAGTGAGGGATGGAGGGAGAGAGCTGAAACACACTAAAATGTGACGGGACCACCTCCATACTCCACCTCCTACCTTACTTGCATTGATAACTGCCAGATGTTTCTTGGAACATCTTGATCTCCAGCCCCCAAACCTTTTTCTTCTACTTTCTTCCAGTACTTAGAACAATGCCAACCACACAGAAAGAACTCAAGAAATGTGAGTTGTTCACAATAAAATGCACTCGATTCAGAATGCCTCCATCAGACTCCCCCGGCTATTGCTTCAACTTGTCACTCTCCCTGCTGAACGCTTCTGTATTCTCCCTCCTTCTTGAGCTCACACTGAATCTCTGCTGTCATGTCCCACTGAGATAGGTTTTTTAATTCCAGGCCTCCACCCAAGTGGCTGGCTGACCCAGCCAAATGCTGGCACAACATAGGATGCAATTCGCTCACTATTCTCAGCATGGTCCTGGAAGCTTAGTCAAAATTATTATCCAAGCCATAGCCTGGCATATGGCTTTAACACTTTTTCTTTCCTTCCTTTTGTCATTCAGTCTGTTCACTTGAGATTTTCTCCATGCCAGTGAGTCAGAGAGGAGGGAATTGGGGAAGGTCCCTAGACCATAAGGTCCTCGAAAAAAAGAACTGCATTTTCTTCTTTTGTAGTCCTAGGATCTAGCAGGGTCCGTGGCACAGAGGACGGGTTCTCATGTAGACACAAGTGTGACTAGAAGAAACAATTTGATTAACAGAGGCAAGCAGGAGAGAAAAGACCACTAGACTAAGGATGGGTCCAGGACACAGTTTCAAAGCACAGCTGTGTATTTTCCTACCTGTGTTAGCTAATTCACTAATCTGAGCTTCTCTTTTCTGATCTATGAAAAATAATTAATAATATAAATGCTGTTATTGATTGGTACAATCTTAGGCAGTCAGACGACACTTGGCTGCAAAAAAGCATAAAAATTTTAAGAACAATGACTCAGTGATCTCAATCCTAGAAACTCATTTTAGGAAGCAATTCAGCAGAAACAAACCCATTCTGTGCATGAAGAAGTTTATTCAGAATACTATTCAATAGCAAAATACCTAACATTACCTAACTATCCACAGTAAGAAAATAGTCACAAATAATATTTAAACAGGATGGGCTATGTTTCAACAATAAAAATGAATGTTTCTGAAGACTAAACACAGAATCTATCATCTTCAGTGCTGCTAGAGTGTTCCTTTAAGAACCAAATCTGTTCCTGTTGCTACCCTTATCAAAGTTATTCTATAGTTAAAAATTTAGTAGGCATGGCATGGTGGCTCATGCCTGTAATCCTAGCATTTTAGGAGGTTAAGGTGGGAGATTTGTTTGAGGACCAAAGTTCAAGACCAGCCTGGGCATAGCAAGACCCTGTCTCTATAAAAAATAAGATCAATTAAATTAGCCAGGTATGGTGGCACTCACCTGCAGTCCTAGCTATTCAGGGGGCTGACGTAGGAGGATTGCTTGAGCCCAGGAGTTTGAGGCTGCAGTGAGCTACGATTGTGCCACTGCAATCCAGCCTAGGTGACAGAGCAACACTATGTCTCAAACAAAAAGTTAGAAGTGGGATTGCTGGGTCATATGGTGAGTATATGAATATATATAGGAAACTGCTGAACTGTTTTCCAAAGTGAGTGTACTATTTTGTTTTCCCAGTAGCAGTATATGATAGCCCAAGTTCCTCCCTGCCCTTACCAGCATTTGTTATGGTCTGTCTTTGTAATTTTAGCCATGCTAATAGGAATGTACTAGTCTCCCATTGTAGTTTCAATTTGCATTTCTTGATGACTAATGATGTTGGACATCTTTTCATGTGCTTATTGGATATTTGTATAGTTATTTACTCAAGATAAATAACAACGCATGGCAAAAGGATTTCACATCCACATACCAAAAATGATTTGTACATGAATGATCAGAGTAACTTTAGAATAGTCCAAAACTGGAAACTCCAATAGCCATCAACAGATGAATGGATAAACCAATTGTGATGTACAACAGAATACTACTTAGCAATAAAAAGGAATGAACTTCTGACACACCCAACAATATGGATGGATTTCCAAAACATTATACTGAGTAAAAGCAGTCAGATATAAAAGAGAACATACTGTATGATTGTATTGATACGAAACTCTAGCATAAGCAGAAGTAATCTATTGTGACTGGAAGCAGATAAGTGGTTGTCCAGAGTTGGGAGTTAGGCAAAGTGTTACCCAGAAAGGGGCTCAAGAAATTTTGGAGGAGATAAGAATGTTCTATTTACCACACAGGTAAATGTGTCCATCAAAACTCATCAAGCTGCACATTTAAAATAAGTGCATTTTATTGCATGTAAAAATAACTCAAGGAAGTTGATTTAAAACAAATATTCAATTGCTTCTCATTGCTTTCGAATAAAGTTTTAAAAAGTTAATACAACGTCTTCAATGATATGACCCCTTCTATCTCTCCAACTTTTTCTTTCTAGGCCTCCGCCTGGTTTGCTCCAGTCATACTCTAATGCCTACTCCCTCCCTGTCATCACACTTTCTCGTGTCTCTATATCTTTATAAATGCAATTCCCACTTCCTGGAATCTGAACCCTACCCCCGCCTCCTTGTAATTTGACTCACTCCTACTCATCCTTCAAGATCGACTCAAGACTGCCTGGACTTTTCTCCAAGGCTGGATCCAGCACCTCTCTTGTGTGTCCTCAGACCATCCTGTATAGATCTCTAGTCTGATGTTTTCACACTCTGGTATCAAAGTTAATATTCTTGATTAGGCTCTGAGCATCTTGAAACCAAGGTCTGTCTATGTTCTTAATTCCTAGCACAAAGTTTGGCACATGTTGCTTAGTATGTGTTGAATGGATAGATGAATGACTGAATGAATCAACTAATGCCCTGTCTACTCAGAAGGACATAATGAGAATCAAGTGACATAAGGGTGTGACTCCCTGCACTCTATTATTTGGGTGTTTGATTTGGCCCCATAATATGGTGGTGCGGCCAAGACTATGCCCTCTGAACCTCCACCTCCATCCCTGGGTACAGCCAGTAAAGAGAACTTTGCAAATTCCTATCTTGGAATCACAATGACAAACCCTCCAAGATGGCAGGAGCCTCTGAGCACCTTGAGAGGTAATCAAGAGAAGCCTGTCTCAGCAGACTCACCTCACTGCCAGGTGGTGGCTGCACCCTCTCTGTGGGGTATCGCACCTCAAACCACAGCTCTGTAATCCTACAGTATCTTTCACCATCCCATATAGTATTTATTAATTGAATCCTGTAATCTAATTGCATTTGCATTTCTAAGCACACTTGTTTTCATAGAATGTATACTCTTTAGCTCCTGAAGATTCTGACAAGTAAATGTCATCCATGCCTGTCCAGGCAGATACGAGGTAGTGTTGCCCTCACTCCCAGACACTCCCCTGTCCATTACCTAACCACATGGAGTTGGAGTAGCCACTTTCTATGATTATGATCCATTTTCTTTCATAAAAATCAGCAGGAACTCTGCAAACCCTCCTCCCTGTCACTACCTCACCACTTCACCAACATGTCCCCAGCCTCCAGTTCCATCCCATCAGTGCCATTTCTGGCACATATGCCCACTGGATCCATCCAGTGACAACCACCTGCATGCCATTTTCTTGAATGAAAGGAATGAAGACATTTTCTACTCTATCATCATTCCTTGACCTTCACCTGCTTTGGTTTTTAAAGTGTTTTCTCTTCTGCATTAGCCGCAGTTCATTAGAGAGCCGTCCAGCCTCCATACCTGGAGTTGGTCATTGATGGCCTTTTTTACTGTCTGCCACAGAAGGTTAGTCTCATCAAACGATCTTCAATGAAGAACATTCAACAAGTCAGTGCTCAAAAGCAAGTGGGTGAATCTTTGGAGGAGAGACTGGGGAAGACTGATGAGAGGGGAGAATTAATGGTTAAATCTGGAGTAGGGTTTCAAATTCTTTTTTCAAGTTTAGGGGAAGGATTCCTCTGTTAATTCATTTATTCATTCTTACAATCTGGTTAGACCTACGGCCTCCCAGAAAATAGCTAAATTAGCCTCTTCTCTAATGTAGGCCCAGGGCTCTGGCTCTATCAGGGATTCCAAAGTCCCTCAACACCACCCCTGAGCTTACCCTGGAGAGTAATGTTTTCCGGGCATTCACATCCACCGAGAGCTTAAATATGGTTCTTCTGGGAGAGGGCCAGGAGATGGGATGGCCATTATCAGCAATCTGCTCTCTGCAGAGTCTGAGCCATGTGAACAAACAACCTCACACACTACGAGTGGGGAGAGAAGGGACTGGAATGTTCACTCTTATTTTCCTAAAATATCCAGTGAACCATGAACCTAAACTCTACACCTGAGGCAAACTGGGAGTTGCTATTTTAACAAAGCACAGCTTAGAAAACAATCCACACATGTTCTGTGACTTGGGCCAGCCCCAGAGAGATTCCTGGCAGCATTGCATGGGTGACTAATATTCACAGCCTCTCTGAGGGTGAAGGGTACGCTATTCACCTGTCTGCCACCGCTCACTTCAATATGCTTTGCCATGTGAGATCTGAGAGGAGTCTTTCTCTGGGAGTTTTAAATATCTTTTCAAAGGGGCTTTTAAGATACTTATAAGTACTGTTGTCTGATCTAGGATCGCTCCACTTAGTCTATTGGCATATCTCTTATACAGGAGGACAAGAGAGTGATGAAAAATGAGACAGGAAATGCACCCATTTATTTCGCAAACATCTGTGTTGGGCCATTGGGGAATACCAAGATGACTCAGCCACAGTTGAAGGAGGGCAGACATGAAAACAAATTATTAAAATAATGTAGTCAAATGCTAAATAAGGTTTGTACCAAAGGCTGTGGGAACACAAAGAAGGGATCATTTAATTTTGTCAGAGGCAGTCAAGGAAGACTTTGTAGAGAGTGACCTCTGAGTTGTACCTTAACAGCTGTGTTGGAAAGTTCAGGTGGCAGAGGAAAGGAACGGTGTTCAAGACAGAGGGAACAGCAGCTGCAAAGATGTGGAAGACTGAAGACCCCTGAGAACTTTGCTGAGTTTGGGCCACAGGTTACACAGGAGCAAATGGGACAGGTATGAGGCTGATACCATGGGTTGGGGTCAGATATGAAGGCATGTGGTCACGTTAAAGGGTCCAGACTTAATTCATTGGGCAATTGAGAAAAAACAGAGGACTTGGAGCACAGGTGTGAAACATCAGATTTTAGAAAGACATATCAGTAGATAATCACTATATTTCAGGCTTTAGTGATTCCTCACTTGGTCCATGATACAAGCCTCCGTGTCACACTTTGCTTGCTGCTTTGTATATCTGCTGAGCTGAGGCAGTTTTACATAACCGTATGTTAAAAGGGTCATTATTCCCACTGTACAGTTGGCGAAAGAGAATCTCAGGGAGCTTAAAAAGAATACCCTTTGGCAAAGCCAAGATTCACATCGAAGTCTGCTGGATCACCCAGTCTGTGTTTCATTATACTGAATTAGAAGATAATAACAATGAGAAAGAAAAAGATGCTGATTTGCAGCCCTGGCTGCACATTAGTTTCTCCTTGGGAGCTTTTTTAAATCATGATGTCCAGGCTGCACCCTAGACTGATTAAACTGGAATATGTAGGAGTGGAACCCAGACATCAGGATTTGCTTAAAGCTCCTCAGGTGACTTTAGTGTGCAGCCAAGTTTGAGAATCACTAAAAGATGTTGCAAAGGAAGAGTTGATAATAGTTGGCTAGCAAGCGGGAAGACTGAGAGAGAAGGAGGAAAGAGGTGACTTTAAGATTTTTAACTTGGATGAAGGCAGAAAGGGATGTGAGTGGGGAAATGAGGAGTTTATTCTCATAGTCATTTACTTTGCCATCATAGTGTGACATCTAGGTGGAAATACCCAACAGATGCCTTGGCAAAGTCAACCAGTGGCTTCAGAGGAGTCAAGGCTATATCAAGGTCAACACCTCATCCAGTGCTGTGCTTGGGGCAGCTCACACCAGCTCCAGGGAAGCAACTATTAAATGTTCTGAAATTTTGCAAGCCAGTTGTTAACACAGCCATTAATAAAAATTAAATCAAAAGAATTATATGAATTAAATAAATTATACTTTTGAAAATGTAATAAACTCTCAAAACTCATTACTTCTCATTACTACACTTTAGTATTGCCTGTGCTCTTAAAGTTGTTTATGTATACTTTATCTGTGTGGTGGGAAAGCCATATAATGGTAGCTTACTGTAGGGCATCTTTCCCAACTCTGCAATCACTCATGTTGATAGCTTGAAACTGGCCATGGTAAGGAGTATTTACATCATGAAAACTGGCAAATACTATAAAATAGGGCCCCCATCATCTGCCACAAAGAGCCAGTTGTTAAAACATTTACCAGCACACCACTGCCTCAAACCACATTAGGGCCTATGCAGAGATGCCAGCGTATGAGTATGCATGGGGAACCTCATCAGGATAAAACAAAGACAATAAGAGACAAGTTAAACTTCACAGATGGGGGTGGCGGGTGGTGTAAAGAAAAAAAAAAGACTTCACAGATGGGGGAAAAAAACTGATGCTAGAAACAGTTTTCCCCTTGACTAATATTTCCCAAAACACAAGCTTTTTGCAATACTCAGGTCCTTTGGGATTGCTACTATTCCAAATAAACCTGTTTTATTTAGCTCCATGAATAAGGCCCTTCTAGCCAGAGAAGATATATTTTATATGCACACATAAAAATACTCTGTGTTTATGTAACACTTTCCTTTTAAGGAGCTCGCAGCAATTCCACATACTCGCTTTATTCCTATGAACACCCTGGGGAGGTAGCTAGGTGGTAGAGGAAATAGGAAGGAATGAACAAAAAAAGAGTTGAATTAGATATCACGGCATTGCCTTGCCTCAGTACCATAAACAAGCATAGGAAAGCCTAACTTCAGGACTATAAAGTGTCTTGCTCAAGAAGGTTCTAGAATTGGACTTCCATCACTGGCATTTTTCCATTGGCATGGCCTAGAAGCAGGGAAAACCTCCATTATCTACCTTCTCTTCATATCCCCTTGCTATTTTGGCTTTAGCCCCTAACTTGGGCCAGAGCTGGAGTTTGCAGTCCAAGCCTGTCTGACTCCACAGCCTCTGGGAGGTCACCAAAGGGCCAGCGGCAGGAAAGGAGATGGGCCTGCCAAGAAGCAGCAGGGACCTATGTTAGGGCTCGTTCCCATGTGACTCCAGTGGTCCCTGATGATCATTCCTGGGCTTTGTGCCAGTGACACCACTGTCCCCTCTGCACCTGCTGCATCGTCCCCCTGGGGATCCAAATGGCCTCTCTGAATGTCCTTGGCAATTCCTCCTGAGGCTCTGGACAATTTCAAATCAGTCCTTTGGAATACAAGTCAGCTTAATTTTAATGCTTGGTATCCTCCCCCTTTACCCAGGATTTCTTTGTACTGCAGAGCAGAAGGTACACGGCTGCTGATAACGAAAGTTGGGGGAAAGAATTAACTGGGTTGTGAGTGTGTGCGTGTGTGTGTGTGTGTGTGTACACGTGCATGCATGTGCATATATGTGTGTCAAAAACAGTCAAACAGAAAGGCAAAGGGGCAGAAACAAAGAAACAGAGGCAGAAAAACAGAGAGGCCAAGAGTTACGGAGGCTGTGGGAATTCCTGAACCAAGACAATCTCTTATTCACAGTGGTTTTGTTTCTAAAAATTTCATTGTTTGTTTTTAACTGCTAGAAGGGTAGACTTTCAAGTGAAAAATACCCTGGGCTCCACCGAAGCCAGCCCCACACATTGTGTGGTTGTGTGCCCCCTTAACAACTTCTCTGAAGGCAACCCTCAGGGGGATGCTATCGCAAACAGCACTGCCTTCAGGAGCACTTGTCTCTGGCCAAATATTGATGTAGGATTTTTCTTCTTGGTCACTTTGCAAGCCCCGGGCCTCACTCAGCCACGCTGGCATTCCCCAGCTCACCTGGGTTATACCTTGTACCCGCATTCAGTGATTCCCAAGCTCTTGTACCACACCCAGGAGGAATGAAGATACACTGGCCATTGAAGGGTGAGGAGGGCAGAGAATAATTTTATTGAGTGATGAAAACGGCTTTCAGCAGAGAGAGGACATGGGATTGGTCCCCCTACTCAAAGGCAGGAACATTCCCCATGTGGCTGGGCTGGGGCCTTTTATGTCCATAGGGTTTTATGGACTCAGAATGTGGAGTGTGTGCTGATTGCTTTGTGAGTATGCAAAAAAGGTTAAAGCAAAGACATCACTCAAAGGTGGGCACGACAGTATAGAAAACCAATTAGGAAAGAGTAGGTATATGTAAAATAGGTGAAGGGCAAGGACCAATCAGAGGAAAGCACACCAAATATAAATTCTCAATCCGGCCCAAGGATTTAACTTGCAGCTTGGCTTTCAGGCTTTAAACTCTTCAGCTTGGAGGTGAGGTTTCACCAGGGAGCTGCCCCTATCTGCCTAGGCATTTGGCTGCCTCCTGTCGCTATCAATATCACGGCATACTCAGATTGTCAGACCCAGCCAAGCCTGAGGGAGACTCACCCCCACTCACACCTCCAATCTCAACAAGGCTTCTTAATTGCCACAAAGATGGCCTCAGGTGTCCTGCTGGTGCCCACCTGGGCTTTCCTCAGCAAGTGGGAGAGTTCTGAGGTGCTTCCTAAAGGCCCTCAGACTGAGCTTGAGTGCCTTTGAAGCAGTCAGGGATCCACACTAGACAACCAAAACAAACAAGTCTATTAAGTTGAAAGTCACTCCCTTGGGAGGCAGGAGACAGGCTGTAATCTTCTTAATCCCATCTAACTTCAGTGGATCTGTGCTCCCCTGTGAGATGCCAGGGTGTGAGTAGTCACAGTCATTCACTCAACAATCAATTACTGAGCCCCTGCTGAATGGCAAGGACTGCCCTGGGCACTGAGGACTCAATGGCTATAAAAACAAAAAGCAAAATGGCCAACATGGACCCAGGCATAGTGGGCTTATAGGAGATGCTCTCTGATGTCCCTTCTCATCTAATATTCTCTAAATAATTCCTAAGTGGCAGGAGGGCTTCCCTACATCTCCCCAGCTAATGAATTCAGCCGCTACTGAGTAAGAGATCGGTTTGTTTTCTTTACATTTGAGTTCTCAAACTTAACTACTTTGCACTTGCAGTGTGGGTGTCTGAAATGTTAATTGAGCCTCACCACAGCCCCTGGAAAGAGGTAAGTGTTGCAACATCTGCCACAATTTAAAACACTTACTCAGGTGCCTGTCTGCTCAGGGTACCCTATGCACGAAGTCAAAGAGGCACAGGACAGCTGTCCAGAAGCTGCCAGAAACCCTGGAACTCACCCACACAAAGGACAAACAAGCAGCTGAGCAAATTCTGATAGAATGGTACTGTCAAGCAAATAAAGAGAATGTAAATGAGGAACTGGTGAGGAGGCCACCCTTTGAGAAGATGGAGGTGAGAGGGGAAGGAGAGGAGTTAGCACACACCAGGCAACGGAGTGGGGGTAATCACTCACTCTGTCTCTCTCCATCAGTCCAGGGTTGCCAGGGTCTTTGAATGGCAGAGAAAAGAGAGTGGAGAGAACTGGGATGGGGGGACACAGGGCCCTGGCCCTCAGTGACTGCTCCCCAAAGGCATTAATTAGATATCACTGCAAAATAGCAAAACCAGAGTAAAACCTCCCCCAGGACTTCACTCACACAATGACCAGGCTCTTTCACCAAGCCCTCCCGGGTCCCTCCCTCCCTGCTTTTACTTCTTACATAAGGAGCCTTCTATTGTGCTAATATCCAAGGAAAAAAGTGACTAAGGGTGAGTGTGCGACTAAGGAAAATAAAGAAGGAAGAGAGCCTCCAAGGCTTGCCCCCACCCCCAAGTTTCTTGGCTCACTCCACGATTCCGTCAGTTCGCAGGCTCTGACATAAAAGGCAGGAAGCTACACACGCTAAACAAAGCTCCTTAGATGTCGGGAAATTAACCTGGGAAATCGGAGCCAAGAGAGATTAAAGGCATTGCAGGCCGAGTTCAAAAACCTCTATGGCGTTACATCAAAAGCTGTTTTCTGGGCACCCCAGGCTCGGCTCTGCCAAACTGCACATCCCGAAAAACCTGGCCAGAGGGCTGGCACGCCTGTGTGGTGTGCATTTTCCCTGCCACAGACTGAATCCTCACTCAGATCTACAGCTTTAGACTCTTCCTGTCATAGAAGTCTAAGGCCTGCCTGCCGTAGGCAAGTCTGCCCTGAGAAGAGCAGCTTGCCGCCCTGGCTTCCTTATAAGAGAAGAAGATTGCACGCCTGACCTCAGAGGGAGTCCAACGAGTGGACCCAGGGAAAGGAAGAAAGTCCTTAAAAGGAGGAAGAGCCCTGCTAGCTTCAGCTGCACTCATACACAAAGAAAAAGAGAGAGAAAGAAAGGAAGAAAGGAAGGAAGGAAGGAAGGAAGGAAGGAAGGAAGGAAGGAAGGAAGGAAGGAAGGAAGGAAAGAAGGAAGGAGAAAAGAAAAAAAAGAAAAGAAAAGAAAAGAAAAAAGAAGTGAGGCAGCCTGGGATCCCTGACCCTCCCAGCTAAGAAAACAAACCGCCTTGTGGTAGGTGAAAGTGTCAGAGCAGAACAAACCAGAGAATTGTGAGAATCATTATTTATGTCCACAGCAATAATACTGTCTCTTTGAGCCTCAGTTTCATTGTCTTTACAATGAACGTAGCTTCTAGCTAAGATACCCTGGAATTCTTGAACAATCTTAACATTTAAATGGAATGAAATTGTCAGCAGGCTTTGTACAACACTCATTGTATCTCCAGCAGTGAGTGCTAACCCCATCTTACAGAGGAGAAAACTGAGGTCCCATGTCACATATCTGGTAGAGAGAAGAGCCCATAATGAACTAGTGGTTCCTGGCCCTAGTGATTCCAGGCCCAGTGCTCTAGGAGGACAATTGTGGAACAATAGTATTGTTCCTAAACTGCATCAAAGGACATTTGCAAGAATAAACTCAAAGTGTTGCCATTCCTGTTATTTTTTGTTAGTTTTTTTTTGTTTTTGCTTTTGGTTTTTTTTTTTTTTGGTTTTAAATTGGAAAGCAAGTGAAGGTCAGAGGGGAGCCATTTATTGTACCAGCCTTCTGGGAAGTGGAACACTCAGATATATAAGCCCCATGGTGGCCTCATAAGGGTGCAAAAATCTCTTCTCAAGTCTATAAAAGTGAAGTTAGTTGTGTTAACTGGAAAGGAAAACTGTGAGAGAATGTGACTCATTTGTTCTCCACCCTTAATACCTTCAAGAACCTGCCCTGTCCCTAATCTGAGTGGGGTGGCCCCCAGAGGCCACATGATGCCCCTCCAGGGCTGATGGGGCCACAGTCACCCGGCTGAGAGAAAATCAGAGTCACTCTTCCACAGGAATTCTACTGAGACTTGGAGAGTACAGCTAAGGAATCTGTGAGCCTGAATCCACGCAACGGCTGTATTAGTAAAAGCTCCTCCGAGGAACACAGTCAATAGGATGTAGTTCATTGTATGTATATATGATATAAATATGCATCGTGTGTGGGAGGGGGAGAGAGAGACAGAGAGATTTTTTATTAAGAATTGATTCACATGCTTATGGAGGTTGGCTACCAAGTCCCAAGATCTGCAGGTGGCAAGCTGGAGACCCAGGAGAGACCTACCTGAAATCCAGAAGCGGAAAAAAGTCAATGGCTGACAGACTAGGGGAAGTCTCTCTTCCTCAGGGGAGGGTCAGCCTTTTTGTTCTATGCAGAGCTTCAACTGATGAGATGAGGCCCACCCACATTAGGAAGGACCATCTTCTTCACCCAGCCTGCACATTCACATGTTCATCTCTTCCGGAAACACCCTCACAGACACATACAGAATAATGTTGACCAACTCTCTGGGTATCCCATGGCTCAGTCAAGTTGACACATAAAATTAACCATCATCATCACATAGACAGGGGCCAGGTCAGCACAGCCACAGCAGCAAGGCAGAAGGAGGCAAGATCGAGTGAGGAAGCTGCAGGGTTGCTGGGAAGGCTAGCTTCAAGAGAGGAACATGGGACATTCTCAGTGAGAAATGGAGATGAGAGATAGACAGGGGTACCAGAGGCTGGGAGCCTTTCCAGTGCACAAGATTCCCCTTTATCCTTCCACTACCCAGTTCTAAACTAACTGCCTCAAGTGGGTTTCTCTTTTGGATAACTGAACAACCTCTGATTAGAACAAGAACGTCGTGGATCTCCTTGAATTTTATTCTCTAACTTTAGCCTGATTCTCTAACTTTAGACCAGCCATTTATCAAGCAATAAACTATACTGCATGTCATGTACTGCCAGGTTAAATACCACATACTCTTCATTCTTAGATCATTTACATTTATGGTTTTGACTTCTTGCATGCAACCACGTGCTTAAAATAAAATATTTCCATGAGAGTTTGATAAAGTATTTTGATCTGTAAAGCTTAGGTTTAATGAGTGAGCTACTCAACTCCTGGGGGGTCCCATCCATCTGCCCAGCATCCACATCATCATACTTCTTTTGTTTTCTACTCACTGTTCTTTCATCATTTTCTGGGGGATGTCAAATGTTAAGAGGTTTTCCTTAATTTGAGAATGTGTGATGGCCCAGTCTGAATTCCTTGCAAAAAGCATAGGTCTACTATACAATGTTACTGACATAACTTTTAGAAATCTCTGTCTCTTCTCCTATGAGCTCTTTGAAGGACATGACCCATGCCTTACACAATTTTGTGGCCCTTATACCTTGAATACAGTACCTGGGACCTTATAGGTGTGCAATGTATTTTTTGGTTAATTCTCTCAAATAGTTCTCATAAAAAGCCCACCAAGTAGGTCACATTATTCTCTGTTGCATTAATGTGTTTAAACTAAGCGATGCTACAATAACATACAACCCCAAAAATCTAAGCATTTGCCTCAACAAAGGTTTGTTTCTCACTCATGTCACACATGCATGATGGGGCAGCTACAGCCTTTGTCCATGCCTTCTTTGCTCCAGGACTCAATAACAGAGAGAAATGGAGATAGCAGAACCAACAATGTCTCTTAAAGCATCTATACAATAGTGGCACAATTCCTCATACTCACTTTTGCCAGCCAGAGTAAATCTCACAGCCAAGTCTGACGTCAATAGGGCAGGGATATACAGTCCTTCGCCAGGAGGAGGGAGGGGTGCCAGAAATTACATGGCCACACCTAGTACGACGCAACAAGGATGCATATCTTCCCCCAGACAGAGACAGCAAAATGAGAGTGCTAGTACTACACAGCACACCATCTCCTAAAGAAACTGAGAGGAAGCAATCCACCTGATCAAGTAGCTCATTAGTGGCAGAATCAGCCTTTAAACATCATCAGACTCCAGGTTTGAGGATTCCTTCCAGCACACCACAGCTGTTTCTAGGTCTCACTCTGGGACAGAAGCACCTGCCCTGATCCACGCTTTCTGCCACTCTCCAGGAATATTCACGGCAAGATGTCCCACTCAAACATTTGGCCCTTGAATGTTTTATTCATAAGGATCATATGTCCAAAGGAATCTAAGCAAGCCAAGTCAGACAAAATTAACAAGCGTAAATTAAGGAATGTAATAGAGCCAACATTGAAATTCTCAGTAAATGGAGTCATTTAAAACATTTTTTTAGTTTAAGCAGACTGAAGATCAAAAGGGGGTTGGTGGCACCTGAGGGGAACAAGAAGCTGTCACCACCCCCCTGCCCGGGGAGCAGAAGAGAGATGAATGACAGCGCTGTCTGCTTTCGGCACTTCAGCGTGGTGTCAGCTGTGTCTCTCTGGCCATTGGTCAATTGCATCCTGCGGTAGCTGGAATGAGGGATCTGGGGAGGACAGGGACTAATGCCCAGGAAAAGCCTGGCACCAATCATTTTAAAAGGGTCTTAACAATGACCTGGTCAGTATTTCCAGAGTTAATTAGACCCATCATGACGAACAACACCCAGTCCCAAATGGGCACCCTGGTTGCCTGTGGTAAGTGACTTGTTTATTTGCCTCTCTCTGGCCAGCAAGTAGTTTTGTTCAAGAAAAAAAAAAAAAAAAAACCTGACCACATGCAGATCCTCAAATCTAGAAAAGAAATCAGAATTCACTGTTTTTTCTGAATCATTTAATTTCCCTTAAGTTGAATAGATGACATGTTTGGCCTTCAGACGGTGCGGATTATGAAAAGTCAAGCACTCTAACACTTGGCAGCAGAGGCTTTGTGGAATACCTACTCCCCATCTCTGCCAGTAACATTTTTAAGGGGATTCGGTTTGATTAAACTATACAAGGTAAATAAGGAATCCAGCCTGCCCAGGATATATCAGGTTGCATAGTGTGATGAAACACATACCATCCTGAATGTTCTTCCAAAAGAACATGTACAGAAAATGCTGTCCTTTTGCCAGAATACAGGCTCCTCGCCAACCCCCGCCACTCTCCACCCTGAGACCAAACACTCAGCAAGCTGAAGCTTGCAGGCCACAGTGACTGGCTCCATGCTGCCTTGGGAAGCCCTACATGACCTCTACATGGTCCTCCTTCAGTATGTGAAGTACAGAGGCAACACCAGGACATTTTGAAGGGCAAAAGAAGGTTCAATGGGGCAATTTCCAAGGCATTTTGCTCCACTGCTGGTAAGCAATTGGCAGGCTTTCTACAGGGACTTCTCAAAAGAGGATCCAGAAGGCAGGCTCAGCATTGCAGCCTGGCTGCGGGCCACAGTGTGGCAGACGCATGTATTCATGGGCATGTCAAATACATCACTTCAATACGAAATTCATAGGCCCAACATTCATCTGCGAGATTGAACACTGGGTAGCTCAAAAGCGAGCCTTCTGAAAGCATCCTACAAAACACCCAAAGTTACCGTTCCAGAATTACTATAATTTCACGACTATGCAAGCTGTACTAATAGTACACAGGCAAAGGGATATAAAAAAGATTATATTAATGCTCAAGGGGGAAAAGCAAGATTATAAAGGACTTAGCAGAGCTATGTTCTGATAATAAACCAAGAGCATTTAGCACCCAACCTAGAAAAAAAATGGATTTACAGCTGAAGTCTTTCCTGTTTGGGGCTACAGCATCATTCTGTCATTCTAACCACATTTATCCTGAACCTCCCCCCACCACCCGCTGCCCATGTACTGGCCACCGTGCTGGGATCAACAAAGCTGAATGAGACACAGGACCTGATACTGGGGAGCTGACCATCTAGCAGGTGAGGTATGGATGGATGAAGCATCTTAGGACGTCTAAAGAAAGAGATCACTCCTCCATACTGGTAAGTCCACAGACAGCTTTACAGACACATTTGAGTAAAGTCCTAAAAAGGGGCAGGGATGCAGAAATGTGCAATGGGAAGAAAAGAATTCATCAGCTGTGACCATGAATGTAGATAGAGATGTTTGGGCCTCATCCAGATGCCCTCTCTGCCCTGTGGGGCTCCCATCTCCTGGCTGCTGAGACTTTGGTTGTTCTCTACCCACAGCTGCTCCCCTTTTCTGGAGGTTTGCTCTTGACTGACCAGAGCATCTCACCAGGGAGGTTAACTGTACTGTGCCTCTGAGGATGGCCAACAGTCAGTGATGGCACAAAGGGCCAGCCCCCTGGCCTCAAGACAGGCACAATTCTGAAGTGGGCTCATGAAGAAACTACCCCATCCCCCCAGTAGACAGAGCGGAGGTTAATCTCCACCTGAGACCTGATCTTCGCTGGGTTCCTTCCCCTCTTCTATCTTGCTCCTCTCACTCTCTAGTCGATATTTCCTGAAAACACCTCTCCAGTAAAGCACACACATCCAAATCCTATCCAAGGCTTTGCTTCTAGGAGCCCATCATAAGGCAGTAGGCCCCTGGCTTTTCCTCACGCAGCTGCACAGTTGCACTAAAAAGGAATTCCTGAGGTGGCCTTCTAGTACCTCTGTAAGTCCCCTCTCCTACTCCACCCTTACCTCTCTGCTTCATCCGAAACTGACCCCTCACTCTTTCCCCACCTCATGTCTTATTTTTGTTAGAAAAGCTTACTCCCCACTTACCCATTTCTTTCAAGATCTAACTCAAGTTTTACTTATTCCGAGGTTTCCCAGGCTAGACTCTACCCATGCCCCTTACGTGTGTATTTTTTAACCACTTAAGAGGTGTGCCAAAGCATATATCAATTTTTATTTTTCAAACAATTAGATCAGAACTTAATCATCCAAATAGATGTTGTCACTTTCAAAATACTCATCTTGAGGGATTAATCACTTCCTTCAACGCAACCACTGCCCATCATAATTTAGGGATTCCTCTTTGGGTTTTGCCCTCAGCGTATGCATCACCCACTGTTGAACACGGTAGCCTACAGCAATGTCTCAGAGGTTTTAGAACATCATTCAGAACCATGACTGGTGATTGCAGGTTACTGAGAGCACATACATAGATATTTTGTAATTCCACAATTTACACATCTCCAGCTGTCCCTTGTTGAGTGAAACCCTTTCTCTCATTATGCTGCTCGAAATCCAACCAATTCCAGTGATGGCAAATTGTTGCTCTGTGAAAGTGACTTTTCTTTCCTCTTTGAGACATTTGGATCCATGCCTAATGAGTAATGTAGGTACTGATTCATTCATTCAACAAATATTTGTTGAACACTTTCCACATGGCAAGCCCTGTGCTACAAGTGAGGCTGTAAAATCAAATAAAACATGGTTTTTACTCACATGAGGTTTAGAGTCTATCTGAGGAAAATAACAAGTCAGTTGACAATGTAGTATAGAGCAGCAAATGCTATAGAGAGATACATATGGGTCTACGGAAGAGAGAGGAGTAAAGGGAGGCTGGAGGAGCAGGGAAGCTTCCGGAGGTTATGTTTTAAAGGGCGATTCAGAGTTTTCTAGATAAAGAAGTTTGGCGGGGTCAATGAGGAGAGGGACTGCTGGTACGAAGGCATAGATAGAATTCTGAAGCAGAAAAATATTCAAGACACTTCCCGTGAAGGGTGGATTTGGCAGAATGAGCATAGACAAGAGAGGTGGTCAGGCTGCCGAGAGGCCAAGAAGGGTTTATCTCCAGAGCCACGGGAAAGCCACTGAGGGATCAGACTAGGATAAAAACCAACCAACAAACCAAATGCATGTGTGACTAACAACTAATGAGTCATTTTAATGTGTGTGCTCAGTACTTCTGCACATGTGTCATCCTGATGAATCCTTCAACAACTCTTTGAGAGACACATGACTATCCTCACTTTCCAGAGGAGGAAACAGAGACTGGGAAGTTTACTAACTTGCTCAAGATCACACAGGTTGTAAGTAGCAGAGTTGGGATTCAAATCCTCGACTCCAAAGCTCAATACGAGCCTCTAAAAGAGTCCGGCAAAGGATACGAACAAATACGTCGTGTTAAAGGAAAAACTTCAACCGCATTAAATTTAAAGGAGTTTAATTGAGCAATGAATGATTCGTGAATCTGGTAGCCCCCAGAATCAGAACCAATTCAGAGAGACTCCAGGGGTGCCTTGTAGTCAGAACAGAAATTTATAGACCAAAAAAAGGGAAGTGACATACAGAAATCAAAGGTGAGGTACAGAAATCAAAGGTGAGGTACAGAAATCAAAGGTGAGGTACAGAAACAATTGGATTGGTTACAGCTCCGCATTTGCCTTACTTGAACACAGTTTCAACACTCAGTGGTGTACGAGTGGTTGAAGTATGGCTTCGAAGATTGGCCAAGACTCAGCTATTGTTACAGGTGCATACTCCTAAGTTAGGTTTTCAATCTTGTCTACCTATTAATTTGGTTGCAGTCCATCCACAAGGACTCAAATATGGAATATATTCTCAGTCCATATTTAGTTTTCTTTAACAATCATTTAAAAGAGAACTTTAAATTCTACATAAATTTACAATGTTCAACTTAGGCACAAGTCAAAGCATTGGAAAGTAAAGCAGTAATACTGAGCCATCGTATACCCATTTAACTAACAGAAGACCTTAGTCATTATGTGCAATGCTGTCTCCTTTGCATTTCTCAACTGGTATTAATATATTGATGGTCATATTGTAAGTGGTCATACATCTTTTGGAAAACAATATAATAAGATATACCAAAAGTCAACCCTCTTTTAAAATGTCCATCCTCTTTTACCCACCTCTAGGAATGTATCCCTAGAAAATATTTCAAAAGGAGACAAAAAGTTTATCATTGCAACATAATCTTGAGTAGTACTAAACTGAAAACAATTTAAATGTAGAGTGGTAGTACAATGGTTTGGTAAATGATCATACAACAAATCAATGGAATATTGTGTAGTCATTTAATATGATCTTTATGAGGATTATGTAACACCATGGGAAAATATTTATAAGAAGTACACCGTCACGTGAAAAGATAGAATACAGTACACTATTGATATTCACAAGGTATATAGCCTAATATCTTTGCAAATTCCCAAATAAGTGGAAACCATTGTAGCATAGAATTTTCCCTTTAAAATGCAACAGCTGAAAATGTTAAGTAACCCCTCAAGACTCTTAAGGAGTCTATAAACTTAGGATTTGCTTATAAAGCTATAAAAATAAATTCTGCCAATAAAATAAATTCTAGAATGCATTATATTACATCATTAGGCTACTTAACTAAATTTACCTAAATCTGCAAAGAAACAACAACTTTATCACGTCATGAGGGTTCTTTGCAAGCTTCATATGAAAGCACAAAAGTTGTGTTGAAATGCTGGTCCCACCAATGGTGGGCTGGGCTTGTTTACTGACTGTGTGATTCTTACTTTCTTGCACACCAGCTTTTTTTGTGTGTATGTTTTGAGATGGAGGCTCGCACTGTCGCTCAGGCTGGAGTGCAATGGCATGATCTCGGTTAACTGCAACCTCCGCCTCCTGGGTTCAAGCAATTTTCCTGCCTCTGCCTCCCAAGTAGCTGTGATTACAGGTGCCCACCACCATGCCCAGCTAATTTTTTGTATTTTCACTATGTTGGCCAGGCTGGTCTCGAACTTCTGACCTCATGATTTGCCCCCCTCAGCCTCCCAAAGTGTTGGGATTACAGGTGTGAGCCACTGCACCCAGCCCATCAGCTTTAAAATCTAGCCATTTCCAAATCGAAGCTCTAAAATTACAAACCACTGTGATCTTTGAAGTCCTAGGCAAATAATTGAAATTGAGAATGTCAAGTTCAAGAAAGCTTACAATCTACTTCTATTCATAAGTACATATGCATTATGATTACAACAATGTGAAAATTTAGACATACAGCCAAAGCTGTCCAGAAATATAAAAAATAAAGACAATTGTACTTGCGTGAAAGAAATCTAGGTAGTAGTTTTCTTGTAAAACATTTCTAAGTATTATATATTTTTTCACAGTAAAATGCACACAAACAATTTATTACCCTGTTGTCATATGCTTGTAGGTTGAACCCCGCTGCCTTTAATCCATTGATATTTTATAGTTTGTAATGTATTTGCAGGGCTTTGGGGTTGCAATAAACGGGTAAAGCCTGGAGAATTAAGCAAGAACTGGCTATAGAAGTAACCACATTATACTTCATATCCATATCCCTTGACATTCAACCAGGGATGCCAAAATCAGTGGTATCTTTGTACCCACATACACTGGTAAGATGCACTAGTAGTTTGTTTTCAGTGTGGGACCAACGCTCATTCACTCAAATGACAAAACATGCCTATGATTTCTGTGACCTCACTGATTGATTCGACAGGAACTACAAGTTACATTCAGTGGTTTGATCCATGTGACACTAGGAGGTAGGAAAGAAGGGAGAGGCAGAAAGGACAGAAGGCGGGAAGGAATCATGTATTCATGCTAACATGCACTGCAAACCAGTTTTCTTTTTCTTGTTTTTCACAGATCCCAAAGTTGACTTCCAGATAACATTCTGTCACAAGCATGTGCACCAGAGATGGGGAGAACACACAGAATGGGTGAGAGTAGCTCAGCCCACACATTAGTATGCAAAATAGTCAGAGGCAGTGTCTGATACTGTTCCAGGGGAGACTCAGTCATACAGGGACATTTAACTGAGAAAATGAATTATATTTTTCAGCTTGGGCTGCCATTACAAAATACCATGGAATGGGTGGCTTAAACAACAGAAATGTATTTTCTCAAAATTCTGGGGGCTAGAAGTCCAAGATCAAGTTGCTAGCATGGTCAGGTCCTGGTGAGGGCTCCCTTCCTGGCTTGCAGACTGCCGCCTTCTCACTCTGTCCTCACATGGGGAAAAGAGAGAGAGCAAGCTCTCTGGTATCTCTTCCTCTGAGCACACACATCCAACCGGATCAGGGTGCCACCCCTAGAACTTCATTTAACCTTAGTTACTTTCTTAGAGGCCCCATGTCCAAATACAGCTACACTGGGAATTAAAGCTTCAACATGAATTTGGCAGGGACACAAACATTCAGTCCATAACATGTATGCTTTCTGTTTTTGCAGGAAGAACCACAACTGTTTAGGTGCATGAATTCTACAATTTGTAAAAACTCATTGTTTTTTCACCTAGTATATGTAAGAACTGAATAATAACACAGAGAAAGAAACTCTAGCATTAAAGAATAAACCAGAAATCTCCCTAAAGGAACACAAGTAACAAAGCCTGACAGGGGTGGGAAACAGCAGAAATTACCATATTTTGCTTGGATCTTGAAAATTGTGAATTCTCAGTGAAGTCCAATTTTCACTTCTTAATAATGGAGCTCTATAACATCTTAAAACTCTGGGTTTATGTATTTTTATTATCAACTCTATAAATTCAATAAAGAAGTGGAGTAAAAGCTCAGGACAAGAAGAAGGAAGAGAAGAACAGTTAAAAATGTGGGAAATATTAGCACTTCATTCTTCACCAAGTTGTCACTCTATCACTGCAAGTGTGAGGATTGGTGAAAAGTATTAAGCAGACTAAGATTGCACCCCAGAGAGCCCAGGCTTATACAACCAGCACACTTCCCCCACTAACTGACATACTCAACTATAACTACTGAATGTTGCCCATTGGCCAGCAACATCCAACCCTTATCCCACTACATCCTCAGATCTGCCACCTTACAGATGAAGAAATGGAAATGTAAACAAGTTAGGTGACTAAGAACAGAGTGTAATGAGCATCGTGGTTGACTCCCTGCCATTCATGCACATCACGCTAATATAAAGTAATCAGGCTACATGGTCCCAGGTGAAGAATGAGTTCAAGAATATTCCTGGGACATATTTCTGCTGGAAGTTTCCCAGGGAAAGTTTCCCTTTCCTGAGAGCAGGCTCCCCAGTCAGAGATCTCTCTCTTCTTGTCTAGCAACAACGTGAATGCATTCTGCTCCCCAGGAGAATAACACCAAGGATGGCAAACGGGCAAGGGGGAAAGATGGCAAGGGTCCTTGATGACACCACTGAGCTGCCAACCCCACCAACCCACAGCCAGCCCAACTTCTGGACTTCGTGTTATGAGATAATAAATTTCCCAAGCTTCTGTGCTGGGATGAGTCAGGTTCTCTTTCATTTTCACCAAAAGCATCTTGGCTGATACAAAAAGCCAGAATCCAAACCCAGGTCTGTGTGATTACCAAGAACCTACTCATTCCAAGAGTTTTCTAGTATGTCTCTGGTATGCATAAAGTCCCAAAGGGTTTCCAGGTCAACAGCTGCAGTGGTCCTGCAGTCAGACAGACTTGGACTAAATTCCAGATCTGCCACTAATTAGCTGGGTGATTGTGGGCAAATTACCTCTCCTTTTTATGCCTGTTACCTCATCTGAAAAATGGGGATAATCATTGCACCTGCCACAAAGAGCTATTTTTTTTTTTTTTTGAGACGGAGTCTTGAAGAGCTATTTTAAGACCAAAGGAAATTTCCACACATTCGGTGCTCACTGATCATTAGTTTTCATGAGCAGGGGAACTGAATGACTTTTGGTGGCTAGATTCTTTTGATCAGAATCTTTGTAATGTTTTGAATAGAGTTAACATGTACTTTCTCCAGACATATCACATCTATGCCAAAATAAAAATACAATGTGACCAGGCGCGGTGGCTCACGCCTGTAATCCCAGCACTTTGGGAGGCTGAGGTGGGTGGATCACCTGAGGTCAGGAGTTCGAGACCAGCCTGGCCAACATGGTGAAACCCCGTCTCTATTAAAAATACAAAAATTTGTTGGACATGGTGGCACACACCTGTAATCCCAGCTACTCAGGAGGCTGAGGCAGGAGAATCACTTGAACCTGGGAGGCGGAGGTTGCAGTGAGCCGAGACTGTGCTATTGCACTCCAGCTGGGCAACAGAGCAAGGCTCCATCTCAAAAAAAAAAAAATGTTTTCTTAATGTTTGGCCTTGTCTGAGCTTTTGGCTTTTTAATTAGAAAATGCCTCATTCTTGGCTGGGCGTGGTGGCTCACACCTGTAATCCCAGCACTTTGGGAGGCCGAGGCGGGCGGATCACGAGGTCAGGAGATCGAGACCATCCTGGCTAACACGGTGAAACACCATCTCTCTAAAAATACAAAAAATTAGCCGGGCAAGGTGGCGGGCGCCTGTAGTCCCAGCTACTCGGGAGGCTGAGGCAGGAGAATGGCGTGAACCCCGCAGGGCAGAGCCTGCAATGAGCCAAAATCGTGCCACTGCACTCCAGCCTGGGTGACAGAGTGAGACTCCGTCTCAAAAAAAAAAAAAAAGAAAATGCCTCATTCTTTATTGAAAGAACATATCATTCAAAAAAATACTTGAAATGTCACCCATAGTATCATGCTACCTAAACAATTTTTGTTTTTTGATATTACCTCTGGCATGTAATATGCACATACCTACAATTATAGTGAACACACTATTTTGTTTCCTATTATTTTCACTTAAATTATAGCATATATTGACATGTTCTTTATAATTATTTGCCTTAATAGCTTTATAAGATTGATATAATTTACTATAATTTACTCCCCTAGGATTAATATTTTTGTCATAAATTGCTTTCTTATTTTTTATCTTAGAGATGATGCAGCAGTGATCATTTCTGCTTATATGTTTTGTTTTCTGTGCATTATTTCCCTAAGAGAAAATTCCTAGGCATGGAATTCTGGGTCTAGGGCTATAAATTGTCTTAGTGCCTCCTGCTACATAATTCTCTCCAAAAGGAATGTTCCAGTTTGTCATGTGAACTTAATCTTAACTACTCAAGACTGAAATTGAGTTCCTCTAAGCAGTTACTTGGTTTGAAATATCACATGAGCCTTTATACTTTGGGGAAATCAATATTTTGATTGCCTTGCCATGGGTTTCAACTTTATAAGTGAAATTCTGCTTTCTTCACTTGAGGGACTAAAAGTTCCCTCTTGAACCAATCAGTCTTATTTTTCAAAGGCTGTGAACTTTTAAAAGTCTGCCTGGTTTTATCTCCCTATTTTTCTTCATGACTCTGACTTAATTATCACAGACCCCCAAGGATGCCGAAATGCCTCAAGGACACCATTTTAAATGGATGATCAAATCCAACTTCCTACTTCTCTGTGAGAGGCACATTTCTAATCTGGGAGTGAGTAGTACAAGCACTCTGTCCAGATGGAGTAACACCGGTTTCCTATAGCAAAAGCCTAGGTCCTTGGAAAACCACTGACTGCTTCATGAATTCCTCAGACATTAATTGGTGAAGTAACTAAGAAAAATGCACCCCACACAAAGTTTATTGTGGACTCCTCCTCATTCTCCCATGCAGCAAAAACAACTAAGCTTCTTTTCCCTTTGAGCAGGACAATGGGTTTGGCTGTGCCAGGATGAGTCTCCCAGGAGTAGAGAAAGCCTAAGTATTTTTCTCTGGTGCTAAATTTACCTGACTCCAGGACAGGTGCCTCCAAGTCATAGGCAAGGGAGTTAACACACTTGGATGCTCCTAAAGGGACTGGATGCTCCTAAAGGGACTTTGTCCAGCCTGCTGTGAGGTCATTCCACCTTCTCATGTTTCTAACATGACCATAAACTCAAATCTAAATGCAAACATTAAAATGCAAGGCTAGGTCTAGGGTAGTCATTCAGGTGATGTGGAGCAGGCTTATGTTTTTCTCCCCCTCCAGATTATCATAGACGTGGGAACACAACATTTAAACACCCTGGTAGAATTTCAAAAGTATGTCTAGAGATCCTAATGGAGTCACAAACCCCAGATTGTGACACACCTTAGTTCAAGGGTCTAGAAACTTTTTCTGGAAAAGGTCAGATAGTAAATAATTTAGACTTTGGGGGCCATATGGTCTTTGTTCTAACCAATTCTACCAGCATGAAAGCAGCCATAGGCATTCTGTAAGCAAATGGGGCACAGAATTTTTTATTTCTTGTAGAGACAGGGTCTTGCTCTGTTGTCCAGCCATGTTCCAATAAAACCTTATTAACAAACACAAGCACTGGATTTGGCCTGAAGGCCAGTTTTCCAATCCCTACTCTACTTACTGTGTGAATGATAAGATGGGAAGACCTCCTGACTATCAGCTCTGTATTCTTCCAATTTTGAGTTTGTGTTTGCAAGTTTGTGTTTGGTTCATACCTTCAATGTATGTCTTTATCATGGGATTTAGGAAGTGGACGTTCATTCAACCAAACATATAAGATTTTTTGTTGCCTACAGTTCTGCTCTTAATTAGCCCTATCTCCATTAAGTATGACTCGAGACTACATTTCTTGAAAACGTAGATGAAATTGGTTAAGAATATTAAAAATTGGAAAGAGGCAGGCAATACAAACCAATTTTCAAGAATTTGTGATGAGCAATTGAATCCAGCCTTTTCTTTGAGATGTGAGCAGACTCTGTTTTGAATGGCTTCTCTGGGGATAAGCAGACTTGAAGGCAGGCAAGCTGTCTGATGCAGCAGAGAGGTTGTGATGTTAAGAGATAATTATTGGTGCCACCAATATCTGGCTGTGTGACCTTTCCTTGCACAAGTTATTTAATTTCCCTGGGACTTGGTTTCCCCTTATATAAAGTAAAGGATTTGGATTAGATGAATTGGATTAGATGAGTCCTAAATCTGCTCAAGCTTTGAATATTTAAAATTTTGTGTCAAGCAATCTATGCTGAGAGCTTTACAACATATCAGAAAGCAAGCGATTTAGAGAGAGTTCTGCCTCTTGCGAGCTCAAATGCACATCCTATGAAGGCTTCTCACTTTGGTTTTCCCTAAAACCAGGACATTTTAGTCATCTTAGGAATCTCAATTATTATGAAAAGTTTCCTGACTTAACAGGGACAGATTTTCATAAACATAGAAGGGTGGAGGTGTTAGAAAACTTTACTAACAGAAGGTACTTCAAATGGAGAAATATAGTGGGTGTTTTAGTCAAGGTTATCCAGGAAAACAGAACCAATAGAATATATATAGAGAGATATATATAAGAGGAGATGTAGAAATTGGTTCATGCAATTATGGAGGCCAAGAAGCTCCGTGATCTACCGCTGCAAGCTGAAGACCAGGAAAGCTGGTGGCATAACTCAGTCAGAAGGCCTGAGAGTAGGGGGCGAGGAGGTGAGAAAAAGGATGGTAATAGTGTCAGTCCCTGTCTGAGTCCAAAAGATGGATATCTCAGCTCAAGCAGAGAGAGCAAATTGGCCCCTTTTTCACCTTTTTGTTCTATTCAGGCCCCCAAATAATTGGAAAACGCCCAGGCATGGTGGAGGGCCATCTGCTTTATTTTGTTCACCAAGTCAAATGCTAATTTCTTCCCAAAGTACCCTCACCGACTCACCAGAAATAATGTTTTACCAGCTATCTGGGCATCCCTTAGCCCAGTCAAGTTAACACATAAAATTAATCATCATGGTGGAAGAATGGAGGCATCACCCTACAGCCATAGTTCTGAATCCTGTTTTGGTTGGTACCAGTCTCCAACGGTTCATTAACAGTAAATACTACAGCAAATATACAATGAAGATTTTTTCATTAAATGTTTAAATTTTAGCATGGCATTTGATTTATACCTTTCAATTGATTGGTCCTTCACAACCATGGATCCATGGTTTAAAATGAGGTCAGGTTAAAATGGAAGAATAGTGACTATGGTAAACACAATGACTCAGACTAATCAAAGGATTCATATTGACAAGTGGGCTATAAAAATGTAGATACATCGGCCTACCATTTAGCCCAATATTAGCAATTTAGTTTCAGCAAAACATCACCTAACACATGAAATCAGTGTTGTTAACTTGAATGTTATTGTTGGTGTTGTCTTGTTTGTATTTAATTAGTGCATTTTTAATGGTTCTATAATAAACATAACCATAAGAAATGTATGGCTACTTTCATATTTGTGCATTTTTATGTAATGCTATAATAAAAATAATTTAAATCAAAACTTGGGATCTCCAAGAATTTTTTTCAAAGATATTCATCACTCAGGTTCTCCAAACATCACAGTAAATGAATGTGAAGTTTATTTCTTCATATATCAGATGGAGATGATAATTGTTTATTTCACAAGGCTATTAAGAAGATGAAATGTGATAACAGTTGAAAGAGATCTGGAAAGCATAATTTGTTACATAAAATCAAGGAAGTAAAACAGTATTTACTATAAAACAAGCACAAGTAAAAAAACAAAACAGCTAGCCAGTATCTACCTCCCAGCCTGTGTGTTCAGGCCTCTTGGCAGAAATGTTCTTACAGGTAAAGAGTAATGACTCATAACCTAGATGTGTTCCTTGGGGATTCCCATACACGAGGCAGAATTTAACCTGCCTCATTGCATTACTCTCTCTGTAAACACATAGAAACAAGTTTACTCAGGGCTTCGCTCAGCTATTTGGGAAAAAACCAGGTCCAGGGTAAATGCAACTGCCCACTCATGAAACTGAAGCTTCCCAGAACTGTTTACAAGCACCTGATTACAGAAGAAAGCTTGAAATCTAAGCTGAAAAGCCTTTTGACAAAGGCAGGGAGGCAAGATTTTCTACAGCGTGGTCTTTAGCACCAAGGGGTCCAAATGGTCTGCATTTCCTAAAGCACTGCAAGCCAGTCGGGACTCAGGGAGGTGAATGCATGCGGGGCCTGCAAGGCAGGCTTCTAGACAGCTCAAAGCCTGAAGGACAGTGAGGGGGAGCAAGGGAATACCAAGACGTATCAGGATTTCTGCATAAAGCTACTCACTAATACCCAGGTATTGGTATTTACTAAAGAGAGGGTGGGTCACTTCCACCAATTAAAATAAAATTTGGGTAAGCCAAACATTACCCAGCAATTGCAGAAATTTAAAATGTGATATCTAGCACGAGATTTGCCACTCTTTACTCAAGGTGAGTCAATTCTTATTTCTTGGGTATCCAGAGAATGCCTAGGTACTTATTCCTGGCTAATAAAAGTTCTTAAAGCCCCCAAGAATTCTTCTGAATTTTACAATAAGGTTGAATTATGATCTTTAATTTAAGACAGATATCTGAATTATACTAAGGGCTTTTCTAAAAATCACTGAGTAAAACTAGTATTTACAATTACTGGTTCCTTCAGTCTTCTCAAATGTATGACAAATTGCTCTAAGCAAGTGGATTGCCACATTGTGTCAGGAGCTACCTGCACTCCCTCTTCCCTCTTTACAAGCTGCGTGGTGAGTGATCCAGCTCCACAACCCCATCTTATTGCCTGCTTTCCTAAACCACTCCTGGTACCAACTCCTGCAGTTCAGTGGTGATTCTGGATTCTCCAGAAGCAAGTTCTGAGATAGAATTTGATGTACAGAGTACTTATTAGAGATCAACAGCTGTGGAAGAGATGGGGAGGAGGATTTTCCAGAGGGGAAAACAAACCAATGCTGGCACAGCAAAATCTTGGCCAGCCCCACAAGGAGCTCGCTGTGGAGGGCAAATAACCCATCAAGGTTGTCTCACATGGGGCTGAAATGGCTAGGCTTGCATACTCACCTCAATCAGTCACTGGATGTGGGCTGCTGTCAGAGGAAGCAGCTTTCTGTAGCTCAGGCAAACCCTAAAGGAGTTGACAGCTTGAAGATACATGCTGATGACAAGGGCAACAAGCCATTCCTTGAAGGAGGCTCTGAGCAATGCAATTTTGTATTCACCACAGTCCACCTCTTGCATTGCTCTGATCCACTATAGCATATCCATTTGGGGGACAACCACTTTAGGATTCATTCTAGTGGAATGAACTGTAGCCCCCAACGCTGCACCTGTTATCAAGAACACAGCAATAAGCAGCATTTCCTTTTACTGCTCCCAGTGACTTCCCTGGTGTCATGAACCCAACTCTCTTTTCTGAAGAATTTGAGTCTCTGGCCACCATGACTTTCTCAGGCCAGAGTTGTAGCACTTTTTTATTTACCATCACAGTGGAGCAAGGGAATCTCAAGACGTACCCAAGTATATCATCTGCAGGCCACTCATCTCCCTCCTGGCTCCATTGGGTAATGGGGTCCCTACTTTCCCTGCCGAGATGGTGACTCCTGTTCTGCTGGTACCTAGATACCAAGAGTCCAAAATTCCCAGTTGGCAGCCATAGCTTTATATTTAATGGGATTCTTATGTGTCCTCTTTTGGAGACCATAACCTCTAACCCTGAAGAACTCAGATTTGTGGGAATGGGATGGAAAAATTTCCATCTCCCAACAGTGGGCTATTGGGAGCAATGGTAAATGTCACTATTATGTTTCTACCTCTTTGTTCACAGACCCGTGTATTCTTCCCATTGTGGACACAGCATTACATAAAATCTTTGATTCAATGTGTATCCTGGAGGATGGAGCCTCGTCTTTGTAGATTATCATCTTTGATCTGGCTCTATAACTCTGCCTGCAACAGACCATCCAAAAGGTCTATCAGGCTAGCAGCTTCTGAGTGGCATTGTATATAGTATAACCAGTGGGTCCTATATTCACAGGGCCCTCTCTCACATGTCCTTGCTAAGAAAAGGATTTCTGGTCAGTTGCCATATTGTATGGGATTCAATGTTGGTGGTTCAAAAACTCTGTTAAGTCCTCAGATAGTAGTGCCGGCTGAGGAACTGTGGTCAACAAAAAGAAAACCTATACTTAGAATATGTAACTCCTATTAGAACAAATATTTGACTCTTCCAGGAGCCCAATGTAAGCAAGTTGCCACCAAGTGGCTGGCTCCATATTGAGGGGCCAGAGTTCATCTCCATTGCTGGCAAGCTAATATTTGGAAGCAGCAGTAACTAAATCAGCCTTAGTAAATGGAAGCCCATTCTGCTGAGCCAATATGAACCCTCCATCTTTTCCACCACGGCTACTCCATTCATATCCATCAGGCCAGCACTGGGATCACCGATGATCAAATTGGGCTGATGATGACTGGCTGTGCCATTCTGTCCACTTGGTTTCTTAGTGCCTCTTCTGTGGTTCTCAGGAGGGCTCTCGAACATGATACAAACATCTTCATACTTTGATCTCACACAGTTACGTCTTCCATAAAAAGGTCTCTACTCCAGACATTATTCTAATCTTTCTCTTTCCAAGCTTGACCAGCCATCCAGTCTATTCACCACTGCCCAGAAGTTTATATATATATATATATATATATATTTATATTTATTCTAACACCTGGCCACTTCTCTTTCCACATCAAGTGGATGGCCAGTGCACCACCTGAAACCCCACACATTGGGAGGATTCTTCCCTAGTAGCCATCTTTCAAGACCACTTCCAAGTAGGCCAAAATGCCAGTGTCATCCATTTCCAGTTGACAAGCACCCACTTAGTTGACCTAGCTGTAAACCATTGTTGAATTTTTCCTGCTCTGACAACCAATGGTAAAGGATTCCCCATAAGGTTTTTGCTAACACATGTAAAGGACCTGATCATATATGATCAATTTAGGAGTTAGATATGTAGTCATGATAAAGTCACTTTTCCATCTTGTGCCTTTATTTTGGATCTGTATTTAAAAGGTGCTGGAAGAGTCCTCTCTGCTTCATATTCTTCAAGAAGGCATGAGGATTAAGATCATATCTGTGAAGGGTTTGTGACCTTGGAAGGAAGAACCTCGCAGAGAGTCATCATCATTGTTAAAGTTGGGTTTGGCAAGGCCTGCTGAGATTTCCTTTTAGTGTTTAAACAAGGAATGGGTGAGGTTCTTAAAAAGAGAAAGAGAGAGAGAAGCCAAGTCAGGATACAAGGATGTGTCCAGACAGTGCCTGGTTTGCATCAATAAACAAATGCCAAGGTGGTGACTAGATATCCTGGTGCTGGTAGGCAGCACTTCAGTGATGTCTGCTGGTGGGGTTGCTGCTGGCTGACTCTGTTCATCCTTGAAGTCAGTAGGATTCCCATGGAGATCTATATATAATAGCTTTGTGTGTGTGTGTGTGTGTGTGCACGTGCATGCGCATGTCTTTGGGGGACAGAAGAAAGGACAAAGGAGAACCCATTTTCCCTACTTCTCTTTCATGCATTTGATGGTCTATCCCACTCCAGTTGGTAAAAGTGTAATAACCACCCATTACGAGAACTGTTTTAACTTCTACCCATTGTTTTAAGACTTTGTGCTGAGTGCTCTCAGGCAGCAAAAGGCTACACTACATGGGCCTGGCTTTGAGGGGACTTCAAACAAGCCCGTGCAGAAAAGCAAAATGCCTCCCACTAGGTCTCACTTCTCCAACACTCATTGCACAGGAATCACCTGGGATCCTGTGAAAATGCAGACTCTGACTTAGGAGGCCTGAGTGGGGCCTGAGCCCTGTGTTTCTAACAGAACCCCAGGCAGCAGGATGCTGTAGTCCGCAGACCCCACTGTGAGCAGCGATGAGCCCAGGCTGAGGGGAGAAAGGGTCTTGGAAGTCAGGAGCCCAGGAGGCTGCTCTGGAGTGGCAAGCGTGGGGTGCACGGTAAGGTAGGTCAAGGGCTCAACCCTCAGATGGGGCGGACATGCTTGTAAAAGGGCACATATTGAGCAAAGGCTCAGAGAAGGGGATGCCAAGAGATTCCGGGTGTAGCTTCTGGGTCCTGGCTCCCTTGGCAAGTCCTGCAGCAGGAGAAAGGGGGGATGTTGAGAAAGGGCTGTCAGGCCTGGAAAGGGGGTGGTCTGGAGCACCGGAGGGGGGCGACTCGGTCCTTTTGCTAAGGGGAAGCCATGGAGGTTTCTTCTCTTTAGTGTTGCTGTTATTGGTACTGGTAAAAGTAGAGTTAGCTGGTCATGTTGAGTGGGCACTTTCAAGCAGGAAAAATGGAAAAGGAGACCTGTTAAATATCGTGAAGAAAGTGGCTGACAGAGAGGATGAAGGGCCCTTTGACAGAAATATGATATCATGAGTTATTTAGGGTAGGAGCGGTCGGCAATAAAAGGGGCTGAATCCATATGAAATTTAAAGTAGTTTTTTCTAGTTCTGTGAAGAAAGTCAATGGTAGCTTGATGGGAATAGCACTGAATCTATAAATTACTTTGGGCAATATGGCCATTTTCATGATACTGATTCTTCCTATCCATAAGCATGGAATGTTTTTCCATTTGTTCGCGTCCTCTCTTATTTCCTTGAGCAGTGATTTGTAGTTCTCATTGAAGAGGTCCTTCATGTCCTTTGTAAGTTGTATTCCTAGGTATTTTATTTTCTTTGTAGCAATTGTGATGGGAGTTCACTCATGATTTGGCTTGCTGTTTGTCTATTATTGCTGTATAAGAATGCTTGTGATTTTTGCACATTGATGTATAGCCAAGACAATCCTAAGCAAAAAGAACAAAGCTGGAGGCATCAAGCTACCTGACTTCAAACTATACTACAAGGCTACAGTAACTAATACAGCATGGTACTGGTACCAAAACAGATATACAGACCAAGGGAACAGAACAGAGGACTCAGAAATAACACCACACATCTGCAACCATCTGATCTTTGATAAAACTAACAAAAACAAGCAATGGGGAAAGGATTCCCTATTTAATAAATGGTGCTGGGAAAACTGGCTAGCCATATGCAGAAAACTGAAACTGGACCCCTTCCTTACACTTTACACAAAAATTAACTCAGGATGGATTAAAGACTTAAACATAAAACCTAGAACCATAAAAACCCTAGAGGAAAACCTAGGCAAAACCATTCAGGACATAGACATGGGCAAAGACTTCATGACTAAACACCAAAAGCAATGGCAGCAAAAGCCAAAATTGACAAATGGGATCTAATTAAACTAACAAGCTTCTGCACAACAAAAGAAACTATCATCAGAGTGAAGAGGCAACCTACAGAATGGGAGAAAATTTTTGCAATCTACCCATCTGACAAAGGGCTAATATCCAGAATCTAACAAATTTACAAGAAAAAAACAAACAGCCCCATCACAAAGTGGGCAAAGGATATGAACAGACACTTCTCAAAAGCAGACATTTATGTGGCCAACACACATGTGAAAAGAAGTTCATCATCACTGGTCATTAGAGAAATGCAAATCAAAACCACAGTGAGATACCATCTCACGCCAGTTAGAATGGTGATCATTAAAAAGTCAGGAAACAACAGATGCTGGAGAGGATGTGGAGAAATAGGAATGCTTTTATATTGTTAGTGGGAGTATAAATTAGCTCAACCATTGTGGAGGACAGTGTGGCGATTCCTCAAGGATCTAGAACCAGAAATACCATTTGACCCAGCGATCCCATTACTGGATATACACCCAAAGGATTATAAATCATTCTACTATAAAGATACATGCACATGTATGTTTATTGCAGCACTATTCACAATAGCAAAGTCTTGGAACCAAACTAAATGCCCATCAATGATAGACTGGATAAAGAAAATCTGGCATATATACACCGTGGAATACTATACAGCAATAAAAAAGAATGAGTTCATGTCCTTTGCAGGGACATTGATGAAGCTGGAAATCATCATTCTCAGCAAACTAACACAGGAATAGAAAACCAAACACTGCATGTTCACTCATAAGTGGGAGTTGAATAGTGAGAACACATGGACACAGGGAAGGGAACATCACACACTAGGGCCTGTCGAGGGGTGGGGGGCTAGGGGAGGGAGAGCATTAGGACAAATACCTAATGCATGTGGGGCTTAAAACCTAGATGATGGGTTGATGGGTGCAGTAAACCACCATGGTGCATGTATACCTATGTAACAAACCTACACGTTCTGCACATGTATCCCAGAACTTAAAGTATAATTAAAAAAAAAAAAAAGCAGGGGGGCAGGGCTGAAAACTGTGCTATGAAGTACTTTTCCTCCTCCGTTGAGAATACATATTTTTAAATCCAGAACTCACATATTCCATAATGGTGAAAGGAAACAGGTCTGCCCCGCACCCTCCGCCTGAGTTGGTGCATCAGGGAGTAAGAGAATGTTAAGGCTGAGGGCACTGCCACCAGGGATGAGCCAACCCACACCTTCAGTTCATGGATGGAGAGCAGGGGCCCCAGGAAGCAGAAGAGACTTTGCTCAGGCCATAGCACATGGTGACGGTGAGGTGAGGATGAGCTTTGGGGTCTTTCAACGTTCAGTCCAGGAGCCTAACTCTTCTTTTTCCCTTGTCGATATTTTCAAGTCACCAATCATTCGGAGATTGTTTGTGTTTTCTCTGAAGACCTCCTCTTGGCAGACCACCTGCTTGCCCATCTCCGTCTGGGAGGCTGCGGGGCTGTGGCCCTCGGAGAAAGCTCCTGGTGTTCTGCTGTCTTCTGCCCCCAAGGCCTCCAGTGCAGTGGCCCCACTCCTGCCACAAGCAGCACACTTGCCCTGGTTTCCCTGCAGGTCGGGGGAAGACTATCAAGGCTGGTGCGCAGCCCAGATCCACCCTTGCTGGCTGGACCTGCGTTCCCTAGAGCTGCTGGTAGAACTGTCCCCCTGCAGCCTGCTGTGTGGGCTGCTCCGGCTGTGCTCTTCCACCATGGAAGGGTCCCAGCCTCATGAGAGGCTGCCACCAATTTTCCCTCACTGTGGGCTACTGGGGGATTTCCCCAAACAGGTGCCTTGGGTCAGTGTCTGCTGTAAGAAGCAAGGCTCCTTCTCATATTTCCATCCCTGTGGCCATGGCCCATGACTTTATCACTACTGTGTATTTAGCACCTACATATAGGATAACCAACTTGTACCAGGTTGCCTGGACTGGCCTGGTTTTACAACTGCAAATTCCAGCATCCCGGGAGCTCCTCAGACCCAGCCAAACCAGATTTGTTGGTCACCCTACTTACATGCTTTATAGACAATTTCAGGTCCTTTACATGCATATTCACAAATTCTCACAACCTGTGAGGCAGGTACTAATATTGTTCTTATTTAACAAATGAGAAAAAATGATGCATGTGGAGGTTAAGTAACATTGAAGTTCATACAACTTGTGTCAAGGTCATTGTTCAAACCTCAAATCCAACCTCTTAATCGCTGCTCCAAAAGGTGTACAAGCTGGGCCTTCTGGCTTCTTGAGGCTTGTAGCCATCGGAACACCCTCCCCGATTTAGGATCCAACGCCAGGATCCTCCATATCCCCTTGATTGGAATCACAAGCCTTCCCAGGGAGGTGAGAGTGCAGAGCTTCCCAAAGACTGTGGGCAAAGCCTGACCCTTCTACTATGAAACAGAGCTTATGCCCCACTGTAGAGATGCTCTCCCCTTGGGCTTCTACTCCAAAAACTTAAACCTAACCATTATGTCATCCTTTTCTTCAGTGAAATTCTAGTTCTGAAAACCCAGTTTCCCGCACTCTCCTCTAAGCGTCCATTCCCAGGGCAGCCCCGGCCCCTTTCTTCTTACCCTTGGGTCAAAGAGAGTAAAAGGAGACTGAGTGGGGTGTGAGAAGTGCTATTTTCCCTGCGGGTAATGGGAAAAAAACAAAAAGCCACAGACACAGAGTCTCAGAAGTGACCATATAGAAGAAGCTGTCTTATTAGGAAGGATGTCGCATTCAGTTTAGCATTAAAATAATATGGCATCAGAATCTGCATTTGAATAGTTCTCTACCATCTTCTAAATGTCTTTCTAGAGCTTTATTATCTCATTGAGTCCTCCCGATAGCCTTTTGGGGTAAATGTCATTATTTTGCCTATTTTTCAGAAAAAGAAACTGAGGTTTCAGTTGTATTGAGGTTTTCAGAGTGGTTGAGTCACTTTTCCACAGCCCGTGTGTAAAGGGAGTCTGGATAGAGATTTTGAAATCTTCTGGTAATAGATAGTACCCTAGAGAGAAATCTCCTCTCCCGTCACCCATCACCACCCCCTTAGAGGGCTGGGGTCTCATTGGTGGCCTCCCCGTGGGAGGAGATGACGTGGTACCTCTGTCACCCTATCAGTGCCTGGAAGAGTACCCTAGTGAATGGAAAATAGTACTCATGCTACGGAAACTCAGCTTCACCCAGAGTTTACCTCTACATCTCTCCTGTATATTTTCAGGAACTTACTTGGGGTTTCACAGACAGGATTTACAGTCAAGACCACCTGGGGTGGTCCCTGAAGGAGGAAAGGCTTTCCTGGATTAAAAGAGAGAATGCTCTCAAATCCCACCCCAGTGGCACACCTCATGGCAGGTGGAAGTGAGACAAGCTCTTCTCACTACGGCTTCCCTCCACCACCTCCTTTGTCAGAAGCTAAACAAGCCCTTCCAGCAAACGTTCTGGCTCTCAGAGGTTCTCGGCAGTTCCGCAGATATCCTGGGCTGGGATCCAACAGGGGCCTGCTTAGTCATAGCCACAGGAGCCTTGGAACATAGCCCCCTTTTCAAAAAAGAACCTCCTAAGTCTCCGGGGGGGTCTCAGTTTCCACAGATGTAGCTCAGCCCTTTGCCTTTCGGGTTTCATTACTGGCCTGTTAAAGTGCAAATTCCCCTAGGAGGAGTCTATTTAAAGCTCTTACCAGCCTTTTCACTTTAAGATAAATACAACACATTTCAGTCTTTCCTGAGGGTCTGATGGGAAAATGAGAGGAGTCTGGACTGTGTACCTTCCCTACCAAAAGACAAATGAGTCTGGGAAGGGACAGTGGAGAGGAGTAAAAGGGAACTGAGCCTCCCACATGTTGAGGTTGCATCCTGGCTGCTGTGTGCGGCAGGTCTGCAGAGATCTCCAGGGGGATGGTCCAGTCAGGATTTTTGGTTTGCAAACAACAGAAAAGTCACTGATCTAAACTAAGCAGAAATGGGGCTTGTTAGAAGGCTACTGGAGAGAAGACTAGAGAACAGTTAGTCTGGGAAGCTGGGCACACAGCCAAGAACCCACCAAGGGGATGATCCAATTAGGAGCCAGCTCTGCAGTCACAGGAGGCCCCATGCCTCTGAACACAGCCCTCCCTGCTGCTGCTGCTGCTGCTGCTGCCTCCAGCCAGGACATAGTGCAGCGGAGAATTACCCCAAAAGAGGAAGGCCGGCGAGTGACAGGCAGCTCCCACCCGTCTCACTCCCCACCTACTCCCTGCAAATGTCCCCTGCAGACAAGATACAGAGAGAAACGTCTGTCCTTAGCTCTAACAGAAGAAGCCTCACTGAATAAACGCTTTGCTTTCCTACCAGATCAGATGGATTCTATTATATAATATACCATCTCTATAAGACCATAGAGATGGTAGAGATTTTGTATCAGGCCAATTTGAGCTCAAATCCTGTCTAAGCCACTTACTGACTGTTTGATCTTGGATAAATGATTTAACTAATCTAGCCCTCAGTTTTCTCATCCATTACGTGGGCCATCCATATGTAGGTATGTCAAATCTCACAAAGTAGTTTGGAGATGTTTTTAAGGAAATAGAAATATCAAACAGCTGGCCCAGAGCAGGATTTTAATAAATGTGCTTTGCTTTCTCCTCCTTCTACCAAGTTTCCAAGTCATCAGTGGCCCATTATCTCCAACTTGGGGCACAGTGAGCACTGGGCTTGGCGGTGGCAGGCGTGTCTTTGTTGAGTGGAGGAAGATATACTGAGCCCACATCTGCAATTTCTACAGCAGCAGGAGCCTGGTATGTTAGATTTGGACCCAAATAGCACACAGGTAGGCCATATAACAACCTGACACACACATTGCCCAGCAGCCTGTGTGCTCTTGCCTAACTCTGCCCATCCCCCCTAGCAGCTCCAACAGCTGAGGCACCCTGGTCCAAGTTCATGGCTCTGCAGAGCTGACCATATAAACCTGACCACAGAAAGGCAAAAAGCAGAAACAAAGAAGAACAAAGGACTTTTCCAGTCCAGTATTCATAACCATTTAGACCAAAGATGACATTTATATATTCTTAATTCAGAGAATATATTCTCTTCCCAAAGGAAAGAAATAGGGGGGTGCCTAGAGAAAACAGGAGGTGCCCTTTCACAGTCTCTTTACAGAATTAGAATCTGAGCACAGCACAAGCAAATACAACCTCAAGTAAGCCCCCTCAAAGTCCTTCCTAGCTGGAACAAGTTTGGAGAGCAAGCTGTCCAAAACCGTCATCTTATACTTAGAGTTGAAAATGTGGTCATTGAATTCCAGTACCAAGTTAGGTGAAATATTTACACATCTGCAGTTTTTAACAACCATTCTGGCTTCAAATATTCTGTGTAGTTGCTTCCACAAACATTTACCCCGGTTATAAATTTGAATTTGGAAAATGTAGCCTGGTAAACATGGATCCACTGTGTCCGCAATGGAAGGGGGATCATCAGTCCTGGCTTGAACAGTTGGGCTTGAAAATGACTCTTGTGAAGACTCATAGTGTGTCCTTCAGGAGCTAACAGGATGTGGGCATGAACCACTCACCTTTGAGGACATTGCTTTCTTTGCGGACTCTAAGCTTAGGACTTTTAAAAAAATACACACTTCATTTATGGAGACATTGGCAGTTATTGTGTCCCTGTAAAAATTTTCCAACGGAAGAATAAACTTCTTGAAGCATTTGGTGGCAGTTTTCCTTTTGGTTTTGATTTTTTTTTTTCCTCTTCTTGTTTTTTAAATTTCCACATGTAGCTTGCTGTGTCCTGTCATTGAGAGTAAAGCCAGGGCAGTGAGGGTGTTTAGGAGCAAGTAGCAGCATGGAAACCCCTCCACACTGCAAAACCAAAGTTCAAATGTTCTGATCCCAGCAGGGCTGACAGCCATTCAGCCCCCATGGCATGGATAAGAGGAACTTGGACAAGGATTTGCTGTTTGGGCATCTACTGACTGAAGATGCTGTTTTGCAAGATTCTGTTATCTTCATGGACAATATTGTTACCCATTTCTTTAAGAAAATGTTCCTTTAGCGAAACTTCATATACAAGTGCAAATTAGTTTACCCAATTACCCTTCATCAAGAACTATTTACTTAAGTCTTCTGTTTGCACCTTCTGCATAAATTATTTAGCTTTCATTTGAAATACAATTTAGAATTTAAGTATTTGATGAGGATGGCATCTTAAGGTGTGCTTACCAGGAACAATCATAGAAGCAAAATAAAGTGAATGACAATTCTTTAAGTGGAGGCTAGAGCTTTGGATCCCCAGGCCAAGCGGTTTCACATGTGAGGCACTTTAATCCTACTAGCCAGCATGTGGTTCCTTAGTAACTGTCCTCATCAGTGGTTCAGGTTTTCTTCTGATTGCCTTGTAAGAAGATAGCACCTTTGGCACCTTCTATCTCTTCCCTTAGAGATGCAATAAGAAATGATTTTGTAAAATGTCACCCTCAAGAAATATACTTTCTAGCTGGGCATGGTGGCGTGCACCTATAGTCCCAACTACTAAGGAGGCTGAGGAGGGAAGATCACTTGAGCCCAGGATTTCGAGGCAGCAGTAAGATATGATCATGTCACAGCACTCCCGCCTGGGCAATAGAGCTAGACCCTATCATTAAAATATATATATACTTTCATGTATAAGCACAACATCTAGCTAGCATGCCAACAAAGTTAAAACATTTATAATAATTAGTGTTGTACTTAGAACGGTGATTCTCAAACAATAGTATGCATCAGAATCTCCTGGAGAATTCATAAAATACAAAGGCGCAGGTCCTATCCCATTTCAAAGAGTCTGAGCATTGTATTCTTTCCAACACACCCATGCTGGAGAACCACTACTAGAGCCCACAAGCACTTGCTACAGAATATCCAGAGCCCAATAGCTCCATGTCCACATGCTGAGGCCAATCAAAATCAGATCCGTGCCTGACCATTCATGAGCAGTCCTAAGGATACTGCTGCAGGGCTCCATTGCAACCATGGACCCAGCCACCAAGAGGCTCCCAGAGAGACTGAGTCAGCTCACTTATCTGTGTGTGTACACAGATGGGCTCTGGCACTGATGTTTGGGTTGTCACTCCCAGAAGATAATTCTACAAGAAGATGAACATTAGAGACAGCAACCCAGGCCTTACAAAAGGGAGAATAGTCTGAAGATGTCCTTCCTCTCAAGCTAGGATTTCAGTTAGCTAATAAAACTGACTGCATTTGCCAGGATGTGAGATGCTGAAGTTCATTTCCATAAAAGCTGTTGTGCCATTTTCTTCTCTGGAGATCTTAGGAGTTCAGAAAGCCCTGTTTATGGAGTAAAGGGTGGGTCTGGCTACACATATGTGACTTGAATTCTGTCAAGAGAGGACTGAGCCTGTTTCATGGAACGATCTAGAGCATTCCTCCACCTTGTCACACTGGGTCAAACAGGGACAATACCATTGAGATGCAATTTCTCTAGACACACACACAAAGAAATGGAAAATGTGGAGAAAGACAGCAGAGGCAGAAAATACTCTGGACCTTGACAGAATTTCTGCTCCCAAATTCATCTGCCCTCTGACATGAAAAGCAAGTTGGAAAATATTTTGCTTTTTTTTTTTTTTTAAATAAAGAGGTTTACTAAACTATGAATTTAAATAAAGTGCTTAGAAGACACAACGTATTCTTCCTTCTGTTGTAAAGACTCTTGGAGCAGACACTTGCCCCAAAGCTCAATGTCCCAGGTAGAAGCATCTGTCAGTCTCCTTGACATCTTCACAAACCACAGGAAACTGAGTTCTGCAGAGTAGATGACAAAGAATGCTGGAGTTCCCATCAATTCTTTTCAGAGATCTATTCTAGAGTTCATTTGCACACATTCAGAAGCATCCTTGGCCACAGACTCACACTGAAATCAGAGCAAGAACCAGAACTCTGGAGGTTTAACTTTTACACAACAAAAATAAAGCTTTACAACAAAGTCTAAATGTGGCCATCTTGTGCAAGTAAATGATAAACATTATCATTTGCTGTTTCACACCAGAACAGAAAGGAAGATTGACAAACGGGAGGCTGCCCATCAAAATGTAGAAGGAATGGACTTTGGTTTATACAGAGCTGAGTGTGAGATCTGGTTCCACCATTTGCCAACCATGTGGCCTCAGGAAAAGTTGCTTAGCATGTCCAGACCTTAGTTTCCTCATCTGTAAAATGAGAAGAGTAAACCTATCTCCTTCATCAGGTTACTGGGAGGATTAAATTTAATGAGGTGTTTCTTGTAGCACAGCACTGCACAAAGAAAGTGCTCGGTAAGGCCAGCCATCATTTTGGATCTATATAGAAACAAGAGCAATCTACACTTTAAGTCACTGGGAATTTGGTGACTATAATGAGGAAAATGGTGGTGTGGGAGGTAGTGGAGGTATCCTACCTGTTATCTTTTTAAAAAAAATGCATGGGGAACTGAATCAATTATTTCTTGAGCATCTGAACTACATGCCCAGGATTGTCCTTGGCATTACTGGGGATATCAATATGGCCCCTGTGCTAGAAGAAACTGCAATATAGTTGTACAGACAAAGTATACAATTGCCTGACTATATAGACAAAGAAACATCAAGTATAAATCCAAATAATATATTCAGGGAAGAAAGCATGAGAGAAATGAGATCAGTGCAAGCTTGAAAAAAGTTTTTTGAAGGAGGTGGGGCCGGAGAGGGCCTTGAGGGATGGCAGTTTAAGATGCCTTGTGTCTCTGCTTACATCAGTCATTGTGGGAAACCCAAACTCCCAGCCCAGGCCAACCCCATCCTCTTTCCAGCTCTGTCTACCCGTATGCTGACCCATTCTCACCCTCTTCCTAATCTACCAAGCCCTTCCCCTATGCCCCTGATCTCATGGTCTGAAACTGAAACCTAAACTCTGCTCTGTGAGTCCTTGTCACCTTCTCACCATAGCTATACCTAGCTCGGCCCTAGGTACCGTAGGACGGATTCTCTTCAGTCCTGTGAAGCAGTAGCCCTTTCTCCCACACATCCCCTAGTCACCCCAGGGCCAGCCCCCTCCTTGTCTCCTCCTGCCTCTCCACACAAACCTCCAGTGATTCTAACGTGCATAGTGTCAGTCCAGAACTCCCCGTTGCAGTCAGGTGCAGACACGTAGCTGTGCCGTAACTCCTTGAAGATTTTAGCACTGAGATGATTGTTACACTCTTCAACATTACTCATGTGATAGACAGAAAAATGGCTCCCCAAAATGCCCACATCCTAATTCCTGGAACCTGTGAATATGTTATATTCTGCTATTAGCTGAATTGTGTGTCCTCAGAAAATTCATATGTCGGGGTCCTAAACCCCCAGTACCTCAGAATGGGAACGTATTTGGAGATAGGTCCCTTAAAGAGGTGATTACGTTAAAGTGGAGCCGTGAATCCAATCTCACTGGAGTCTTTATGAGAAGAGGAAATTTGGACACAAGAGACACCAGGGATGTACACATGCAGGGAAAGGCCTTGTGAGGACACAGCAAGAAGGTGACCATCTGCAAGCCAAGGAGAGAGGCCTCAGAAGAAATGAAACCTGACAACACCTTGATCTTGAACTTCCAGCCTCCAGAATGGTGGAAAATGAATTTCTGTTGTTTAAGTTACCCAGTCTGTGGCATTTTGTGATGATAGTCCTAGAAAACTCATACACATGCAAAGGGAAACGAAAGTTACAGATGGAATTAAGGTTGCTAAAGCCCTGGCTTTAAATAAGGAAAGGAGCCTGGCTTATGCCAGTGGGGCTGATGTCATCACAAAGGTCCTTCAAAGTTGGGGGGAGAGGCAGAAAGATCAGAGTGACACAAAGAGAGGGCTGAGCAGGTGGCACTGGCCTTGAAGAGGAAGGAAGGGACCACCAGCCCAGGGATGCAGGTGGCCTCTAACAGCTGGAAAAGGCAAGGAAACAGATTCTCCCCTGGAGTCTCCTAGGGCCTCCAGAAAGGAGCCCAACCCCGCCAATACCTAGATTTCAATCCAGTGAAACCTGCATTGGTCCTCTGTCCTACAGAGGAGAAAGATCATGCATTTGCATAGTTTAACCTGCTAAGTTTGGGGTAATTTGTTAAAGCAGTCATAGGAAATGAATATCACTTTGTTCATAAACCCTGGAGATTTTAACATCCATGTAGAGTTAATAATCCATCCAATATCTTCAATTCTTTCAGGTCCCTGAGTTTCTTTCCTCCCAGGCCCTGCCACACTTATCTCAGACCCCACTCCCAGGATCTAGTCACTGCGTCTAATTGTAAATCATCCACTTCTGGGATCACACTCTCCAATCTCCACTTCTCTGATCTTTCCACCCACTCTCTTGGCTCCAATATCCAGACTCCCAAAAGTCCTTCAGCTGTACCTTCCTCTTGTGCATCCTCTCCCCACTTGAGCTGTCACTGGTTAGAAATACAATCATCTCTTACATGTGCTCTCCTCAGCTTTGCTCCTCTCTCTTCCTTGCACTCATATGGAAAAACCAAACCCTGGAAAAAGCCCACTTCCCCACCTACTCTGTACTCTGTACCTTCACCCAAGCATCTGGCATGACTGGAGGACAACACTCTATCAGGCTCATCTGTCTCCATTTAAATTCACCAGTCAATCCTACCACATTCCCCTTCATTCATGCACTTCTTCTCCTGGATGAGTATTTCCCACCTGAACGATGAACCTGAGACATCACCTCTTACAGGAAGCCTTCCTTGACCCCTTCCCTGACCACACCAAGCCTGGATGAAATGACTCCTCAGGGCTCTTAAAATATTCTGTGCATATTTTGCACTCACCACCTTGGATTGTAATTATCCACAGGCCTTATTACTACAGGATGGTAAGATCTCAAAGAGACCAGGCGCCTCTCCATGTTCTGCAGTCAGCTCGGTGCCCAGCACAGAGTACATACTTGGTAAATGCTTAATGAATGAATGAAGAAATGAGTGAATGAACCAACAAAGAAAGTGGAAGGAAAACACATCCAATAATCCAGATGACTTGTAAATTTATACGGGGTTTTATTTTTTAACCTCTGATTTACTTTTTCCCAAAAGAAGAAACCAGGGTGGCTGACTGTCTACCCAAGACCATTTAGTATCCTGGGGTAAGCGTCCTGAGGCAGACAGATATCTCCAATCTGAAAAACAAAAACAAACACACAAAAAAACAGATTCTAGTGTAGATTTCCTTTGGAGATACCCTCAAATGTGGAATCATGAAATCTTAGAATCAGATGGGTTCTGCAGAGTCATTTAATTCCATGCTTTGAGCTTGTCCAGCCCAACCTGAGGACTAACCTGGGCTTCAGAGCAATATTGTTTGCTCTTTTGGTTGATTTGTCATTATAATTATTTAGTTATTATAATTATTTTGAACCGAAATTGTTTAGAACATCAAAAAGACACAGGGAAAAAAATATTCACCTTCAAAGAAGCCAGTGAAAATATTCACTTTTTTGATTTGAAAAGTTAAGACAGAACCAGAGGGCATGTAGAAAGGTATGAACCGAAGTCAGGAAATCAAGGCCTGCTGGGCTCCTGGGTGTGCTTGTGCAGAGAACTGACCCTTACTGAGTTTTTATCCCAGACGGTAGAGGTTATTATACCTCTCTTCCCCACTCCCAGCAGTGACTGCATTAGGTAATGCCTGTAACCACACTGAGCTCCCTGGGGAGTGGGTATGAGCAGAAATTATACTATTACAAATATTCCAACAACAGTGAGAAACCAATGATTTTCTGCAGCTTTTTTTAAAAAAAAAAAACCTTAAACCACATGATTTGACTTGGCCAAGTTGAGACAAATGTCCCTCATGATTTGACCTGGCCAAGTTGTGAAAAATGAAGCTGATCAACCTAATACTTATGGGATAACAAATGGAAACCTCCAAATTTTGGCTGCTTCTCACTAGAACGAAAGTAAAATACAAAAATACAGAAGACACAGCTTCTCTGAGCCACATATTTGTGCTTTCTATGGTGAATGTTTGTTTGTTTCATAAACATTTACACCACACCTACTAAGTGCCAGGCACAGTGCAGTACTGGGCCAAGATAGATCAAGATAACAAGTGGTAGTATCTGCTCTAGAGACCCTCACAGTTTGGTGAGGGTGGGGAGACAGACATATAAACAAATTACTATAGCAAGCACAGGAAGCACTCCTAAAGAGGCACTATAGTAACATGAGTGCCATCTACCCATATGCCAGTTCCTCTTCCAGACAGAGACAAGTTGCCTTAGTCAATAAATATTACAGAAAATTATGGAGGCAGGAGCACTTAACTGCCAGTGTAAGATGCCACAGAGTCTTCAGGTGACAATCTGGTGATTGTGGAAATATGAGTTAAAACTAAGGTGCAATACTGAGCCAACATGAGGATCAGCTACTCAGGAGGGTCCCTCAAACCCATAGCAAAATTGCATCAATGAAGAATACATCTTTGTTGTTCTAAAATTGTAAGACTTAAGGCATGTTTGTTACCCAGCTACCCTGACTAATACAAGTATACAGTAAGAGCTTTGAGAATAAAGTGGAGGGAAATTGATGAAGTCAAATAAATATTCACAGTGGAGGTGACATTTGAGCTGAATGAAAGAGTGTGATGATGAGCAGTCTGGTGTGGCTAGAATGCACCTGTATACAATGTGAGTTTTAATATTTAAAAACATTGAGGCTGAAGAGCAACGGAAGCCATGCTAAAAAGCCTGGGCTGGTTCCTACGAACCAGAGTGGCTGAGGACCAGTGTGCATATGCGGGGGGACTTTGGGTAGTTCTCCAACAGAGCAAACTAATGTCTAGTCATTTAGTGAAAAATCATAATTCTTTTAAAATTTTTCTTTTAAAACTTGTAATTTTATCAAGAAGGAAGTCTCAGTGTGATGCTCTGTGATGGTTAATTTTTTCTGTCAACTTGACTGGGTTAAGGGATGCCCAGATAGCCCATAAAACATTATTTCTGGGTGTGTCTGTGAAGGTGTTTCTGGCAGAGTTTAGCACCTGACTTGATGCACTGAATAAGAAGATTTTGCCCTATGAATGTGGGTGGGCCTCATCCACTCTGTCAAAAGCCCAGAGAGAACAAAAAGCAGGAGGAAGGGCAAATTTGCTCTCTCTTCCTAAGCTGAGACATCCACCTTCTCCGTCCTTGAACATTGGTGCTCCTGGTTCCTGGACCTTCAGAATCTAGGACTGATACCAGCAGTCCCCTGACCCCTCAGTTCTCAGGACTTCCAACTTGACTGAGAGTGACAACATCTCCCCTGATTCTCAGGCCTTCAGACTCAGACTGAATTACACCGCTGGCTTTTCTGGTTCTCCAGCTTACAAACAGAAGATTGTGAGACTTCTTGGCTTCTCTATTTTTATATATGTCCTACTGGTTCTGTTTCTCTGCAGAGCCCTAATACATGCTCCTCAACTCACTTGGAATAACAACTGAAGTCCTTTCAATGACCTACAAGGCCTTGCAACAACTTGACTTCCAATGACATCTCTGAGCTCATTTTGTCTCCTTCCCTCATGCATTCTACTAGAGTCACATTAGCCTCCTTCCTGGTTTTTGAACCCAACAAGCACATTACTACTCAGGACCTTTGCACTTTCCATTCTCTCTGCCTGGAACGCCCTTCCCAGGATACCTGTGGTTCACACCCCTATTTTCTTCAAGTCTTGGTTCACAGGTCATCTCTTCCCAGGGATGCCCTCCCTGACACCAGTTACATAAAATTGAATCCGCTTCATAACTCCATCCTTGACTTATTTTTCCCAATAGCATTTATCATCAATTAGTATACTATATAATTTTCAATTTTATTTTGTTTAGTATGTATCTATCCCTACCAGAATACACGCTCATTAAGGCCAGGAATTTTTAACACTTTGTTCACACCTGAATAATTCCCAGCTGTTGAAGTGAACAATGTTCAGCACACAGCAGATATTCAAAAAATATTTGCCGAATGAATAAGTACCTATGAAAAATGTGCTCATCTCCATTTTTGTCAGACAGAGATTGGCCTCAGGCTTAGAATTGTTGGAAGGCATCAGTATCCAGCTAGAGTTGAAAATTATGTTTGTCAAAGGATAATTTTTAAAAGATAAAATCATGACTTTCATACAAATATAAAATGAACATGTATTAATGATTTTATTTAACTGATTAATTAATGAGCGAACCAATAAGATGTTACAACCAGTTCAAAGGAGAATTCAAGTAATACACACATAAAGAGGCAGATAAGGAATGCTGACATGGATTTACCAATAGAGGCAAAACTGGTCGATATCAACAGGGCAGTAAGCAATTCCATTCCATCAGCTAAAACTCATTGGCTCTCCCATTGGTAAGATGTGTATTGTGTAAGTCTATTTACACATAAGTTTTCTATAACTCACAGTCTTATAAATAGCTCAAGGACAATTAAAAGAACAAATAACCCAGAAGGGTGCAATAGACAAGATACCCAGTAACCTTATTTTTTGCCCATTTTAATATCTTTCATAATTTTTCCTGGCACGTTGTTTTATTTTTATTGTATTTACTTTTACAGATAATACACTATTTATAGAAAATGGCACTGGCTTTCCACTTATATTAGTGATATAGTTGTCTTTAAAGATAGATTTGTTTGCATTTTTAGAAGAATGCCAATTAAAAAATATGTATCTAGAAAGTGTAGGACTGTGTCCTTCAACATTTAATATGCATACACATCATCTGAGTATCTTGCTTAAATGCAGATTCTGTTGAGGGGAGGTGGGGATGGAGCCTGAGACTCTGCATTTGTGGTAGCTCCCAGGTGCTGCCCATGAGGGTGGTCCAAAGAGCACACTTTAAGTAGAAAGTGTATAAATGGCACTGGGATAAGGCAAAAAATATATATATTTTGACTAAAGTTTGAGGAAATTGGAATAGATTGTTGAGTAGGATTGTCTGAAAGGTTTAAGCAGAGGAGTGACAGGATCAAATTTGTTCTTTGGGATCATTTTTTTGCCCTCAGAGGGAGGGCTGCAAAGAAAACTGGTTGAGGGACACATCTTTTATCCTCTAGAACAAAAACTATAGGGCCAGAACCCAGACGGAAGTACCACCTCAGCACCTGGTGATGTCTTATTACTGTTATTGTTGTTATTGTTGTTCAAGGATCTACTAGTTTCTTCGTAATCTTCCCAGAGCATGGACATTGAATTTTCTGTTGGATGAGTTTCTTCTGTAACAGTTGGTGGGAAACAGGTCTTCACTCCCTGACTCAGAGGTGCAAAGAATAGCCTTCTCTACTGTATCAATAGACCCTGTAAGTGCAAAAGGCAATGACTCAATTCTTGGCAAATGTGAACCTAATAGCACTCTTTTCCATTATAAAAATACGAAGATTGAAGAGTTTAGTTGCTTACTTGAGTGATTTCTCCTCCAATTATCCAAATGTGTCTCTTAAGAAATCATCTTTTGTAGAACTCTGCAGTATCTATGTACATCCTTTTCCTTCCGTAGTTTAGAACATTCCTAAGGGAAGCAATTGGAAGGCAACAACAAGTAGCAATACACTTGCAGATATGTTCCTACACGACTACTAATCCAAAATGTCGTAAGTGCCTGACATGTCAAGTATTGGAGGGAAAGCTATATCAGACAGAATAAGATGGCTGGTTAAATGCAATGCATTTTATAAGTGCTTTATTGAGGTATAATTTAGATACCATAAAATTCGCCTGTTTCAGGTGTGAAGTTTGATTAATTTTAGTAAACTAAGCCATCTGTATAAGCATCTCCCCTATCCAGGTTGAGCACATTTTCTACACCCCAGAAAATTTCCTCATACCTGTTTACAGTTAATCCCCATACTCAACCTCAAGCTACAGGTTTGCCTTTTCATTTTTTTTTTTTTTTCTGAGACAGAGTCTCTCACTCTGTCACCTAGGCTGGAGTGCATTGGCGTGATCTCGGCTCATTGCAACCTCCGCCTCCCGGGTTTAAACGATTCTCCCTCCTCAGCCTCCGGAGTAGCTGGGATTACAAGCGCCTGCCACCACGCCTGGCTAATTTTTGTATTTTTAGTAGAGACGGGGTTTCACCATCTTGGACAGGCTGATCTTGAACTCCTGACCTCGTAATCAACCCGGCTTGGCCTCCCAAAGTGCTGGGATTACAGGCATGAGCCACCACACCCAGCCAATAGGTTTACCTTTTCTAGAAACTTCATGTAAATTGAATCATACAATGTGTAGTAGTTTGTATCTGACTTCTTTCACTTTGTATAATGTTTCTGAGTTTTATCTATGTTTTTGCATGTTTTAATATTTCATTCCTTTTCCTTGCTGGGTAGTATTCCACAGTATGAATATACCACATTTTGTTTGTCATCAGTTGACACTTTGGGGTTATTGAATAAAGCTGCTATGAGCATTTATATACAAGTCTTTGTGTGGCTATGTACTTTCATGTCTTTTTACTAGATTCCTAGAAGTAGGATTGCTGGGTTATATGGTAAATTTGTTTAAGTTTTTTAAAATTACAAAACTGCTTTCCAAAGAAACTACCATTTTTACATTCTTACCAACAACGTATGAGAGCTCCAGTGTCTCCATATTCTCTCCAACACTTGGCATTGTCCATCTTTTTGATTATAGATATTCTAGTGGATATGTGCTGATATCTCACTGTGGCTTTGTATGCATTTCCCTAATAATTAATGATAAGCATCTATTCATGTGTTTTTGTTTTTCCATTCATGTATCTTCTTTGGTGAATATGTTTATATTGTTTACACATTTTGCCCATTATTGACTTGTCATATTATTGAGTGATAAGCATTCTTTATATATTTTAGATACAAGTACTTTATCAAAGATAAATGATTTGCAAATCTTTTCTCCCGGTCTGTGGCTTGCCTTTCCATTCTCCTAACAATGTCATTAAAAGAGCAGAAGTTCATAATTTTGATAAAGGCTAACATCTATTTTTTCTTTTATGCAACTCACATCTTAGAAACTTTGGCCTAACTTAAGCTCACAAAGATTTTTCTACTGATTTTGTTGAGTAGATTCATAGCTTTTGTTCTTACATGCAGATCTATGGTATATTTTGAGTTATATTTTACATATGGTGTGAGGTAAAAATCTAAACACTTTATTATGTTGCTGTTGTTTGTCTGTGTATATAGACATCCAATTGTTCCAGCACCATTTTTGAAAAGTCTCTTCTTTCCCTCATTGTTAAAAAGGCTACCCTTTTGTTCTTTGCACTCTTTTCAAAATTCGATTAACCACAAATGTGAGAATTTATTTCTGGACTCTAGTTTTTACCATTGACCTATATGTCTATCCTTTTGTATCTAATTACTGTGGCTTTAAAATAACTTTTGAAATCAGATAGTGTAAGTCCTCCAACTTTGTTCTTCTTTTTCCAAAATTATTTTGTCAATTTTAGGTCCTCTGCATTTCCATATAAGTTTTAGAAAGAACTAGTCCTCCTTCTTCCTGTTTGAGCACTATAGTTTTATCTTATGGAAATAATTTTGTATTTCTTTCATTTTTGCTTTTCTGAGGGGTCAGAATTTTATCTAATTTGAAGAAAGTTTGTCAATAGTTTAAAGTATATCAGGTTGTGCATGGGGCATAATAGGTACTAAAGAAATATTAGCTCTCCCCTCCTTCCACATCCCAGCCTACATTTTTACTAGAAGTTGGAAGTCAGAACAACATAGGTTTAAATTCTTCCTCTGTCACTTACCAAGGTGATCTTGTGCAAATTATGTAACCTCACTGAGCTTCATTTCTACATCTGTAAAATGGAGATAATAATATTGACTCCATGGGGTTGTTATAACTAGTAGGCATAATATAAATGTGTCAGGTACATAAAAAAGCCTAATAAACATTTTATGAATGAATGAATAAATAAATAAATAGCAACTATTCAAGCTATATGGCAATGACACTCTGTGGCTTGATGATTAAACAAATATTTGGGAAAGAATAGCCCATTTCCTAGTTTCCTATAGACATTCTTGGTAAGAAACTAGCCTCCCAGACTCTGCCTACTTCTGGTGATGGGTAGAAAGAAAATTCTACATTCCTCTCACAGGAGTCTTGGTGAGGATTTCCAGAATTTAGGGACGCGCCTTTCTGTTTTTTTGTGTGCTAAATAATACACACAAAGTGCATTATTTCTATCTATCATCAGAAGTAGGTACAGTAGGCCAGGCATGGTGCCTCACCCCTGTAATCCCAGCAATTTGGGAGGCCAAGGTTGGCAGATCACTTGAGGTCAGTAGTTTGAGAGCAGCCTGGCCAACACGGCAAAGCTCCGTCTGTACTAAAAATACAAAAATTAGCTGGGCGTTCTGGCAGGCACCTCCAATCCCAGCTACTTGGGGGACAGAGGCACCAGAATCATCTGAACCTAGGAGGTAGAAGTTTCAGTGAGCTGAGATCATGCCACTGCACTCCAGCCTGGGTGACAGAGTGAGACTATGTCTCAAAAAAAAAAAAAAAAAAAAAAAGTAGGTAGAGCCTGGAAGGTGAGTTTCTTACCAGGAATGTAGGAATGTCTGTAGGAAATTAGGAAATGGGCTCTTCTCTTCCAACTACTTCTTTAATCATCAAGCCATGATTAGTACTGTATTTGTTTTGTTTTTTTTCAGAAAGGATGGTCTTATGTCACCCAGGCTAGCCTCAAACTCCTGGGCTCAAGCAATGGTCTCACCCCAGCCTCCTGAGTAGCTGGGACTATTAGTACTTTCTCTAGGTTTGGGCAAAAGAGAGTGTGCTTGTTGCTCCTCAGTTTGCCAGATTTAGCAAATAAACCACAGTTACTAATTAAGAATAATTAATTCTTAATTTCAGATAATGAACAATTTTTTAGTATAAGTATGTCCCATGCATTATTTGGGATGTACTTATATTTTAAAAGTTTCATCATTTATCTCAAATTCACATTTAACTACGTATCCTGTACTTTATTTGTTCCATGCTTTAGAGGGCTTTACATAATATAAATGCACTTAAGACAAGAAAATAATAAATATAGTAAAAAAAAAAAAATACAGGGCACTCTGGTATTTGTCATGCATGTCTGGTGTTCATCAGTGGCACAGCATAACTTGTAACCCTAAACATTCTCTTTTATAACTAAAACATTCCCATGGCTAACACTGTTCAGGCTCCACAGAATCACCTGTCCACCCCTCTTGCACTTTTGTCCTTGAGCTAAAAAAGAATTTCGTCCAAATGCCATGACGGCTTATGGGTTGGGCCACTGCCAAGGTCCGAGGCAGATATGGCTTCAAAGTACTGGGAATTTTTGAGTGATCTTCCTTTCAGATAACATGGGTGACATAGACTCTGACAAAGTTAAATATAGTTTCACTGTAGTGCTGAGTGACCTATTTGTGCTCAAGAGCGTGGTTCTGGAGGTAGAGTCAGTACCCATGGATCCCATATTCATGTATTCAACCGACCATGGATAGAAAGTAGGAAAAAAATAAAAAAACACAACAGTATAAAATAATACCAATAGGAAAATAATACAGTATAACAACTGTTTACATAGCATTTATATTGTATTAGGTATTATAAATAATCTAGAGATGATTTAAAGTATACGGGAGGATGTACCTAGGTTAGATGCAAATACTATATCATTTTATATCAGGAACTTGAGCATCCACTAATTTTGATATCTATCATGGTACTGGGACCAATCCCATGCAATTACTGAGGAATGAATGTACTTGTAAATTAGTGGAGCATTTGTGACATTATGACAGGAAAACATTTTGCAATATTAAACAAATTTGTATATTTATAAATACATGTATGACTGCATAAAACATGATAGCAATTCTTTATGTTGGCAACTAGATATGTGTTTAATGCTGGAAATGCAGATAGATTTATTTTTATGAAATATTTAATAGGATTTAAATATTTGCAAAACTAAATCATTTTAAATCATCAGCTGTATTTAGATAATTTTGATCTAAAAGTTTGGTATTCATTAACTGTTGTCAGTAACTTGCCTTTTAACTTTAAAAGGTAATTTTGACTATTTTAGGAGAAAAATAAATGGCTTAAAATGTATATAAAATAATTCTAATTTTTCACATTTACATTAATTCACCTTTTAAGTATAGTTTAAATAAAAATATATTTGTAAGTATTTTTAATCTTTTATATCACTATTATGAAGTGAGCATAAATGATGTGAAAATCTTGATTAGAATAAAATAGCGACCAAGCTAAAATAGGTGAGAAAAATAAAATGTATGTAGTGATTATATAAGAATCATTATTTAAGCCTCTATTTATTATTTATGTAAACATTGCCAGTTCATCAAAAGATGACCTAGACATGTACAATGATAATTAAATTCAGTAGTGTGTAATATTTTGCCAATTATTAGTCAAGTAAAAACAACAGCTTAACACATATTTTTAAATTTTGTTGCTATTTTGCACGCTAGGCAGACAGTACATTTTATTCACCAGTTTGTTAGCTCCATTAATAAGTTTTCCATGCTTAGACAAAAGGGCTATGCTTCTTCTTTGGAACTCTTGCTCTGGAACAGCCTAGATTGCCCAGGTGAGGAAGGGAGCCGGCCCAATACTTTTATCTTCCCTGAAGGGAGAAAAAAAAAGACATACCAGCGGGCTCCTGCACTTTGTCGTCGAGGAAGTCTAACTCTTGCTGCCTCATAAGACCAAAGACTCCTCTAGACTCTGCTGAAGAGGCAAGGTCAAGGTGGCGAGCATGGGATTGGAAGGAAACATGGAAGGGCAGGGAGAGAGCCTGCTGAGTCCTGGGATGCTCAGAGAGGCAGCGCTTTCTTCAGAGGGGCCTGGAATCTCTCCTAGGAATAGAGTTAGAGGGACATGTGTCTGGAGTACTCTGCAAATGAGGCTGATGAGGCCCTGCACGGCAGAAATCCTGGCTGAGGATGAGCCCAAGGCCGGGTGAGGAAATGTGATTGGAAGAGCAAGTGGAAGGCTGTGAGAAATCACCTACACTAGGTCTAGGTTGGCATAAAAAAGCACTTTGCAGTGAAAAAGGTCCAAATATCCCTTCCTTGGGTGGCGGCCCTTCACCTCCATCAGCAGGCCCAAGTGCCTCACCCCACAGGCCTGCCCTGGACACTAGCCTCCCAGCTTCTCTGCCTGGGGCCCACTGAACCCTGCAACTACATTGGGTAGTGGGCAGGGGGTGCTGCCAGGGGTTCCCCATGCTGTTTCTCAAGCACATGCTCTTCTCTCTGCCTACACCCACTCCTTGACACCCCCTTTCTGTTTCTGGTGGACCCCCATGCACCTTCAAGACCTAGCACAGTGCCACCTCTCACCCACTGCCATCCCAGAGCAGGATGATGGCCTTCCCTGGGCTCCCCTGGGGTCACACAGAACGGATTCTACCCCAGTGTTCGGTCATCCTTTAGTATGGAACACATTACACATTAAAGGTTCTGTCTCCAGGAAACTGTGAGTGTTTGAGGCTCAAGGACCCTTTCATCCCTTGTTCCCAGTATCTGTCATATGTTCCTGGCATGTAATCGACAATAAATGTCTATTGCCTGAATTGATCATAATCTTCCTTGATCCTCATTATACCAAGTAGAAATTGGCATATTATAATATCATCTCATTTGTGTAGGTGAAAACGAAGAAGTTAAGTTCATTGACCAAGGATCTCAGTGCTGTATTCTGGCTTCTAAGGCCACAGTACAGGACTTTCTACTAAATTGTGGGTATTAAATTAAATGGTGCTTTTTTTTTTTTTTTTAATTTAAGGAGACTCTGTTAGCTGTGAATTCTGTTTGAAGAACAAAGGTAACAAGTGGTTCTCACCTTGAAGCTGTGGAGCAATAGACATACACTTTGAAGCATTCCTTCACCAATGAGAATTGGTTTTGAGCCTTACCTTTTGCCTAAGGTTGAGTTGGTATCATTAGTTGGGAAATAATTACACAGTGCGGAACATTCATCCTACGAGAGTCTTTGTTTTGTTTTTTTAGTCAACCCTTTACAGGAAGTTGGTTTTCACCCAGGTAACTGCTGCAAAATATTTATCCAGGTAAGAGAAACATTCCTCAGCCAATCAGAGACATTTCTTCTGTGTGACTTCACCCACCTCATTACCGTTTACTACTCCGGCCTTGTAATTACCTTCAGAAGGGAACACATCCTGTTTCTGCTTGCTCAAACTCTTTGACTGACATTTTCTCTGACTTTCCAGAACTGTGCTGAGAAGTCTCGGTCAGACAGGTAATGAGGAGGCCTGGCTCTTTCAGTCAAAATGCGCCTCAAAACATGTGGGAGCACAGGGAAACTTAAAGCCATCCCTGAAGAGTCAGACCTACTCCTCAGTTGGGAATGACCCTCAGTCCTTAGGGGCATAAACACAGGGATGGGCAAGGAGACGACTACCCGGGGAGAGGCTCCAACCGGACATGGTAAATAATACCCTGAGGCGCACACATGTGCACCCTTCTCGCCCCAGGAGCAGATCTGAAAATCAGTAACACTGACGCAACATTTACATGGAACCTCAGCTGGAATGGTCATTCAAATCTCTGATAAGCTGCTTTTCTATCCATTGGTACAATGTAATAAGTGAAAAATCGGTTAGGAGTTTTAAAGGGCCAGCCTCAAATACCAGCTCTGCGTCTTTGTAGCAGTGACCTTGGGCAAGTTACTCAACTCACCAAACATGTTTCACTGTCCGTAACATGGGAATGACAGTATTTGTCTCACAGCTAGTGTGAAGATTCAATAACACAGGGTATGAAATGTGCAGAGCACAACTGTCTAGCACTGGAGCTGGCCGCCACCAAATATTAGTGTTCTTTCCTCTTTTGCCCTCTGTCCCTGGAGGAGGACATTGTAAGGACCTACCTGCTCAAGGAATGCTATTAACAGTTAATCATCAAGGAAGAGCCAGCAGTCACAAAAAGCAGGAGCTGCAAATTCAGCTTCCCATGAGGGCCAGGAAGGGGGCCCAGTTTGTGTGCAGGGGGCTACGACAAGTAGGAGAGAACATGCCCTTTAAAGATGCTTCTCAGGATTATTTTAAATACGTAGACATCTGGCCTGATGTTAGCTGAGCTTCGATTTTTTAAGAGAAGCAAAACTTCAAGATACTTACTTGCGAGTTGCCAGTTTTTAAAAGTTGAATCAAATTAAAATGAAAATGAATATTTTGTAAGCCAAATAAAACACATTCCCACAGGCTACCTGTTTGCAATCTCTATACAAGGTAACAATGCAAATGGTACAATACATTACATAGGGGACTGAACTTGAAAACCAGTGCAAACCTTGTTGTACTTGCATCATTTACTGTGATCTGTAATACCATACACAAATCAGATATGTGTTACACAGATAGCTGACATCTAATGAGCTCTTCCTGTGTGTCTGCATTACCTTATTTAATCCTAGCAATCCTATAGGGCAGCTGTTATTATGCTCACCATTTTACCGATGTGGTTTAGAGATAACTCTCCCAAGATCATCTATTTGTTAAGAGGTGGAGCTGAGATCAGCTATCTTGTGTACTCCAAATCCCAGGTTCCTCCACGCCACCCAGTGCCTAATGCTTACGTGACCTTGAAGAGTAAGGGAGCGAGGCCCAGGGAGAATCTCAATCAACAAGTTATTACCACCATGTCTCCTTGGCATAAATTTTTAAAGTGAGATGTTGCTGTTATCTTGGAGCAGAACATTTTCTGCTAAGGGTTGTTGCCTGGAGGTGTTTTCTATACTGCGTGCTCACCCAGAAGACTGGCTTTAAATATGCCCAACCAATAAACAGAGAGAAGCCTACACTTAAGAAAATTGGAGTCAATATTTGTTATGGCCCTGTAGTCCTGCAGACTAACAGGATGTGGGCACAGAAGCAGTCATTGGTCATGGAGTATGACACAGCTCCCACACACAGACTGCCAGCACCCTGGCCCACCCACCACCCCTGTCTGCTTCAGACACTTCAAGCGAGGATACAGAGTGGATTGTAGATGCAGCTCCTAGGAGGCTGAGACCTGTGGTGTGTGGGCACAGTCCACATTCCCACAAGCTTTAACACATGTCAAAAATAAAATATCACCAGTCAATGAAAACAACAGAGCTACCATTTTCCACCCAACCAATTGGCAAAATTTGAAAATACCAATTCTTCGTATCGTCAAACATGTGGGGGAAACGAGAATTCTTGCACATGGCTGATAGTATAAATTAGTTCAGAAAACATTTGGTATATTGAAAATGCGTGTGGCCTATCACCCAGCTATACCATTTCTAGCTATATATTTCTGGAGGAAATGTCCCATATGTGCACAAGGAGATGTGTGTAAGAAGGTTCACTGTAACATTCCATGTGATGTCCAAAGATAGAGGGATTAATAGATTTTGTGGCCCATTCACACTGGGGAACACTGTGCAGAAGTTGAAATGAATGAATTAGATTATCATAAATCCACATGGTTACATCCTGGGAACATAATGTTAAGTGAAAAAAACAAAGTCACAGAATGATAAATATAGCATGTCACCATCTCTGTGGGTGTTTTTAAAATACACTATTATGATATGTTATATAAGGAAAGAAAAAATGGCATAAATTGAAAGATGCACAATACATTTGTGATAGCAGTGACCCCTGGGGAAGGAAGAAGTGGAATGGGACTGGGAAGGAGAGCAAAGGGGACTTGGACTTTCTCTGAAGCAAGTACAATGAAACATGCACATCTGCTCCTTCTGGCTAGTGGGCACAGGGCATTTGTTACATTCTCTATTGTTTCTGTACTTACATACTTGTCCAAAATAAAAAGGAGAATGGTATCCTGAAAAAAGCACCGCTCTGGAAAGCAGTTTGCTCACCACGTTGGCTGCGCCATCTTAGCTCCCCCTAACTCTGGTGCAGGCAGCTTCCTTCCCAATCAGGGCGTACATCGCCTGTCTTCTGGTAAGGACCTGAGCAAGTATTGGGTCCAGCCCAATTCTGGGGTCAGTTATTCAGTGAAAGTCAAGTGTAACTTGAGGTTTTAAAAGGAGGAAAGTAGGCCGGGCGCAGTGGCTCACGCCTGTAATCCCAGCACTTTGGGAGGCCGAGGTGGGCGGATCACAAGGTCAGGAGATCGAGACCATCCTGGCAAACACAGCGAAACCCGGTCTCTACTGAAAATACAAAAAATTAGCCAGATGTGGTGGCGGACACCTATAGTCCCAGCTACTCAGGAGGCTGAGGCAGGAGAATGGCGTGAACCCGGGAGGCAGAACTTGCAGTGAACCCGGGAGGCGGAACTTGCAGTGAGCCGAGATCACGCCACTGCACTCCAGCCTGGGCAACAGAGCGAGACTCTGTCTCAAAAAAAAAAAAAAAAAAAAGGGAGGAAAGTCTAGCTAGGATGTAGAACATTCTCAGCTGTATTTTAAGAAAGTTTTCTGCCGGGTGCGGTGGCTCACGCTTGTAATCCCAGCACTTTGGGAGGCCGAGGCGGGCGGATCACGAGGTCAGGAGATCGAGACCATGGTGAAACCCCGTCTCTACTAAAAAATACAAAAAATTAGCCGGGCATGGTGGCGGGCGCCTGTAGTCCCAGCTACTCGGAGAGGCTGAAGCAGGAGAATGGCGTGAACCTGGGAGGCGGAGCTTGCAGTGAGCCGAGATTGCCCCACTGCACCCCAGCCTGGGCGATAGAGCAAGACTCCGTCTCAAAAAAAAAAAAAAAAAAAAAAGAAAGTTTTCTAAGTTCTCTAATCTTAAAATACAGTCAGAGAAAGAGTAAAACTTCCTGATAAGTCAATATACAATAAATCCCAACATGGTGTGATAGAGTTAGGAATCAGACAGACCTGGACTTAAATTCCAGGATCATTATTTACTTGTTTTGAATCATTTGGCAGAGAAACATATTTGCATCTCAGTCTCCTTCACCATAAAATACGGAAAGGAATCTCTTCCTCATGGCTCTGTTGTGGGAACTTCACGAATGAATAAGGTCTGTCCTTATTCATTCCTCAGGCAAGATAGACACGTATAATCCTGACCATATTTCATTACCTCTAAGTCACACAGTTTCTTCCATTGAAGAATCTGTGAAATCAGGACCTACTTATAATCTATAGTATCTTAAAATTATAATTGGTGGAATTTTTTCTTATTTCTTACCACGAACAACACAAAAATATGTCTTATAATTAGTGAGGTTTCAATTCTATTAAATATAGTAGTTCTGATTTTCATCTTTCATATAGTAGGTATGTGTAAATCTAGATTAATCAGTAATGTTATTAGGCTATTATCTAATCTGTGTTGCCAACCCTGAGAAGAGCACTCATTAGAACTTGCCTCATTTTAATCAGTCATACCAGCCTTCCTAGAGAAAAAAAATAAAAGGGGTTCCCTCCACAGTGGAAGCGTTGGCCCTAGACAGGATGTATCCCTAAAATCAATCATCATAACTTCAACATGTTTTATGGTTCTCCTGAAAGACTGAAGGTAGGCAAGATAGGCATATCTGAAGAAAGCATTAAGTACAAAATAAAGCTGTAAAGAAGCCCCAAGCTCATCTTCAGATCTAGTTTCTTAATAAGCAACAGAAGTATTAGCTAAGCATTTTTGAGAAATGAGGAACAATTTGAATAACTTTTGAAACATAAAAATTGTAACTTGAAAATAAGTTATAAGTCCCAGAAAATGTATATAATAAGAACACATTATGCTTTATATTTATTGAAGATTTTTTCATCTATTTTATTTGATAGATTATCACAAAAATTTCATGAATTAAAAGAATAAATATTATTCTCTTTCTACACATCAGACAAATTAGGCGTGGAAGTAAGTGGTTTGTTAAGATCACATAGCTAGTAGAAATAGGAGTAGAACCCAGATGTTCAAATTCTCATTCTTTTTTTGTTTGTTTGTTTTGTTTTGTTTTATTTTGCTCTAACAGCAACCAAGGAAAAAAAAAACACAAAGGTTTTATTTGTGTCCTCTTATGGGCTTGCACACCAAATATTTTATTTATCTTGCTTTTCTGCTCACCCTTTCAACCTATCTCATAAGCAACAGCCCTGAATTTCTCTTTTTCTTTCCTTCCAATGTATGGACCCATAAAATCATTCCTTTAAAAAAATCTGACAATCTGCTGTGACAGTAAAAGCCAATGTATTCACTTTTGTCATATCCCAGCCTGGCAATTTGCCTGTATCTTCTGGCATATTCTAATGAAATTACTGCTCAACTTACAGTGTACTTCCTTACAGCCCTGAGTGAATTCCCCTGCCCCATTAATCTGTATTTTCATCTATCCAAGATGTCAACTTGATATCTTATTTTCCATTCTGCCTAACTCGCTAGTAACACAGTCTGTGAAACAACACATCCAATGGAAATTGCTCTGAGAAAATGTGGTCATAAACATATGTCAAGTTTATCATGTGCTAGGACTTTTTTTTATACAGTTCAGATAGGATTAGGATATATGTAATCAAAAACACATTTGTGTTTTTATTTTCAAACCAAGAGAGATTCCCAGAACTCTTTAAAGTAGTGGTTTATATCTTTAGCAAACTTGTTGTGGCCCATTGCTAGTCATTTATCCATTATTTTCTTATATAGAAATGACATAAGAGGATTAATTTGTATCCTGTGGAACCTCCAGCCAAAACAGTTGGTCAATAATAATTGCTACTTTTCATTGAATGCCTAATTTGCACCAAGTGTTATGCATTACTTGAGGAGATTATTATTAAACTGGTGTTACAAGTGATGAAGTTGAGATTTAGAGAAGTCAAGTAATTGTCTTAAGTCACCTAGCTAATAAGTAGAAAGTCAGGATTTGAACTCAAAACCTATACCCTTAACCACTCTGATATGAGTTTAATTTGATCTGAATTTCTATCTTTAAAAAAGGGATTGAAGGCCAGGTGCTGTGGCTCACACTTGTAATCCCAGCACTCTGGGAGGCCGAGGCGGGTGGATCATGAGGTCAGGAGATTGAGACCATCCTGGCTAGCACAGTGAAACCCCGTCTCTACTAAAAATACAAAAAATTAGCCAGGCGCGGTGGCGGGCGCCTGTAGTCCCAGCTGCTCAGAAGGCTGAGGCAGGAGAATGGTGTGAAGCTGGGAGGCGGAGCTTGCAGTGAGCCAAGATCACACCACTGCACTGCAGCCTGGGCAACAGAGCAAGACTCCATCTCAAAAAAAAAAGGGGCGGGGGGATTGAAGATTTAGAAATCTGGAATTCTGACTGAATGTTGAGTAGCTCTTTAATCTTACCAATGTTAGTGTGTTTTGGTTTTTATATATTCAATCAATTGGTACCATTTTTCTTTATTCTGCTTGGTCCTGGGGATAACATAGTGAGTAAAAGCTGATAAGGTATCCATCCTTATGGAGTTTACAGCCCAGAGGAGACACCAACACTAATCAAATCACACAAAAAAAGGTAAAATTACACTTTGGCCGGGAGCAGTGGCTCACATCTGTAATCCCAGCAGTTTGGGACGCTGAGGCAGGTGGATCACTTGAACTTAGGAGTTCAAGACCACCCTGGGCAACATAGAACTTGTCTACAAAAAATACAAAAATCAGCCAGTCATGGTGGTATGTGCCAGTAGTCCCAGCTACTGGAGAGGCTGAGGTGAGAAGACCACTTGTTCCTGGGAGGTGGAGGTTGCAGTGAGCTGAGATCATGCCACTGCACTCCAGCCTGTGTGACAGAGTGAGAACCTGTCAAAAAAAAAAAAATAAAATATATATATATACATTTTAACATCCTATACCACATTTAATCCTATGAAGGAGACATCTGGTACCTGTTCAGGGACCCTGACTGAGACCTGGAGGTCAAGACAAAGCTTTCAGAGTAGGAAATGTTGTGACCCACAATCCATGGAGCAAAGCCTTGGTTGCTGTTTCTAAAGCTGAGGAAACAACAAGAATAAGGATCTCCTACTGAGTCTGTGGTCAGTTCTTTTGAACGGAATCCAGTGCGTCCCCCACTGACTTGGTCTCATAGTAATTTTCTTATCACGAAAGACACTGTCTCCATCCCTTTTGGCTAAGCCTAAGTATGTTTGCAATAGCACACATCCCATTGATGGCTTGGACATGAAGGATGGTAGGGAGAATAGAGTCAAAGATAACTGTGGGCATAAACACGTGGGGATAAACATGGGCAACTAAGAACTGAGGACCATCCCTCACTAGCAGTAGTAGAGCTGAGCAGCAGAAAAGGTTTGGGGGAAACTTGGATTGCAATAATAGGATCCACTTTAGACATAGAGATTTAAATGATGGTAAAATATCAGTAGAAACACTTTGCAAGCCTGGGCAACATAGGGAGACCCTGTCCCTACACAAAGTAAAAAACAATTAGCTGGGCATGGTAGCACATGCCTACAGTCTCAGCTACTACTACAGAGGCAGAAGCAGGAGGATCACTTGAGCCCTGGAGTTCAAGGCTGTAATGAGCTGTGATTGCAGCACTGCACCCCAGCCTGAGTAACAGAGCAAGACCCTGGAAAGAAAGAGAGAGACAGAGAGAAAGGAAAGGAAAAGAGGAGAGGAGAGGAGAGGAGAGGAGAGGAGACAAAAAGGAAGGAAGGGAGGGAGGGAGGGAGAGAAGGAAGGGGAAGAGAAGAAGGAAAGAAGAAAAGGACCTTGCAGATTGAGGGGAAAAAGTATGATAAAATATAAAAATGGGGATACAATTGGAATTTATCTGCAGCCTGTAATAATAACCCTTTATAATTGCATCATCGTCGTCATTTCACATGGTGCTTACTATAAGTCTACACACATGTTAACTGTTGAAATCTCAGAACAAGCCTGTGAGGTGAGTATTGTTAACATCCCCATTGAATGGATCAGGAATCTGAGACCCAGAGTGTCTGTGGCACAGCCACAGCAATAATGCTGAGTTGGATCCAAACCCAGGCAAGCTGGTGCCCAAAGCCACATCCCTAACCACCCTAGTGCCTCCCTACATATCATGAGAGAGTACAACTCACTTTGACATCTTATTCCACACTTCATCCTCCCAGCAGCACCATGGAGGGAAAACTGTTAACCCATCTCTATAGATAGAACAACAAGGCCTTCCCAAGTCACAGAGTTCCAGATCCCAAACCCATGATTTCTGCTTCCAAATTCAGCATTTTTTCTGCTCTACCTCAGCTGCCCCTAAAAGCTAAAGAGCTCCTGCTTTAGGTAGCATGGAGGGAAAAGAAGGAATTTGCACAAGTGTTGAGGGGAAAAGAGGTGATGGTAAAGAATGAAAACTCAGAAGAAAAAAAAAATCCCAGAGAGCTTAAAACAGATATTTTCCTTGCTAGTAACAATCTGGTCAAATGATAACTGACCACCTTCTGTGGGCAGAACTAAGTTTGGTTTGGTGTTTGATGTTTGCTGAAGGGCAGGTACAAAGATAATGCTGATTAGACCTGATTCTTCCTCTAGATGAATTTATAATCTTATTGAGGCATAAGTTAGACCCTAAACAAAGATAAGCATTTTCCAGGGCAATGTGTGTCTCAGCCGGAGAACTCAAAAAGAGAGCAGCAGGATGTCAGCAGAGGCAGAAGTCCCAGCTGAACTGTCAGAAGAGCCTTCGGGAGGGCAGTGCGGCCCGAGTATTCTATTAAGAGAAGCATTTTGTGCTCTTGCCCTTCTGTTTATGTATACATAATATTTATAAGGCTCCTGAAGCCTTTTCTGACAATTCAGCCTGGGACTTCTGCCTCTGCACATTTACCTTGATCCTTTCTAGACCAAGATGGGAGAAAACTAATTCAAATCCTTCCCTCCCTCCTACTTTTCACCCTCCAAAATATGAAAGATAATGACAATGCCATGTGCTCATGTCTGTGATCCCAACACTTTGGGAGGCTGAGGCAGGAGGATCTCTTGAGCCCAGGAATTTGAGACCAGCCTGGGCAACACAGGGAGACCCTGTTTCTACAAAAAAATTAAAAATTAGCCAGGCGTGGTGGCACACACCTGTAGTCCCAGCTACTCCAGAGGCTAAGGCCGGAGGATAGCTTGGGCCCAGGAAGTCAAGGCTTCAGTGAGCTAAGACTGCACCACTGCACTTCAGCCTGGGTGGCAGAGCTAGACTGTGTCTCAAAAAAATAAAAAAGAGAGATAACAACAAATCATCTAACCACAACACTGAGACGGTTACTTGAGTGGCCTGCCCCAGAGTTTGAAAGTCCTTTGAATGAGTCCAGGGGCCCACACTCCAACTGTTAAACTAAGTCACAGAGTCCCTCAAGGAAATAACCTCCCTTTTAGGACTCAGCACACCTTGGCTGCAGTTAAAGAAACATTAGCCCATCCATGTGATTCCTGTTTCCCAAGAAGAAACTAACCCAACATGGACAACATCTGTAAAAGTGGTTTCCTTATCATGTTACAGGAATCACCAAAAGCTCATCTATAATCAGGAACCTTGGGTTTTATTTATTTTTATTTTTAAATTTTTGTTGTTGTTGTTTTCGTTTTTTAGAGGCAGTGTGGCTCTGTCACCCAGGCTGGAGTGCAGTGACTCAATCATAGCTCACTGCAACCTTGACCACCTGGGCTCCAGTCATCCTCCCACCTCAGCCTCCCAGGTAGCTGGGATCACAGGTGCATGCCACTGCACCCAGCTAATTTTTTATTTTTATTTGGTAAAGACAGGATATCACTATGTTAACCAGGCTGGTCTTGAACTCCTGACCTCAAGTGATCCTCCCAAAGTTCTGGGATTACAGACTACAGTCATCATGCCCAGCCTGAACCTTGGGGTTTTAAAATTCTGCCTACAAGTCCAACTGTATCAAAATATATGCCTGAAGTAAAGGCCATAAGTTTTACCAGTTCTTCTTCCCTGGATGTGGAATCCTATTTCTGCTATTGAATGGGATTTGTATACATTGAGTTCATTAAAGGGAATTATATAAGGGACCTAGAATAGGCAAATTCATAGAGACACCAAGTAGAATAGGGGTTGCCAGGGATGGGAGCAGGGGAATATTGGGAGTTAGTGCTCACTGAGTATGGAGGTTCAGTATGGGATGATGGGAAAGTTCTGGAGATGAATGTTGGTGGTGGTTGTATAACAATGTGAATGTACTTAATGCCACAGAGCGGTATGCCTAAAACTGGTTAAAATAGTAAATTTTACATTGTGTATATTCACACAATTTCTTTTAAAGAGTGGAATGAAGAGAATTTGTTTCTAAACCAGTTACTAAAATCATCTCCTAAGGGCCATAACAAGACAACTTTTTATGACAGACAAATTTTTTAGTAAACTTTTAGAAAATTCCCATAAGGAAGGGAAAGAAGAAATGATGGCTTTGTGCATAACATGAAAAAAAGTCAAACTGTTTGCTAGGAGGCATAGTATGAGTAATTCAGGTGAATCATGGCTGTTTCCTGGATTACTTAGGGAAAAACTCAGTTCCCAGAATGGTCACTCAGCAGCCTAACAGAAGTGCCTTGAGGCTTCCAGCCAATTGCTATGAGTTTAAGAAACCCGAGTCTTCAAAACTATTAGGTTGGTGCCAACGTAATCGCGGTTTTTGCCATTACTTTTTTTTTTTTTTTTTTTGACACGGAGTTTCACTCTTGTTACCCGGACTGGAGTGCAATGGCCTGATGTCACTCACTCTCACTCACTGCAGTCTCCGTCTCCCAGATTCAAGCCATTCTCCTGCCTCAGCCTCCCGAGTAGCTGAGATTACAGGTGCTCACCTCCACACCCAGCTAACCTTTTGTATTTTTAGTAGAGATGGGATTTTGCCATTTTGGCCAGGCTCATCTCAAACTCCTGGCCTCAGGTGATCCAACCGCCTCGGCCTCCCAAAGTGCTGGGATTACAGGCATGAACCACCACGCTCAGCCTTTGCCATTACTTTTAGTGGCAAAAATCACTAATGGCAAAAACTGCGATTACTTTTGTACCAACCAAATACATTTCGGTACCTAGAACAGGCAACTTCATAGAGACAGAAGTAGAATAGAGGTTACTAAGGGATGGGGGGATATTGTCTACTGGGTGCAGAGTTTTCCTTTGGGATAATGAGAAAGTTCTGGAAATAGTGGTGATGGTCACATAGCACTGTGAATGTACTTAACGCCACTGAATTGTATACTTTAAAATGGTTACATTTTATGTTATGTATATTTTACCATAGCTTTTTAAAAAAGGTAGACCACTTCAGCTATTTGCAACAATAAAATAAAGATCCCTTCTGGAAAAAAGAAAAAGTGAATCCTAAGGAAAAAGACCAATAAAGTATTGGCAGCTGGCCAGGCACGGTGGCTCAAGCCTGTAATCCCAGCACTTTGGGAGGCCAAAGCGGGTGGATCACGAAGTCAGGAATTCGAGACCAGCCTGACCAACATGGTAAAACTCCGTCTCTACTAAAAATACAAAAATTAGCTGGGTGTGGTAGCGCACGACTGTAATCCCAGCTACTCAGGGGGCTGAAGCAGGAGAATCGCTTGAACCCGGGAGGTAGAAGTTGCAGTGAGCCAAGATGGCACCATTGCACTCCAGCCTGGGCGACAGAGTGAGACACTGTCTCAAAAAAAAAAAAAAAAAAAGAATTGGCAGACATTGGTGGGGCAGGGGAGGGAGGGCATTATATTTCACAAAACACGTTATTACGGACATGAGGCAGCATTTAGCCAGTCAACTCTGCAGACATGTGTCCCAGGCAACCGACTGGCCCTTGTCAGCCAGAAGTTTTCCAAGTGGCCCAGTCCCTCTCTCGTTGGCCTCCTGTCCCCTTCCTCTTCCTCCTCCTGAACTCTTTAGAGTCCTAACTGATCATTTTCTGCCTTTTATTTTGGCAACCACCCACGTTGAATAAACAAAATACACAGGATGGAGGGGGATGGTGAGGAGGAGGCACATTTCAGAGTTAAGAAAACAAATAGCCAGCAAAGCACAGAAGACCACAACTTGATTTAGACAGGTTTAGCTATGGAAATAAGTGTCAGATGAGTTGATTGTTTCCAGACCTCAACAGGCCAGAGATGGAGAGAGCAAACCATACCATTTATCACAGCAAGTTCACATGGGGTGGAGTCAAGGTTAAGGAAATGGATGGGAAGAAACAAGAAGGGGAGTTAAGGTCCCTTTTCATTAAGTTGTCACTGAGAAGCCAAGTGTGTAATAAAGCTCTGCTGGGTACTGATTAGACTCTGTGGGTTTGGGCAGGGAAGGAAAAAGGAAAACCCAGAGTGCCCAGAGAACCGCAGGAACTGTGAAAGGGTGACGTAATACCAATCATGACGATTCTTGATGGAGCAGAGCAGAAAGGGTTGACCCAAACCAAACCCAGAGGCCCACGGAGCCACACAGCCACTCACGGAGACGTTCCCATGGGCTGCCCGGATGGGAGCATCTCCGGAGGGATGAAGAAGCAAGAGGAAATGTGGACCTTGGGGAAGGTAAACAGGCTCTTGCTCTTTGGCCCTCTTGGCCATCAAGAGGTAAAGAAAGACCCAAATGGACCTTGTCTTTCCATGAGCTCTTCACGGTGGCACGAGCACAAAGACAACCAGAGCCTTTAAAAAAAAAAACAAAAAAAAAACCAGCTGTGGCTGGCTGTATGTAGAAGGAATTCATGAAGGACTTGTTTTCCAAGTCAGATTATTATAACAGAGCTGCAGAATGAGCTACATGCATTGTAAGTCAAGTCTTCCCTTTTGAGAGCTATCCATATAAACATTAAGCTCTTTCTTATTGCATGGGGTCAAAATGCTAGATGTGCATTCAGGCAACACCATTCTTAATCTAGGACAACTTTGCCAATCAAAAGGCCACATGCCTAAGCGTCCTGGCCTTTGAAAGGTCTGTTAAACACTGTGAAAAGTGCCATAGGGACCATAGTCAGAGAAAGAGAGGGCAGACCAAGCAAATACAAACCAAGTGAACACACTCATGGAGTACCAATTAGGACAAAGGAATAAAGCCCAAAATGAGCCCCAAATTGCTAAAGCAAAACAAAGTTTAAAGGGAATCAAAAATGGGAGCTTCCTGGAGAACCAGGTTTACAAGGAAAATTGTGAACATCTGTTATTAAACCAGTAACACTAACATCATTAGCCACCATCAAGCTGAAAGAAACATATTTTTGCTACTTCAGAGCAAAGGAACAAAATACCTTCAGCTGAACCAGTCAGTTTTTTTCCTTCTAGACTTTGTTCCTTTAACTGCCAAACTCTGTGTACGATTTTTACTGGAGGATTATAATTAACTGTGTTAAAATGAAGACATTTTATTTTAACTTTTTGTGTCCTACATATTATCAAAACGATCGGGAAAGCAGCAGAAAATGAGTCCCCCTTCCTCACATACACACACACACACCCCACACACACATGCGCTCACACTTCTCAAGTTCATTGAGTACAGTTTTTGCATATGGAAATCATCATTCTCAGTTACCAAGCAACTGCCATGATTCTTGTTTCTATCTTCTGATGGTTCCTTTGTGTCGCCTTTAATGGAGAATTGGACTGGTTAGTGTACAAGGTCCTTTTCAACACCAAGATGCCGTGAGTCTATGAAGGAGGTGGGGTCATACACTGCCAAACAAAGAGCAGAGGGGCCAGACAACTCTCACCCTCACCCAATGCTAACACTGGTAGGGCCCTTAGGCAATCATGGTGCCAATTCTGCAGTGACAGGAAGGGACTGGGCATAGTTGAGGTTTACTTAATTTTATTTAAAAAAAAAAATGCTCTGCAAACACAACTTCAAGACATATTCCAGCCACTGTCCACCCTGCCCCACTTCTTAGCAGACTGTTGTCCCTAAGGTCCTCCTATATAGATACTCTGTAGCGGTCACCATCTGTATGCTAGTTTCTCAGCTGTAAACTTGGAATAATGATAACACCGACCTCTCTCTCCCAGTAGCAGTGGTGTGGGGATTGACTAATTAAGCCCTGTGAAATGCCTTGAAAAGTAGACAATAGGATTCTCTCCCTGTCAGAAAGAATTCACACTATTCCCCCAATGCTTGACCCGAGGGTGGCGGCTGTAGCTCATGTCACCCTTTGCTGATATTTTGTCACACTTGGACAAAGGGCTCTGGAATCAAAGGGCAGCTTAAACCACACACCCAATATCATGCCTAGAGGAATTCCTGGGAACTGGTTTGGTGTTGACAATTGCCCTCTGCTCTGAATCACTTCCTTTCTTCCTGCAGATTGACTCTTTTCCTAATTTTTGCTCCCAGACAAACTGGGTGTGCATGTCTGTTGCAGGAGAGGGACCATCGCTCTGGCCCCAGGCTTGTATTTCAGATGACATGAGGCCTCCAATGCTTTTTTCTACTGTGCACCAGGTAGCGATCCTTTCAGAGCTTCCTCTTCCTGCCCCTCACCTATTTCCTAATCTTGGCTCAGGTTTCATTGTGATATTGATCAACCTTAAGGAAATCCTTGACTAGCAAGCAGTTCCACCAAGATGAAGCCGGAGAAACCAGAGTGGCTCAGTGCTCACCACCTACATAATTACCCAGGAATGTTGTGTGATTAATAAGTTGCTGTGGTCTTGGTGCAAACAGGTCCCTGAAAACATCTGGGCTTTCCGCAGATGGTTTACTAATCCACATACATCACTGACAATAAGCTCTTTACAAAACCCTCTTAAAGTATATTGGATGTGACAGGTTTCCAGAATTTTTAGAAGCAGGGATCCTAGGTTTAATGTGCTGATGTTCGGAAAGGCTGGTGGCACTCCGAGCATCTGCATAGCTTCTTCTGAGTAACCTGGTGATGAAGTTATTGCAAAGGTGTGGACTTTTTTAAAATTTGATGTGACAGAGATTAAAAAAAAAAACTATGATGAGGAATAAGTTAATGGAGTCTATTAAACATGTATGTTCATGTATTTAAAATGGTAATCTAACTTTTCATTTCGATCAAAGGAAAATAACATAGTCAATTAAATGAGGGCTTAAATTATCTATTTTAGATGGCTGTGTCACAGCTTGCAGTATGAACCTGCTTTGTGTATCTAACACAAGTTGACATGTTCTCTAAATGAATGAAATGCAAATTATATAAACCACTGAATAGATATTTAGTGTAATGAATACCTGAATCCCCCTAATCCTTTCAATCTTTAGGTCATGATGCTAGTCTGTGGGGATACCATGATGAACACACATGGTCTAGGAAGAAGCTACCAGTGCAATGCCTATCTGTCCATTTTCTCCTCTGGTTCCTATTGTGACTCACAGACTGTGGAAAGAAGTGACCTTGATTAAGGATACGGCAAATGAATTGACTACTTAGCACACAAATTCATGACCTTGGCCTCATAAACATAGCATTCAATCAAACTAGTAAAGTCTATAAACAGAAAGAAGTAATGCTACTTACCCAGAATTGCTTGTCCAATGTCACATAACTATAAAAAAAACTAGCCTGAACATACTCATGTACATTATGGAGGGAATATAAAGTGATAAACCTCTCAACTGGAGAAAGTGAGGATAATCTGGCAATGTCCGTCACTTCTATGCACGTAAATTTTGACCCAGTGAATTACACTTCTAAGAAGTCCTCCAACAGGACTTTCCATACACATGCGTGTTTGCAAAAACACATATACAAGGCTGCCAATTTATAGCAGCAAAAAACTACAACAATCTAAATATTCATCCATAGCGAATTGGTTGAATCAATTACAGTATCATCACACAATGCAACACTATGTGGTCATTTTTAAAGAATGAAATAGATCTAAATGTAATGACATGGATCATCTTTTTTGTTTTTTCTGGGTCTTGCTCTGTCACCCAGGCTGGAGTGCAGTGGTGCAATCTCGGCTCACTGCAACCTCCAACTCCCAGGTTCAAGCAATTTTCCTGCCTCAGCCTCCTGAGTAGCTGGGACTACAGGTGCTCTCCACCACGCCCAGCTAATTTTTGTATTTTTAGTAGAGATGGGGTTTCACCATGTTGGACAGGCTGGTCTTGAACTCCTGACCTCATGATCTGTCTGCCTTGGCCTCTCAAAGTGCTGGGATTACAGGCATGAGCCACCACGCCCACCCTGGATCAATCTTTCTGAAGTATTATTAAATGAAAAAAAAGCAAAAATATGGTGCAGGTTATAATGAATAACACGATACCATTGAGATTTTTAAAGGGATTAAAAGAATTTTTTAAAATATACACAAATGAGCTTTTAAAAAAATAATGTTTTTAAAAATATATGATGCACAAATGAGCATATAATATATGCACATACATCACAAATATATTATGCATGCATGCTTGAATATACATAGACACCTGCAGAAGTAGTAACAGAGGTTGCTTTGAATTTAGTGTCAGGGATAACAAGAATCTACTTTTCTCTATATTCCTTTGGTATGGTAATGCTTGAATTTTTTTTTCTCCAGAATTTTAGAATAATTAACAAGATAAAAATGACCTGAAAACCTTTGTCCCCATGTCCTGTCTGCCACTTCAGTGGCTCCTGGTGCTCATCTGTGCCTACAACACCCAGTATGTTTGAGTGCCTCAAATGGACTCCAAACTACTTGAGGGCAGGGACTATGGCTCATTTGTTTGGACTTTCCTTGGTCAAGCTCTGTAACTTCTGTAAACCTGTTTTCTCAATGGTAAAATGGAAATGATCCTAATAGTGGTCGCTGATATTTATTAAGTAACTAGCATGGGTCCAGGCTGTGTGCTTAGTGCTTTTAATGTGGATTATTTTATCCAATCTCAAAACAACCCTGATTAGTTTTGCTATCATCCCCATTTTATAGATGATAAAAGAGACTTTTTATTTTTATTTTTTATTTTTATCCTCTCACCTCAGCCTCCCTCCCACCCCCCTCTTCCCAAGTAGCTGGGACTAGAGGCATGTACCGCCATGCCTGGCTAATTTTTTTTAAATTTTGTGTACAGACAGGGTCTCATTATATTATGCAGGCTGCTCTTGAACTCTGGCCTCAAAGATCCTCCTGCTTCAGCCTCCCAAATCACTGGGGTTACAGGTGAGCCACCACACCTGGACAGGAAGAAAACCTGTGTCATCAAACTAACAAGTGGAAGTGTCAGGAAGATGTGTCTGTTTCCAGGATGCATGTACATTTATAGGGCTGTGGTAAGAAGTGAGAAAGTGCAGGTGAAGTGTCTGGCCCTCAGTAGGTGTTTAGGAAATGCTAGATATGATTGCTGATGTTATTCCTGCCCTACCAGGAAACTCGTCCAGCCATTAAAACCATGCACCTGATTGAATAGAAATAAAGTGGCTTTATCCTGAAATAACTGATGAAATTATAGCAGACACATGGCCACAGCTTGGGCTCAAACATGTGGAAGCATCTCTCCTCTCTTCAGTTGTGAGTGAATTGCCATAGGAGGTCATTAGGGAAAGTACTGTAGCAGGGTGTGTTTTTTTTCCTTCGGGATATGATGGTTTTACTGCTATTAATAACAGATGTGGTCAGGCAATTACAGACTTAAGATGGTTGATCACATCTTGCATTTTAAAGCTTAATCTGATCACCTCCAGGGTCAAGGAATTACATAGCTATCATAATGGATAAAGTCTGTCTTGTGCCACCACTTGTGGACCAAAGTTCAAGGCTTTGAGGTATGAAATATAGTTTATCTTTGTTCTGCAGTGTGTGGGGGAGGTGGGGGTGGCGGGGCGGGGTGAGGGAGAAAGAGAGAGAGACAGAAAGAGAGGAGATTTATTTTCTGTGCATGTATAAGCTGAGAGAGAGAGAGACAGGGAGAGAGAGATTTATTTTCTGTGCATGTATAAGCTGCTCCAAAGCTCAGCTATGAGGGTGCCCTGTTACCCTGGCTCCCATTCAAGTTTAGCTAGTAAAGCTACTTTTGGGAAAAATGAGAAGTCAGGAGGCCACAATTCTGCCTTCAGGTCTGCTACAATTCCCTTTGCAATTCTGAGGCTTTTACTCATTTGTGAAATTTGGACAATCTCACGACATTTACTTGTCCTCTCCACAAAACCTAGAGCTCTCTAAAGCAGACACTCTTCTAGCAACCATTGAATTCTCAGTGTCTAAAATAGTGTCTGGTATATAGCAGACACTCAATAAACACTAAACAAATGAATAAATGACTGTCTGGGTTTCCTTCCAGTTACAACATAACATGATTCCATAAAATCATAATCTGGTGCATTGAGTTGACTCCAATGCATGTGGCAGATAACATTTGCTGTCAGCTTTCTTGTTTTTCTCTGCCCACTGTTGAGACATCTTCATGAACATTTCCACCAGAATGTAAGTAACATGTACAAAAGGAGATGATCTGAGATTTGCCAAATTTTCCTCTTCTCTAGCAGTACTGAAAATGGTTTGGAAAAAGAAGAAAGTATTCATTTGAAGTGTCGGTGATCTGCTGGTTTTATTTACACAGGGTGTGCCTGTCAACCACTCCCATCTATAATTGAGACCAGCCACCCACAGCACCTGTTGCCAAGGCCTCTATACTCCGTTCCCCTTATTGAGAGAAGGTGAAGAGAGACCACTAGCTAACAATGTGTGAAAGCTTCAAGTGACATGACAGTCACTCCATATCTGGAAGGGGAAATGACAAGGGAAGACATTCTGGTTTTTTGTTTGTTTTCATGTACATGAGTCAGTGTTCTTGGTTGTAAATAAGACAAACTCACTCTGGCTGATTGAAGCAGAAGAATTTATTGTAAGGATTTCAGGTACCATGGAATAAAAAGGATACTATCACTGGTTCCACCATGACTGCTAGGTACTACCAGTCTCTAGAAACTCGACCACCAAGATGAATTTTAACGTGTCTCTGTCTTTGCACCACTTGATCAAGATTCACAGTTCCCAAAAGGAGAATCTCATTGGCCAGATCACACGCTACCCTAGCTGTGAGGGATTGGGAGACCAAGTATGTGGCCCCCTTATGGTCCACGGTGGGAAAGAAGGTCCTAAGACTCTCACAGTGATGGAGTGCCCCAAATATAAAGAATGTTTGCATGCTGGTCAGCCACAGAAAAATGAGAGATGTCCAATGCATCACAGTTTAATAGTGTAGCATCATTTATAAAGATGGGTAAAACTCAGTCTGTACAGCCACACATCCAGTGCCCTAAGTGGGGCAGATTTATGATTAATGGACATAGGCTTGTTAGGGTTTCTTGCTCTAAAGGCTGAAAATTGGCTGGGCATGGTGGCTTACACCTGTAATCCCTGCATTTTGGGAGGCTGAGGTGGGCAGATCACTTGAGGACAGGAGTTCAAGACCACCCTGGCCAATATGGTGAAACCCCATCTCTGCTAAAAATATAAAACTTAGCCAGGCATGGTGGTGCATGCCTGTAATCCCAGCTACTCAGGAGGCTAAGGCAGGAGGATCGCTTGAACCCGGGAGGCAGAGGTTGCAGTGAGCCAAGATTGCGCCACTGCATCCCAGCCTGGGCGACAGAGTGAGACTCTGTCTCAAAAATAAAAATAAAAAAATAAAGGCTGAAAATTTTACCAGCCAAAATTAAATTTTAACCAGTTAGCAGTTTCCTGGTACTTTGCCCATAACAATTTTAAAAGTTGTGGTTGAGCACTGCATGCTAGTGGCATATTACAAAACTCCATGCTGCCACCATAGATGAACCCAGGGGAAGTTCTCCTTAATCAAGTTTCCATTTTCCCCTCCTAAGTCCTCGAAAGAGCAAGACGACTCCGTGCTTTGCTCCTTCCTAGTCTAGTAGTGACTCTGGAACTCCAGGAACACAGCTTATAGACTTTAGCCCCAGCTCCCCACAGAAGGGTTTGGAGGCTGAGTTTAAGAAGGGCCAGGATCCATGCTGGGAAACTGCTTGGTCCATGATGGTGATCCTCAAGGCAATAAACAGGACTGAGACCTGCAGAGGAGCTGGCCTGACTGCAGAGGACAAAAACAGGGGTGTGAGTAGATAAAGTGGAGGTCACAGCACGAGGCTTCTTCATGCAACCAAGGACATAAAAAGTTGCAGCAATTTCACTTGCAGGAATCTAATTCCAGTGTTGTGATATAGGAGAAACCAAAGTGTTGTCTCCCACTCTCACACAGCCAGCACACTTTTAACACCAGATGTGTGGGGGATGTTTCCCCACACACCAAGCATTTCTGCAACAGTCACCGGCTGGGTGTCCTTTAATTCAATTCAATTCTGGCACTATATACCTGGAAATAGCAGGGGCTCAGGGTTTGATCCTATGAGACTGCCCCCCATTTCAGATGCCATTCCCAGGTAGTAGGTTGTCTCCTGTACCTATGACTGCCCAGCTATAAACTGGAGTTTCCCCAACCCACTCCTTGTTTGGACTAATTTGCTAGAGTGGATCACAGAACTCAGTGAAACACTTTACTTCTGTTTGCCCATTTATGAGGAAGGATATTACAAAACATATAGATGAACAGTGAGATGGAAGAGATGCACAGGGCAAGAAATGTGGGAAGGGCTGTGGTGCTTCCATATCCTCTCTGGGCACGCCACCCTCTAGGAACCTGATATTCCGCTCTCCAGAAGTCAACAAACCCTATCCTATGGGTTTTTATACAGGCTTCATTGCATATGTCTGATTGATTACATCACTGGTCACTGGTGATCGACTTAACCTTCAGCCCCTCTCCTCTCTGTGGAGGTCTGGAGGGACCGGGTGGGACTAAAAGTCCCAACCCTCTAATCCTGCCTTGGTCTTTCTGGTGACCAGTGCCTATCCTGAAGCTATCTAGGGGCTCCAAGTCACCAACCATCTCATTAGCATACAAAAGGTAAGGTATTTTCATCACTCTGGAGATTCCAAGGAATTTAAGAGTTTTAGGTCAGGAAACAGGGACTACAATCAAATACATATTTCACAATATCACACGCAGATGTACCTGCACAAGTACATACTGACCTATGTACAGGGATATTCACTGAAGCATTGTTGGCAACCACAAAAAAAAAAAAACTGGAAATAATAATCCATGGTTATATCAGTTCAATATATTACTGTATAATCATACTATGAGACATAACACAACTACAAGAAAGAGGTCATATATAAGTGATATGATAATGTTGATACATTAAGTTAGAAGAGCACGTGGCAGAACAGTTTGCATACTACTATTCCATTTTTTTTTAGAAGGGAATATACAAATAGTCTTGTATATACTAGAAGGGCAACCTAGGAACCGTGGGAACTTTTGGGGGAGGGTGGCAAAGAAAGAGACCTTTACTTTTCATTTTCTATCCTATTTCTGTTTGACTATTTACTGTGTGTATGCAGTCTACTCATAATTAAAACAAACTAATTTAAAATGCTGGAAAAGTGAAGCATAGCAGGAAAAAGGAGTCAAGGGTAAAGAAAAATTTTCCCCAAAAGGGGCTTCTCTCAGTTAAGAACACTTCTTAACTGTACTCACTGAATGTGAAGACCCAAAGAGAAAATAGTCTCTGTCTGTATCTTTTCCTTAATGTCGCTCAGAGCCAGGCCTCTACTCACCTGGTGAGGACCCCGGTCAGTCTCCTGCCCTGGCATTTGGATGTGATCTGAGAAGAGTGAGTCAGGTAAAGGAACCTTCTGGACCACAGACAACAGCCAGGCTCAGCAGGGATCACTGAGGTAGGAATCCCCCCACCCAAACCCCTAAAAAAGAGCCAGCAGTTATTAAAAACATGGGACTAGAGTGGGACGCAGACTGAGTTTATGGTCGTGTTACAACAGTGGTGATGCTAACAGTTAAAAGGCCATGGAAGCTTGTTTCAAATTAATTGGCCTGTAGAGTAGAGAAAAAAAAATGACCCTACTAATGATCCTAGGTAATTCTGTCTTCTAGGTTACAGCAAGCAGCCCCCAGAATGGCCTTTATTGAAGCCTGAGTGACAAGAAGCCTGTAGCGGGGTGAGGGGGACCTGCTTGGAGAAAGGCCCCAAAAGAGATGAGCTCTCCCTAACTCTCCAATGACATGAGAAAATTTTACTCACACAAAATTTCCTGGAAACCCAGCCACCTCCCGCTGCAAGAGAAGGCCTAGAGATGCAGTGGCCAGAGCCAGCCTCAGGCCTTCTTCCCCATGCTGGGGGTGCTGCTGCTTGCCTTCACCTCGACCCTGTATCCCCACTTCCCACTGCCCCAGATCTCCCAGGCTGAATGTCCCCTCTTCGCCTCCACTCTTCTGAGCTTCTAAGAGCTAACTCCAAGTGAGGAACTGAACCCCTTCCACCCCTACCTCCCTAGGCAATCTGTAGAGCTCTTGAGCCCTAATACCGTGTCTGGGAGGCACGTAAACGCTTCCATTTTTATCCTTCCACTGCAGAAAATGCCCAGTTTAGTCTGGGAGACACTCAGACCCCTCGGGACAAGGGTGGCTAGAGAGAGGTCCAAGCTGCCCTGGGTGGGTGGGGAGTCAAGGCAGGCCAAAGCTTCAGATTTAGACAGTAACCACCAAATCCGACCTGGGCTGCAGGTCCAAGGCCTCTTCCTCTTTCCTGCATGCTTCCCTCTGCCGCTGGCCCATCTTCCACTGTAACCCCTACAACTACCAAAGCAAAAAGGCCTGTCCCAACTCCATCCTCACCGCCCGATCCCCAACCCTCAGGGGATCCCGCTTCATGTCTCCTCTTTATTTTACAACACGGCCCTCCTTGCAGCCCTCACGAAAAGTTCTGCAGTGGGGTCCCCCAGCGTGGGGCCCTTCCCGAGACCCTTGAAGAGAACGCTCGTTTGGTGGACCACACTCGGGCAGCGCGGGCCCGGGCTTGGCCTGGTTCTACTTGTGTCCTGAGGTCCCTGACCACCGCCTTGGGTCCAGCCCTCGTCCAGGGGGCGGCGGTGCAGGGGAGACCGCTCGGCCCGGCCTGAAGCGCGGCCGCCCTCATCCCTTCCCCGGGGCTGGGGTGTGTCACCGGCCGACAAACTCAGAAGGGGCCGTGCCCCCGTCCCCGACGCGCTCACAAACGCCGTGGTCGCCCGAACCTTCGGCCCCGCAGCATTCGGCTACAGGACCGCGACACTGCAGGGCCCCGGCTCTGCGCGCTGCGCTCCGGCCGCTCAGCGCGGGAGGACGCGCGGTCGCGCCTGCCTCGGTGGCCGCGCGGGGTAGGTAGCTGCGGGGACCGGAAGGATGGCGAGGAAGTCGGAGAGGGTTTCCTGAGATGAGAGATTACTTCCGTCCGGGCTGCGGCCTCTCTCTGGAGTCGGCTAGCCGGGGCTCGGGGAGCGGGGTGCGCGGGGCTCGGGGCCGCGCCTTGCCACCTGCAGCGCCCGGGTGGGCCGCGGGGGCCTCGGCAGGACGCGCTCGGCCCTGTCGCAGGAGCTAACGCGGGGGGAATCCTTGCAGGTGGGAGCATTTCAGAGCGCCCAAGCCATGGTGGCCAAACAGCGGATCCGGATGGCTAACGAGAAGCACAGCAAAAACATCACCCAGAGGGGGAACGTAGCCAAAACCCTGGTAAGGCGGGGTCGGCGCCGGCCGGGCAGAGCCGGGCAGCGGGGCGGGGTGGGGGCGGAGGTGGGGGCGGGGCCGGGCGGGTAGCGGCGCAGGGTCCGGCCTCCCGGCTCCCGGCCCGCCCCTTCTGCGGGGTCCTGCAGAGTCGGGGCTGAGAGCTGGGTTCAGGGCGGCGCGGTCCGCTTGGCGTCCTCGTGGGCGGAGAGGGCCCTGGTTGGTCGTGGCCCCTCTGGGAGTGGCCGCCTGGGCTACCAGGGAGGCGCAGAGGAGCCCTCCTTCCCCCCCCCGCCCCCCGCCCCTCCCCCCGGGAGACAGCTGGGCCTTGTCCCGGGGAAAGACGGAAAGCCTCATCCTTAGGGGCCAGTTAAGTCAACTGCATGACACAGAGCCTGGAACCTAGTATGTTCTAGAACTTTTGTTGATTTGTTGAATGACTGAATGAATGAATCAATGGCTAAATGGAGGCCACTTGTCATCTCCTCCTCCCAGACTCCACCTGTCTTCCCTCCCCAACAGATTTGCACCAGGACCAAGTTTTCTTTCCAGCCCCTTTGTGAGGGTTTCCCTGGAGATGTTGAAAGGGCTTAAAATGGGGAGTGATATTTGGACCCACATTCCCTCCAGCCTCCTTTTTCTCTTTTACCTCTCTTCCAGTGAGACCTCCCTCAGCCCCTAGGCAAAAGTCTAAGGGCAGCATTACTATTCTTTCCACTCGGTGAATTCAGACTCATTCTCATGGTATAACTTTAGAGACCAGTTTATTGTCAGGCATTCGGTGTCCCTAGAACTGTAAATTGAAGCTTTGTAACTGGACTTTTAAGTAAAACCTGTGCCTTACACTCAGGAGTTTCTTTTAGCAAAGCAGATTATCGTCAACAGAAAATGCGAGGCCTGTGACTTTGGACATTCAGAGGCATGAGTCGCATGGGTAGTTTGGTGAAGTTGGTCTCCAAGTATGTGAGCAAAGGCCCCTGGGATCTGTTACCCCATACAGTTAAGTGGAAACCAGCTGAAGCTTGGAGTTTGGCTGGGAAAGCTTGCAGATTTGATGAATCAATTCCTTTTAGCCAAAGAAACTATACTGGTTTGATTAACTAAGCAAAAAGCTAGATCTGTAATCATCACACCAGAATTCTTGCAAAACCAAGCAGTATTATGGCACAGAAACTCTAGGATCAAACTCAACTCTACTCAGAGCTTTATATACAAGTCTAAGTATAACTCATCTCTACTCAGAGCTTTATACACAAGACCTAAGTAATCCTTAAAATTCTCTCATTTAGGAATTAGATCACTTAGTTGTGATTAGGGCAGCAAAATGCCAAGATGCCATCAAATTGGAACCATTTTGTCACATTGATTTATGTTTTCCTTATTTTTACTGAGGAAAAAAAAATGGCTGCCCAGGTTGACATTGAGAAGCAACTTATAATTGATGTTAAGGCATGCAGGGTTTTATATCCCTAAGAGATCAATTCTTCCTTCTCAAGAGATCAGATCTGCTAACTGACACAGTGAAAAATAACTAGTCATGTGGCTCTTTTTCATGAACTAAAAAACCAGAGTTCAGTTGTCAGATCTCAGTTGACAGCTTATCTGATTACAAAAGAAGAAAACAAGAACTAATTTCTAAGGCTATTTTATCTATTAGGTTCTGCAGACTCAGTGTCTGCCACCTCAAGTTTTTCAAGAAGACTGGAAAATGTTTGGGACCCAAAACAAAAATTATTGGCTCCAAAATAAAATAGGAAAATGGAAAAATTGGGAAAACACTGTTTAAATACCTAGGAAAGGTACCAGTCACCTGCAGTTCAACTCAGTGTTCAGAGCTACATTTAAATTATATTTAATGTACAGTATGAGTTCATTTTAATATGCTCTGATATGTCATGGGGTGGCCCCCAAGAAACTCTCATAGTGCCTTGCGCCTATAAGAGTTTTTAAACGGCCCAGCTGAATTTGTAATGAAAGATTTCCAGACCAAGCCACAATCAATGTTTGCTTTGCATTGGCTGGGGGAATTTTGGTTAACGTTATTGTAAATAGATGGCTATCCAATAGAAAAATGAAATTTTCTTTCAAAGAGAAACTTGATAAATCCTAAATCTCATGTTCTCAATTACAAGTCAAATATGATTATATTTTGTTAAAAGTAACTTGCAAAAGATCACTATTCAGGATGAAATTCATTAAATGGAAACAAGTATAGATTCCAACTGAAAATTCAGACTAATTGTTCTGAAATAAACATCTTTAATTGTATGCAGATGCCTCAGTATTTTATTATTAGCTAATAGCTTACGGATAAATTAATATTATTCTCCCAGATAGCAGACTAATCCAAGAAACAAGGCCGGGCAGGGTGACTCATGCCTGTAATCTCAGGACTTTCGGAGGCTGAGGCGGATGGATCACCTGAGGTCAGGAGTTCGAAACCAGCCTGGCCAACATGGCACAACCCCGTATCTACTGAAAATACAAAAATTAGCCAGGCGTGGTGGTGGGTGCCTGTAATCCCAGCTACTCAGGAGGCTGAGGCACGAGAATCGCTTGAACCCGGGAGGCAGAGGTTGCAGTCAGCCAAGATCGCGCCACCGCACTCCAGTCTGGGTGACAGAGCAAGACTCCGTCTAAAAAAAAAAAAAAGGAAACAGTGAAATGGAATAATCATTTTGTGATTATACAGTAGTAACTTCTCCAGAATGAATGGGGAATTTAAATTTCAGAGTTCTGAGTTACCCTACTGGTATCTTAATCACAGGGAAAGCCATTCCCTGAAATTTTTGGAGCCTCAAGAAGTAGCAAACTCATGTTTGGGGTAAACCATGTCATTTGCAGAATCGCTACTAGTTTTCCCCACCTTTTCCAGCCATAGAGTCAGGTTTATGTGAATTGTCCCAACGGGATTTTGCTGGGCACCCCTTCTAAAAAGTAGTCACCCAAAGCTGTCAAAAAAAAAGATATATGGGTACTATGATCAGCCAAAGTCCCCAAATAATGTTGATTCCCTGGAGAATGTCATCCAAAAGGTTTTTGTGTTATATGCTCCAAGCTCTACATGCTGATCATCTGTTTTTTCTGCATATGAAAAATAAAGGACTCTATTTGGTATCTGTCCTGGGCGAATAATTCATTACAGGCTCCTGAATTCACTTATTAGCTTTGCTGGAAATAGAGAGAAAATGAATTTTTTTATATAGCATCAGTGGCACAACAGCAACAGAACTGGTTTCTGGGCAACTGTGACAAGTTCCTGGGAAGGTGGTGGAAGAGGGTGGGAAGGGCGAATGTCACACTTTGTTCAGGTAGCTTTATGAATGTTGTTTACCGGATCTGAACTTGGCCTGGCCTTAAGGGCCAAAAAATGGCACAGTTATCTTATGCAATTATTTAAGACGGATTTTGTCCTCGTCTGATTAAGAGCAGCCACCGATTCCTTTGCAGTGTGACTTGCTGGCATGTAAGTGGTGGTAGATACAGGCTTAGTAAAGGACAGAGAAGTGAATGTCTTAATCCTTAGTCAAAGTCTACCTGCCGTTGACACTTTAATCCATATTTCTCATGTAGGAGAGATACAGGGATAATCCTACACCAATTAGGAATTAGTACTAAAAAGACAATATCCTTCCTAGAACCTGTGTTTACTCTGCCTAACCTAAGAAATCTTATTTAATGAAACTTGTATGTTTATTTGTTCTTTGATGAACGTTTATTATCTTCTATGTTTAAATTCTGTGCCAGGCATTTCTATACATTACTACATGAACAAGACATAGTCCCTGCCCTTGTGGGGTCTGTAGTCTCATAGACAGATATTAAACACATTATCACAAGAATAAATGTAGACCTACAAACTGTGACACATGCTATCAAGAAAAAGTATGTGGCCATACAGGTGACAAGTGGACCCAAGTGAGGTAAAAGAGAAGGGCTTTTTGGTAAGCTGAAAACTAAAGAACTGTTGCCTTATCTATGATAAAATAAATTCCTTTTTTAGATGAGAAACCAGTTTATATTTACGTTAGCCTACAACTTAATTTTACATATAAATACAACACATCATAGATTTTACAGTTTTAATATATGATAAATTTTCTAGGAAAGCAACTACAATGAAAATCAAAGGAAGATTATCCTTTTTTAAAGAAGTTTTTGTGAGAAACATTACTAAAACTTGTTCAACATTTCAAAAACTTACACCCTTGATGATAGCACCACTCGTTTTTTTTTGAAACACTATTACATACCTTCAGTCTGAATGTCTGGCTGTGGTATTTGTATGGATATGAACATACTTTTTAGCCCATATTTTACAATGTTGAATATAATGTTTAAATGTCAACAACATTTAATTGAAATCTGGAATTGGGTTTTATGAGATCAACCACAAATCAATACTTATGAACATTCCACTCTACCAACACGTTTTTCTTTGTGTGTTTTGCATGTGAATTCTTTAACGTGTGTTGAATGCAGCCTATTTTTCAAGCTAATCAGAAAATAATTAGTGAGTTTTTTGGGTTTTTTTTTTTTCACTCTCCCATTCTATTTGAGAAATTCACTTCTTTTCTGATGCATCTCTCAGAAAATGTTTGTTGTTCTGACTGATTTGGGTTTAAGGACCAAGCCCTACCTGCACATAGACCTGGAGGTGTTGTGGAGGGAAGATCTTATTATGTCTGTGCTTTTGGTTTGAAAAAGCAGGAGGTCTGTAGGGCTTCATTCATGCAGTTTTGACAGTCCCCTTCTGCTTCCCAGAGAATTCAGAGACTTCTCCCAAGTGCAAGCTTTATTAAGGCTTAAGAGCTTTATTACAAAATGCTGCTTCACTCATAACCATTCACAATTGTTGTGGTGCTTCTATTGTTGCAAGGATTTCCACTGTACTGACTTCCTAATTTGGGGGTATGTAAAAGGTTTTCAGAAAATATCTGTGCTCTCTGATCCTGCTTGGAATTCACAGATGCAGAAACTAAATATTGAATCTGTTAATGGAAAACACCCAGGCTTTGTAATGAGGCAGACCTAAATTTGAATCCCAGCTCTTGCTCAAGTTAACAAACTTTGAACCTCAGTTTCTCAACTCCAAAATGGAAATAATAATACTTGCCAGAAATAATGAATGCAGACTGCCTAGTATAGTGCCTGGCACAGAGCATACCTCAGCAGATGGAAAGTTATTATTAATATCATTTTGGTTCCTAAATCACCATATTGGTTTATGTATTCATACCATATCTGTCCCCAGAATATTTAAGACCACCAAGTTCACTGAGTTACAGGGATGTTAATAAGGTTATTGATGAATTTTTACAAACCTATCTCAATCCTTTTAATGGACTTCATTCATCTATATCTGTCCACTGAGGAATTGAAACCAAGTCTGTCTCATTCACAGTAGAATCCCCAGCACCTAGCACAATGCCTAGTGATACTCAAATAATTGTTTATTGAGTCAATGAACCTAATCTTACTTTTTCCCATTCCCTTTTAGAGGCCGCAAGAGGAGAAATATCCTGTGGGACCATGGCTGTTGGCACTGTTTGTTTTTGTTGTCTGTGGCTCAGGTATGGGTGTTTCACTGAACTTATATCCCATGTTCTCCACTGGACTTTGAAAAACACACGTTTTCTTCACAAAGCAAATAGATGAAAAACATATTGGTATGGGATTCAAGTTTATCACTGCCTTAAGCCTTAATCTTAATGGGTTTTGATTTAGTTTCTATTCCAAATATAGGTAGAGACAGAATTGATACACTATCAAATCCTAATCATAAAATGATTACACTGAGTAGTTAAAGTGGCTGTATACACTGTAGAGTTCAGTAAAGTCTTTTTGTGCAGACATAGCCTTAAAAGGGCATTAGAACAGAAGGTGAAACACCTGTCTGCCTGTGATAAATCCACATTCCGAGAAAGGGAGAGGCCTTATGCCTTATGAGAAAGTTCTGCAGAGCTCCTAGATACAACTTCCTAGATACAACTGAGCCTTTGACCCAAGCCTTAAGGTATGGGTCACCTGATGATGTAAGTTGGCAAGTTGAGAGCTTTACTTACACACATGCAGATACACACATACACACAAATGCAGGGAAGATGAGCAGAAGCATTGTGCCATTGTTTCTAGTTACATGCTGAACTAGCCTTGACATGGTTCCTGATCCCCATATGTTGGGTCTCAGAAATCCTTGTGAGTGGAGGTCACTTCTAACTACACAGCATGCCTTTAGGGATTCCCACCCTCCATCATCTCACTGTTAACTGAGGGCAGGAAGGCAGGAGGTCCACATCTTCCTGCTCAGGCTTAGGCCTCCCAGCAAGACAGCCTCTGCCCCAATGACAAGAGAAGCCCATGACTAAAGATGAATCATGCATTCAAACCTAAAATCATGAAAATTAAAAAAAAAATTTAAGATGGATCAGTTCCTTTTATCTTCAAGAGACCACTCTTCCAAAGAAGCAAAAACTCTTAGGAGGAAGGAAGGATCCAATGTACTTGGCATTATTGTTGCTTGTGGCTCAAATATTTTAAAGATGATTTGGCATTCCAAGATGAGAAAATCTTACACTCAAAGAAACACAGTTCTACTCTATTCCCAAAGAAGTATCTTTAAGGATGTCTTTTAAACAGCTGTTTACCCAATCCATGTTTGAATACTTCTTCAAAAAGCCTATTCCATGTCTGCTGGAATTCTATTAGAAATGTCTCTTCTGTTTTGAATTACACTATGCTGTCTTCTCAGCTGTTCAGATTTGAACTCCTAGGGTAACACACAATGGACTCATTCTCCTCTTAGCACCTTGAATCATCAGATATTTTAAAGATGACTGCCTGGTGGCTCCTTCTGCAAACTAAGCTTCCCTAAATCTCTCAACCTTGCCTCATAAGATGTGGTTTGTAGACTCCTCTTCTGGATCTTCTCAATGACTTTATTAAAGGGTAGCATTTGGCAGCGCATGCCTGTAATCCCAGCTACTCGGGGGGCTGAGGCAGGAGAATCGCTTGAACCCAGAAGGCGGAGGTTGCCATGAGCCAGAGATCACGCCATTGCACTCTAGCCTGGGCAACAAGAGCGAAACTCTGCCTCAAAAAAAAAAAAAAAAAAAAAAGCCAGGCGCAGTGGCTAACGCCTGTAATCCCAGCACTTTGGGAGGCCAAGGCGGGGAGGATCACAAGGTCTGGAGTTCGAGACCATCCTGGCCAACATGGTGAAACTCTGTCTCTACTAAAAATACAAAAAATGAGCTGGGCATGGTGGCACGTGCCTGTAGTCCCAGCTACTCGGGAAGCTGAGGCAGGAGAATCGCTTGAACCGCAGAGGCGGAGCTTGCAGTGAGCCGAGATCGCGACACTGTACTCCTTCCTGGGTGACTGAGCGAGACTCCATCTCAAAAAAAGAGTATAGCATTTGCAACTGCAGAAGGTGGTCTAGAGGCAGTGCGACCACCACAGAGGCAGTAGGATTGTCACTGCCCTTGATTTTGCTCACCACTCTGCCTCTATTAATGTGACCCAGGCTTGCAGTTACTCTTTAACAGTTGCAGCACATCCTTGACTCACGTCTAGCTGATGGCCAGCCAGGTGCCACCCAGCTCGTACTCACATAAACTTCCTACAATCCCGGAAACACATCTACATACCCCTTTATCCCAAAGTCTTTCCTGTCTGCATCACATACTATTTTATTTTACTCATGACCCTCATCGGCAGTTGCAGTTATTTAGTTTACTTACTTATGTTCATTTCCCTCCAGTAGGATATAAGCTCAGGGGAGGCAGTGTTTATTTTTCATTAAATTTGTAGATCCTAGTTTAGTATTTAGCACATAGTTAGTGCTTAGGATGGATGGATGGATGGATGGATGGATGGATGGATGGATGGATAAATGGATAAAGCCAGATATTCCTCATACTGTAGATATCTAGTTGACCTTTTTTGAGACCTAATATAAAACTTTATGCTTTTTTTTATTCTCAAAGAAGAATGATTACTTCTATTAAAATTTTAGGCTGGGCGCGGTGGCTCATGCCTGTAATCCCAGCATTTGGGAGGCCGAGGCGGGTGGATCACGAGGTCAGGAGATCAAGACCATCCTGGCTAACACGATGAAGCCCCGTCTCTACTAAAAATACAAAAAAATTAGCCGGGCCTGGTGGTGGGCGCCTGTAGTCCCAGCTACTCAGGACGCTGAGGCAGGAGAATGGCATGAACCCGGGAGGCGGAGCTTGCAGTGAGCCAAGATCGCGACACTGCATTCCAGCCTGGGCGACACCGAGACTCCATCTCAAAAAAAAAAAAAAAAATTTATTGTTGGTTATCGTTTATCTTTTTATGCCATGTCCATAAAGTTCCGAAACATAGATTAACATGTATAATAAATGGCTTACTGATATTACATTATAGTATATAATATGGTCAATGACATTACGTGAGATATTCACGTATTGTCCTTCATTAGTAATGTGTAAGTCCAAGCACTGTGCAAAATTGCAATGAATATGGTACATTAATGCAGCATTTCCATCAATACCTACATATTCATCTGTGATGCATTGCCTCAGATGATCTGTCTCTGCTTTTCAACCAAGAACAAAATAAAAACAAACAAATAAAACTATGCCTTTATCATACTACAGGAAAATAAAGATAATAAACCTGTACAAAAAGGTTAGCTATGTTTTCAGGCTGTATGACCAGTCTATAGATTGTCAGACCTTGAACTTTAAGCCTCTGATCTACTTACCCTTTTTTCCCAGCGTTATGGTCTCTGAAAGTCTATTATTCTTCCAAGTCATGATAAAAGTCTAGACTTGGAGAAACCCACAGAACACAATTAGAGACAACCTCTTTCAGGTTGACTTTGAGCCTCCATGCAAAACTCATTCAAGCAATCATCATGTCTTGAGGGTCCCCTCTGTGCCTGGCACTGTGCCGGGCTTTGGAAATACAATCCTGTTTGGGTACTTGCAGGCATTGGGAGAGGCAGATAAGGAAGCTGTCAGTTGCAGCCCAGGGAAAGCTCACTGCGATAGTGACAGCTGAGTTTACAGGGTGCTTGGCTGGCATGGATAAGGAACTTCTAAATCATACTCAGCAGAAGAGAAAGTTTCCAAGGGGAGGTGCTGTTTGAGTGGAGTCTTGAAGAACAAACAGCCAGACAAAGGGTGTGAGGAAGGTGACTCTGCATGGGAACACTATGTGGCGGTGGCATGGTGGCTTCAGAGAATGTGCTGGGCTCAAGAATATAAGGTGCTCAGAATGGCCAAAGCCTACTCTCAGGCATCCCTGAGCCCAATGACCATGCCACCTGTATTGTCAAGGGTCTAAGTAGATAAAGATATATATAGGCTTCAAGATACACAGTAACTGTGGCGTTCTCCAGTCTGCCCCCTTAGGCCCCCTATAAGGGAAAAAGCCAGTAGAGTCATTTGGCGTGGCTTATTTTTCTCAAACCCAGGCCAACTCTCAAAACCCATCTCTTCCTTTTTGAAGGGCTTTAAAAACTATTATATGGCCTAAACTTTTGCCTGGCATACCAGCCCATACAGCAGGACCTGTATCTTTCCCTCTTGGGTAAATTGGGACATTTGCTAACAAGCATCTGTTGGAACTCTCCCGGTCTCCAGCGGTTTTCCAGGGATTAAGTATGTTAGCTCCACCTCTCTGGAGGTTTGTTTTTGTTTTTTTTTTGTTTTTTTGAGACAGAGTCTCATTCTGTTGCCCAGGCTGGAGTGCAGTGACGCAATCTCGGCCCACTGCAACCTCCACCTCCCAGGTTCAAGCGATTCTTCTGCCTCAGCCTCCTGAGTAGCTGGAACTGCAGGCACACGCCACCATGCCCAGCTAATTTTTTTTTTTTTTAGTAGAGATGGGGTTTCACCATGTTGGCCAGGATGGTCTTGATCTCTTGACCTCGTGATCCACCCGCCTTGGCCTCCCAAAGTGCTGAGATTACAGGCGTGAGCCAATGTGCCCGGCCACCCAGGGGTCTTTTAATGATGCTGATTTAAAGCTTTCTAGTTATAAAGCCATTTTGCTTTTATGGAGAGGTTAGACATGAAACAAGAGTTGAGCCATCTTACTTTCCCTGTCTTCTGTTAACATGCTATCATGATCCCTAAGTAATGGGCCTCATCCCTTTTTTAATCATAACTAAAAATAATTCACCACCACCTTTTTTTTTTTTTCTTGCCAACTTTAGCAATTTTTTTGCAATCCTCAGCTCAAGTCGGGCACGGTTCTCACAGAAATGTGTCACTCTTCTCAGCTTGTCCTTGGTACTGTGCCCTTCCTTCTATCTTTGTACATGTCCTTTTCTAAACAGAACATGTCATGGGAAACACAATAGCTCCTTTAGATCTGTCCCTGTTGCCACCTCTCTGGAATTAGTCACGATTCATTTCTTCTTGCAGAGCCGACTATTCCCTCGAGTTTCTCCCGTTTTAGGGTCACAGGCCATAAGTGCCTACCCTTCTTTTCTCTACATTTAAACGAATGTGCAGTCCTCAAGTCTAGCCCATTTGTCAGCTGCTTTGCTTTAGGTAATGAGCTTTCTGGTAGGTGCTGGGATAGTTGAAGCCCTCATCAGTGGTCTGTCTCACCTCTGTTCCAGCTTTGTAATCTGAAATAGGAAAATCCCCTACATCTCACATCTGCCTGTTTGCAGCATGCACACCTGCACCCACACACCTGCCCTGGCCTGCAACACTCAGGCCAAATGCACTGGAGTGTCTTGTAGGATCTCCACATCTCTGCAGACAGATAGACCCTTTTCCTGTTCCTTTCTATTAGCTCTCCTTTGAACAAGATACACCCCTATGCCAGGCTCAAGTTCCATTTCACCCAGTTCCAGTGGGAACTTGGAGGTCATATGGCCTTTCTTTGTGTTCACGTGGTTGGTTACTCTTATTTTGTATGTTTTTATACAGATGCTAAGGAAAAAGGCGAAATCTTCTAATATTAATAAAGATGTTGATCATTGATGTGAGTCTCTTGGAAGTCTCACTTGCTTTCATTACCTTACTCCATTAACCCACTTTTCTCATTGGTGATTGGCTGGGCAAAGTGCTCTTTTTAGAAATAGTGCCAGTATACCTAGGGTAAATAAATATTCAGGTCAGGCAGACAGTAATGAATGCACATTTTATCTGTTTTTCTGGCTGTCTTCTGGGAAAGAGTTAGGACTGGTAAGAAGCTGGCATTTAAGTATGTGCTCACTTATTGGTCACCCTTTCTCTGTTTTATGTGGAAAAACAGGTTAACAACCCTGTAAAAAGTCTACAGGACCCCTTTCTTATAGATAGTCGTGGGTCACTGCCATCACTTGCCTCCTGCTTCTCAGTTTTCTCCTGTGGGTTCCTCCTCCTCTGCATGTGCCTTTCATGGCCGCCATCCTAATAAGAGCAAGATAATGAAAAGGAAGGAATGAAGACTGAGAGAGTAGTGAGGGGACACAGTCCAGGCACCCAGAGACCCCTGGCATAAACACATACTCAGGGAATGCCACCCCTCACTGCAAAGCCAGATGGGAGCAACAGACCTCCCGGGGCTGCCCCACGCCCCCCAGATCCGAGCCCACCCCAGCCCTGTTCTGTCTTAGGCACTTGGTGGAAACCTCTAATACATTGCCCTGGTGAGAGGGAGTTTGGGGAGGTTATCTAAATACACCCTCTTCAGAATAAGCAAATTTCTACTTTCCATGATTGCAAAAGTTCTCTTAGGCAAGGGACTGCTTTGAAAACTGACCAACTGGCACTCAGAATAGGAGGCCTCCGAAGGGAGGATAGTTTCAGGATCTGCCAGATGTCAGTTTCGAGCCTAGATTCACTTTTGTCAGCTGAATGACCTTGGACAAGGTATTTACTCTTGGTATTGGTTCCCTTATCAAGAAAATGGGGATAATGAGCAGCCCTCCCAAGGTGTCCTGGCATTGAGCAGCTCCGGGCATCTAAGTGCAGGCCCATAGCAAGCTCAAAGCCTGCAGCTACAGTCACCACCACCTCTGTCCTTGTAGCCCTCATGGGAAACAGTGGCACCACGGGACCATCAGTTGTGCTGTGGGGTGCTTCAACTCCCACACGCCTTTCATCCTTCCAGGCTGCATGTTCAGTTGCAGACTCGACCTCTCACATTGGTCTCAATCTATCAGCAAGCCATGGTCCCTGCCTCTTCACTCCACGGATGAGTGGGAGCAATGTAAGTGATAACACTTTGGATGCATGAGGCTGTTTTCCCATGTGATAAAGCATCAAGTCTTCCCCACAGAGGGAGAAGGAACACTAATATGCAGACCACAATCAATGAACAGCAGTTTGTCCTTTAATTTGAATGTCAGGAAAAAAAAATGTGAGTTTCATTTCCTTAAAGCAACCCTAATCCACCACTCTTTTGCTGTAAAAGTTATCTTTATGAGATACAAAAGCTTTGGGAATAGTATATTCTTCTGAGACACGGTATTACCCAATTAGAACATCTCAGGGCTGTATCTTGTTTCATTTTGTTTAATTTGATAACCAGTTTTTTTTTTCCTTTTTGAGACAGTCTCACTGTTGCCCAAGCTGGAGTGCATTGGTACCATCTTAGCTCACTGCAGCCTCCACCTCCTGGGTTCAAGTGATTCTCCTGTCTCAGCCTCCCAAGTAGCTGGGACTATAGGCATGTGCCACCATGCTCAGCTAATTTTTGTATTTTTAGTAGAGACAGGGTTTCACCCTGTTGTTGAGACTGGTCTCAAACTCCTGGCCTCAAGTGATCAGCCCTCCTCGGCCTCCCAAAGTGCTGGGATTACAGGCGTGAGCCACCGCACCCAGATGGCTTTGTTAATATATAGATTATGTAAGAAATCAAAAACCCATTTCTTAGTCAATACCTGTTATGGGTCTGCTCAGATTATTAACCCAAATAGGCCAGAAACTTCTTATCAAACCTTAGCCTGGGATTTTGTTTTGCTTGAATCTGTTTAACTGGCTGGATTTGCCTCTACTTGATCTACTAGGACCCAGATCCACATCGAAGGCCAAGAGATTTCAGTGCCCTCATAAGAGACTTTGCCCTTTTTTTCTCTCCCCTTTTAATACAAGTATCATCTTCCATTTCTGCAGGCAGTGGGACCTCTTTCCAGATAAGCAGCTCATCCTGGCTCTGCCAGTCCCGGGTTTTGAAACCTGCCTCTTTGGAGAGCTGTTTGAAAGCTTCTGAAGAATGCTTGCTTTTATCTCAAGACTCAGAGGCAAGCATTAGCTGGAATATCTGTCTGAGACTGTTCCCCACAAAGATACTGTCACACAGATAGGTCAACTGCTATCTTCTCAAGGCACTTGCAGACTTGACATGCTTCCCCGGCCCATTCATGGACCTAGTCACTGCTGTTTGTGCCCAGAGCCCTCTCCTCTGGGCGTTTTCTTTCCCTTTTGTCCCCAGCTCTTGTATGAGCCTTACTGAGAAGGACTCTCAGGCTATACCAATGCTTAGTGGGAAAGTGGGCTGCAGTTGATTGGTAACGTCTGTCCTGAACACGATATGGCTGGCAAGGCCACGTTCTCATCTCTGCTATCCTTAGCCTAAACTTTTTATAAGGTTATTGCCACAGTATTCACAAGACAGCTGTCTTCGGCATTTCCAGCTTTCCTCTTTGACCAGAATGCCTCCTGGACTTGGTGAAACGAGGGCTTTTCCTTAATATGCTACCTGTTTGGATAATTTTATTTAGAGTCAGCCTATACATGCTTCTTGTGGTCTCACAATATTATTTACCTTTTCTGAGCTCTGGGTGTGATACCCCACACTGACAGGATGCAGCAATCTGAGACGCCACTCTTTGCGATGCGGTTGTGTTTCTCTCTGTCCTGATGCCTCAGGGATAGTTTCAGGCAGCACCAATGGAGTCACCATCTAATTCCCATCATCCTTTGACTCTCAGAGGGAAACTCTTAAATACCAGCCATGCTCCAGTTCCCTCCCTCGGCTATTTCTCCCTCATGTATTCCTAATTTCAATTTTATTTCTCTTTCTCTGGCCAACCCTGATATTCATTTCCTAATTAGAGATTATGAGAATTGTAATGGTGACCAAAGCCTGGCTATTCTTGAAACTGACAAATGTTTATTCCCATCAAAGGGAAACCTCTGGGGTAACAGGATTAACTAGTGACTGTTATTTTCTTCACTGTTTCCTATAGTTTCCAAATTTATCAATCAGCATATATTACTTTTATAAGCAGAAAAAAATGTGTTTAAAAAAACTCTAGACTAGTGGTTTTTGGTCTTTTTTTTTTTTAAGCTGCAGAACTTTGTTCAGATCTTAGAGGGAAATAAATGAAAGAGCAGCTGTTCTGGTTGAAGTGAAGCCTGTGTATGTTTCTGTTTGCATTCGTGTGTGTGTGTTTGTATATGTGGGTTTTTTGTGTGTGTTTGTTTCCATGTGTGTGTATTTGTGAATGTGTATGTGTTAGTGTGTTCATGAATGTGTGCGTATGTATATGCATGCATATGCATGCTTGCATGTGTGTGTGTGTATATGTACAGCATATCTCCCTATGTTGCTGGATATTATGACTTTCTCATCGCCAGAAGGGAGCACACATCTGGACTCTCTTTGCCCATCAAATAGGAAATTGTGCCTGGCTCCAGGGCTGGCCTCTGTTATTGCAGAGTTAATGCCTTTCAACAAAGAGCCTGTGAGGTTTATCAGGCACCATCCGTTGGGAGTCACTCCGCCGTTTCTGGGCAGGGACATTCCTTTCGTCTGTCAGTTAACAGGCGGCACTTTCCCCCTGTATTCTCCAGGGCCTCTGCCTGCTGTGGGTTGGGGGAGGGCAGAGAGATCATGTCACAGACAGGTCCTTTTTCAGGACAGCCTTTTCAGAACAGATGTGAAGAAGTGATTCTCTGAGATGTCCTTGGCAGGACCTGAATCCTCCCGTTCTCCCAGCCTTGTGTTTTGGATGGTCCAGGTCTCTCCCTGTATGAATGTGCTGGAGGCCTCTCCATTTCTGGAAGGGCCACACCCAAACTTTCCCCAGGACTGGCTGTTCTGTTAAGGATGGTGTAGAAGAAGAAAAGTACAAGTCACACACATGCCAGGGACATATGGGAAGGCAAAGAGACACTCTTTTCAGTGCTCTCTCTTGCCACTCCCTGTGTGGCCACCAGTTTTGTGGCAAACTGTCTTTGAGCCCAAAGGTTGAGGAGCCAGAATGGAGCCTTTGCAACAACTAAGAAATGTTTCTTTGTGAAATGTTAGCTGCTCTCTGAAATCTTTTGGGGACACAAAATTTGAGGAAGGTCTGTATTTTGTGGTGTATTGGGTGAAAGCCACCACATTAGCACGTGCACATGCCATGGGGGGAAGTTAACATGGTTGCTAAGAGCTACAACTTCAGGGCCAGACTTTGTGTATTTGAAACCACCTACTAGCTATGTAGCCTTGTCTAAGATACTTACACCGACTCTAAGACTCAGTTCTTCTCTTCTTAAAAGAGGATGGTTCTGGTTCCTAACTCCTGGGACTCTCAGGACTATTAATCCTGAGGATTAACTGAGGCAATGCATGTGGAATGTTTAGTGGAGTGACAGTATTGGCTTTATAAGTGTTTGCTGTTCTTGTAATTATGTTTATGGTCTTGCTCACACTGCCTTCCCAACTCTCCACCTCCCTGGGAAGGTCCTTACCAAAGCTCTGAATGCTTAAGAGGGAAGAAATAAAATTTTGCCCATTTTGGTAGCTTTGCTTTTTGATGGTGAGAAAATTTGTAGTGGGTGAGCATCGCACTGAGATATTGAGGAACCTCCATGAGCCGAGACCAGCGGCCCCCTTGGATAGATAAAGGATAGGGTTTGTAAACCAGAAAGTCAGTGGTGTCACCTCTGCAGAGATAGTTAGAACTTCTCTAAGTCTAGAAAGAATTCTTTATAAACTAGCCCATGAGGGTGAGCAAGATCTGTTCGTACAACTGTTTTGGCTACCATTTATTGAGGACTGACTACTTGTAATGCCAGGTCCTACACATACATCTTCCCCTCTGGTCACACAGTCCCTGCAAAGATGCCATTACACTCATTTTTCCAGATCACAAAACTGAGGCTCATAGAGGAAATTGGTCAATGTCCCATAGCTAAAAAGTGAGAGAGCTAGTCCCCAAACCTACTTCTTTCAGACTCGAAAACCCACCTGTTTTCCATTACCCTGCATTCCCTCTCTCTTACTGTTTCCCTAAAAGTTCTATGGAGCAAAAGTTTTCCACCAATTTAGGCCTTTAGCATATGACTGTGTATTGAAAAAAGCTCCTGCTAAAACATCCCCTATTTTTCCTGCCAGAAAAAGTGTGTTTTCCAGAGGTTCCTGATGTGCAGCCATCCTGGGTCTTGCTCCCAGATGGAGAAAGACTTGACCCAGCCACAGGCTGCCTCTTGGTTGGGCCACTGGTGTCCCCACCCACCCGCCCTGGACACTTGCGCCAGGACAGACTTGAATTCGCCATATTTGCAGGTCAACCACATAAATTGGCCTTTCCTGGAGACTACCAGAACTTTCTCAAAACTGTAACATCCAGAGGGAGTCACCCCCCCCACAAGATCGGCAAGTGAGATGTTTAAGGAACTGGCCGGCCCTGAAGGAAAGACTGAGGCCATTCTTCTGCTCTGGAGTTCATCCTTGGGATCTGAGATGCACAGCCTGGAGAAGACCCCTCATCAGCCATCGGCTCCCTTAAGGTGACCTGCAGCCTCCTTTGTGCCCTGGGGGCATTTGGGATTGCATAGAAGCTCTCTTTCAGAAGTGTCTTTCTGCTATTTTAATGTGGATAGAAAGCTTTAGGTTCTTTGCTAATAACATCTGGGTTTTAATAGCGCCTCCTTACCCTGCCTGTCTCCGGCATCTCTCTTTTTTCCCTCTTCTCCATCTCTAGAGAAGCCACCAGAAAATGGCATCTTGCTTTTGACTTTCTTTGTGCTGATTCTTTTAGAGAACTTAGTGATCCACTTTGCAATGTCTTTGTCTCCTAATATTTCAGGTTGTTTCTCAGAGGGCCTGTACTTTGCTTTCTACCAGCTCTTTCATCATTTTCATTTTCTTTAATGAAAAATAAGCAAAACTGTATGATTTCTAGGTTGTCTTCTTCTCCTAAAGGATATTCTTCTTCCAGCCTCTCTTAATCTCTCTTCTCAGCAACTCCCTTGATCTCTTTTATCATCAATTTATTGTCAATAAAAGTGGCTTTAGGAAGCCTCCTGTTATCTGGCAGGGTTCCAGCTTTCTGACACTTTCCTATGGGACCCACTTGTTATGTCATCCCTGTGTCCTTCTGGCACTCCCTCTTAGCTGGGGAGGGCCAGTCCCCAGGGTGAGAGTGGGTTGGGATGGCCCATTATCAGGCCTTTAGGAGTTTATGGTCTTGTACTTCCCCTTTGAAGACTGAGCTTTAGAGACATTTGGATCTAAAGGCAGCCATTTGATGCTGACTCTTTGGGTTTGCAAAGTAGTCATTTGAGGTTTTAAAAATGTATTTTCCTCTGTGCTCTTTGCAATCGTTCACTTTTCAGTAATTCAATAATATTTACAGAGGACCTACTTTGTGCCATACCTGGTCCCTGTTATCCTGGAGCTTATAGTCTAATGGCAAAGAAAGATGAGTTAATCAAGTAATCACACCAAAACACTTTCAATTCAGCCACGAAACTTACAATTTCAGCCATGAAACTATGTAAAGGAGAGGCACATGGGGCTATGAAATCATATAATGCAAAGGACTGGTGTACTCTCAGGTAAGTGGTTCTCAAAGTGTGGTCCCTCGACCGGCATCTCAACGTCCCCTGTGAACTTGTTAGAAACACAGATTCTCAGTCCCTTAATTCCAGGGTTTGGGGGGAACGTGTCCAGCATTTGTGTTTTAACCTGTCCCCAAGAGACTGTGATGCATGCTCAAGTCTGAGAACCTCTGCTCCAGGTGATCAAAGAAGGCTTCTCTGAAGACATTAAATTTTGATTGATGAAGGAAACTAGGGAATAGGGTGGGGTAGAAGTATTTCAGACAGAAAGAATGGCATGTGTAAAAGCCCCGTGGTCTCACTCCTGTAAATCCCAGCACTTTGGGAGGCCGAGGCGGGTGGATCACCAGATCAAGAGATTGACACCGTCCTGGCCAACACAGTGAAACCCCGTCTCTATTAAAAATACAAAAAAATTAGCTGGGCATGGTGGTGTGCTCCTGTAGTCCCAGCTACTCAGGAGGCTGAGGCTGGAGAATCGCTTGAACCTGGAAGGCAGAGGTTGCAGTGAGCCGAGATCGCACCACTGCACTGTAGGCTGGTGACAGAGTGAGACTCCATCTCAAAAAAAAGCCCTGTGGTGAGAGCAGGGAGCTTTTGAAAACATGAGGGAGTACCCCAAGCAAGGAGAAGAGTGATATAAGGTGAGTCTGACAGGTCTGGACAGGGGCCAGGATGTGCAGGTCATGGAGACCTCATCAGGGATTGGGCAACGGGAAGCTTTTGATGTGCAGTAAACATGAGAGTGACAATATATTATTTGCTTTTATTGAAAGGATAATTCTAGCTACAGTATGGAGAAAGGATGGAAGAAGAGCAAGAGTCAAGCACTGGGAGGGCCTCACTGGGGTCTTGGGGAGGATGATGGTAACTTGGACTAGGGTGGCTTCTGAGGAATGGAAAGAAGGGTGCATAATCACAAGATTCCCAGGTAAAATCCACAGGTCTTGGTTATCAATTGGGGGTGTCAGGAAGGACTGTGGTGTTTTGAGTCTACATGCAAGATGGAAGAAAATGATGCCAGTTTTAGCAGTGGGACAAGATCATGAGAAGGTCCTGTTGAGTCCGAGGTACCTCTGAGCCACCCAGGTGTAGATATCAACTAGATAGTGGAAGGTGTGCTGGAGCTCAGAGAAGTCAGGGCTGGAGAAACACATTTGTGCATCATCAACAGCTAGGTGGCAATTCAAACTGTGGGCTGGGAGGCATTGCCTAAGGAGAAAGAACGTAATGAGAAGAAAGCCAGTGACGTTCATTGCAGAATGTCAGCGCTTATGTTTAATGGTCAAGTGGATTGTTTCCTCTAAAACAAGTTTAGAGGAAGCATCCAAGAGAAGGAGGAAAATTAGAACCTAGAAGACCATGGTTTCACAGAGGCCAAGGGAAGTGAGTTTCCATCAGGAAATGCCCAGCTGCGGGTGAGCAGGGAGTAAGGCGAAAGAAGGTGGAAGAACGCCTGTTATACTAAGCGACTCAAAAGTCATTTGTGACTTTAGCAAAAGATATTCAATGGAGGGAAGAGAGCAGAAGCTTAAATGAGGTGGATTGACGCGAGAATAGCAGGTAAGAGAGTGCAGAAAGTGAGCATAGACAGCTCTTTAGAAATGGTTGTGAAGAGGAAGAGAGGGCCCCGTGGATGGGGATGTGGAGTCAGTCAGATAGCTCTGGTGTATTTGATTCTTCAGTGGGAGTGCTCCTAGCATGTTAAAGCCTAAAGACTTTGTTCAAAGGGGGAGGCTGAAAAAAGAGAAATGGGATCATCTAAGGTTACCAAGGGCCAGGATCCTTGACACAGGTAGGAGGATGCAGAGGCTTCATGGGTCTGGTAGCTCCTGCTCTCCCCTGGACTTTTCTGAAACTCTGGGACCTGCCCACGCCCTGATCGCCTGTCCTGGAATGCCTGCTGTCCCTCCCTTTCTTGGCATCTCTCCTCCCCGCTGTCTCGCCTGCCCACAGTTCCTATCCTGCAGCCTACTCTGCTGTTTTCTCAGCTTTGTTCACCCACTGTTAAGTTATTAACTTGTCAGGGTCTAGACTCCCTGCTTCCTTTCCCTCTTTTGAACTCACTGCTGGCTCCCTTCCCATTTACCGCCTCGGAAAGTCAGCATTTGGAAGGCTGAGGTTACTCTGCAGGTCAGTATTGGCAGGTACACAGAATTACAGTTAATATAATTAGTATAAGATGTGTAAGTTTTCTTAAAGACAATGATACAACTGAAAAATAAATAATAAACACAGCCATCTCTCTGTTGTCTTGTGGAGGTAAATGGTGAACTTAAAAATTAGACTTTATTCAAAGTAGTGTCTCCAAGAAGGTTCATCTGTGAACATGTTAAGTATCGTTGGACTCTTATATGTTAACTCATGGATTCAATTATGATCAGGAATGATCCTCAGTTTTTAAAGCAAACTCAGAGAACTAGGTAAGTTGTTTTAATATCAGTGTCGCTGTTCTGAGACGTGCAAACTTTATCTTAGATTCTTTCTTTTTATTATTTTTATTTATTTATTTATTTTGGGATGGAGTCTTGCTCTGTCGCCCAGGCTGGAGTACAGTGGCGCAATCTCGGCTCACTGCAACCTCCACCTCCCGGGTTCAAGCGATTCTCCTGCCTCAGCCTCCCAAGTAGCTGGCACTACCAGGCCCAGCTAATTTTTGTATTTTTAGTAGAGACAGGGTTTCACCATGTTGGCCAGGATGGTCTCGATCTCTTGACCTCATGATCTGCCCACCTTGGCGTCCCAAAGTGCTGAGATTACAGGCATGAGCCACGCACCTGGACTGTCTTAGATTCTTTAAAGAGATTTGTAACAGTTCCTTAAAAAAGAATTGCATGGTTTCTTATTATTACCTCGAACTTTTGAAGTTATGAATTAACTTAATATGGGGGCTACATGGACTAAGACACAGATGGTTTCCTATTTGTTGACTTACATCCTGCTGATAATTTTTTGTCTAAGGGCAAGAGTAAGTGAGAAGTAATATTTCTGAGCATCTACTTATGTCATCTTATTTATTCCTTGCCATACTTTGAGGTACTTATTATCCACAGTTTTACAGGTAGAGAAAGCAGGGCTCAGAACTGTGTAGTAATTTCCCAAAGTTCATAGCTTTGTAGGGTAGCAGATAGTGCTAAGCGCTGGTCTGCATGCTGGGACAGGGAGAAGCAGCAGTTGTTGTAGTCATAGTAACAGTGATGATAGCAGTAGCTACCAGGCAGGGAGTCCTCCATGTGTGAGGACCCTTCCTATGTGTCATATGGTTTAATCCCTATGACAGCCCTGCAAAGGCCATGATCCTCATTTTACAGAACAGGAAGCAGCCTCTAAGAGGTTAATTATTTGTCCAGTCACACAGCTTTTCAGCAAAGAGCTGATATTCAACGCAATTCCATCTGATCCTAACTTTCTGCTCTAAAGTCAACTTGTTTGTCAGGATTAGCGATAGTTCCCTGATCACAAGAACAAAGTCTGAGGCATGGTAGGTGTAAATTTTTTTTTCCTAATGTTGAATATACAGCTGCCTCCTGGCATTCCTATTGAGCCAGAATACAGAATGTTTATTTAGTTTTTACTCCTTGTGAGCCTTGGTGGGGAGGAAAGGAACATCAGATATTTCTGCAAGCTTATAAATTGTTGTAGGGTACTTTCTCTTCCAACTGCTCCTGTTAAGACCCACCCAAGGCCAGGCATGGTGGCTCACGCCTATAATCCCAGCACTTTGGGAGGCTGAGGTGGGTGGATCACGAGGTCAGGAGATTGAGACCATCCTGGCTAACACGGTGAAACTCCGTCTCTACTAAAAATACAAAAAATTAGCCGGGCATGGTGGTGGGCACCTGTAGTCCCAGCTACTCGGGAGCCTGAGGCAGCAGAATGGCATGAACCGGGGAGGCGGAGCTTGCAGTGAGCTGAGATCGCGCCACTGCACTCCAGCCTGGGCGACAGAGCAAGACTTCGTCCCCACCCCCCCCCAAAAAAAAGACCCACCCAAGAACCCAAACTTAGCTAAGAAAACATCTGAGCACATCCAGAATTAAATATCCAAGTTGTTGGACCAACACCTTCACCATATCTACAGATGAGTCCCTGACACTCACATGGAGCTGATTGACTCTGATTTGACTCATAACTCTAACAATTTCTGTTTTCAGCTTAGTCTACAGCAACAAAATAATAGTAGAGGGCCCACTGCAGATTGGTGTAGTAATACTAGAGATGTGAGCAGAGATGAAAAGAAAGAGACCCAAAAAATGACCAGAAGCAGAAATGGGAGCCCAGAAGTACAGCTGACCAGAAGCATTTCAGTGTCAGATCAAACGCTGCCTCCTCTGTAACCAGATCACAGCACGTCTCATCAGTTACTGGTTTTCATTATGGTGACACTGAACACTCATGAAAAGTTAGCATTGAAATATGATGGTATCTCCAATTTAGAAAGGTAGTGATGATGGGTACAGTGTTTTTAGGGGGGAAAAAAGCCAAAAAATGCATTCATGTTTGTCTCTTAAAACCCAGCTGTCCAAGAACAATTCCCCAAGGCCCTGTGCATCATTTCTCTTTGTATCCTTGAAGCGCGGTGTCTGACACATAGGATGTGCTCACTGATGCCAGATGATGAAACCTGAATGACTTGTTTCCTAGGGTTCTGGATAACTGTTTTACCGTGGATCCTGGATGTATTCCAGGATGACTTTAAGAAGGCGAGAAGGGGTAAGACCCCTGAGAGCTCAGTGTTTATTCTGTTTTTACACATGGTTGGATGAGATGATACCCACCCTCCTTCAAAAAAAAAAAAAAGCCATTCAATACATGGTAGTTACTCTTATCATTACCATCATCTTTGTCAACACTGACCAAGGTTGCTCAATGGGGAAGATGTGAAAAAGAAGTTGGGATCTTCCTCTCCTGGGACACATTTGAAACCCAATAGCTGGAAACAGGCTGAAGCTATGTAACCAGCTCTCATCCACATGGGCAGGGGTCCCAGGAGTTCTCTGTGGGATTACAAGCTACCCACCGCCTTGACAACCCCAGTTATTAAAGGTTGAGCCCTGAGTAAATTAGTGCCGCTCTCCATGAGAGACAGCTGCCTTTCAGAGAGTTCCAAGCAGCTGGAAGATATGCACGCATGGAGGGTTCTGGGCAGCCAGAGGCCGGGCCCCGTGGGCTGCTCTGAGCACCTGGTCTGCCTTCCCAGCACAGGGCACATTGTTTTACAGGTCACAGCCATTTTGAAAAGGCAGACTCACTGACCTGTTTAATGAGTGCAGTTTCTGCACGAAAGCCCATATCCCTCTCCCGGGCAGCCCCAGAACTTTGCTGGGGAAGGGGGCCAAATCTCCTCTCAGTGCCTGAGGGATTTCTGGCCTTAACTGCTGGTGGAATTAGCAGGAGTTATCTATAAATCCCTGAGGCATCCATCAGCCGACTGAGCGAGGCTGCCTTTTTAAAGAAGTTCACTGACCTCTTGTTAACTTAACTCCTCGTTAGGAAATATCTAATCAGCTGTGAGCTAACACGTCAGGGCCCAGGGGTCTGCAGAAGCCAGGCTCACTGTGGGCTGGGTTTCCAGCTGTGTGTAGTCTGGTGTCTGAGCTGTGGTGTTTTCCTCTTTTCAGCTATCTTTCAGATCATTCAGAGCATAAGGATGGGCATGTGAGAAGGCCAGGGATTTGACAGCACCTCCCTCCCACTGGAGGGGGGAGGACAACGGAAGCGGTCAGCCAGTTTCTGCGGGAAACAAGCAGGCCACAAGGAATAGAAAAAAAACGCTCCCCCACTTGTTCCCTGATCACTTCATCATGGATGTCAGACCAAATTGCCTTCTCACAGGACATCTTGGTGCATCCGTGTTCTCAAGCGGAAAGGACATTTTGCTTTTCTGTTGGCAGGATTAGTAGCCACGCGGGTCGTCCGCAGCAGTGCTGTCTTTTTGGTTTTTCACTTGGTTTCACTAATGCGTGCATGTGGCCCTCTGAACAATCACTGGTTTACTTTCTATGGATACAATCTCTCCTCCATTGAGAATTGGTTTTACAAATAAATGTCTTCATTCAACCTTATACCATGTGTGGGTTATAGTGAGAAAACTAAGGTGAAGAAAATAGCAGAATAGCTCAAGGAAAGTTGGGAGGTGGGGAGACTTGGTTATGCAGTTGGAGGAGGGGCAGGGAATATGTGGGAGGGGAACCAGAGCTAGATTTACTCAGCAGGTCCCTGGCCAGACCCTCAAGATCTTTGCCTGAATGAAGCCCTGGGCAGTTCTAATGACCTTGCATTTTCTACACATTTGATTCTTCTTTTTTTTCAATATTTTTGTCTTGTTTGTTCTTCTCTTTTTCAGTTCAGAAAAGGCATGTACAATGTATGTGAAGGTCCGATTAGTCATTATCTCCTCTGTGGTCTGCCTCAGAGCTTAGCACAGAGCAGATGTCCCAGGCCTCTTGGTGAGAACCATCCAACCCCAGGGCCCAGCCTCAGCCACTCCAGAGCTCTGGGTAAATCAGGAGCCTTGCAGCCCTCTGGGGGATCGGCTGGCAGAATGGGGGGGTGAGGCTCTCTCCCTGGCCAGCCTTCCCCACAGCTTCTCAAAGCATGGTGTTGCCAAAGGAAGTTACAGGGACAGCCACAAGATCACTGGTAGGATTAGAGCTGGTCACCCTGCAATATGAAGCATGCTTTTTTTATTAATTTCCATCTTTGCATTAGCAATTTTTTTCATTCACTAACTTCATGAGAGCTTTAAAAAGGAAAGTGACAGACATGACCAGGGTCTCTCTGGACCACTTAACAGGTTTTGGTTTTAGTGGCACTGCTTGAATTAGGGGGCTTTTTGTTCATTGGAGTCTTTAACTTCAGACCCTTTAGTGATGTTCTTTCAGGCTTTCTTTTCTCCCAAACTTTGAGCTCCCTTCCAAAAGCATCCCTTCCCCCTTCTTCCTCCTTTCTTTCCCACTAAGAAGAGAGGGTAGTCAGACTGCTCCAAAATCAGCAGCCCTGGGAACAGTCTACCACCGCGTGTTCCCTTGCCACTCCCACTCCGCAGCCCCCAGCCCCTCGCAAAGTGGCAGAAGACATTTCCAGCCACTCAAGGGTGGCACACAATAGATGCTCTCCAAGCTGGTCCCCTCATCCTGTTGGCTCTGACTGTCCTCTTCTAGGTCACCGAGTCAGACCAGTGTGTGGTGAGAGATCAGCCCTAAGGGATCCTGCTTGGGGCCTGGGAGCCCACGCTGTCTGCCAAGAGGAGGAAAAAGAAAGGCTCCTTGCCTTCAGGTGACTGGGTCTGTGCTCCCACGTGTCTCTTTCCAACTCCCACATTGCCTAGACTTGATTTGAGTGCAGACCTTCTCTTTCTCCCTTAATGCCCATAAAAGCGAACCTCCCAAACCACCAATAGAGGCCATTACTGGCCTGAGCTTTGTGGTTCATCCTTTATCGGACAGAAATTTTTCCCCTAATTTGGCCTTTCCCATAACAGCAATAGTCAAGAGGGTGATTATCCCCATTTCAAGGAAAGGGAAACTGAATCCTGGCCACAGTCCATTCCAGATAGACCCTGCTTGTCCCCAGGTGACAGGTGCGATGGGCTGAGCGTCGTGGGCTGTTGGCTGCCATCCATAAAACTGTCTAAGATTGATTTCTCTCCCCAGGATCTGCAATCATCCACACACTGGCTTTCTATTAGTTTCCAGGTAGCCTCCCTGAAGTACTTGTATATGGCAGTCTACTCTCCCTGGTGACTTTTTTCATCTGTCCTCTGCAAGCAGACATGAGAGCTGTCTTAAGGAAGTCAGGGCCATTGTTGATCTATATTGTACTGCAGAGATGACAGCAGTTTCCCTGTGAAACCTAGTAAGAAATACGCAGCAGCCCAATGCACAACGTACCCTCCAAAACAAGTTTTACAGAAAGAATTACACTTATCCCTACCATACATGATGCACTCTGATTTTCTTCTAGTCTATTTTTTGAATTAAAAATTAAAAATTTCTAGTCTATTTAATTTTTTGAATTAAAAATTAATTCAAAATGGTTGCATCCTCAATAACTGATTTTATAACCCATGAACAGATTTCAACCACAGTTTAAAAAACACTGCGCTTCAAAAGAAAAGCCCTCGGCTGGGGACAGATCAGCAGGGTTCAGAAAGCAGTAAAGTTGGAACCCCACTTTGCATCCTGGTGAGAACTTAAAGTCCCATCTCAGTCACAGCCAATCCGAGGCTCCAGCGGCACATGAAAAGCAACTTCTTTTGGGATTGAAGGCACATTGGCAGATTCTGCAGAGAAAGCTGGGGGCCAGTTGAGCCTGTGGATCCAGCACCACCTTGAATCCATAGAAAGACTGTGAAATTAATTTCCATTTATTTCATAAATAAATGTCCATGCTGGCAGGTTCAATTTGTCAGCATTCACTTACTGGGAATCACAATTACTTAGGACGGGCGTGGGGAATTCTTAAAGGTAGGAATCCACCCCAAGCCTGCTGAAAATCAAACTGTCAGAGGAAGACATGCATAGGTTTTGCGTACGTGTTTTTTAAAAGGTGTAGAAAATTCTGATGCCGCCCATCCACCAATGAACATTTGGGAACCAATTCACCACCAGACTTAGTGTAATTAAACCAAAGCAGGGACCCAGAGGCAATGCCGCACACCCAACCCACCACATTCAACCTGATCTCTGACAGCTTCTTTCTCCTTTGACGTTCAGAAGCATCTGGGGGCTCCTGGGGGCTCAGTGGCGATGATACGCTATGTTTGGTTTTGCTCCAGTCCTTGCGTGTGTCTGTGGCCACAGACTGGAGCACAGTGTGCTTACTACTTGACTTGACTTTTGAGGCTCTACAGAGGAGAATAATCATGTGTTATGGAAAGGCTAAGGTCTTTTTCTAGGTCCCCTCCCCCAGGACATCATCACAGGTCAAACACTGTTTCTGGGAAGGCCAGTGCCCCTTGAAGGTGCTCCCTGCTTCAGAAGTGCCTAAACACAGGAAACATGCCCTCAGACATGGGGGCTGCACTTTGTTATAAAACAGTTCTCATCCTATCCAGACACAAGAACATTCTAACATAATATCCCTGCAGTTCTTCCACAATTGGTCCCCAGAGCTTTGGAGGCAAAATGTCATCTGGGTGATGTCCTTTATCCTACAGCCATCATCGGGCTTCAGCTGCAAGCTGTGAACGTATATTAATCGCTCTCAGCAGCAGGTCCCTTTCTTCGAGAAATCTTCAGGTCCTGAGGCTTCCATCTGCCAGCCATGGGCCATGACTTCCTCTCTAGGGGTCAGCAAACTTCATCTGTAAAGGGCCAGTAAATATTTTAGGCTTTGCAGGCCATATGTTCTCGAGACTGTTAAATTCTGCTGTTGTAGCTTGAAAGCAGCCATTGACAATATGTAAATGAATGACCATGGCTGTTACCCAGTAAAACTCAATTTAAAATACAGGTAAGGCCAGGTGTGGTGGCTCAGGCCTGTAATCCCAGCACTTTGGGAGGCCAAGGCGGGTAGATCGCCTGAGGTCAGGAGTTCGAGACTAGCCTGGCCAACATAGAGAAACCCTATCTCTACTAAAAATACTAAAGTTAAGCTGGGCACAGCAGTGGGCACCTGTAATCCCAGCACTTTGGGAGGCTGAGGTGGGTGGATCACCTGAGGTCAGCAGTGCGAGACTAGCCTGGCCAACATGGTGAGACCCCATCTCTACTAAAAATACAAAATTAGCTGGGTGTGGTGGCACATGCCTGTAATCCTAGCTACTCAAGAGGCAAGGCTGGAGAATCACTTGAACCCAGGAGGCAGAGGTTACAGTGAGCTGAGATTGCACCATTGCACTCCAGCCTGGACAACAAGAATGAAACTCCATCTCAAAAAAAAAATTAGCCGGGCTTGGTGGCACATGCCTGAAATCCCAGTTACTGGGGAGGCTGAGGTGGGAGGATCCCTTGAACCAGGGAGTTTGAGGTTGCAGTGAGCTATGATAGTGCCACTGCACTCCAGCCTGGGTAACAGAGCAAGACTCTGTCTTAAAAAAAAAAAAAAAAGAAAAATCCCCAGGTATAATCCAGATCTAGTGAATCAGAAACTCTGGGGGTGGGGCCAATAGTATGGGTTTTAGAAGCCTTCCAGGTGATTCTTCTGCAAGCTCAAATTGGAGAACCCTGCTCTCAGACTGGTGCCAAACCCGTCTGCTCCAGAGAGTTTTTGGTGGTTAGCCATACCTCTGGACAGTCTCTTCCCCTTCCACCCTCACAAATTTAAGTACACCCTTAGTACTTAATTAACTCTTATGTACCTAGAGATTTGCTCTCAGCTTGTTTCATGTTTATTTTGTCTCCTAGTTAGATTGAAACCCGTTGAAGGTACAGTCTGTGTGTGACTCCTTCCATCTCTATCCCGCCACTGATCGATTTTAAGCATTTAATAAAGGCAAGGAAGGCCTTCACCTTTATTAACTTTTTTGAAAAATCTGTGCTTAACTATTTTCAGAATTTTCAGCCCACAATTCACTTTCAAAAATACACATTAAATGCCTACTCTGTGCCAGGCCCTGTTTTAAGGCACAAGTCCTGGCCTTCATGGAACTTATATTCCAGTCAGGGAGACATAATAAGCACATAAATTATCAATAAATACTATGAAGAAAAATAAAGCAAGATAATACAATGGCGACTGGCGGGGTGACAGATTTTAAACAGCCTGGTCAGAGCAAGGCCAAGAAGAGAGCACTGCAGTTTTAGGACCTAAAAGAGAATATGCAGGCCTTTTATGTTCTCTCTTTACAGATCAAGCCTAACAGTACTTGTTTCAGTATTAGGCAGGTTAGAATGCCCTGTGCTGCAGGAACAACAACAAAAGCTCAGTGGCTTTGCAGGTAAACGTTCACTTCTCTCACACACAAGTCGAATGCAGGCTGGTGAGGGCTTCCCTCCACGTGTTGGCTCAGTTGTCCGGGTTCTGCTGCCATCCCAACACTAGGTCGCCTGTGCACAGAGAAATGCCGGAGGATGACAGCTCCCCCTTTTAGTGATTCACTTTTTCATTTACAAGAAATCTCCAGGTGTGTTTTGCCTCAGCCAGTCCTAGGGTATGGCAGGTGACACCTCCGACCCTCTCGGAAGCACACCCAGGGCGGAGGGAATGATGTTGGGAGAATAGTAGAAATTTCTTCGGTTCCAAAATCCGTATTGCTTCCTTATGGGAAAGGGCTTATTTTTCCTTGTTTTCCATCTGGCTATTACCATTTTGATAGCCTCTCTTCAGGCTAGATAAGCCGGGGGTGTCAGGGACAGATGAGAGAAGAAAAGAGGTACATTTCTGGTGACAAGGCACAAATAGGCTTGTCAGGGAGCGAGACGCACACGCAGGATAAGGGCTCTCCGTGATGTGGAATGAGCCTGTCTTTGGAGCTCGGTAAGGCGGAAAGCCAGGTGGGCTGGAGCCCCACCCTTTCCTGCGCTCCCAGGCTGAGGCTCCTGAAGGCTTCGGGAGCACAGCAGCACCTTGTTGACCCGCAGCACCCTGCCTGCTTGGCCTGGTCTCTTCACGCTGCCGCTCAGTGCACAATTGAATTTTCCTACTGAGGAAGTTGGTGGCTGCTGGAACACGCAACGATGTTCAATATGATGATGAACAAAAAGTATCTGCAATTAGACGTAACTCCACAGCACTGGTGTTTGCTGTCTCTTAAAGGAGGTTATTTGGAAAAAAACGAAGAGGAGTTGATGACATTGTTCCGAGCTCTGCATATGGGAACATTTGGACTTTTTACACAGTAGGAAAACATTTCATTTGTCCCCTGCCTATACAGCCCAAGCTCCTGTCTGGGTGTTTCTTCCTATTTTTCAGCAAGTGCTGCAAATAGGCAAAGGATGGCAAAGGAACAGCAACCCTCCCCTGTGGATCGGGGCCATTCACGGTTAGAGTCACCAAACCTGTATTTCAGGGGACATCTTTCCAGCTCCCAATCTCCCAGCTTGGCCGGCTGCCCTGAAAAGGGACTGAGACTTGGCTGTGGGAAAGACATGGCTCCCTTTCAGGCTGAGTGAAACCCCTAAGAGTCTCTCCCGTTTTCTAATATCAGGGCTTGCTACCCGAGCTCATTGTTTGTTAGTGTTGGAAAAGTTTCCTGCTGCTTTCCAACCTGGCCCATCTACCCCGGGGCTGAGAAGGGGAAAAGTCGCTGATGTCATAACCCAGCTTGATTTTGCTGCCAGTGGCAAGGGGGGTGGGAGGAAGCCAGCGAGCAGCCTTCCCTGGGGCAGCAATGACGGCAGGAGGCCAAGGCCGGCCAGCCGTGCAAAATAGGCTGCAAATCTTCATAACAAAAAAGCCACCCTTGACAACATATCCCTAGGGTGCGGGGGGCCTCTTTATGCCTTTGTCTATCTGTATGTCTCTCTCTCTCTCTCTGTCTCTCCATTTCTCTGTGTATTTTTCTGTCTCTGTCTCTCTGTGTCTGTTCCTCTCTGTCTCTGTTTCTGTCTCTTTCTCTTGCTAAGGAACAGCTCTTGCCACTTTATAGTGGCAAGACTACTTATTCTCTGTTTTGAAATGCAGAATATGCCAGGGATTGGGGTATCTAGCACATCACCTCTTCAGACTTCATGCACTGCGCCCACAGTGCCCCGCTGCAGGCCTGTGCTGGGCTGGACAAGCCTTCCCTCCATCCCTCCCCAGGCCTAGGTGGCCAGTGTGCCCTCCCTGCAGAAGCCGGTCTCCCTTCCCCTCTCCCTCCATGCTCCCTACTGACCTCTTCCCGCAGCCAGGGAGCATCTGGGGCAAATGCAAACAGTTCTTTGGTCTGCTTATTTGCTTTTCTTAGTGCAAAGGTGGAGGAAGAATGTGGTTAGTGCAGCCACCATGGCTGCCAGGGACAAAGTCGGTTCTGGGGAAGCGGAGCGCCAGAGCTTGCCAGCCCAGCAGCCAGCCCTGCTGGAGGGCCCCCAAGCCAGGATCCTGTCAGTCTCCATCTAGAAACCATACAGAAAGCACTTTTGTGAATGTTAACCGAAAAGGTCCCCCTGTGATGGCTGTGCTGTAAATCAAAGTAGACAGTGTGGGGTGGGGGCGGGGCACACGTCTTGTCTCTGGAGCCATCACAAAGCAGGGAGGGGGTGCTCCTTCAACTCTCAGGTGGGGGCTGGAGCTCCCCGCTAGTCCATGCTAGGGAAAGGTTTTTAGGGCCTGGAGTCACCCAGGACCCATCTCTGTCCAGGGGCCGCTGTGTAATATTCACCATTAATCCTACACATCTGGGAAGCATTCTCCTGCTAAAGATAAGATAAAGTCCAAATGATTTGTGTTGGGGGCTGGCTGGGGGGCTGGGGGGAGGCCAGGCCTGGAAGGCTGGGCGCACAGGAGCACCCTAACCGGCAAGCAGGGGACGCAGCCTCCGCGGCAGACTCCCACAGTCTGTCCGTGTTGCCGGGCAGATTCCCTAAGCATGGTGCACTGAGGTGCAGCAGGGAATCTGGAAAATTATTTTGCTTTACACAATGGAGACTGTGTTATTTAAGTTTAAAATACCATGGGGGAGGAAGGTAAGCATAATCAGCTTTATAAGAGAACAAGCAGGCAGGGGAGCTTTTCCCAGATTCCACCCTTTTGTTAAATCTCTGAGGTTTCCAGAATGTAGTTCTTCCTCGCTCCTGCCGCCTCCCACCTGCCTTCCTCACTCTCCCCTCTCCCTCTCTGCCTTTCTCTGTGTCTGTGCCTCTATAACAATAAAAATCATCAACGCAGCCATTGCTGTGAGCAAGGTACTGTTCCAAGTGCTTTTCAGATCACGTAACCCCCAAAACTCTATGAGGAAGGTTCTGCCTTCTTCTCTGCATTGCACTCTCTTTCTCTCCTGCTGCCTCTGTCTCTCTCATACACACACTCACCCCCTGACACACACACACACACAAACACACCCCTTAGGCCTCTCTGTATCACCTCCACACACTCACACACATACCCACAGTCTTGTCCACACCGATAAGATGCAGTTCACCTCCACCGGGAGGGACAGCCTCAGAGCCTAAAGAACGCCAGCCTTCGCACTCCTGCGCTCGGAGGTTCTCCTGAGCTACCTGAGGCTGCAGTGGCTCTGAAGGCCTCAGTACTCAGACCTCCCTGAACTTGGTTCAAGATCGTGAACAAGAAAGCAAGCTCTACTCCTGCTGACTCTACCTGCCAGGCTGCCCAGCCTAGCAGGGCCAAGGCAGGGTCTACTCTCTCTTCTGTCCTTGGCACTGCTCTGACCTTTGAGGGGAGAGAGAGGCAGCCAGAGGTGAGAGGGAAAACAAAAGAAGACTCTGGTTTCCAGCAGCAGCACTGACTAGAGAACAGGGAAGCAGGGATTCTGGTCCCGGCCATGCCCCTCACTGCACCTGGACAGCGGGCAGGACATTTAGTCTCCGTGGGTTTTCATTTCTCTCACAGGAAGATGGATTATCCCCATTTTTATTTTAGAGGCAGTCAGAGAAGCCCAGTGTAAAAATACAAAGGAGGGGCAGACTCTGTGCAGCCCAGCCTTCACCCTCCTTCTGGAGCAGCCCTTTCCAGACTTGCTCACTGAATAAATCCTGCTGGGGCACAGACTGTGTGCCCATCCATGGCATCAGGGGGTGCAGTGCCGAGCACCACTCCCTATTCCCCAGAAACTTATAGCCGAGAGGAGGGAAACAGGTGAGCCAATCAACACGCTCTCCCTAATGGTGACATAAACTAACAAGGGGCAGTGTGCAAAGCACAGTGGATCAATTCAAGGAAAAGGGAGCTAAAACTGTCTATCTACTTCTAGGAATGTCCCCAAAAGAACTGAAAGAGGGACTTGGAGAGATTCTTGTACAGCCATGTTCATAGCGGCGTTATCCACTATAGCCAAGGGGCAGAAGCAACCCAGGTGTCCACCGACCGTAGAGGATGAACGGGTAAACTAAACGTGGCACATCCATACCATGGAAAACCATTCATCATTGAAAAAGAAGGACATTCTGACACATGCCCCCACATGGATGAACCTGGAGAACATTATGCTTAAGCGAAATAAGCCACTCACAAAAAGACAGATACTGTGTGATTCCACTTGCGTGAGGTAACTGGAGTGGTCCCATTTATAGAGACAGAAATGAAACAGTGGTTGCCAGCAGCTCAGGGGAGGAAGGAATGGGGAGTTGATGTTTCACGGGTACAGAGTTCTGGTTTGGGATTATAAGAACATTCCGGAAATGGGTGATGATGATGGTTGCACAATAATAAATATATTTAATGCCGCCAAATTGTACACTTAAACATGGCTAAGATGTTAAATTTATGTGCATTTCACCACAATTAAAAATAATAATTTTAAAAATTGTTGAGTATGTGTCCAAAAAGTGGCCAGGGTTTGGCAAGGGTTGAGGGGGAGAAGGAGAAATGACGCTGCCCAGACCACTATGATAAGGCCCGAGGCCTGCCTCCGCTCCCCCGGCGTGAGGCCAAAGGGCCTTTGCACATGCTCTTCCTTTCACCCAATGCTTTTCCCCTCAATATTTCCATGACTCAAATTCACTCAGCTCTTTCTTCAAATGTCACTCCTCAAAAAGCCCTCACTGACACCACTATTATAAAGCATGTACATGCACGCGCACACACACACACACACCACACACACACACACGCGCACACACACACACATTCTGCCCACCACGTGCTGTAGCAGATTTCTGCACAGCACTAACCACCATCTCCTATGCTGGTATATATATCTTTATTTATTTATTTTCTGTTTCCCCAACTAGAATATAAGCTTCAGGAGGACAGGGGCTCTGTTTTGTTCACTGTTCTCTCCCCTATGCTTGAAAGATTGTAGGTGCTCATATGAATTCGAAGGATGATGCGGAAACAAGGAAATGGGGGTGTCTGCCCAGCTTGCCAGGGCTCCCCTTCGGAATTTGAGCCCAATGCCCCCACCTGGCTACAAGCCCACCTACTGAGGCTTAGCTTTTTTGCATTTTTCTCTCTCAAGAACCTTGCAGGGAGGTGATGACAGGGTTTGGGAATTTGACTCAGAATCACAGCTACATAATATCTATGATCATCTTCTACCTTTTAACTTGGCCTTACAGTTTAGATACCAGGAGAATGACAGGGAGTGAATTAAGAGGGGAGATTCCATTTTAGCGAACATACATAACTCAGTTTTTAAAAAAGAATCATACGATTTTTGAGGTGGACAAGATCACAGACTTCGGCTGAGTTTGAAGCATTGAGAGAATATCCAACTGCAAGTGGGTCGCAGAGCCCTGGCGATGCGGATGGGCCTGTGTTGTGCATTCAGTCTAGTCCTGCACATAACCAGGGCACAAAGAAATGTGTTTGCTAAAGAGAAGCTGCTGGTGCCAGCAAGGACACAAGGAAGTGCTCCAGGAGGCCTGAGGCAAGCTCACCTGATTAGCCTCCACTTCAGGCTCACCCTGAACCCTCATGGGCGCGGCTGGCTCTCAGGGCCTGTGGTTCCTAGACACTAATGCTTATGAACCTGATGCTTAAAATTGCTCATGGACATCGACATGCATTATGAACTCCAGGGCCGGGCGTGGTGGCTCATGCCTGTAATCCCAGCACTTTGGGAAGTCAGTGCGGGTGGATCACTTGAGACCAGGAGTTCGAGACTAGCCTGGACAACATGGTGAAACCCGTTCTCTACTAAAAATACAAAAATTAGCAGGGCGTGGTGGGGGGTACCTGTAATCCCAGCTACTTGGGAGACTGAGGCAGGAGAATTGCTTAAACCTGGGAGGTGGAGATTGTAGTGAGCTGAGCTCTCGCCACTGTACTCCAGCCTAGGCAACAGAGCGAGACCCTGTCTTAAAAAAAAAAAAGAAGGACTCCAATCTCCTCACCTCCCCGCTCCCAAATTAGGTTTACCTAAAACAAAGCCAACTTTGAGTAAGAGTTCTATGCAAAACTGAAGATAGAATGGCAAGTTCCTTTGCTTTTTTTTTTAGATGGAGTCTTGCTCTGTTGCCCAGGCTGGAGTGCAGGGGCGCAATTTTGGTTCACTGCAACATCTGCCTCCCAAGTTCAAGTGATTTTCCTGCCTCAGCCTCCTGAATAGCTGGGGCTACAGGCGCATGCCACCACACTCGGCTAATTTTTTGTATTTTTGGCAGTGATGGGGTTTTGCCATATTGGCCAGGCTGGTCTTGAACTCCTGACCGCAAGTGATCTGCCTGCCTCGGCCTCTCAAAGTGCTGAGACTACAGGCATGAGCCCCCTCGCCTGAGCTCCTTTGCTTTTTCAAGGCAATAAAGTCAACTCCCACTAAATGCATTGCCACTGCGACATTACTGCATCCTCATTCATTGTGCCTTCGAATTCTACTTCAGGAATCACAGATTCTCCAACCTACAGGGAAAGCTAAACATCATTAGGCTCGTGCTTCCTAACCTGTGGGTTGCTATCATTTCGTGTGCCGTGAAATCAATGCAGCGGACCATAATGAGAATTTCATTTGAAAATTGAAATAGAGCAGAATGAAATAGAAAAGACCACAGGGCATTGCACATAGAAAAGTAAGTCTTGCTTCATGAAATTTCTTGTTCAGTTATATATAATTACAATGTGTTTACTGCATTGCATTATGAAATGTTTCTTACTATGAGACCTGGTCAAAAAAATTTTGAAGGCTACTCCTCTGATCCATTTTCTATATAAGTCTCAATACTCCCATATCTAGCTGATGTTTAATCATTCCATAATCCATGAGCTTATTCAGTACCTGTGGTGTGGAAGGCACTGAGCTGGATCCTGGGGCAATGAGGATGAACAGGACACTGTGTGTCACAGTCCAGGCAGGAACCAGGGTGGTGGAGGGCACACCCCGATTGGGTCGTAAGAGAAGAGTTTAATAAAGGAAATATTTATTCAGTGTGGGCAGAGTGTAGGGAACCCTAAGGAGATAGTGCAGACTTCCAGGGCCATGAACAGCAGAACAAGGCAGGCAGGGCTGAGGGAAGGGAGCTGCTTCCAGAACCTGAAGCTATGTAGGGGGGGGACTTCCTGACAGAGAGGCTGTCGCCTTTAGTCAGGAGGCCACCAGCTCACAGGAACCCTGTAGGGAAGCTGCCAGAGACACCAAGAGCTCAACTCTCATCTCCTGCTGATGATGAGCCACATTGGCCAAATGCCCCCAGAAGCCAGAGGGCACAGGACCCCAGGGTGCCATCCACATGGGAGAGCAGTGGGGAAAGGGTGGAGGGTGGATATGGAGGGCAGACAGACAAAATCACTGCCTGCTGGGAACTTGTATTGGATGGATGAGAAGGCACATCATCAGAAAAACCACAGTGGTGCCATAACTTATGCTGGAAGAGAGGTATTAATGACGACTTCCGGAAGCACCCAGGAGGAAGCGCTTGACTCCTGGGGAGGTTAGGGAAGGCTTGCAAGAAAGAAGTCCAGTGTTCTATCTCCAAGCATCCTTTCCTTTGAAGAGCTGCCTTCCCTGCTTCCCTCCCTCCACGTGGTCCTAGTAGGATCTCAGAACAGTGCCGTCCTTCTCTGGTACAGGGTAGCAAATCAGAGTATGCTCCTATTCCCTGGCCACAGCCCCTCAGAGTCTTCCCTGGAGGTCTTCCACTAGTGACAAAAACTGTCTCTTGCCTCTGAATTCAGGAGACTGAGAGGCTGTACAGTTAAAACTATTCTGCCATCTCCTCCTGTCCCAATAAGCATACATATTCAACTTCGGAAAAAATTGGGGTGGGGCAGAAATTTTACTGGGACATGTTTTTCACTGAGGGTTACCTTCTAGTTGGGCATATACTACTGTATTCATGTTGATTGTTTCTCTTTTTGTTTGAGTGTGAGTCTCTGTCCTTGCAGTCTTGACGCTGAATTTCTGTCCTAGCGTGCCCTGCAGGTGCAGAAGCATGGAGAGGAGAAGGCACTTGGCCTGGTGAGGAACCTGCTGGGTGTATGGCCTGGCCAGAACCCAGGGTGCCTGTGAATGGGGACCTAGGAGGAGGCTGTCACAGTGAGTGTGAGTCAGATCATGAAAGGCTTGGGTCAGATGGGGAATGCATGAGTATTCATTAAGGATTTTAACAGAGGGGACACACACAGAGGTGCATCTTAGAAAGCTCCCTCTGAGAGCTGTGTGGAAGATGGGTGGAGGTGAGCCAGCCCGGAGGAAGCCATGAGAGACACAGCAAGCACCAGAACTCAGCTGGGAACCCTAGAGCGGCTCTTGGATCCCAGAGGGACTGAGTAAAGTACAAGAGTCTACAATTAGTAGCAAGTTTCCGGTTTGGGTGGGAAGGTGGATGGTGGCATGAATGGAATCTTGCTTCCGTTTTTTCCCACATCTCATAATTTTGAGGGTCTTCTCCTTCCTGAAAGCATGATCGCTTTCCCCCTGAAAGAATTCTGAGTTTATCCATGTCCTATAGAAGACACAGGGCCCACAACAGAACAATACTCCAATGGAGGAAGGCACCATCACACACTTTTATGAACACAGCCCATGGGGCCTGAGGATTTTCCTGGAAGCCATCTCACTGTGAGGGCTCACATGGAAAACAGTATTGTCTTAAAGCCCTGAGGTTTTTTTTCATGTAGGCTCTGGATCATTTTTTAATCGGCAAGTAAATATTTTTACAAGTGGTAATTTTTGTGTGCGTAGGCAATTTTTTTTTTTTTTGAGACAGAGTCTTGCTCTGTTGCCCAGGCTGGAGTGTAGTGGCATGATCATGGATCACTGCAACCTCCGCCTCCAGGGTTCAAGCAATTCTCCTGTTTCCGCCTT